>NC_138575.1:17081826-17681826 GCF_964289735.1 Phaethon aethereus
AGGGTATTATGATATCTGGTTTAAACAAGAATCAGTTCTGGGAAATCTGTGTTGCATAACACAGAGTATTGACCTGTTGATTGCTGTAGCCCCTGAACTGTATTATCTGAGTCCGTTCTAGCTGACAATATTTTTAGCAGAGACAATGTGCACCTATTCTACTGAGAGATTAGTTCCAGTACAATACAGTGCATTACTGTGCCACCACTGTCTATTTTAGCCCTTCCTAATTAGACAGTTTGTCCCAGTGTGCTGAGGCAGAATATATTTAAGGGATTAAGTTTCATGTGTGTGGCTTGGAGGCTCTGCAAAATACATGTAAACAAGAGCTGGGTGTGTTCATGCTTTGGAGAGGGAAGGATACAGGGCAAAATGTTTGGGAAATTGCCACATCTAAGGAGACGTGATTGGAAATAGGTAGAAAACACTTAATTGTATACAATCAAGAGAGTAGCCGGAAAAACAGGTGAGATAGGGCCTTGTAGAGACAAAATGGGTGAAGTCAAATTAGTCCTGGAGAAAAATCCTAGTGGCAGACTTCCACGCTGGAAACTGGGCAAGGAGAGATGACCAAAATGAACTCTTTCACATTTTAGAGCATGGGCACTGCCTGCTTTGCTGGGAGAAGTGACCACATTAAGACTTGAGAGTGGGAAAGGTTTGGCTGTAAGCAGGAAGAAATAAATAAAAATCACTGTCTCATTTGATGTGTGGCGTGGAGGAGGAAATGTTCCTATAGGCAGTGCTGGAGCAAAAGCTGACTTGCTTGAGGACTACAACTTGCCAGACCTCACGTTCAGTGTGAATGGTAGTACTTTTTGAGAGCCATGAACTTCAAGTAGTCCACTCACACTGTTGCTAAGTGGCCTGAAATCAGGTTGAAGGTGAGGCATTTGTTGCTTACCCGTTAAGGTCATAGCATTAGCTTGCTGCAAAACTTATCAGGAGACCTATATGGGTTTCAGAGCATGAAGCATCCCTTGAGCAGACTTCGGATTGGGTGATGAAGACTGTTGTGTGCACATCAGTTTTTGGGAAGATGTCTTTCAAAAGTGACACAACTGGAATCTGTCTCTGGGTGCTACCTACCTACTCCATGGCAGAGGGGGACATTGTGTAAGAACAATTACGGAATTGAGGAGAGAGCCTGTCTTTGGGGTGAAGCTTTCCTGATGCGACGAGTCTTGTTTTGATTTTTTGTTGTTATTGTGCTGCATATGTGCTGATGCAGTACTCCTTTTTCACTTAGCACTGCTTTTGGTTTTAGTGGTCAGGGAGGAAGGACACAGTCGTCACTGCTGGGTCTCTGGATGTTGTGTTACAACCCAGGGGAAGTGATTGAGCCAGTTAACAAGCTGCTAGTAGTGACACAGATTTCCATCAGCTCAACTGGTCTCTGGAATAGGATCTTGCTGTGGCCTGATAATGGTAATACCTAACGCACTTGCAGCTTGCTGTTGTCCTCAGGTTTTATAGCAGCAGAGCACATGGAGGTGCTGCCCGGCTGCAAGGCAGGGAGCTAGCTGGGAGGATTCTCATGGGAAGATTCCACAGTTGAAACCCAACATTGAAACTGCTCTCTTGACAGTCCTGTCATCACTGCAATAATTATCATGCAAATCATTGATATGTTAGGCATGCTGTTCCTCTTTGTGGTCACTCTGAGCCTTTACTTAGTAGTAGAAAGGAGAAAATTACTCAGCACCTGTCATAATTGCATCAATTGCTCTGCAGAAAATTAATTTTGAACTTATTTTTTTAAAGGATAGAATGAAAATATATGAGGAAAAACTTTTTTTTTTTTTTTAGTTGTCAACCTTCATTCTCAAAGGTAGTGCTAAAAGCCTTTCAGAACTGGAGGGAAGTTGGGGTTTTGGGCTGCACAAAAGGTTACTTAATTTTGAAAATGTGTTTTCCATCTTGATTTTTTTAGAAGAGGTCTTTTTAAGCTTCCTTGTACAAAAAAACAATGCAGGAAGTACCTCTGGAGCTTTAGAAGCCCTCAGTGTTCATGCTTGTAAGAACAAATGATTGCCTTTGTGCTGTCTGCACAGGATTAGTGAAAGAATGAGTGCTTAGTCTTAAAAAGAAGCTTGCCCTCTGACTGACTTCATGGCATTAAAGTAAGGCAGTAGAATAACCTACCAAATTGGCATTTTCTAAACATTAAGTGTTGTAGGCAGCATGCTACAATGTTTTATTTGCTCAATTTTTCCAGTTGTGTAGAGTGCTTTTAGGAAAGGCATATGATTGATATCTTTTTGAAGACTTTCTCTCTCTACCTAGAAATAACAGCTATTTTATTAGAAAATGTTCATTAGCCTAGAACAAAGTAAATCTATTACAAGCTTAGGTACATGTTCATCAGGTTTTGTTTTTAGTGGACACAGCCGCTAGTGAATCAAGTTGTTAGTGAAGGAGCTATGTAACTCCTGAATTATTTTTGGCATTCTTATTTTGTTTAAGGGGGGAAAAAACCTTATGATAATGATTATGTTATTAGAGAGAAAATCTGTGATCTATATTACACACACCATGTTGTTAAATGCAAATACTGTTTGTAAACTATTTGTGCCTATTTTATACATCATATAATAATTCCTTTAATAATGTATTTCAAAGGTTTGTTTAATTTCTACTCCATACGAGAGGTCATGCTGACAAGGGAGGTACCTCCTGATCATTAATGAACATTCCGGAAGGGAATTAGTGTGCAGAAAACCTTCCAAATAAGTTATGGCTATTCTGTAGTGTCACACAGTTGGGTGTAATGAAACCTTTAGAGTAAAAATTCTGAAAAATACTCTTGACAGTGATGCACATCCCTGGGTGAAGCATTTGTAATCTGCAATAAAAAGAAGATACATCGTGCTCTGTGTGATTATTTTTTGTTTACAGGATATTTCTAACTTGAACTAAAGTATACGTGTGCTGGTATAACTTGAATTAGTCTGCATCATCTCCAGCTCAGAGTTGTTGGAGACGAGCTCTCTCCACATCAGCAAACATTGGCATGGTCGCAGTAGATCAGTAGGTAGCTTTGGGTCCTTATGTTTCCATTAGATTTTGGCACAAGTTTCATGTGTCTGGAGTGGAGTGTTTCGGCTTAGTTTCCTCTGAAAGGAGTGTAATTTGTGCACACTGAAACTGCTCTGTGATCCAAAGGAACATGTGATGAGTGAAGATGTCGGGGGAATTTTTCAGGACAGCACAGCTACTCCAAACCAAACGCTAATGTAGATATGGCCCTTAAAGCACAGAATATGAAATGAATATGGGCCTTTGAAGTGTAGTCTGTGTATATACATCTTCGGCTTTGACATTGTATAATGGGAAGTAGCTGCACCAAGGTTAATATAGGTACTTGAAATTTGAGATAAATGGAGAATCTATAGAAAACATTCCGTGATTTTGCTTGTTATGTAGCTGTGCTGCTGATGTTTATCACCCTTATATATAGCCTTATTGTTCCCCTGGCTTTTAAAAAAGTTGCACACTTCTTTTTTAAATTTGGTGGTGCTCTGAGAACTTGGAAACACTTAAAAAAAAAAGGTAATTTTGTAAACAAACTATTAGCTAATTACAGCTAGGATAATATGTTGGGCAGAGGTATTATTTCTGATAGTTAACCATTAAACCAATTGAATCACAAACTTCCACAGTCATCTTTAGTCACAGAGCTAGTACAGGAATTCAATTTTGACAAGACCACAAGAGTATTAAGAATGCAGAGTAATTAAATGATAGAATATAAGAAGTCTGAGATGGCTGTGTTGGGTGGGTTTTTTTTCTTCTGAAGGTATGCTGCTTCACTGAAACCAGACATTTCACAGAAGTGTTCTGGTTGTGACAAAGCTCCTTTCCTATCAAAGGAAAAGAAGAAATGTGAGCCTTCTCCTTGCTCCCATAGCAAGGAGGCTTTCATTTAAGATGATATGTAGGCTTTGGGGGGAGTCCTTGCTCCCAAATTACTACTTAAACTATCCCATGTTTTTTTCATATTTCTGTTGCTATTAAAAAAATAACCCATTTTTACCAGAAAGCATGAAGAAATATGATAAAACTGGAAAGTGTAATTTCACAGTCTGAAACAGATAATGCAAGTTACTTTTTAGTAATGCATGGTGTATATATACAGAAACATTCAGAGTTCTAGGCAGGTCGTCAACTTGAAGTTGAACCTTCGGGGAAGATAACATAATTTGCATGAACAGTTGTATGAGTGGGGCTCTGATACAGTCAGTACTGTGGCTCAGACAGCTGGAAGCTTCCTGGCTTGATGAAAGACTCTTAATTTTTCAGTCAGTAAGGCATTCTTTTCAGATCTCTTATTTACATTGTCTCTATGCTCCTCTTTCTGATAATGATAATTTCTAATAGTTCTTTTTGTCTCTTCCGAAACAGAATTAGACCACAGCTAGCCAAAGAGAAGATTGAGGGATGCCATATTTGTACATCTGTCACACCTGGTGAACCTCAGGTGTTCCTGGGAAAAGATAAGGCCTTCACTTTTGATTACGTCTTTAACATTGACTCACAGCAAGAAGAGATCTATATACAATGTATAGAAAAACTGATTGAAGGTTGCTTTGAAGGCTATAATGCCACTGTCTTTGCTTATGGTCAAGTAAGCTTTACAATTTTATTTTAAAGTATTTATTTTGGAATAAACAGTTTCTTGTGCCTGATCTTTCTCTTAAATTTCAGAATTCATGAACTTGTCTTTTAGCATCATGTTTTTATTTTAAATGAGATATTCTGTAGGATACTGTTTAGGAGTTTGTATAGATTCTGTGTGAAACGGCGGTTGAAACACAGACGATGTATATAGGCAGTAGGTCTGAATTAATAGTGATGCTGAAAATAGCATGAGTCCGACTAATTCCTGAATTCACCCCAGTGCAGCGATACAAATCAGTGACTTAATCAGCTGATATATAGAGATAGGTTGTACTGAGATTCCTTTCTGAGCAAGTATCCATTCCTCTGCATTTTCAGATGCTTTTAGGAAGAGGAACATTTTTAAAAGAGATCCAAGGGAACTTCAGGCCATATTGCTTGTTTGTGGGCAAAATGTAGAGATTGGATTCCAAAGTCTGAGAACTTTTCACAGAGAACACACCTTCTCAGTACACTGGGCACACATTTTACTTCTCAAAGTTGAAATGTCATTGAGCACAATGTAGAGAATGTGTTATTGTCTTCTGAATATTCCTTTAGGAATTGATTGCATAAAATTTGGTCTTGGATGCTGAATTTCACCACTGTTAAATGTCGTATCTCAAGTTAGCTAGGTGAAGTCTAGTCCTAGTGAAACAAAGCAGTTTGCAGATCTAATTTAGTAGATTGTGTTCAGGTGTGTGATACTAGCTTTGTCTTAGACTTGACCCACTAATTATGTGAAAACACAACACTACTTTGTCTTCTATATGACTTCATGTTTAACTATTTTCCTAGTGGAGGTACAGCTTGAATTTTTCTGCTGTCTATAAATTGAGAACAATGATAATAGCTACGTGAGATATTCAGACGTCATAATTAAGAGAGTCATTTGATCTACTTCAGTAAAGAATTGCAAATGCCGCTTCTATGTCCAAAATACATGCCTTAATTAGCAGTCTCAGTTGGAAACATTAACTGTTCTTTTGACCTCAGACATGATAGCTCAAGGCTGATGTAAGCAGCTTAGAGGAAGCTTGTAGGGGAAAGGTTATGAAAAATTGAACTGGTCCCTGCCGCCTTATATGTGATTGGTGGATAAACAGTAGAGTTTGTCCAACTTTAATGTTTATCCATTTTTCAAAATGACCTGTTGTTGTTGTGCATGTTAATATTGTAAAGGTGACGTAGTAGTCACTGTCTAGTACTCGTGTTCACAAACTGCATTTTTCTGTGATGATTCGGTACTATTAACATGGTCTAGTGACTACTTTTTCAATTTAGACAGGCGCTGGAAAAACGTACACCATGGGCACTGGGTTTGATGTCAACATAACAGAAGAGGAACAAGGCATTATATCACGTGCTGTTAAACATCTTTTCAGATGTATTGAAGAAAAAAAACAAGCTGCTCTTAAACAAGGACTTCCACCTCCAGATTTTAAAGTGAATGCACAGTTCTTAGAGGTAAATAATGATCTGTGTAACTTCATGTAGGTTTTTGGAAAACAAATTAAACATTTTTTTATGGTTGCTACTTTTACATTCTTTTCCCACAATTTGTTTTGAATTGATCTTCAAGATTTCAAAAGGAAATTTTTTGGAGTTTGCTTTGCTCTTCAGTTTATGAAAAAGAACCTTTTTATCTTATTCCAATTATTTTAGCAGTTCCCCTTACAGTGTTATTTTGAAGTGTAGGAATAGTTATATTAGTCATCACTTACCCCTTCCTGCAGCACACATTTGTTTGTGGGGCATGTTGCTCCTGTCTGTAATTCTTTACAGTAATGACCATACTTCTCCTGCCTGTGTCACTTTGCCATAGATTTCTTTAGCTTTCAAAATCTGTTCAGGAGACTTGTTATATTCCTTTCACCAAAGAAGAAACCTAGCATAAAAATACTTATTTCTGTGACCCGCAATGGTTTAGGGCTGGGCTTCTGCATCCCTGTTCCCTCTTTCATTAGGCCCAGAGGAAACCTGGGTCAGTGCTGTGGAAAATCTGTTCCCTTTGTGTTTTCTTGTAGACACAGCGACTAGTAAGGGAGACCATAACATCTGTGGTCTTTCTGACCTGCAGCAGCTATTGGTTTAAGTCTTGCAGCTTTTATGCTTGGTCTCCTGCCCATGGAACTATTTTTTAAATTGATTGATTTGGCCGTAACATATTTGTTTACATCCACTACCAAGCTGCACAATCTAATACTTTAAGCACACAAAAAAGAAGAATCAATTTAAGGAAGAGCAGGTGTAAATGTGTATTACTTAGTTCAGTATTTGCAACTTTAGATGATCTTTTATATTACCCAAGAGAAAAGCTGTTGGTTTCATTACTGCTGAAGTAAACTAGGTCCTTTAGTCATATGTTCCTATAATTGTTTTAAAGATTAACAAGCAGGCATTAGTCTCGCACTGGTATAGGTTTGTCACTGCTAACCTTAAGCAGAGCTCTTTGTCGCTCTGGCTAATGTTTGCCTAGAGAGAGTCAAGGCTTGAGCTTGGGCCGTGGGAATGCTGTACTCTTCTGTTCTCTCTGTTTGAACATCGGGGAGCTGCAGCTTCGTTCCTCCTTAGGCAGCTGCAACATTAGTAAGGAGTAGTAAGCAGTGTAGTTTCTGAATTCCTTACTACTCTTGTATCAGAAAGTATCTTCTTCCCCCATCCATCTACCATTAGAGCTGGATTACAGAAACAGTAATGTAGTCATTGAACAAGTTAAAGCAACATTTTATTTTGGAATAACTTTGAAGTCTGACAGCTGGATAACTATTGGGAACAGTGACTTCTGTTTGATACTTCCTTGCTTTTCTTTAGTTTGCTGCAATTTGCCTCTTGTAATTCCTTGCTTTCCTGCTAACTTTTCCAAAGGATAGGCATATGCAGTTCAATGCAAAATTGTAGGTGCATTATTAGGATCCTCTCTAAATTGTGGCATCAGTTTGTTTGCACTTAACAAGGCAAAACATTAGTAAGAAGGCTCCTACTTAGAATATTTATGCCTAATAATTAAATATAATTCCTTTTTAATATATAAAGAGTTAAAAACATCACATTCACAAACGCTGAGCCTTTTCTCAGGATGGATTTTCATTCGTGAGAGGAGAAAGCCTCTTGCTTTCAGTGTATGAGAAGGTACATTGGGAGAATACAGATCTATTGCCATTGTTCTTTGCTTTTAGCTAGGGACTTTGATCAGGGATTTAATCAGTCTGACCTAAGCTCTGTGTGAGCTGGTATAACCAAATTGAAGACACTAGAACTGTTCCAGTGTACATCAAGCAGAGACCTGAGCCATGAGATTCCCAATGGGACACTGCTTTTTCTGGGGTTTTTGTTTGTTTGTTTGTTTGTTTTGCCTTTTTTTAAATGTTTGCCCTGATATCTTCAATTGGATCAAAAGACCTTTCCTAAAACCCAGAACATTCTTATAAAATGGTAATCCATCTCCTCTAACACAGATAACTGCATAGTAATTTCTGATGTCTTTGCTGGTTCTGATATCATTTACTGACCTAAAAGTCTGATGTGCCTAATGATACTGAGTTGAAAGATCACTAAATGTACCTTCAGGTAAGTATGGGCAGCAAACCTCAAGCAGCCTGAAACATGTAAACAGTTGCTGTTGCTCACATTGATTGTGCCTGAAAGTTATAACTAAATCTGGGGCACCAAAGTATAGGTATTGTATAGAGGAAAGTACAAAAGTCCTGCTTAAGAAACCATGCCATAGTAAATTTTGGCCTGCTGGTTGGTGTCTTTAATAAGCAGCTTGCACAAAAACTATTATATGTTAAATTCCTTCCAGGGCAGGAACAGTTTATCTAAATGAGAGACACGTAAAATTACTAAGGTGTGAGAGAGGAGATGAGGAAAGGTGTGATGGCAGGGAGAGCAAGTGGAGTGAGTTTGAAGTGTTTGGAGAGGGGTGCAGCAGAATTAACAAAACAAAAGAAAAGCCCAAGGTCAAACCTGAAGACAGCAAGGTGCCTGCCACCGAAAACACTGCCGCCGTCGCTCTGCTGGCATCGAGTGACTCCTTGCCTGGTCCCACCGAAGAATTTTCTCCCAGATCTGACTATGTGGAGGAAGTTACTGCTTCTTTGGGTGGCATCATAATAGTAAGGTGTGCAGGCGACTTAATTTGCAGCTGCTCTGTCATCCTGTTGTCCTTGTACGTTTGGATGTTTCACAGCATCCTCTTTTTGAGAGCTTTTGCATTTGGGTTTTTAGAACAGTATCTGCTGTGCGTAGATTTGTTAGTCTTTGGAGGAATTCCTTCCTAAAGTACTGTGCCATTTTTACCCTTTTTTTTTTCCTTCTCCTCAGCTTTACAATGAAGAAATTCTTGATCTGTTTGATACCACACGTGATATTGATGCAAAGAATAAAAAATCAAATATTAAAATACATGAAGATTCAGCAGGAGGAATTTATACAGTGGGTGTTACTACCCGAATGGTGAATGGAGAATCGGAGGTGATCATTGAAAATAAATTACTCTGTAGCTTACCAAATGCATTCTGAAAATGTTGTCTATATGTTTTGATAAGCCACTAAAAATAGAGGTTATGCTTGTTAACATCTGTGTCTTGGACAATTTAGATGTAAAATTTAGCTGAAGTTTTAATTTTCTTTAGTTTCTGTAGACTTAAATCTGATAAATGTTTGATATTAGGTGCATACCACTTTCATGTAATGCTAGAAACAGACTTTTGCTAATTATATAGTTCTGCTGGGAGAGAAAACTTTGGTATGTGTGTAGATCTGATCTCCCAAATCTTAAATATTTTATTTCTCCTGTGACAGGAAAGCTTTGCATGTTGACTGATGTGAGGTAAACTGCCGTTCATGTACATTGCAAATCTGAATACAAATGTTATTGTACTGTACACTTCTGTACAAAGTACAAAAATTGTACATTTTTGCCACAGGTGAATGGAAGATTGCTGTGTTACTACCGGGGATAGTAGTGTACAAAGAGGGGTGGTGACAAGTAGTGACAAGAGAAGTACAAAGACTTAAGTATTTTCTTTCAAAAACCACAAAAAAATATACTTTTAGTTTGCTTACTTGGGAATCTTTGTGCTTTTGGCATGTAGGAACTGAAATCCTAGCAAAGAGAAAAAGCTTATTTGTATCCAAAACAGTAAGTGTTGTAGGAACACTTTTTATTTAAACTGCAAGCAATGCAATGTGCTTCTTGTCTGTTTTCTAGATGATGCAGTGCTTGAAGCTGGGGGCTTTGTCTCGAACAACTGCCAGCACTCAGATGAATGTTCAGAGCTCACGGTCACATGCTATCTTTACTATACACTTATGTCAAACCAGAGTTTGTCCTGCGTTTAACACTGTACGTACTTTTGCTGTTGTTAAACTTCACTTTAGTAACCATTTTTCAAAATGTGAATATTGTTTTGGCAGCCACTGCTATTTGAATTGCACTTAGTAAGATGCTACAGTCATCATCATGCTTGATGAATTTGCTAAGCATTATAATAATTTGATTTAATCTGTGCATATGTAACCATCCTCTTGCCAGAGGCAACAATAAACTGCAGCCTCTTACATGAACCTGCCTGTTCTCCTCTAGCGTTTTCTTCAGTATTTCGTTGCAACATACACAAGTAAGAAAGTTAAAATGTAATTTGACTTTAATTGGGAAAGCATTTTTAAGTGTAGTGGTTAGTGGGTTTAAGCCTGCAGTCAGCTAACTGAAAATGCTTGGATATTCCATATTAAGTGTTAATATCCAACAAGAAGCCAAGTAGAAAAGCATTTGATTTTGAAACTTAGTGTATTTATTTTAAATAGATATATACTCAGGGTTCAGATATGTTGTTAAGTGTATGCACTTAACCTGAAATTTAAGCTGTGAACATACATGGAGCTGTTCTACAGATTTTCATGTGAATGTTCAGTTTTTAGTTGCTATTGGTGTATCTTGTAAAGAGACGAGTTCTGAATAAATCCATACTACTGAAAACTACAGTACCTTCAGGAGGGCTTAATTTGATTATTCTAAATGTATCAAAACTTTTAAAGATTTATTTTGGTGAACTCCTAAGTAGGAGTTGGCTAGGATTTTACACATAGATATGATTTTTTTTAAGCATGTGGAACAGTGGTGTGAACTTGTAGTGCTTTTTTGGGGGGTTGCTTTTTTTAACACTACGAATAATCGTTTGCAGGCAAAACTAGGGTCACTCACTGGTCCTTTGTGGTATGTAGACCTGCTTTATACACGTTAAAAACACTTCTTCCTACTTTCCACGCAGAAATTGTGGACCTGGTGGTGGGGGCAGCTGTCTGTCTTCTCACTTGGGAGGGACTGGCATCACACTCGGAGCCCAGATAGGGCACCTTGGTCACTGCATGGTGACGCTGTCTGCTCGGAGGTTTGGTTGAAAACTGTCTGTGTAACTGGGGCGTGAGATAACTCACCTGGGAGCCTTGTTTCCCACAGGCTGTCAGCACAGCAATCCTCCTCTTCTGGTGCACTTGCAGCCTTCCCCACCAGCTGAGCCTGCCACAGGACTCTTGCCTGGCCCTGCCTGGATTTGAACAGCAGCTTGTGTTACAAAGAGGAATAGGCGGCTGCCTTCAGCCTTGTGTCAAAATGTGTTTTGTTCATTCTTTTTTTGGGAGATATGAGCAAGATAATTTGACTGTCTGGAGCAGGACATTGCTAGATCCTGAAGCTGAAGACAGCACTCTCTTCTTTCCCTGCAGTACTTAGGACAGTAGAGATCAGGCCTGACATTGCCCTCTGAATGCTCCCGGAATATCAATTAATACGAGCCCTTATTGGGTGGCCAGGAGAGCCGCAGCTCCAGTTTCTGTTGTTGCTGCCGTCTGGAGACAACAGTTTTGGGAGACCTTTGTTACTAGGGCAACGCAGTTCCTGGGGTGACGGTGTCGGCTCTGTGCATCGCCCCGGTGCCTGGGGTGGGCAGGCAGCCAGCGCTGCAGCGTGCGGACGCGCCGCTCCTCGTGCTGCGTTCACGCCATCCGTGCTTCTCGCAAGTTTCTGGACGTACGTTTGATTTACTAAATGAGCGCGTGAGAGAAAGGATGTGTTAATCATTGTTTTGAGGGCCGGGAAAGAGAGGATGATCCACCAGCGGCATATATGTCCAAATAGCCGAAAAGGTGCGATAGCCTAGTCTCGTGGAAGTGGCACAACTCCTGTTCTCTTCTGAAACTGCTACAAAAGGAGATCACGTGAGAAGTGTGAAGTGGACTGTGAGAGCAGTTTGGTCTGCAGCCACACGCGTTACCCCTTGCAATAACCGAGGGAGCTGTGGACTGATTGACTTAAGGATCTTTTAAGATCATTGCCACAGAATACCTGAGGGTTTTTTAAAGAAAAAAACAGAACAATCCATGCTTACTCTGGTAGAATATTCCTAATAAAGCCTATAGATTGGGGTATGTGAGTATAAATCCAGTATACACTTGATATATGCCTATTACATGCTGCCATGGCAAGCAGGTAGAAGTTGCCCTGCAATAGGTATTTTAGCAGGAAGGTTGGGAACAGCGTGATTTAGAGATTTCTTTTCTCATTCAGTGTTGCTTTCATGACAGCAGGTCTAACTACACTTAGAGTAAAATAAATCTCCGCAGTATATGGTACAGCTACACTAATTGACAGAAAAAAGCTTGGGATTATTTAATGAAAAAAGGTATTTTTACTGCTGTGCTTTGAGGCCGAGGCTGTGATGCCTCCCTGTAGCGCAGTGCGTTCCTGGGCAGACTCCCTGCAGTGATGTAGGCACGTGCCAAGTGCCGGTCCTTACAGCTTACCTGCGGGGGCAAAAAGAAAGGGACCTCTTCTGTCTTCCGTATTCCCTCTGCTGTCCTTATTTCCTGGTCAAGTCAGAAGTGCTAGTGGAATAATGTCTGCTAAGAAAACTGGCTTAAAAAAATAATTCCTAAAATGAAGAATCATGCCACAGGGAAGCTGATAATGGGGATTAGAGAGGTATGAAATCAAAATATCTTTCGGTTATTTGGCAGGTTTACAAACAGTAATGTTATCAATACTTTTCTTTGAAAATGTATTTCCTTTGACAATTGATTTAAAACTCTCATTCCAGGAGATTTTGTTGCCCTACTTGCTGATGAGTTTTGTATTTTTTTTTAATATATGCATTTTCCCCTGTCCTGAAACAATTGTAGCCCAAATCAGAAGTGATTGGTATTCATGTGCATCTAGAGTTGGATGTTAGTGGATATGACTAAAATGGAGACAGTTTTTTGAGAGATACTGATACTGTCATAAGAGAATGAGTAAATAGGGAAGGAGGTGGACATCACAAATAGGTAAATGATTGTTGATTGAACATTGCAGTAGACAAATGATAATGTGAAAGGTCTTACCAAGTTTTATGGGTTGTTGTTTATTTCAGGATAATACCACTGATAACAGGATAATATCTGAATCTTCTGAGATGAATGAATTTGAAACTCTTACTGCCAAGTTCCATTTTGTTGATCTAGCGGGATCTGAACGGTTAAAGCGAACAGGAGCTACAGGAGAAAGGGCAAAAGAAGGCATTTCCATCAACTGTGGACTAGTAAGACTGTATAATTTGTTTCCATAGGCTGTTGGTATCATCATCTCTTCCTTTTTGGATCACTTTTTTTTAGTAATCCCTAAACTAGAAACTCATCATGTGCAGAACAAGGACTGTAGCATGAGACATAACCATATATATTGATTCTTACTGGGTTCTGGCTTGCTAACACTTTCTCAGTTGCACTAGACCCTAACTAGCAAATTAGAGTACTTATAACTGTTATGAAATACAGTTAGTTACTCTAGCTTTTCAAAGATATTGTAGAGGTATTCCTTTTACTTTTTTCCTTTTTCTTTTTTATTCTGTCAACACCCAAACAATTGGAGAACATTACAAGCAGTTTGTAGGGAGTGTAGGCATGTAAAATGTGGACAATAAGCTTAACTGATCAATAAATGCTGGTTCTTTGTTATAATTATGAAACAGAATGTAAAACAATCCTAGGCAAAACACTTCTACGAAACAAATTTTTTAACTTAGAGCATCACTACTTTTTTTTTTTTTGTCTGTGTACTGCCTCTCTGTGCAGTTGTTTAAAATTAACTATTAAATGTTTTACTTAATAATGACTACACGGAAAAGTAGAGCTCGTGATTAACAGTGGAGATTGTAGTTCCATGCCTTTATTTTGAGCTACTTGGCTGTGTGGAGGCTCTGTGCAGTTCTCTTTTTAAAGACTCAAAGAGATATGTTTGTTTTATACATCAAAACATGTCTCTCTTCTGATCTAGTGTAGTACCAGAGAGGTATTTGGCAACTAGAACTTTCTTAGCAATTCTCTTGCCGTCATGACAGTGGTTATATTCTGTAGTTATTCTGGTTGTATTATATGGAAGAGAAGGAGAATTTAGTTCAGTTTCATCATTGGAACAAGCACAAAGCCAACAGAAATGTGAGTATTTAGATGACGTAGATGTATGCTCAACAAATAGGATACAGAATGCACAAAACTCAAAATCAGTGTGATGAAAGTAATATTTTATATGATCACAAAACTTTCATTTGCAGTGAATTCCAGCCCTCAGCTTTGGGAAACGGATTGAAAGTGATTTAAACATTTCAAAGCAGTCACAGAATGTGGTGTATACGCAGTTCTTCAACTGCTGGATGCAGTAAGACTATTTTCCAGACTAAGAACTGTCTGTACAGGGTGCCATCTAGAGGAATTTCTTCAATTTGGCATACCATAGAAGTATATGCGGTTACATGTTTGTTTTTTTTTTTACAGCCAAATGTTAGGTTGTTTAAAAACTTGAATTGGACCCTTTTAGCAGTTAAGTAGGATAGCTGTGGACTGCATAATTTCAAGCCTGAAAGGCTTAAATCTTCATCCGACATTCCTTATTTCATATCTGTAGAGGTAGAAATTTTTTTTCCATATAAATGCCCTATAATTTATTCTAAATCTAGCATAAAACAGATTGGAAAAAAATGAATTTGAAAAAGAATATAGCTACTTCTAGAAGTAGAGATCAGCTTTAATAATAGTCAGAAGTAAATGCTTGTTACATGAAGCAGTCACATACTAAAGTTAGAACTGACATGAGATATCAATAGACAATGCACACAAATTGTGCTAAGCACTTAGTGCTTGCAGAAACCAGGCTGCAAGTCATCTGATTCACTGTTGATAGCATGGAAGTTTACAGATGTCTACTGTAAAATGTAAAAATCTTCTGAAATTTTTATGTTAACTTTCATGAGTATATTACTTTTTCACAATATGCAGACCTCTGTTTTATAGCTGTTTTTAAAATAAAACTACTCAGGAACTGATTCTAACTTGTCCCTTACATGATTTGGTGTTTTATAGCTGGCACTTGGCAATGTAATAAGTGCACTGGGAGATAAAAGTAAGAAAGCAACTCACGTACCATACAGAGATTCAAAGCTTACAAGGCTACTTCAAGACTCTCTTGGGGGAAACAGGTATGAAAACTACATTTCAGGTATTTCATTGTGAATGAACATGAATGAGTACATAATCTTCAGAAAGTAAAATAAGCATTAAACAATGATACAGATAGCTCCTGTTTTTGTTGGAGAGAGGTTCCAAAGATGAATTACTGTCATGATACATAAATGCTGGCAATGCAGGGAAAAGATTTTAAAGAGGCTTTTTGCATCATTCTTTTCAGTGCAGTTGTAGCTTTACTAGACATGAGGCTTCGAGTTACTTAGAAGTTACCATTTCCAGGACAAGACCTTTCCATGAAGACATATTTCGATTATAGACAGCATAAATGGTAAACTTTGTTACTGTGTTATAGCCATATAAATTACAGCATAGTTTAAACCTGTGATAAGTTTCTTCTTCAGAGATTCTTTCTTTTTTTTTTTTTAAAATGGTCCTTATTTGTTTGCTCTGATTGCCATGTACAGGAGCTTGGAGTCAGCTTACCACAGGCACTGCCATCGTTTTGTAAAGGTTGTATATCTTAGGGTATGGTTCATATGTCCAGTTATCTGATGTTGGATTAGAGCCTAATAAAAACAAACTGCTGTATCACTGGCATTATTTGTATGAACCTGTTCTGTATACCTGCCGCACAGACAAGGAAGAGAGGCTTTGGCTTCTGGAAACTTTGCCTAAGCAAACATATAACATTAATACATACAAATACAAAGGGCAGTGTAGTTGAGTATTTTCCAGCAAGATAGTACTCTTATTCCTCTATTTAATCCAATATGGTTGACTGCTATTTTTAGGAGGGCAGGAAGTTTTCTGGGCATTTCACAGAGGAATAGGGAGAAGTGGAAGAGAATCGTGCTCTGCTCTTCAGAGACGTAACTTCAGCAACACGCTGCAGCACTGCAGTGTGAGGAAAATCAAAGAGCCAGGCAAAACAAGTAAAAGGGAGGAAGAAACTTGAGAACTATGAATAAATCAGCAGAAATCAAGACCATAGTAGTATTTCTTGACTAAATTTTGTATCAAATACACTAGCTAATGGCATTCTTTCAAACTACTTCTAAAAATGTACTTTTGTTGAAATATTATTTCGACTCTTAATTTTCCCATCATATAGCTCTGCTGCTCCCCCTCCTGTCCTTTAGGAGAAATCACATAGATTAGTGTACAATGTACAGATAGCAAATCCTGTCCCAGAGCATTTACATGGATGTTCAGATACATTCTTTCTGTCTATTTCTGACTGATGTTAAATTTGTGGACATCCCCTGCCACCACCACCTGTTTTTATTTATGTGATACACGTGCTAAGACATGTCGAATTAGCTGTTTGCTGTTAAGGAAGAGTTATATATATTAACACTATTTGAGTATTTACTTATCCATGCTTTGGCAATCAAAAAGTGTGGGAAAGCTGAATTTTAATAAATATGCTGTTTTTTCTTCTGGGAAATGAGATGATTACATTTCTGTAAGCCTGTTCCGTAGCCTTCCAAATTCTACTCAAGGTATTACAGTCCACATTGTAGTTTCTCTTTTGCAAATACTTAAAAGTGATTCAGGTTAGATTGCAGTGAGTCCTAAGTTAACGATGATGAAAGATAGTATTGTATCACTGTACTATTCTCACTATAATCCTGACTTTAAATATAATGGCGTAACAGTTCTGAAGCAGCATTTAAATGTTAATTTTTCTTGAATTATTCAAGTAAGAATATGGAGTATTGGTGTTTTTGGAAAGGATTTATTTAACGTATAGTATGAAAATTGAAAATTCATAACTTTGGGGGAGCAGTTTAAAGAAGTGGTAAAATAAAGGGAGTAAAACAGTTATTTTGAAAACTGGTTTATTATACAATTCATATAGGAAAGTGAAGTTCAAGTTATTCAGTTTTCAAGACAGACATCTAGCAGAACCAGTCATGTGAATTTTAGAAAAGTAATTGTATTCTGAACTGAAAGCACAAGTAGTCCTGATGTCAGAATTAAAAATTTGTTCTTAATCTCACATATTCTTATTTTGAGGACTCAGACAGTTGGGGCAATAACAAGCAAAGGTCTGAGGAAGAATTGCTGAAATAATCTTTCTTGTATCCTTGGGCTAGATACTCTTTCCAGTTTAGTTTCCCAATGCATATGGTGAAGATAATGGTTTGCCTCACAAAAATTTGCAGAGATTAATTTTCTTGTCTTAGTCTGAAATTATGGAAGGTGAAGATCAGAATCTGGTCTGCCTAATGCAGATATTGCTCCACTGCCCTGGAGACAATGCACTCTTTCTAACGCAACCACCTAAGCTTTCACATTCAACAGAGAAGCAAATTCCTGTAAAGCCTGGTGGGGAGGACTCAGTCCATGAAATGTAGGTGTTTTCCCCTATCTGTTGACAATTTAGGCTATGTAGGCACCTTCAGAGTATGATCTACAGCTGGAACTTTGGTTCTGATCCCTCTAGGCTGTTCTCATCTGATGTGAAATGAGTGCGTGCTCCAGGGAGTGAGGGAAGGGACCCCAGTTTCTCCATCTACCTGTTGAATGATGAAACCACTTTGTTGGAATGAAGAATTCTTTGCCTTTTTCTGCTCTAGTCCCACTGGTTCTTGATGGATTCTCTGCTTAATCTTTCATTTGGAGCAGGGAATATGTTCTCACCCTGCATATCCCTTGATGATATGGCTAGAGGGTGTGGTAGGAACCTGGAAGGAAGATGGTTATTCATAGCCCTCTTGGGCCTAGAGCTCAGGTCCTGCTGCTTTTTGTGGAAGTGCTCTAAGCAGTGGTGGTACAAATATACGGAATAAATAGTTATAGCTAGATGTACTAAGGGTAAGTACTAGCTTTTGGGATTCTGTTGGAGAACGGGTCATAACTTGCAGTGGAGAATTCAGGCAACTGGGATATTGGTAGATCCTGATGTAGACAACATGTACCTTGAGTGCAACTGCCTATGCATGAACAGCTAACGTGAGCATTCAGGCAACTTTCAGATTAAGTAGGTAGGAACCTCAGGAGTTAGTGAGAGTAGGCAGTCCTGATTACTGCATGATCCAAATCACTGTCTAGGACTTTAGGCTGGTCTTAAGGACTTAAATCTTAGTTTATGTATGATTATGCAAACTGAATATAATTTGAAAAACATTCCTAGGATCAGCAATTAATTGCTTTTATAGTTTTACAGGTAGAACAGTTAATGGTTTAGCATCCCCTGTGCTATGCTAGTGTGATACAAGATGTAACAGTGCTGAACTTTGTGGTTGACAGTCATCTTCTATGAGTTACGTAAAGAAGTATTTTCACAAATGTTATCAAGTCATTATTATTGTTTCATCTTCTACCTAAAGACCTGTTAGCTTCTGTCTACTCTTGATGTGTAATGCTGACCTATGTTTGTAACTTGCAGTCAAACGCTCATGATAGCGTGTGTGAGCCCTTCAGATCGAGACTTCATGGAAACCTTGAACACCTTAAAGTATGCCAATCGGGCACGGAACATCAAGAACAAGGTGGTGGTTAATCAGGATAGGGCTAGTCAACAAATAAATGCTTTGCGCAGTGAGATTACGCGGCTACAGATGGAACTCATGGAATACAAAACAGTGAGTTTATCCTTTTAGGATTTCTGCTTTAAAATGTTTATAGCTCTAGAGCTTGTTTTTCTGTTGGCTACTTCTGCTTCATACACTAAAAAAATTTGAATAGCAACCCTAACTTAAACAACATTTGTAATTCCAGTGATTACCAAATGTTTTTGCATGCCCAGAGAAAAGCTATATCAATGAATGCCAATGATGTCAACAGATGCTGCGTGCTATTTGCTTTTTGAAAGGCAAAAATTGACCTTGTCATGCTCAGCAATGAAAAATAGCCACTTCCAAAGCAAAAATTACCACAATTTATATTGGTACATAAATGAATGTGAACAGTTTTTGTGTACGGCTTTTAAAAACTTACCAGACAGCTAAAACAATTTGTGTTTTAAAAATACATTTTAAATTACGTAAGGCGAACACTCATATTACACAATACCCATTTCTTCTTGAAATTTTAAACAAATAATGTTTTCAGCAATAAGTGTGGTTACCAGTGTCTTTCTCCTTTATTATCGTTGAGATAGTATCCTGGTTTGGTAAAGGATTGTCTTCTCATTTGTTAACCTCTTCAAGAACTTGTATTTCAGACTAAGATGGAATTACACAGGACTGAAATGCTAAGTTGTTGGCCAGACATCAGTGTTTTGAAAACTATCCATTTATCCATTGTTCTAAAACTTTTTGAGAGAAGATTGTCTTTTGCTATGAGTATCTATTTGGAATTTCAAGTAATCTGTGGATTGCCTTTGCCAAGTTAAAATTTTTTTCCTGTGTAGGTCAGTACAGTATTTACTAGTAATAAAATACGTTTGCTTACTTAAGGGTAAAAGGATTATAGATGAAGAAGGTGTTGAAAGCATCAATGACATGTTTCATGAAAATGCAATGCTGCAAACAGAAAACAACAACCTGCGTGTTAGAATTAAAGCAATGCAAGAGACTATTGATGCACTGAGAGCCAGAATAACGCAACTTATGAGCGATCAGGCCAACCAAGTTCTAGCCAGAGCAGGTATGCTGTGAGTGTGTTGTGCATGCGTATAAACTGCTTAATAAGTTCATGAACTTAAATGAGTTGTATGTTCTTGTTTCATGGCTCCCTTGGAACGAAGTGATGCCTTTGTAACAATAATGCAGGACCTGCTTTGGCAGGGATAGGCCCCCACCTAATTCTTTCCTCTTTTTCAAACTTCTATTATTAGAAATAGTTTGGTACCCTGATCTGACCATTCATTTAGGACTATGAGCAATATGAAATGTGAAATAATACCTTTGGATAGAAATTACTTGTATGCTTGGATGGACTTAATATTTTGCTTTAGGTGAGGTCCTGGACATCATAGACAGAATCTTTAAAGGGAGCTTTAAATGTCATCTAGTCCAACCCTCCTGCCATGAGCAGGGACATCTTCCACTAAATCAGGTTGCTCAGAGCCCCGTCCAACCTGACCTTGAAGGTTTCCAGGGATGGGGCATTTACCACCTCTCTGGGTAATCTGGGCCAGTGTTTCACTTCCCTCATTGCAAAAAATTTCTTCCTAATACCTAGTTTAAATCCCTCTTTTAGTTTAAAACCATTACCCCTTGTCCTGTCGCTACAGGCCCTGCTAAAAAGTCTGTCCCCATCTTTCTTACAAGCCCCTTTAAGAACTGGAAGGCTTCAATAAGGTTTCCCCGGAGCCTTCTCTTCTCCAAGCTGAACAGCCCCAACTCTCTCAGCCTGTCCTCATAGGTGAGGTGCTCCATCCCTCTGATCATCCTGGTGGCCTCCTCCACCAGGTCCATGTCTTTCCTGTGCTGAGGGCTCCAGAGCTGGATGCAGGGCTCCAGGTGGGGTCTCACTAGAGCAGAGGGGCAGAATCACCTCTCGCCACGTGCTGGCCACGCTGCTTTTGATGGGTGAATGGCTTCCTTTTCACCTCATAGAATAAACAACCAATTTACTTACCGTGACTGCATTGTTCTTTGTGCACTGTTTGTCAGGTAACTTTTGATTTATGGTACATGCTGATATGAAAAACAAATGAAATAGAAAAAGTTACTTAAAATAATCCTGATAGTGTGATGCAGAGAAATCAAAAACTTAATGCAGCTTAAGGAGGAAATATATTTTACAAATCAGATAAATCTAAATGTGTAGCCCATATGACTGTTTCTCTTTGCTGGTACCTTGTGCCTAGTAGCTGTATGGAGATATTTTTACTGTTATTGTGCTTTCTCAATCTTTCTTTTCCCCTCACCACCCCTTTCTCTCTGTCCTTCAAAGGAGAAGGAAATGAAGAAATTAGCAACATGATTCATAATTATATCAAGGAAATTGAAGATCTCAGGTATTTGCATAATATGTATTTGAAAAATTTTTATTAAAAAAACCCACCACCAACACTGAAGTGTTAGCAAGTAAATACTTCATCTGTTTTCCTGTTTGGGGATTACTTTAGGACAGTGGTCCTTGAGCTTCTAAGACCATCTGGTGTTGCTTTTGGCCACAGAAAATTAAAACATTAAAGATAAAGCTGACAATATAAATGAAAGTAGGATGTTTCCTAAATAATGATGATGACTTGATATTGTTGCACAAAGGACAACAAAACTTGGAATGATATAAATGATAGTACTGAGAAATTGTTTACTTGTTACAATTAAGTGTTAAAAGGAAAGTAGATACTCTTTTTTAAATTAAAAAAAAGTATCAAATATTTTGGATATTTTAATCTAAAAATAGGTGTATCATGCAAAAAAAAAATCTGGCCAATTCCCAGTTAGTGTTAGAGCTACATAATACTGTAGCTTTTGTGTAATGTTTATATATACAGCATATGCAGATATATATCTGTACATATATCAGTGTGTATATTTATACAGACATTTATTTTTTTATGTATTCTGTCTAGGGTATATGATATATGTACAGTATACGTAACTTGTGTAAAATGGTCTCATTGAGGCATTTACTACACTTGTATTTTGTGAGACTTCACCTTGTTTTGTAATTTCTTTGTAAACTGAAGGTAATGCATTACAGTGGCAGATGCTAAAGAGTATATATCGTGTGCATTAGCAATATTTGTGATTCATGGTCTCCAATTCTTTTTTTTTTTTTTAAGAGCAAAATTATTAGAAAGTGAAGCAGTGAATGAAAATCTTCGACGTAACTTGTCAAGAGCTTCAACAAGATCCACGTACTTTGGTGGACCATCAGCTTTTTCTGCTTCTATGCTTTCATCAGAGAAAGAGACAATGGAAATTCTAGATATAGCCAAGAAAGATCTAGAAAAACTGAAAAAAAAAGAAAGGAAAAAGAAAAAGAGGTGGTGTATGAATGATAATGCTATTTGTTTTCTCTTTATTAGTAAAGAGGTGTGGGTTTTTTTAGCCACTGAGACTTTAAAATTTATTTGTTGTTGCTGTCTGGATCTGGATCCTAAACTGCTGTTCCTTCAAACCATTTTACACATTGAAGTCATAGGTGTTTTTCTTTTGCATCTTTTCTTCCAGTGAAGTATGCAGTTATTTGTAGAATGAATGTCTCTGTTGTAATGAACTTTTCTGTATAATTATGTACAATGGTAGAAGCACAGGTGCTCTCCATAAATTTTTATTTATTTATTTATTTTTACTTAAAAAAAAAAAAGCATCTGAAATTCAACAGAGGTTTTGAAAAACAAAAATTACAAACTTTTTTTCCTACCGCATATCAAAACTGAAACAGCTTTCTGAAGAAAAGATACTCTGAATAGCTGGGAATTCTTTGGTAGCTCTTGGAATGGCTTCTTTTGCTTTATCTTCTGCTTTTATGAATGTTTTTAATTTGAGATTTCCTAATTCTCTGCAACATCATGCTTTGCTGTTTTTGCTGTCCAGCTTCTCATCTACTAAAATGCTCATAGACATTGATATAAATGCCTGTTCAGACAGCAGTTAGTACAGCAAGGGTCTGTTTGTGTAGTCAGAGACTTTGATTCCATTAGAGATCTTTCCCTTTTCTTTGAAATTTTCCATGCTTTTATTACTCTTTCTACTAATGGCCCTTCAGACTTATTCTACAAGTTAAGAGTAAAACTAAAACAGTATAAGCCTGAAATATAGTTGAAGTATAAAGTAGATTTGAATTAGTGATATCTGCAGTTTGATGTCCTATATCTATAAATCCATTCACCACACAAATGTCTGATACTTGTAGAGAACACTCATTTTAATAACAACTAGATTCTTCCTTTGCATGTAGTTTTTCAGGGAACTCTTACACTTTTATGGGGATTTTGATAGATTTTATGTCTTATGTTTGTAGAAGCTTGAGGGGAGCATGGAATTATTAAATGAAATCAGCAGAATGTTCTCGCCTCTCTTCAGCCAAACACTTCATGTTTATTATCTGTAAATACCAGAACAAAGAGATTTGTTTTCGTATGGTTCAGCACACTTTAAAATCAAGCATGTATTTAAATATACATTTAGATAGAGCCCCAACTTAGGTTGCTACCTAAGCAAGATTGTGACCTTAAAACAGATAAAGGTTATTAGATATATTGAGTAATGTCTCCTACGGTAGGAGGTGATCACTTTAAAAAATATTTGGAAGTTTTACCCCACTTACAGTAGTAAGTAAAACACATGGTTGCTCATTTGGGTTTTTTGTAGTTTTTCGGGTTTTGTTGGTTGGTTGGTTTGGGTTTTTTTCTGAAAGATGTTTCTGTATCTAGTTACACTTGCTTACAGCAGGACAATAATCCTGTGAATGGGATAGCCAAGTGGTCTGATCCAGAAGTACAAACTACTTACTCTAAACTACTTTTGAGGTCATTTTTCTATCCTAGCTTTATAGAATCAGAGAACCATAGAAAAATTTAAGTTGGAAGAGACCTCTTGATGGTCCAGCCTCCATGTTAAAGCGGGTCTTATGTTCTGTAGAATGAGATCATACTCTTTAAAGTGCTGCTAAGGTTTGAATCTATCTACTGGCTTATTTGCAGACTGCTTTGTAATAAATATTTATAAATTTCTGAGCCGCATATGTTAGGTGAAGAAAATCCTTGGAAGCTAAGAAATGTTAGGATTTGAGGGATTATGCATATAGCCTTACTTGTTACCTGCAGAGTGCTTCTATCTAATTAATGAAATGCAAAGTCCATATTTAGGATATATCACTGTGAATTTTTATTCTATTGAAATTTCAGGAATTGGCAATGGGTATGCTAATGTATTGCAAAGGGACAATTTACCCTGCAGTTTGGTAGAGATTCTTTGCTCTACTTCTGTCTTCTACAGGCATTTAGCTGCTTTTTCTGTACTATTTCTTTAGGGTTGCTGTTCTTTCAAAATTGTCCAGCTAGCGTTTTCCTATTAAAATGGGATCGGTAAGCCTAGTTAGTAGTTCTGCCCCATCTGCTACCTTTCTTGATCTGTTCATTTCCTGGTTATGGGTCAGAATGATGAAAGGTGCATGATTTTAAGTACATGCAACTTACCTAAATTGTTGTGAGCTAGCCTGAAGATCTAAGAGCCAGGTTCTGAATGAGCAGCAGGTATGTACTGCTATATATCTGTAGCCTTTAATAAGCATCTGTCATAAAGTTTATCAGAAACAGTTTACACAGCAGTAATGTTTTGGCTACTGAAATACTGACATGCTTGACTGGAGTGTCCCACAGTGTGACCTACTCACCAGAAGTCTCAGAGCAAACCTCCTACATCCCTTTCTAGTCATTACTCAGCCTTACATACCTGGTAACCTCTTTTGACTGTTGTCTTTTGACTTCCCTAACCTTTATTAAACTAAATTTGTGATAAAATTACATAGGGTTCAGTGTATTAGCTCCTAGCTGATACTGAAGAAGGTGGCAGGCAGTATAAGGTGAAAAGGCAGCAAAAGCTCTTGCTCAAAACTTGCTCGGAATGGGAACTTGAGGAATTTCAGTAGTTGTTGAAATTCAAGCCATCTCTACACTTACATAAGTCATGTGGGCATTTCTTTACTGATACATCCGCTTTTGTTCAAGATAAAAAAGTACAAGTGAAAATACTAACACTTTGTTCATCTCATTGCTTCTGATGCATATTTTTTGTTAATTTATTAGAAAAGAACATGCAATCATTGACATGTACTTTTTGAATCCCAGAAAAATGAACTGCAATTTTCTGCTTTTTATTTAAAAACAACCCAACCCCAAAAGTAAATGTTGTTTGAAGATTTTTAAATTAATGATATTAAGAATATGTGACTTAGAATATTAGTACTAAAAATTTCTCATTGCTATTTTATATTACAATATGTTGTCAACATATATAAACTAGTGTGTTGGTTTTTTTCCTGATACGTTCCTGAGCATATATAACTTTGGTTCAATGGCAGTACTTCTTGAAATTTTCAGTATTTTACCTGCCAATTTTAAGTGGCAAAAGAGGTGAAAGCTTTTTCTAGAACTTGAGATTTTTTCTGAATCCATATTAGAAATATTTCTCAAAGTGAAATATATTGTTTATATCTAAAACTTATTCCTTAGTGTAACTTGAATTTACAATTGTTGACAGTGACAGATTAATTAACCTACAAATGCTTCTGCTTTGTTTTCTGTTTACTTTCCAACTGTGCAAAATGTATTGCCTTTTTACTACTTGTTGTCTCTTGATGGTATCTTTTAAAAATTCATTTTAAGCTCCACAAGCTCATATATCATTTTTTTTACCTTCTTATCACTTTTGCTTTTCACTGTCTGGTTTGTCCTTCATTGGCTTGGCCTTCCAATACTGTACCTCGTGCTTTTGAAGGCTACAGAAACTTGAGGAAAGCAGTCAAGAAGAAAGAAGGTTGGAATATTTCCCAGGTTTTTAATTACCTGTCATTTCAATTAACTGGTTGTCATACATGAAAAGAAGTTGGGCAGATTCGTAGCTACTTCAGGAGTAGTTCATTTGGCTTTTCAAAATTCTTTCCTGTGTTTTGACGTTCAACAAGTGTTTTAACTGGAAGAAACCTCTGTTGTGGAACTGAGGTTGATTCTGGGTGTGCACAATGTTGAGCAAGCGTTTGCGGGGAGATGATGCCTTTGGGAATGGCTATAGAATTAAGTAGATGTCTTTCTTGCATGGCCCGTCTGGAATGAAAGGCAGGAGGAAGGCGCAGTAGCTCATATGGTATGAAATGTGTAGCAGGCTGTATATAGCAATAATAATTTTGGCATGTGAGATCAAGAAGGTCTTGGACTTTCATGCCTCAGTTAAGTCTGCTGCTTTTATTTTTGAAAGCATGTGACTGAAGCCTTGACCATTCCTCAGTTTCAGCCAAAGCAGTAGATAAAGTAGTTAGTCATAGAGAACAGTTAAGTTGAGGTCTCTAAAAAGAGAAATACACTGTCATTAAAAATCCAAGTAACGGAGCTTTTCTTTTTCAGCTTTCTACTTTGATCCAATCCCCCCCCACTGAATTCACGCAGATGATGTGAATCCATGGATCAGTAGCACACAAATTAAGCAATATAATTCTGCCTGGGAGAGCTGCTGGCTCTCCTTCCTCCTGTCTTCCCCTTTATTAGGCAGAACACAAATCCTCTGTAGTGGTGAGCTCCATACTGTGTGCTGGCAGAAGGGAAACTGGGGGTTTGCCTCAATCTGCATGAAGATTGCAGCTAAGATCTGTTATCATTTAGGCTTATTAACCAACATAAACAGAACATGATGTGGGCTGAGTGAGATGACAATCTGTGGAAATGAGATTGCGTGGCTCAGTGTTCCCTGTTTGGCATTTTTTCTTTTCGGTACAAATCTGGTTAGGCTTTTTCTTCCAGCCTCCCCAGCTGCTGCATGGACCCCAGCAAAAGTGTTCTGCCTTGCACAAGGCCAGCTGTAGCTGGGTTTGGTTGCACTGGTGATGAGTGGGGCAGAAGGAACCAAGTAGCATTGAACAGGTTAAAAAATAGTATAAAAAAAAAAAGTGTGCACAGAAGCACTGTGTTACTTAACCGTCACTCTTCAGAGTAGAGCTCTGTTTTAAATGTGGCTTTTGGGTGTTGCTTGCCAAATTATAGTATCTCTAATCTACAGAACATTTCTTGTCACTGCACTGAATATTAGATTTGTCTAAGAGCTAGACCTTGAGTCTGAGCTCTTACTGGTGTCAATGGAGGAAGATGTGCATTTCTGGTTACCCGGCCTGATCAGTGACAGCACATTTGCCAAGTTTTTATGCAGCTGAAGTTAGATGAGGTGGATTCCACATTATGCAATCCTAACCACATTTTTTCATTATTAGCCTCTGTGGTATCTAGCCCCGTTCTATCATGATTTCCCATCTATTGGGGATGGTTTGGGTTTTGCACATGTAGTGTTAGAAGGACTGACATTTGGTCCATGGCAATTTGCAGAGTGCCATATATTTTTTGCATTTTACGTTTGCATGTCATGTCTGAAATGTGCAAGTAAAAATGTTAAAATTTTTCCTAATGGCTAATACACCAAACCTTTAAAACAAAACTAAAAAAACCCTCCTGTAATTTGCATAAGCCATCACTACAGTTCAGGTTGCCAAGAGAAGAAAGAGTACAGAGAGACTTGACTTTGAAATAAGTTTTGAACCATACTCTAAAAAAACAAAAGCATGGATATATACTAAAATGTAATCTTAATAGTTGGGAAACGTTAGGGGTTTCTTGAGATGGACAGTCCTAAACTCAGTATTTCTCAACATTTTTTTTCTGTTGTATCAATGCCTATTTTGAGCATTCCCTTGATGTCAAAGTAGATAATTGATCCAAAGAGTAGTTATAGTATGATAAATTAGGATATTGTTTAAGGCTTATACACCAATTTTCAGATGATTGTAAGCACAGTATGCTCTGTTGTCACTTGAAAGTGTAGCAATACCTGTAATGTATGTTGCACCTGCACACAGTGTTTGTTCTTTGTTTTGCAAAAGCTATTCTGGGTACACTGCAACTTCCATGCAAAATGACTACTGCTGTAGTATATGAAGATGTGTATTCTGGTTGTCCCAGTTGTGCAATATGCCCTAAAAACAATGTACTAATCATTAATATTATTTTGCAAGCTACTATTAAGAGTAATTAAGCATTATTTTATTACCTGTGGGAGATTGGAAGTTGTGTTTTACCCATGCCCAACACCTATACCCCTGTCTAACTACACTTTGGTTTTCATCTTTATTTGGAATTACAACTTACTGGTTAGGGGGACGGGAAGCACATACCATTTCAGTTTGTGAATATTTTGTGTCTGTGCCTCTTCTGCTAGTGTTAAGGAGGATAACACAGATAACGAGCAGGAGAAGAGAGATGAAAAAGGCACTTCAGAGAGAGAGAATAATGACTTGGAAGCAGTAAGTATTTAGAAGTGTTTGGTTTATTTGTTCATTGTCTGTTTAAAGATTTACAAGATTATAGCAAGGAAATTAGAAATGGATCAGGTGAATGCTGTGGCTTCACAGTGATAGTCACAAGTGATTGGGGGATGGAAAAGTGTGGGTGTGCTTCAACATCTTTCTGTTTTGTACATTTCGTAGGAGGAAATTCAAGAAGTGAGCGATCATGAGGATGAAGAAGAGGAAGATGATGAGGATGAAGACGACATGGAAGTTGTTGAAAGCTCAGATGAATCAGATTCTGACTCTGATGAAAAAGGTAGTGTCAGTGCAATATTTTTTTTTAGAATTTTATGAATACCGTCTGTCATTCCTTGGGTTTTGGTAGGCAAGATAGCGTGCTGTCAACCCACTGTCCATAATTCTCTGTGGATTGTATGTCCAGTGAATTTGTTTTTTTTGTTATGGTGCTAAAACCTGTAATATACATCTGATTAAGCATCCCTGTACTGGCTTTAAAATTGACCAGAGGCCACCAAGTGTTTGATAACACATTTCTTCCTTAGTTAGAACATTGAAAGTTTAAGGTTTAAGTATTGGGTTGTTTTTATATCTCGGGACTAATCACCAAGGTGACAGCTCCCATTCAGCTAATTTGGAAATGAGTAGAATTTAATTTTGAAAGGCTGGAAGTCCATCAGCCTATCTCATTTTCAGAGGCTGTGGCTTTATATAGAAGCATTAACAGCTGGTTTACATGTGGCATGCAAATTAGGACTGCTAGAGTCAGAGACAGCATCAACAGGAATTCTCTCATATGAGTCGGGCCAAATGAGCAAACCAAGTCTATTGGTTTCTTGTTGTTTGAGAGTCACACAAACCATTAGCAGGAGTTGCAGAACCTGGAAAAAAAAATCCTCAGCTGACATCTTTATTCTGGAGCATATAATCTTAAGCCAAAAAAGGATTTAATTGACTAAAGAAATTAATTAAACTTTATAAACTTAGCATGTGGGCTAGTCCTTTTTCCTTACTTTTTCCTCCTACTTTTCTCATTCCCTTCACCATTCCACTTCCATGACTGAGGTGGCTCCTATTTTGGAATTTGATGAATTTTGGCTGTGTTTTTCTAAGACCTAAAGAAAGGAAAGTCTCCCCTTGGAGTCTGCCAGCAGTCAAATTTTCCTTTTATAATCTGCTGCGTTTATGAATGACAGTTTTTCTCCAGCCCCGAGATGTGACTGAAGTCTCACAGCCTGTGGAACTTCTGTATGGGGAAGGACGGATTGCTGATGTTGAGACTTAAATGTGAGGAATTACAACATATGAGCAACTGTGATCCAATATAGATATAGAATCATAGAATAGTTTGGGTTGGAAGGGACCTTTTAAAGGTCACCTAGTCCAACCCCCCTGCAGTGAGCAGGGACATCTTCCACTAGATCAGGTTGCTCAGAGCCCCATCCAACCTGACCTTGAATGTTGCCAGGGATGGGGTAGCTACCACCTCTCTGGGCAACCTGTACTACTGTTTCACTACTCTCATTGTGAAACATTTCTTCCTTAGATCTAGTCTAAATCTACTCTCTTTTAGTTCAAAACCATTACCCTTTGTCCTATTGCTACAGGCCCGGCTAACAAGTCTGTCCCCATTTTTCTTATAAGTCCCCTTTAAGTACTGAAAGGCTGCTTTCCCTACATCTTTCCCATTTCTAGGATGGGGAGTGTTTAAGAGGAGACTTTATAATGAATTGCAGATAATAGTTTCACTTGCTGCATTGTGCTTTGTGTAGAGTTCTGCTGTGCACAGTTTACATGTCAGGAAATGACCCTAGCATTGCAGGGGGTACCTATAGTTATGTGATCCTCACTGTTACTTTAATAAAAGTCTTAATTTTTAATTACTCAAATCTTTTTATTTTAGAAAATTATCAAGCTGACTTGGCAAATATCACTTGTGAAATAGCCATTAAGCAAAAACTGATAGACGAGCTAGAGAACAGCCAGCGAAGGTTGCAAACACTGAAAAAACAATATGAAGAGAAACTAATGATGCTACAACATAAGATTCGAGACACTCAACTTGAAAGAGATCAAGTTCTTCAAAACTTGGGTAAGAAGTACAAAATCATTTGAATCTAGATGCTGTGTAAGACATTGACATTGAATTGTTTGCTGCTTCCCTCACTTCCTTTTTCAAATGTGATAAGAAATTGCAGAAAACAGAAATAGATTTGTACCTATAATGCCAGGGGATCATACTTCACTCATTCTGGTTTCTATCAGAATTGAGAGAGACTTTTTAAAAAGATACTGCTACTACCAGGTATTTGATTTTTGTTGAATACGCATTTTCAATTTTCTAGGAGCTCTCATTTTAACATAATCCTTGAGATAGTTCCTGAATTAAAAGTACTTTCCCATTTGTCCCTTTCCCTTTCTTTTGATTTGCATAAAAATAAGAACTAGGATCAGTGGCCTTGCAGAGGTCTCTTACTTGACCAAACTTTTTGAATATGTAATCATATTGAGATGAAAAACTAACTCTGTCTCAGGAAGTCCTAAGCCAGAAAAAGTTGAACTTTGGGAGAGTACTGGGGGGAGTGTTTTGTTTGTTTCTTTCTTTTAAAAAGTATATAAGCTTTATAGTGTTATAATTTATAGTCTTTTGCTGTTCTCTTGTTGTTCCTTAGACCTTGCCTTTTGATCAGTGCCAGAAAAGGGATACTAGACTTGATGGCTTTTGGGACTGTGGGTATGATCTTATGCACATATGTGTGAACAAGCATGTGTGCAACTGTGTCTTCATGTACTCCAACATTTCTTTTCTAGTGCAAAAAAAATCAGCAGGAAAGTGTTAATCCTTGATCTCTTATCCAAGAAGACATACAAGTTGGAAAGTTCAAAGCAGTGCAGGTGGCCAGAGCTAGAGATAAATTAAATTTTTCAAAGATATTGCAGATAATGCTTAGAAGCAGAGGAACCGATCTTCTTCTGTGACTGGCAAAGTGAAAATACCCTGAACAAAAGCTGACTAAAAACTCCCTTTTGCTGTAGGTTCTGTAGAGACCTATTCAGAAGAAAAGGCAAAAAAAATCAAGTCAGAATATGAAAAGAAACTCCAAGCCATGAATAAAGAACTGCAGAGACTTCAAACAGCGCAAAAGGAACATGCACGATTGCTTAAAAATCAGTCTCAATATGAAAAGCAACTGAAGAAATTGCAGCAGGAGGTGACAGAGATGAAGAAAACCAAGGTATATTTCAGTATATTGAAGTGTTGTGCAATGAGTGTTTACTGAAAAATGGATTGAAATCTCTTGTGCATTTATCTACCAGGTAACTCTGTTCTTGTTGTCAGCTGCTCAGAAGTCTGAAAATGGAAAAGATATGAAGATTAGGCTATTCCTGGGGGAGAGGGGTGGCTTTTAGGTTTAATGGACAGAAATTACAGTATCAAACATGGAGAAGCTTGCACTGCCTATTAGCTGTTACCCAGCACTGAGTGAAGAAGGCACATTAGATGGAGGAGGTAAATTGCTAAAAGCATGTAATATACTGGAAGATGGCAATTTGAAGAAGAAACTCTATATGAATGGGGGCAGGGAACAGCACTTTCATGTAAACAACTTTTCTAAATGATGACTTCTTTACAGGTTCGCTTGATGAAACAAATGAAAGAAGAGCAGGAGAAAGCTAGAAAGACTGAATCTAGAAGAAATAGAGAGATTGCACAACTTAAAAAGGAGCAACGCAAACGAGAGGTGATTTGACAGATAAAGAACTTTCATTTGGAATAAGCTTCTTTCGTTATGATGTGCATCTGCTTGCAGGCATACACCATGTGTATATGCATTCACTGAGGCAGGCATGTACCTGTGTATTTTCATCATGCACATAATTTGGTTTGACTTCTATCATTACTCAGTTCCTAGCTTCAAGTGATAAGTGCAACAGAAAATAGAAAACTTACTGAATATGTATATCAGTATTATTTTATTAGTGAATCTTCACAAAACTGTTGTTGCCACCTTGCTTGCATGCAAGTATTCTTTTTGATAGAGAATTGATATAGTGAAATACTTATTTTCATTCTGCGCTAGAAAGAGCAAGAAAGAATTGTGACTTGACCACTTCATATCACAACAGTTCTGCAAACTTGTATGAATGTGTAAAGGTCTTTTTTTTTTTTAATACAATACAGTCCTTGTGACAGATATTGGAAAAAATATCATGTGCTGGTTGTATTTTTTCACAGCATCAGCTCAAGCTTCTGGAAGCTCAGAAGAGAAATCAAGAAGTTATCTTACGTCGCAAAACTGAAGAGGTATTGTGGTAAAACAGTAGTGCATCTTTGCAAACAAAATGATATTGTATTGCTGTAACTTAGTATGCAGTTTTGGGGAGAGATAATTGTGTCTCTGCACTCTGTTTCAGGTTACAGCCCTTCGTCGGCAAGTGAGGCCTCTGTCTGATAAAGTAGCAGGAAAAGTAAGTCGAAAGCTGAGCCTGCCGGAGCATCCTATACAGGAAGCAAGTTCTAGCTCATCAGTTGAGCATGACGGTTCAAGAACACCAGCACAGCAGAAGATGAGAATTCCTGTTGCAAGGGTTCAAGCATTATCTGTAACTGCAATAAATGGAACAGGGTAAGGATTAAAACTGTTTAGTACTTTTTTAAGAGAACTGAAAATCGCATGGACTTTATAGAAGATAATCTTGTGATGATCAATATTGCAGTAGTTGTTGTTTTTCAAACTGCTGTCATGCAGTGCTCATAAAACAGGCATTCTACCATTATCAAATGCAATTTGAGTTTTGTGGGTTTAATACAGTGTGGAGCAATATAAAATGACGTTAAAGAACAAGTCACATTAAGAAACCCCAAAATTTCAAAATCCAGTTAATCTGTCCTTTAAGTGAAATGCCCTTGGTGGTCCAATGCCTGCAGTATTCTTAAGTACAAAGGAAAACTTGTTGGCAAACACAATTTAATGTATTAGGCTTATTGGTGATCTTCCACTGTTGTTTGAAGCAGATCCCCTTGCTAAATGGGGAACAACTCTTAGGTGGCATTCGAATTCAGTGGTGCATTATACAGGATGCCACAGTGTTTCATACCTGTTTTTCAAATGCAATATATTAGAGTGCAGTAGAGTTCAGGGCTGGGTGCAGATAGCTGTGTGGTACAATGAAAAACTGAAAGAAATCCTGCAAGAAATTTAAGTTGTCCATGAAAATTATTCTGGCTTGATCATTTCCATGTTCAAATGTGTAATTGAACTACTTTAGACTTAGTTGTATGTTCCTCTTGAATTTATCACAGAAAGAAATATCAGCGGAAAGCAGTGACAAGCAGAGTTTACTCCTCAAAGGCAGCCAGGATGAAATGGCAGTTACTTGAACGCAGAGTGACTGATATCATTATGCAGAAGATGACCATTTCCAATATGGAGGCAGATATGAACAGGTTACTTACGGTGGGTGATCGACTGTATCATCATATTAAATAAAGAGAGAGCAGTGCATTTATGTTTGCTGTAAATGAATTGCTGTGATGGTGGCATAGGCAAAGTGACTTGGAATCCATCGCAGTCAGTGAAGAGGCTCTTAACTCCAGTAAGCATTTGGACCATGGGATTGCTGTGCTTAGTAAGAAATAGAAAGAACCTTAAGAGAATCATGTGCAAATATATTAATATATTCACCTGTATAACTTCTTCCTGTAGAAATCGTGATATGTTATTTAAAGTATAACAAGGAAAGGAAAACAAACCAAAAAGGCACTTAAATGCCCTAAATGTTTACTAATTCCTTTTTATGTAATATTATGTTTTGGGGGAAAATAGCAACGTGAAGAACTTACAAAAAGAAGAGAAAAGCTTTCAAAGAAGAGGGAGAAGCTCATCAAGGATGGGAGTGGCAGTGAAGCAGATAGAAATGTCCAAAACATAAATGAAGAGATGGAATCACTAACTGCAAATATAGACTACATTAATGACAGTATTTCTGACTGCCAAGCAAATATTATGCAAATGGAGGAAGCAAAGGTAGGTAAATATTAATGCAAAAATGATAAAATGGAGAAAAGAAACAACTGTGTTAGTCTTGAAAATGTTCTCATTTAGAGATGACTTTTGTTTTGGCTGTAGGGGCTGCAGAGTATGTATGGTGGGTTGTTTTGGGGATAGTTTGGAAAAGAAATCTTTCAGGCATGGTTTAGAGGTATCAAGGGAATGAACTGGGTGATATTGCTGCATCTTCACTGTTTCTATTTTCTGTGATAACTGTAATGGTTAAACAAACAAACAACACCCCCCCCTCCTTTTTTTCACAATCTGGTTTTATTGTTGCGCACATAGGAAGAAGGAGAGACCTTGGATGTAACAGCCGTGATTAATGCTTGCACTTTGACAGAAGCTCGATATTTGCTTGATCACTTCCTCACAATGGGTATAAATAAGGTAATGCAGTAAGTGAAATATGTGTTTGCCAGGACTCTGCCATGTGCCAGGAGCAGAGCTGTGCTGACATAAAGACTGACGAACGTGCACTAGACAAAGTGAAGCTCGTCAGCACTGGCTCTCAGTGTGAAGGCCCTTGAGATCCTTTGCCCCCTGCAACCTGTTGCCTGTTTTTCAATCCCCAGTAGAACCTACTTCACTCTACTAATTACCTCATGTTGTTCCTGTAGGAGCAGTAGCTTTTTGTAATCAAATAAATCTCTTTCTATGTTTTTCAACAAGCTCCTAAAGAATGCTCAGGATCTTTTTTTTAAAGACTGGCTCAGCCACTTCCTTAAAACTGAGCCTTTAAAAAATTTGTTTTAAGGTATATATTGATGCATGGCATACTTCAGTCAGGCTTCAACTTCTGAGTAGAGCAATATGTGCTTTTTCTGAAAGCCTTGGGGAGTAATATTTTAAAAATTAGTATTTGGCAGTTTATAACCCTGTGTACACATGTAACATATGATCTTACTGCTGCTTTTCTTTCTGTTTGGAGGCCATACTCAGTGTCATTTAATCAAATTAAAGATTTCAAGGCTATTGAAATGGGCTTTGGGTCAGTCCCACTGACCAATTCTCTGGTTTTTGTTATTTGTTTTTTTTCATACTTGATTCATAACTGCAGGTAGTCAAGAATTTTGTGGGTTTTTTTTATTTAAAAAAAAAAAAAGGAAAAGAAAATTCCCACAATCACATTGGCTTCTGCAAATTTCAGTCTTTTAATTTTTTTCAGCCCTTGGGTGAGTAGAATGGATACCTGATTCCCTGCAGCAGAGTTAATGAGAAAAGTGCCTCTGACTTATTCTGTTAACAATTTCTCCTTATCATGGTAAAAAGCTCCATTATGTGAAGGTGTTTCTCTTCTTTCTGATAAATAATTACTGTGTAGAAAATTGAAGGTATGTTTTCTTGCAAAACTGGTCATGCCTGCTGTCTATTCTAGTGTTTGTTTCCACATGCAAAATGTGTCTATTGATATGTTGTTTTAGTTCATGATAAAATCAGAATCTAATGTGTAAGTCCATAGTACTACACTTCTTTATCAAGTGTTAGCACTCAAAGTCCTCTGTTATCCTACAAGTCTTTGGGAAGATGTGTTGTACCTTCATTTTTCCCTGCTGTTTCTTCTATTTGCAAACCATTCTCTGTAAATTTCCTTGGCTACATTTTCTGCAACTAAAAAGTTCCCATTAATCCATGGGTCTAGGGAAGTTCCCTTAGAACTGATTCTCTCATGTTAGGCCATGAGATCTTTCAGCAGAAGCTGAAAGTTCATGGAGTGATTCTATAGGAAAGATTATGGTTCTGGGGTTGGGTTTTGTTTCGGTGTTTGGGTTTTTTTTTTTTTTTTGCTGTTGATTGTTATAGAGTATTATAGGTCATAATTAAAAAAAACTACTTGTGAAAAATGGAGGCATTGTTTTTTCAGATGCTACTCTTAAATAAATGCAAAGAATCTGTGAATTGTACTTGGGAGTCACTTCCAAGTGAGACACTAGATATGTATTTGCAATGCAAGGTCTGAGGAACACAAGTTAATGAGTCCCCTAAACAAAAACAAAATAAAAAAAGAAAGCCCCTTTGGTTGATACTTGATCTTTAGGATGTGAAAGGAAGGTTACAATGTACACATTGCTTTTCTTCATAGTTTTTAAAAAGTTTTGGCAATTCTCATTTTGTAACAAAAGATTTGTGATAAATCATTTGTCATCTTTTTGTTTCTTTCTCTCTCCTAGGGTCTCCAAGCAGCTCAGAAAGAAGCTCAGATTAAAGTTCTTGAGGGACGCCTTAAACAGACAGAAATTACTAGTGCTACTCAAAACCAACTGCTGTTTCATATGCTAAAAGAAAAAGCTGAGTTAAATCCCGAACTTGATGCTTTGCTGGGCCATGCTTTGCAAGGTAATTTTGTCATCTTGTATTCTGAAGTGTCAGCTGCATGTCATGTTTGCCTTTCATGCATGCTGTACTGGGCATTCTAGGCTATTTCTTTTCTGAATAGATGCTGTATTTTAACATCTTAATTTATTTCACAATTGATGTGCATGTATGACATTTTAAAGTATATCCTCTTGGCAGTGAAATGTAGGAAATAAAGAAGGTGGTTTTTTTATTATTAGACTTTTTACATTCAGGTAATCTGCTCATTATCTTTACAAAGACTATGCATTTACAATTTGGTATGATTTTAACTTCTGAATGTGAAATTCTAAATATACAATCCTGTTCAATCATAGTATGTTAGTGATTTTGAAAGTGGCATCGTATGTCTGTTACGGCATCTATTCTACTTCTCATGAGATGATATTAAGAAAAATTTAGAATACATTTGGGTACTTTTGTTTTATTTCTTTTTATAAATGGATATGTTTTGATTGGAGTGTTGCTTTTGTTTCCTTGTTGCTGTTATTTACACAGACCTAGATAGCATACCACTGGGTAAGTATGTTTAGCTTTCTGTGTACTGTACAGCTGCATGAGTTACTAATTCATTCATGTTCACTAACTGGTGCATCTTAGAATTTGTGAGTGTTTGAAGTTTGCATGAACTATTCTGTAAATGTACTCGTTATCATGAGCTTACAGAGCATTTCCTCCTTTCTGAAACCACCCATAGCCTTCATGTTAGATTGTCAGATAAGACGTGAACACAGTAAGCGGAGGTGTATTTCAGATTTATGACTTACTGCTTACGAACAGTAAGTAGTTCAGACTACAGTACGTTCAGACTATATAAAGCTATTTTGTGGTATACTACTGCTGTAGCTGTGACAAATTCTGCTCATCTGTAGGTCTGAAAAAAAGCAATTCGTAACATGCAGGTCACTTTTAACCTCTTGCAGATAGCTTATTTTGGAGTGTAAATATTTTACAGAATGCAGATTGTATCCACTTTTCCAATTGGGTTTAGTTATTGACTTCACTGATTTTGAGGAGATGAATCTGTTGTTGTTGTTGCTTTTAAATGATTCCCAAATAAATTATGCCTGTTTTCTCCCCTCCCTTGCTCCTAGCCACAAAATTGACTGTGTTTGGGAGTATATTTTCAAGTTTCAATGTCAGTAACAATTCCTTTTGTATTGTCTTGTGTTATTTCTAATCCTATTACGCTGTCCTGTGATAGCTTGCATAGGCATCTGAAACATTTCAAAAGCACAAGACTGCCTGAAAGTGTATAGGTCATCATCTGGTGTAAGCTGGTGAGAACTTTGCCAGCTTCCTGACACGTGACATCTGAAGATCTGTGTCAGGGCATCTTGCTGCATACAGCCAGTATTTATTCAGAAACCTCAGTGGTTATTAATATCATACTGAAACTAAAATTGACCCTTAATGTGTGTGCATGTGTGTGTGTGTGCACCCCTGTTGGAGTGAGAGCAATGTTTCTCCAGCCAGGAAGTTAGCATTGCATTTTCTTTGGCTGTGGACAGGCTTTTACTTATTAACAGCATCTGGAGCAGTGAAAAGACACTTGTTAAATGCATTGAAACAGTAGGTCTATCATCAAAATTTTTGTAGAGTATATCTGATTAAAGGAGTTTTTTAACACTTTGCAAGCATGAACACCTAAGCCACTCCAGGACTATGCTAACACTTTATAGGAAGGAAACTTCACTATGGATGTATCTCGGCTGAATATGCCATACTAACCTTGATCCACACTGAAATCCAAACTGTTGATAGTCTGCGTTTCGTAGATCATTAGTGGCTAAACCGTTTGATCTGCAGGGAGTTCAGACACCGCTGTAGTGAGGCTTCGAGGCTGGGACTGCCCGCTGGTTAGCAGGGACTCTGTCTCTGCAGGGGCTCCCTGGTAACCTGACACAATTCCCAGGGGTGGAAGTGTGGGTGGCAGCAGATCGTGAGACCAATTTCCCCAGGCTGCCTGACAGCTCAGTGGCAGCACCCAGCCAGCACCAGCCCCAAGCAGGGGGATTGCACTTCCAGGGTACTTGTGAACCGTTCTCTTCATGCCTACTTTCAGCTCTGATATCTTCAGAAGTTCTTAGCCATTTGAATACACTTAGCTTGAAGAAGTTTGGGCGTTCCCCAGTGTAGTTGTGTACCTACATTCAAGTGTAGACTTAAAAAAGGGTTCAGTCTGCAGCAAAGCACATCACAGGCTCAGGTTTTGATCTTCAGAGTAAGTTTTGAATGAATACCTGCCTTGTGTGTGGATGAACCACCTGCCATTCTGCTTTTGTGAAGAGTTAACATGACCACTAAGTTGAGTCCTGAAGTGTTGCTTGAGCAACTCCTTTCTGAAGAATTGTAGGAGCTGCTTTTCCTTCCCACCTGTGACATCTGGATGCTCATGGATGTGACTCACAGCCATGTATGTGCAGATCTTGAGAGGACTGGTCAAACATCATTTCCTCTGGATGAACTGTGCTGGTGTACTGCATTCTAACTGGTACCGTCCAGTTGCCTCTGCATGGGGATAAAGACAAGTCATCAGAAAAGCTTTCCACTGTTCTTCAGTCATTGGTTTATTAGCAGTCATCTCATCTGCTCCTTGCAAGCTGTACTGCCTTTACTAACTTTATTGCTCCTTTAATTTCTTCTTGCCTTCTTTGTAATATTTTTGTATTTCTGATAATTAAGGCTACATTGTTAAAAATAATACAGCAGTTGAGTACCTCTGAAGTGCATTGTTGGTGTAAGGGCTAGATTGATGCTAGTTTTGACTTTTTCAGGAAACATTTTTAGATGTAGCATACACAAGAAGGCATTTTCCTTTTCTTCATTCCTTCTCAGAATTCAGCTGGAGACGTATATATCTTTCCTTCCTTTCACCAAAGCGTGAACTTGCACTTAAAATACATAAATGGACAAACCTATTTTAGTATGGGTACCAAATATATTTGCTCTATAAATTACAAATGGTATCTGCTTTCTGGCAGAAATTAAGTAAATAAACTTAAAGCATCTTTAATAATAAAGAGGAGATGTAATGGAATGTCATTAGAAGATTATTTAACCCTTAAAATTTCATGAGTATGTTAAGAAATAAGGGACTTCGCTTGCAGGACTGTATTACCTATGTCCTTAAGCTATTCTTAAAATGTGTTATTAGAATAATACATGAGTTAGAGGATTTGTTTTCCCAGTAGTTTGGAATTGATTATATGTATGCCCTGAACTGATTGTCTCAGCTTAATGTTTTGCACTGTTTGCATGCAGACATCTTAATCCGATGTTTGACAGTGTTAGCGTGTGACATGCATGCTGGTTTTGTTTTTTGTGCACAGGTTTGTGTACCCATTTTACTTCAGGAGCGTTTCTACTGAACAGCTTCATTTACAATTAACTTCAATACAATTAATCTCTCTTTAGGAAGCAGTTCTATAGTATTAGATGGTGGCATCATCCTGTTTTGGAACCTGAATGCCTATATACTGATAAAGTGCTTGCTTCTTATCAGCCCAAATGATGCCATTCTATATAAGCTGAGGCTGAGCCTCAGGTCACTAGCTAGTTAAAAATATAATTTTTGGTTTTTTTCATCATAACCAGACTGATTCTGTCTTAGAGCACGAAGATTACAAAAAAAGAAGGAAGAGACATCTTTACTATCCATTGATCTACATCTTGTCTCTTCCATGTCTTGCAGTTAATTTCCTTTGCTTTATCTTCTTTCTTCCAGATTTCCTTCTAGAATTTTTTTCTGGCTTTCTATCATCCCTGTTGCTCTGCTGCAATAAATAGAAGACCACATTTGGCACAATATGCCAGGGTGTATGATTTATTTAGATTGTATGAAAAAACTTTGCTTAGATACCAGGAAAATTCAATGACGACTGGCTAGCAAATAGTCCGGATATTTTGAAAACGCCTGCCTTTTGTATGCTGTTCATCTACATTCTACATTGTCTGACCTGTTTTGTATAGCACTTAAAACCTACACGTCTTGTTATAACAGACAGACTAATGTCATTCTTTTGGAAATTTTCTAGAAAATTTGGAAGATAGTACTGATGAGGATGCCCCATTGCACAGTCCTGGGACAGAAGGAAGGTGAGCAATTTTTGTTAACAGGTAACTGGATCTGGTTCTAGAAAAATTACTGTCACTTCCTCCTCTTGTAATGCATCATATATCCGTGAGAAGATACCTCTGAAACTGGTTAATTCCACTTTGCCCACCATTTCAGTAGAAAAAAGAATCAAATAAAAATACACATTCTGCAAAAATATGACTAATTTCTTTCTAACTATGATGCAATTTTTCTTTTAGTTCATTATCTTCAGATCTTCTGAAGCTTTGTGGTGAAGTCAAACCCAAAAGCAAGGTAGGCTGTACAATGGCTATAATAATAGTTCATACTTTAATGACACCTTCTGGGGAACGCTCCTGCTTTGTTCTAGAGACATTAAAGAACGAAGACATGCAAAAGGTGAACTGATATACCATTCATGTGATTTATATGTCATATGCTTTTGTGCAATACTCCTCTCAGAAGCAATGATGAAAATGTACTTTTTCAATATTCTGTGGCTAAATCTTTACAGCTTCAGAATGAGATAGGTTCTTCCAATTACTACAACTCCAAACTGGAGTAAATTTGTAGTTTAGTATTAGTTAGGCTGCAGTTTAATGTTAATACCATTGGGAACTGTGAACATGCTTATTGTTTGCGATTTACTTCTGTAGTCATAGAAATGTAGAGGAAGTTTGAAAAATAGATAGAAATTTGACCTCCAGGCTCTTAATTACAGTTGGCATTGGAGGAATATATCTAGGCCAGCTGCAATTTAATATTAATGGCAATGGGAACTGGAAACATGCACACTGATTGCAATTTTGCTTCTGTGCTCACAGGAGCATAAACGAAGTTTGCAAAGTAAATAGAAGCTTAGCATCCACTCTTCTAACTGCAGCTGGCTTTGGAGGAATATATCTAGGTTGGCTGTTGCACTATTGGTAGCGTTCATTGGTGTGCAGGTCTTTGGGCAGGTAAGTTGAGTGAGTTTGGTCTGGAAATACCGGCATAAAATAAACATTTTGTTTTTGTAATGGCTCTGTTCAGACTGGACCTTTGTCTTCCGCAGAGGCCTTTCCCTTCAGAATAGATCTTAGTTTCACAGCATCACACTTAACATGGATGATTAGTTTTCTAAGAATGACTGTGTTGCACAAAGCTTGGCTCCTTTGTGAGGTTTTCTGTTGTTTTCAGACTATTGAAATGCTCAGAAAATCTTAATTCATGTTGACCTAAACTACTTCTGATGACATAAACTAAGAAGCAGAGTTTTTATATCTGAAGAAGCATTGGTGTAAGAATTTACACTTTGCTTTATTCCTCTCTGCTTTATAACATTTCATTTGGATAAACCTTAAGAGAATAATATTGTACTCTTCTAGTACTGACAAGCACTTGTAGTTGGTTGGAAGGATATCCTTGGAAACCAGTTGTCAAATCAGTGTTTCAAGCTGTTTGAATTTAACTTGCCTTCTCTGAAATGTTGACAAAGAGTAGAGGTGAGCTCATTGATTTAGTTTCCAAAGGTAGTTGCCAAGTGAATTGAGGTGGATGCTACTTGCCAGCTAATGATAAGCTTAAATGTAGCACTCTTGACACATACCATGAAATGTTTAAGTCGCAACTTGGTTTTTATTTGTCTCCAGGCCCGCCGGAGGACCACTACGCAGATGGAATTGCTATATGCAGACAGCAACGATTTAGTCTCTGACATTAGTGCTGCAGACTCTACTTTGGCTGGCCCTTTTGCGTCAGTTGCAGAAACCCAAGAAAGTGGGATGGCTGCTTACACAAATGATACTTCTGCTAGGGACAGAGAGTTTATTCCCCCACCATCTGGCTTACCTTCTAAGATAGGCAGCATGTAAGTTTGGCCATGCTGTACTAATTATCCTTTGCTTTTAAAAAAATGCATGTTGCCGATTTCTTGTAATCTATTATTTTAACTTTACAAAGGAGGTTGATATACCTGAAGCTTACTAAATAATACTGACGAAGCTCCTCCTTCTTTTCTACCATCACTACTCTAGAATGTATAAATGCAGTGTTGTAAGTAACATGTTTCTTATGGAAGATACAAGTTCTGTTAAGTTGCTTTGTCGTAATAAAATTATTGTAGCCTTTTTTCTAAGTAGAGGGAGAAAACCATCTAGTACCTTGGATACTTTGCTGTATTAGTGCTATGGGAAATGCGCATTCTAGGGAGGTAGTGCGAATCTGCTTGGAACAGCAGAGAGATTAAAAAAAACCCCACCCTAAAATCCCAACCCAAAAACTTTATATAATGTAGTAATAGTATCTGTATATGGTCCTAACTATTAGACGACTCACAGAGATTTTACCTTGCGTGGCCTGTGCTTAAAATGAAGATGTCTATACAATAATAGAACATGCAAGTGTAAAGTTGAAAGAAACATGTTGGATATGATGAATCCTCAAAAACCTTTTCTGTCTGCAGGTTGCATTTACCTGCAGAACAGTTTTACTAAGTGAAAGTATTACTTGATGCCAAATAGAACTAAAAATACTATTTTTGCCTTTTTATTTCGGAGACAGCAGGTCTCTCTCACATGCACTCATTTTCTCACTCAGTCTTGCTGTTCTTCTTAGATCTACCAATATCACTGTTATTAGCCATGCACTGCTAGAGACTTTTCTTGGCTTTTTAAGTACTGGCTCCTATATTGCACAAACTCATGAATAAACTGAATGTGTTTGCCACATTCAGTCATACGGAAAAACTGTGTCGCATAGCTATCTTCATGTTACAGATTCTGGAATTAGGCATCTTTCACTATCCATCTGTCCTATTTGCATAATATTTTTACAGCAGTCTCCATCTAATGTACGTTTGCAATTTGTATTATTTTTACTATGTATTTCTAGCATGTGCTTGAGGTGGCAATCAGGAAAAGTAAAACACTGCTGACAGCAATTATTAACCCATGCTGATGGCTTCAGTGCATTTTACAAGTAGAATCTGCTTGGAAAGAATGCTCTTGGGGGTGAGGATAGGTGAAGAAACCCACTTATTTCAGCAATTAGTGTGGGATCACTAGAGACTTTTGAAGCTTCAAGATTTAAAACGTCAAGTGTTATGACCTGGCATCCAAGACTCAGGTAATACCAACTTTTGCCTCACTCCATCTTCTCGAATGTATCCATTTGTGAAAGTGAGCCAGCAATGAGGCAAAACAGGATTTTCCAAAAACTGCATTCTGTGAACATTAGAGTTACACACTGTCAGTAAATCAATCCAATCAGCAGTAGGCCTCACATATATTTTGGTTTGTTATTGATTATGTTTTAACAGATAAGTGATCAAAAATGCCCATAATCAGTCTGCAGTGACTCCCTCACTGTAATTATAATGCTTTTTCAAAACCAGAATTCAGTATACTTTATACAGTGTTGCTATTTTTGCTGGCCACTGGTCATTGTTGAAGAAAGGTTGTCTGAGCCATCTGGCCTTCCTGTATGGGCCAGATCTTCTTATCTGCCATAAACATTATCTCCCTTGTGCCACTTCCTTAAGTGGCATTCAGGGATGTAGAAGCAGTAACAGTGATCCAAAATATGCATTCTCTAAAAGTAACAGAAATTAATGATATGCTTGGGTGCAAATTTAGAAGTCTGCATATGTACAAACTGCTCCACTCTAGACACCCCTCAGTTTTCTCACATCTGATTCAGAGAGGCACCTGAACGCAAGCAGGCAAGAGTGAGTTTGGTTGAAATTCTGTTTACAAAGATGGCTGGTGCCATTGTCCTTTGATATGCTTGACTCCTCTACAGCAGCCTCTTCAGAGTGGAGTGGTCACCTGTAGGTCTTGTGCCAGCTCTGTTCAGATGTCTCTCGTATCCTGGGAAATCTAAAAGGTCCCTGGAAGCCTGTAATTAGGTGTGTGTCTTGCTCCTTTTCATTCAAAGTCATTGACATCATGCACCTGTTTTTTACATCTATGCTTAGAAGTTCATTCCATCAAGACTGCTCATTTTTATAATACCTGCATTTCCAGGCTTTCAAAAAGAATTCATAATATGATTGTGCTCTTTACACCATCTTCTGAGGATGTGCCACTGTGGAGTCAAAGATGGAAGACTCAAGGGGCAGGTAGAGAGTGAGCAAGAGGGAGCTGGCTCCATGTCTGAGTATGCAGGATGCTGGTGTGAGGCAGAGGAGCTTGGGTTCTAGTTTCTGGTGTGTTTTATTTAATCTAGTAGCTGCATAATAGACACATAGGCAACCATGGCAGTGGAGACTATAACCCAAGTTTGTCATCCTTGCTGAAAGATCTAGCTCTCGGGCTGACCATGGGATTTACCTTGTGACCCCAGGACTAAATTCCTAAATGCATACTGGCCCAGCATAAAGAGAGGGAGGGAGTGTGTCCTGTTGCACCTGTTTTTATGTCCTTTGCAGCATATGCCTAGAGGTGAGGGAGCCCTGCAGAAAAATGGGTGCTCTGGCCTCGAGGAAGGAATTGAACCCACTTTCCCCCTTGTTTTTTGTACTTTAACTGCCAGGCTTTTGTGCAAAACCAGACAGGTTATCGCTTGTTCTACTTTTCCTGTCTTTTGAAGACCCTGGGGGGATTCTAGGGCCTGCACACAACTCTTGGCAGTAGGTGATACAGGTAGGATCTTCGCCTTCCAATTAGGGCTTGTGTTCAGTATGCGTGTGATCACTTGAGACGGTCAGTCTCAGCTACTTGAGTCAAGTAGCTGTTCTTGGTTGTGCCCTCCTTGGGTAAATCATGTTATTCTGGATGCCAGTCCCCAGATGGATTTCATATAGCACAGACTTCCTCTCAAGGGAAACTGGTATATCTTTTCTCATGTAGAGAAGTTGCAGCTATGTAAATCCAGAGCCTGTAGAGCTCTGAGACCAGATACTAGTAACTGAGTCAGGCAGGTGGCCTGTCAAGTGAGCTTTGTCTGCTTTCTGTGGCACAAAAACACTTTCAGAATCTGCTTTCTCTCGTTTAGTGTTTATGGTCCTTATATTACTAGAAACTACTTCTAAATACAAGAAACAAAGGATAAACCAAAGCAAATGTTGCTTTTCTGTTGCCCAGCTAGTGAGAAAATGGAAGTTCAGAAGAGTGGAGACCATCTGTATTCCCTTTGTTTTTTTTTTTTTTTATCTGACTGTGGTGAAATGGTGACATTCGGGTGTCATCATTAATGTTGCACTCTTGACCTTTTTGGTATTTTTAATGGGGAGTAAGAGGTTGGGAGAAGGACCACAGTGACCGTGAACTGAAATTATTTCAGAGAAAGAACGAGAGACAAAGGAGGGATGGAAAGCAAGGAAGAAGGGAAGGGGGAATGAAGAGAAGCAATGTTATAATAGTCAGGTTGTCAATGGGAAATGCTTCTTCTCACTTCCTAATTTTGCATTTGAATTTGAAATATGAATATGTTACTGCAAAGTTTAATTCATATGTAAGTGGTCTATTCTATATGAAAGTTATGGAATCTGAAATTTTGTATATTAGACCTTCAATCTTTTCCATGGATCTGAATGCAATCTGAGATGCATACTCCACTGTGTTTCTTTTAGTCAGTCTCTTATTATTGAATTAGTAGATCTCCTTTGCATATTCAGTATCTGGCTCTTCATATATTGATGAACTGTGAAAGTTAATAAATTTGGTGTATTTTTATATTAAAATGTGAGAACACTTTTAGAGTCCATAGATTCAAGAGAGGCAATAATAATTAAGCACATTCAGAAATTTGAAATCTGAGTGGAAGAATGACAGCTAATGTAAGAAAAGCAAGTTTGTAAAGGGCCTTAAAGTGAGATGATTCCTCTTGCTTTAGTTCTAGACAACCATCTCTGTCAGAGAAGAAGATACCTGAGCCTTCACCTTTAGCAAAGAGAAAAGCCTACGAGAAAGCAATGGAAAAGACAAAGGCAAAAGAACAGAAACTGTAAGATTCTTTGAAATTATTTTCTCTGAAATAATTTAAACCTTGAGTATATTTTCTTGAAAAATAAATCTGTATCTTTCTATTGCTTTAATTCTAGGGACAGTTTTTATTGTTGGCAGTGAAGTTATTCACTGCTCAACTTCTATGTGGTTTTGTTTTTTTTTCCCAGAGTATTTGTCTGTACAAAATAACTCAGGAGCAAAGACCTGAGAAAATATCCTTTGAAGCATTTGAAAATGAATTTTTAAAATCTTTTTTAAATGGAAGTCATCAATTTCTCTAAGAAACTGCAGTTCTATAAGAATCTCTTCATTTTACATATGTGTACTTTCTGCCTGGAGCTTTCACTGTTAGCACGTAAACTTTGAATGTTGTGCCACCTTGCACTCTGCAGCAGTTTGTAGTCTTAAGTTTATTACCTTCTCTGGGAAACATCTGTAGCTAGCCTTACAATTTTTTTTTTTTTTTTTTTTTTGTTATTCGCTTAAGGAAAGAGCATCTAACGTTTGAGGCATGTTGCATAACTTCTCTAACCACTCATAACCTGTTAAAGATGTTCTTTTTTTCTTGTAGCTCAGATTCTGGAGCCCCAGAGGCTAGTCTGTCACCTCCTACTTCCCCACCAAGCCGGCCCCGTAATGAAATGAATGTTTTTAGTCGTCTTACTGTTTCTCAGGGAAACACATCAGTTCAGCAGGATAAGTAAGTCACAGAGGGAAGCCTCAGTCCCCAACCAGGGAATTGCAAAGTGCACGCAGTGTAGTATCTGTTAGATATTTTGCCCTTCACCTGCAAGACAGGAGGAGATATATCTTGTGTTTTCACAGAAAATATTTTAAACTTCCATGGAACCATTGTAAAAATTCAAGAAAAGCAATTTCCTGCTGAACCTTGTTTCCTGTTTTCTAGGCTGTCTGACATTTGTAGTTTTAAACCCAAAATAGAAAAGAACGGTAGAATTCTTAGCCATATGTGTACTTGTGTGTGTGTTTACACTTGAAAGTAGGATTTAGCTGACAATTTAGGAAACAGTGCTTTTGACAGTCACTCGGTTACTCCAGTGTTGCTCTGAGTACTGTCATGACAGTAGCCTGGAGGATGGGATGTTGAAATGGCTGGAACACAGTTGCTTAGAGATTATCCAAATTATTGAACAGACTGACTTTAGGAGGTGATCTGGAGGAGCAGATGATATTCATACCTTGTTTAGAAGAAGTAGAGCTCAGTTTCCTGGCATGTTAGGCATCTGTTTCTGTAGGAGTCTTACTCAAAATTGCAGTGGACTTGACTTGAGCAGAACCTTTATTGCAGGTTTCAGTACTGATACTAGTGCCATGAACTAGTGTGTTTATGAACTGCAACTCAGAATAAAGCTTTAGTTTTATGTAGTTCTGACTGTAGCAATACAAGAAATTGCTCTTCTCTGTTTACACTACTGTTTTTTATAGAAGTTTGGGTTTTTTCAGTGGTCTACAGAGTCACCAAGCAATAGCTTGCAAGGCTTTCAGTAGTTTCACTGTGCTTGTAACTTCTTTATCTTAGCTATGTTACCTTTATCTTATTGCTAACTCCCACCTAACCCTTTTCATTTTTTCTGGACTGACTTTGAGGTCAGATTGAAACTGCTGAATCTGTTTGATTTGAGTTGAAAATGAAGGATGTCTTAAGACATACTGTAAATGTTCAGGTCGGGGGGGGTTGTTGTCATGCATTTACTTGGGTTTTTTATCTTTAAGTGTTTTTGAAAATGAGAGGCGAAGGATTTTGAACTTAGGATTGTTTGCAAATTGCTGTTCTTATTTCAGTGGGCTATCAATGTGTTTATTTTTGATTAGCATTTTACATGTTTCTTCTACACTTAACAGGCACTGATGTTCAGAAAATTTTTTCCTTTTGATATTTTAAATGAGCGCTATGTTATGGAGGTTAAATTATGCATCTGTCTTCTCCTTTTACTTTGTTGTCTTTACTTCTGTAAGAAAATGTTGGGGAAATAAGAAGTGTCTCAGCTGGTGTTACTCAGCTTCTTGGGCTGAGACAGTCTACCAGTGTAACTTACGGCTGAGAGTGCTGTTTTAAGATTATTATTCTGCCCTCCACCCCCGCAATATTATCATGGGTTTAAGGTATACCCTGAGCAATGCTGCATACTGTATGTGGATTTGCATTGCTTTTCTGAATCGGCCATGCTGTTGTTTGTTCTTCTCATATGGAGGCTTTACTTTGCTGATACCTATATTCTTTCTCCTCACAATTCCACCACTGTTGATTGTAGGTCTGATGAAAGTGATTCCTCTCTGTCGGAGGTACACAGGTACTCTCTCTTTCTCTTTTCTGTTTTCTTGGCGTCTCTCACTGAAGTTACTCCAGTTCTTAGGAAATTTAATTTTTCTGCATGAATTTTCCTGATACTTGTGTACTATATCTCTTTCTTGCTTTTGTCAGAAGTTTAAAAACATGACATTTTGGTCAAGCATGTCTCCCCCTCTCCTTTTTTAGGATGTTATTTATCATTGTTGAGCATGTCAGGATTTTCTTTTTAAATGAAGTATGATACAAACGTTTCCTTAGACATATTCTTTCTCTCTTTGTTTCCTTTAAAAAAAGAGGAGCAGACATTTTCTTAGGTTTTATATACTTCTCTCTCTCTTTTTGGTTTTCTTGTTCAGTTGTATGTTTTGGTCACTAAAAATTAAATCCCAATGTAAGTGAAAATCAGTAGGTTTTTCATTATGTCTTTCTGACAGAACACATAGTGGCTTAAGCAATGAAAGAAGTGTCCCCACTCATGTCCCTAAGCTGTGGCTTAGGAGTTCGGTAGTCAGTGAAAAATCAATTTATCAAGAGAAGGGAAGTCAAAGGGCTAATAATAATGTGATGGTGGCTTTGGTCATTGTAGCAGTTGTAGCACTTTTTGTCTGTAGATTTCAGAGCACTGCACATAGGTAGATAAATAGCTCTGGGACATGTATTTTTACATGGCTTGTCAAGGGAACAAGTGGGTGAGAACAGCAGTAGGAATAACTCAGTCTAGAGGCAGCCTGATCCACTGGGGAATACTACAGAGAAAACCATATTAGTTTTGTGTGGCGCTAGAAAACAAAAGCATAGACACCTAAATTAATAATAAAGTAAATTGTTCCTGTATTCTTGAAAACATAAAAAGGTGTAGATTGGAAGGTGAATGCCTTTCCAAAATGAGGAAGTTAATGTCAAACAATTTAAGGCAATATTAATATTAGTAAAATCTATAAAAGGATTGTGGAGGAGTAATGAATTTTATGAATGAAGATGTCCTGAGCAGTAAAAATGTATAAAATAATAATTTCTAAGACTGTGCTAGATAAACCAGTTAATTGTCACAAAGTTAGATAGTATCAGGAAGGACTTTTTCCTTTCTGTAGCAAGCTTTTGGGCAATATTATGGATTTTTTTACATTTTCTTAGAGTCTGACACTTTTTTTTTGTGAGATAGGACTATGGCTTAGTTCCTTTTTCTCAGTTACATGTGCAATCCCCAGAAGAGCATGACAATGAATCTTAACTGCAAGCTGGTCAGGTCACAGCATTGTGTTGCATGTTTTTGGGCATTGCCTTGAGGCTTTTCTACACTTCACAGAAATCAGTGGGGTTTGTGTGTGTGCAGTTGTATGCATGGGATTTTAGACTGCTAATAATTTTTGTTTGGTGATAAATGTGATTTTTTTGTTTGTTTGTTTGTTTTGTTAGGCTGAGTTACAGTCTTTTGGCATCACCACAGAACTAGCTACAAACCCAGGAAGATTCCTCTGGGGTGTCTGTACTCCAGCCATACTCCCTTTTAGCCATTTGAGTACAAGTGTGCCATTGGGTACAGGGTGCAGGAGGAACCTTCCTCAGGCACACAAGTTAGCAGCAGTTCTCCAAGCCTGCCTGTAAAAGGCAGTTGGTGTGAAATGCCTACCTAGTTTGGAATTGGCAGTATACACTACACTTGCTCTATTTTTCAGATGTGCTGTTTAGACTAAGATGTCTTTATGCAGTTTGCAGTCTTAAGGTTTGTCCTATGAATCCAGGGTCTTTAAGCATCCTGGTTCTTTCAGCATTACGCAGACTTTCCCATATACCCAATACTCAACATCTTGTCTTTTTCATTTGTATGTTTGTTTTTGTATGCTATTTCCTTTCAACTGGTAGTCCAGAGTTGACAACTGTTGAAGCTAAACAGTAAAAATCCTTATACAGTTTATGAAAAGCATTCAGCTGTTTTGCCCATGTAAGAAAATTAGATTTTTTTTTCCCCCCCCCCGCTACATTTAAGTAAATTAATTTGATTTATGTCTACTACTACAGGCAACTCACATTCTCTTTTTTTTTTCTTTAGGGGAATAATAAACCCATTCCCTGCTTCAAAATGCATCAGATCGTCCCCCCTTCAGTGTATCTATGCAGCTGAAGGACATACCAAGGCTGTGCTTTGTGTTGATGCAACTGATGATCTTCTCTTCACTGGATCTAAAGGTTAGGCAAGGTTCATGCATCTGTGCCGCCTACAGAGGCTGCCTTGACAACTTGGGGTATTGTGAAATTCTTAGTTTGTGCTTAGTGCTGTAAACACACTGGAAAACTGTGAGGATCCATTTTGCAACATAAGCTGAAGAAGGATTTACAGTAATTATCTACAGGTTTTTCATTCCAATGGGTAGTATTTGGCTCCTTATTTGTAGTGGAAAAAGTAACTCATAATACCATTCACATTTGTTGAGTGATGTGATGGAACCAATCATGGTAACATGTGCACAGATGATGTACAATGCAAAGTAATAGCCTCCAGGTAGGGGTAGAGGTGGAAATTGGCATGTCTTTGGCTGTGCTGCCTACAGAGTTTGAATAGATTCTTCCTGCCATAGTTGATTCTTTGAGCAGTCCTAGGGCCATTTTCTGCTTCCTCTGTGCACCTCATCCTGTCCCATGCGGGTGTAAGAGTTGTGTGGCTCTTGTGGAGGGGTCTAGATCTAGTAGATACTAAATTCCGTACTGGATGGTGCAGCCACTCTGTGAACTCTTCAAGCTGGTAGAAATAGTGTTTTAGAAGAAAGGTATGGTTTCTGTGGCTATTCTACTACCTGGCTGTTAAAAATACCAAGACACATTCTTACAGTGAGTTGGCAAACTTCTGGTCTAATGAGTTTTAAGCCAACGTTTTAGCATTTGTGCAAGTGGATGCAAATGCGAAAAAGGGCATATTTTTAGCTTTTGTAAATGTTGCTTTGTTAATTTGTATTGAGATTTCAAATCTAGTAGCGGTGGGAAAAAATGCTTTCAAATTTATTTTTTTATTTTACATCTAGATTTGTATTCTAAAGGGTTTGTTTTTTTGTTTTCAACATAGGGATGCTTGCAGATGTTGTAAATATTTGCTCTTTCTTGTCATATGCTAGCTTCCCATATTTATGGAAGAATTTTTCCTATATATATTTTTTGGGGGGAAAAATTTACAAAGTATACTTGTACTCAAGAGTACAAGAGTATAGACAGCAGTTTAAATAAAGTTAAATCTTTTGGAAATTGTTGCTGAAGCAGAAAGCCTCAGCTCACAGACATCGCATAACATGAGCAGACAGTGCCAATGCAGGAATGCCAATAAGCTTTCAGGCGCATTGCGGATAATGGGCTCTGGTCTTGATAGTTGGGATTTTTAAAGTGGCTGATGAGATCTTTGTATACTTAACCTCCTTCATGCTCTTATAAACACTGCCTACACGTAAAGTTTTCTCATCATCCTCCCAGTATTGATTCCAGTAAAAATGTACTTCTAAAATATATGGAGCAATAAAGACGTGATACAACAAGGAGAGTTTCCTGTATGGACTCCATTTGTGTTGCAAAAGTCTTGAAAACTTCTAGGCATCTGGGCCTCTAGTACACAGAAGTTTGTAGTATTTCAATTCTTTTGCTACTGAATGAAAACTGTGACTCAACCACTTACGCTGGGATTTTCAGAGACTCCTAAAGCACCAAATAGTTTGGATCACTTCTCGCCTTTGTAATTTTTTTGTGACAGTCAGTCCTCTGTCATGCTGAGGCTCAAAGCCCTTCCTGAACTATGTTCTTGATGAAGAATCTTTGAATTAAAAATCGAGTAGTTCTCCTGATCTGTCATCATCCAAACTTTACAGCCTCCAAACTGTCTGTTTGACAGTTTGGGGTTGGCATGGGATGTTATCCTTTTAAAATGCTATGGAAGTTAATATACACATCTTCAACACAACATTTAATGATTAACCTTGCTTAGTTTTCATGATGGTAGATAATGCCCATGTGTTCTCTACAAAACAGATTAAATAGATCTTTAAACGTCCCTACCAAAATGAAGGGTTATGTATGAGTGCAAATGAATGTATGAACTTTTTAAAAATTAATTGAGTTTTGGAAAAACATGTTTTCTGTGGTGTTTCTTTGGTGGGGTTGGTTTGTTTAAAATTTTTATTTTTTACAATTTTTTTCCCTTTTTGCTTGTCTCTGTTTAGATCGTACCTGTAAAGTCTGGAATCTGGTAACTGGACAGGAGATTATGTCTCTGGGGGGTCATCCAAATAATGTTGTTTCTATAAAATATTGCAACTACACTAGCCTGGTCTTCACAGTCTCAACCTCCTATATCAAGGTGTGGGACATCAGAGATTCTGCCAAGTGTATTCGGACATTGACGTAAGTATGCTAAACCTTGAATGCCAAGAGTTTAAATGAATGTTAGTTTTCAGTAATAAAAAATTATTTAATTTAATTAAGTAGTGCAGCATAGTGTAATTTAAGTACACTGTTTGGGGCTACAGGCTTTCTTTATGTGTTCAGGTTAAGTCAGTGTAGGGCACTGGTAATACATGGAAACACAAAGCAATTTACATTCATGCCTATATTGTTTTATCAAATATTCAATATTTGTAATAAAACAAATATGAATGCTGAACAAGGGGGTTAGTTTTCTTTTTTCTTTTCTTTTTTTTTTTTTTTTTTCCTCTCCTTCCTCCCTGTACTCAGGTCTTCAGGCCAGGCAATGCCTGGTGATGTGTGTTCAGGAAGTACTAACAGAACAGTCACTATCCCAGCTGGAGAGAACCAGATCAATCAGATTGCACTAAATCCAACTGGCACATTCCTCTATGCGGCTGCTGGAAATTCAGTGAGGATGTGGGACCTGAAAAGGTACTGAACACCAGCAGAAAAGAATGTTCTTTAGATGGTTACATGTGTGTATGAAACATGTGCATGAAGTCAATGAGGTGTTTCCTGCTTATGGTAACATCCATAACCTGGGCAAAATATGGTCAAGATATGGATCAACTAATCCATGCTGTGGTGGTTACTGAGATAATGGAGGTGCTCCTGATCTCATCTTGAGTTAAGATTATGGTGAATCGTTACAGTAAAAACAGAAAAATCACAGAACAACTAGGATTGGAAGGGACCCTTAAAAGTCATCTAGTCCACCCCCCCTGCAATGATCAGGGACATCTTCAACTAGATCAGGTTGCTCAGAGCTCTGTCCAAACTGAATGTTTCCAAGGATGGGGTATATACCACCTCTCTGGGCAACCTGTACCAGTGTTTCACCACCCTCATTATGAAAAATTCCTTCCTTATATCTTGTCTAAATCTGCCCTCTTTTAGTTTAAAACCATTACCCCTTGTCCTATTGCTACAGGCCCTGCTAAAAAGTCTGTCCCCATCTTTTTTATAAGCTCCCTTTAAGTACTGAAAGGACAAAACACATTGAAAGGAAAACCACAAGGTTATGTTTAAGATAGGCACTATAAAATGGACTCTTGTAAGGTGACAGATGCATGAATCCTGACTAGCAATTGCTGATGAGATAATGAAAGCCAGCTAATGTAATGTACTGTCATATGGGGCTATGATAGCCACACTGTAATAGCACTTCTCCAAACAGAACTCACATCCGCAGTGCATTCAGAATACAAAGAACACTTTGAGGGGTCTGATTTCTCTTTACTTTAATTTTTTTTATTCTTATTTTACATAAATAGAAGCTTTTGTTTATGTTTAATGTAGATTTAGCATTTACACTTGGATGTAACCAGGGGATGAAGAGTGAAGGCATGGGGAAAATAAAAGACCCATTGTGGCAGAAACTGTGCTATAGATTATATTGGATATATGAAAAAATAACAAATCCTCATTTCTTTTCTTATTCTTGGAAGATTTCAGTCTACAGGAAAGCTAACTGGTCACCAGGGTCCTGTTATGTGCCTTACTGTAGATCGAATTTCCAATGGACAAGATCTTATTGTCACTGGTTCAAAGGATCATTATATAAAGGTAAACCATTAGCATTTGCTTATTTAATTTAACTCCTCACATCAGCATGGAATGCAAGCTTCCGCAGAAGTGACTCACATCTGCAAATCTGAAATGTGATAGCCAAGATGGAAATTATTTCATCAGTTATAAATTATGAATAATATTCACTCTTAATAAACATTTATCACTTCAGTGCTATTTTTAGTTGGATAGTTGCCTGTAGTTAAACTTTTTCTTAATCCCCAGTAAGGTGGACATCAGGTTGCATTAGGTTCGCGTGGCAAGGTTTTGGCAGCAAGGGGGCTGCAGGGGTGGCTTCTGTGAGAAGCTGCCAGCAGCTTCCCCTGTGTCCGACAGAGCCAGTGCCAGCCGGCTACAAGATGGACCTGCTGCTGGCCAAGGCCGAGCCCATCGGTGATTGTGGCAGCACCTCTGGGGAACAGAGTTAAGAAGGGGAAAAAAATGTCACAGCAATTGCAGCCGGAGAGAGGAGTGAGAACATGAGAGGAGCAGCTCTGCAGACACCCAGGCCAGTGAAGAAGGAGGGGCAGGAGGTGCTCCATGAGCCAAAACAGAGATGCCCCGGCAGCCCCTGGGGAAGCCCACGGTGAGGCCGGCTGTGCCCCTGCAGCCATGGAGCTCCATGGGGGAGCAGATCTCCACACGCACCCGGGGAGGGCCCCATGCCGGAGCAGAGGGATGCCCGAAGGAGGCCGTGACCCTGTGGGAGGCCCATGCTGGAGCCGGCTCCTGGCAGGGCCTGTGGCCCCGTGGGGAGAGAGAGGAGCCCCGGCTGGAGCAGGTTTGCTGGCAGGACCTGGGACCCCACGGGGGGGCCCAGGCTGGAGCAGCCTGTTCCTAAAGGACAGCACCCATGGGGGGACCCAGGCTGGAGCAGCTCATTGGGAACTGCAGCCCATGGGAAGGACTCACACTGGAGAAGTCCGTGGAGGACTGTCTCCCGTGGGAGGGACCCCAGGCTGGAGCAGGGCAGAGTGTGAGGAGTCCTCCCCCTGAGGGATGAACTGACCACAACCCCCATTCCCTTTCCCCCTGTGCTGCTTGGGGGGAGGAGGAAGAGAAATGGGGAGTGAAGTTGAGCCTGGGAAAAAGGGAGGGGTGGGGGGAAGGTGTTTTAGGATTTGGTTTTAGTTCTCATCACCTTAATCTGATTTGATTGACAACAAATTAATTTTTTTTTTTCCCCAAGTCAAGTCTGTTTTGCCCATGACAGTAATTGGTGACCGATCTCTCCCTGTCCTTATCTTGACCCAGGAGCCTTTCATCGTATTTTCTCTCCCCTGCCCAGCTGAGGAGGGCAGTGACAGAGTGGCTTTGGTGGGCACCTGGTGTCAGCCAGGGTCAACCTACCACACAAGTGTATGAAGTCTTGGAGAAATATTTGTAACACCTGCTCTTAAGTAACATTTAGGTCTTGGAAGTATCTTAATTCAGTGCCTCTGTTTTGGAATGCAGACCTAATTGTCTCAGCAGAGGGACACTGTGTGCTCCCCACAGAACAGTTTGGGGTCTCATCCAGGCTCTTGCTTAAGTGTTACTCAGGTTCTGGAGTGGGGAAGGAGAGGGAGATCAGCACATCCCAGACAAGGTCCCCAGTCTATTTGGTGTATTCATTAGCACACATGTTGCTCTAAGTTGTGTTATGGTACTTTCCCGCTTCTTGGCATTGTGATTAATTCACTCAAAGACAGGGAATCTGCTTTTTGGTGGAGGGAGGGAGTTCTGGGGGTTTTTTTTCTATTTTTTTCTTTCTTATTTTCTTTCTTTCCCCTTTTTTGGGTCCACCCCAGCCAGGGGATATTTGAACCCACAAGCTCCTGTTTCTCAGGAGTATGCCCAAACCACCAGACTATGGGAACTATACATCATCCTCCACATAAAGCTGACCCTCACACTGCAAAGAACACGTGATTCACGAGGCCAAAGAGAATGAGCAAGATACTCTATCTTGTTGTGAGGGTGTACTCTTTGTTCTGGTCTTATAGTTCTCACACACTGGAAAAAGTATATAAAATATCTGGAGTTGTGCAGCAGCCAAAACCTGAGTGAGCTCTCTCGTTGAGCTACGCTTTCTTTTTTTTTATTCTGCAATTCTTGGATGCTTGGCTGTGCCCTGGGCCAGCCTCAGAAGACAGCCTGGGAGGTGGGTGCATAGCTTGATGGTTTGGGCTGTGGATTTAAATCCTATCAGCAATCCCTATGGTAGAGGCCAGAGGATTCTTGGGCAGTAGGGCGACAGAGAAGCTCTCTAATAATTACTTCTCTGCCCAGTTCAGAGTAATTGGTTTGTCAGGAACTACCCTCCTGGCACAGTAATCAGTGTAGAACCTCAGCGGCGACAACAGGATGTGATCATGTAATGCAAGTTTGTCATGCTGCCAACTCGTGTCAAGCAAGGAGGTGGAAGGGCATTTGGGAAAACATAGCTGTCAACAGTCAGAGAAGTTTATCTGCCATTCTTGTGTGCTCCCCTGCTGGGCACAGGCTACATGAATCCTTATGAGGCCGCCAGCTTCTTGACTTACACCACTAGAACATCTAGGAGTATTTTGGCCATGTGGATGTGCTGCAGAGTAGTGAGTGTTCTGCAAGGTGACTGCCTCCAGAATTGCCAAGCCACTTTGGACAGTACAAAATGATCTGTATGTGCATGGTCAGTGCAGCAGTTTGGGAATTCTTGGTGCTTCTGCACACAGGTAGGTCCACTGAGGGTAGTAGGTCTGGTCACAGATACTGCTTTCCCCTGCCACAGGAGGCTACTGTCTTTTCTACTGAGACAGGAATATTGGACACCTCTGTCCAAGTGCCTACTTCTGGTGTATATTGAACTTTTTTGTTACACCTGGAACTGATGCATGTTAATTGAATGTGGTAACGTTTAAAATGCTTTTAACTCACTTAAGGTATTATTTTACACTGCCAAGCTCTCCCTTTTTTACTGCCAATCTTACTCATTTTAAAAGATCAATAAAGAACAAATAATAGGGGATGAAGTCCGACACTTGCTTGTTAAACAGACGCAGTGGTTTAAAAAGTTATGGCTCATCTCTTCCTCCTCAGCTCAGTCTTGAGTGAGTTCTGGCTTGCTACAAGCTGCTCTAGGGACAAAGACCTGATGGGATTGATTATGCCTTAAATTGTTAAAATAGCCTCACTTAAAAGAATCTGTTTTAAGACCCCATTCTTGGAGCACAGGCAAGGAGAAGTGTGTCTAGTCCACGGAAAGCATCAGCATATAATGGTATGTACCCCTTGCCAGAACACCTTGTCCAGAAAAATATATTAATGCCTCTTCGTGCAGCTGCCTGTGCAATTCTCCCAGTGTGAGTCATGTTTCCCATACTCACTCTCATGAGCTTTGTTTCTCTAGCCCACCATATGGTGTGTATGTATAGGCTCTTCCTTGTGAAGATACTGTGTATTTCATAACCACGTAGTAGCACTTCTTCCCAGAGCAGTCTTCTCTGAAGTCAGTGAAGATTTCCTGCTTCAAGCAAGAGGTAGAAGAGGAGAAAGGAGTTGTTCTGGCAGATAAATTCTGTCAAATATACATCATGATACAGTAGCCTGTAATATAAGGCTTTCCAGTTTTTCTCCCTGAAGTTATTTGCTGCATGTCTTCCAAGCTGGTTAGATGGCAGATAATTTTGCTTAACATATTTGATAATTTATTTATTTGTTTATTTATTTTAGATGTTTGATGTGACTGAAGGGGCTCTTGGAAGTGTAAGTCCTACACACAATTTTGAACCTCCTCACTATGATGGCATTGAAGCACTTGCTATTATGGGAGACAACCTTTTTAGTGGATCCAGAGATAATGGAATTAAGAAATGGGACTTGGCTCAAAAAGACCTTCTTCAGGTAATGGAAAAATATCATGTGGCTAATGTGACAGACATGTTTTCAGGCTCTGTAAATGTTCAGGCTCATACAATGACTATTCATTTAGATACTAATGTCTTTAATAGGGAAGGCATGGAGCACTAAGAAAGAAATTGATAACGTACTTGATCACTAGGAATGCAGTTGCTTTTCTTTTCAGTGTCTGTAGTGTCAGGAAATTCTGAAATGGTTAGCCCTATATTTTAGCTCAGAGTATGTGGGGTTTGGTGTTTTGCTTTGCAATGAAGGCAGCACTTGCCTCCTCTTGCAGTTGGAACCATTGGATATCATCCTTGTCATTGACAAGTTGGTAAATCTTGGACTGGGAACTCATCAATGGCAAACAGTGCTTTACATCAGGCTACAGAATATTTTCTTGTGAAGAGGGTTTACAACCTGCCTCACTCCACTCAGGTTTTTTCCTAAAAAGCTTACTCCTTAGATCTCCATTCATCTTGTTATACAATGCATATGTAATGTATACAACACACACATGATAATCTGTTTGCTATTAGAACTTATTTGCTGTAAGTTTTCATTGTAAAAAAAAAAAAAAAAGGGGGGGGGGCGATAAGGACCTCAAATACAGGGGAACTTTGAAGTTCATTGTAATTTGTTTGACATAGAGAACTTTGATTTTTGGCTACTTGCTGTAAGCCAATTTGTTGTTTTAGGTCTTATGAGAGATTGTTGGGTAGAGGTACAATTATTTAAGTTGAGACTGTGTGAGAAATGGAAAGCAGAAAAACAAATGCCAGAAGATACTGCTGTTTTTGCAAAGGTTTGGTTAGGTAACAATTGTTTAATAATTTTTGGAGGGAGGAGGAGCATGTCTTTTATGTGCATTTAATGTGCAGACTGATAGCAAGGAAACAAATATAATATTAAAGTTTTGGGACATGAGAGAATAAGGGACTGGTCACTGTAAGAAGAAAATTTCTATATGAGCATACTTAGTATTCCATAAATACACAGACTTTCTTGACCTTCTTTCAAAATTGTCCAGTGGGGTGCCAGTTGCTTTTCAAAATACTCTTAAAACTTCATGCTGAAAATAAAGATTCAGAAATTCAACTTCCTGTAGAAAATCTTTATTTGGCTGTATTGGGACATCTACTTTCGTATCTGTCTGTCTAGGGAAATGTACTAAGCAGCTTGTTAGCAAAAATAGGAGGACCACAGGAACAGGAAAAATTTTGTATTCTCAGAATGACTTTATTAAAGTTGTAAGAAGCATCTTCACTTGTGCATTTTAGGCTAATTAAAATATTATGCAATATGCATTTTGCCATTGCAATTAATTTAACATCAGAAAGAATATGGGGGCAGGGGTAAAGTAGTATGTAACAGTGGACTAGTTGTATTCCACTTCTTATTTTCCTTTTGGTATACATGCATTTCATAATTTATACACTTCATGTTCCCCTGTTTGTTTGTTGGTTTTAAAAGTACAACTTAATAAAAATGATCTTAGGCTTCCTTCTTTCTTTTTATTTCTGTAAAATGTTGTGTATTCTCAAGGTGTGGTGAGGTTTTCAACCATTTGATGAAACAATATAAATAATTTTTATTCACTGTCTTTTTAGGGAATGAAAAGTGCTGTTACTTTTGCTAATCATTGGGTAATTCAGGGTGAAATGGCCCACAGGAGGTGACACGGTGCAAAGTTGGCCTGCTGGTCCAAGTAAAAGACCAACTTTGTAGTTAGTTCTGGTTACTCTAGGCCTTGTGCCCAGCTGAGTTTTCAAAATCTCCAAGGTCACAGATTGCAGAGCTGTTCTGGGTGACCCATTGCATTCCTTAAACTACTCTTGTGTGAATTTCCCCCCCACTCATATCCAGTCAGAATTCCTGTTGTTGTTTCTGTTTCTTTTGGTGTGTACACTTGACTGTTTTAGATGAAGGGAAAAAAAAAACCCAAAACCAAACTTGAAACAGAGCTGAGCTGCTTTGAAGTATAAATGTGAACATTTCAACAGAGATCCTGGTTTGGCATACATGTGTTAAACAAGTCTGATCCTCTAATTGATGAAAATCACTTAACAAACATGCTATCCAAAAGAATTTGGAGATCATCTACTTCACTTGGTGCTATACATCCCAAGCCACAAAACACTGCTGCGACAAAATTAAGATTTATAAGAACTACTCCCTCTCCTTCATTTTCATGAAGTGCTGTAGGACCAGACCACCAGTGTTGTGATAGCAGTGTATATTATAGATGAAACGCCAAGATGATCCTAGAAAGCTTGAATGTACTCCATAATATGAGAAAGGCAGCAAAATAAAACAGTTCCTACCAAACTGAACTGGAGAAAGAGCCACCCTTGGTGCCCTTAAAAGACAGCAAACTTGGGCTATTATTTCTCCCATGTTGGTACCAAATGGATGTTATTCTCAGCCGGTCTGTGCAGCATTTTGCTTTCTGAATTAGCAGTAAAATGCTAGTGTCCTTCCTCAATAAAAAATTAATGTATTTTTGTGAAGCACTACATCACAAAATCAATTTATAATGTGTAATGGGAAAAGAAGAAAGGAGGAAGGCAAACATAGAAACCATTTCCGTCTCCCTGGTGTATTTTTTGAGCAGTATTTTGGATTTTCTTCTTGTGTTTTATAGCTGTTTTACAGCCAGACTTGAAACATATATGCAGAGACTGTATGTTCAAATATGCATTTGAATATGTGCAGATTTAGCGTTATCCTAAATTAATTTCTGTTCCATGTCAGGTCAGTTGTGCATATATTGGATTTTCCTCTTGTTTTGCAGTGCTATTTCACAAAGAGAAACAAACTCGTGGTATAGAAGTAGTCTCATGGAAGGAAGTCTCCTTGTTGCTCTAAAGGAGGAGAAGCCACAGGGCTGGGGTATATCCAGAGTCATGCAGCAAAGCCACTGCAGGACAGGAATCGGGCTTAGATCCTGGGATTTTTCCGTTTCTGCGCTCATTCCTCTAGAAGTTTTTGCAGCCCGCTGAGACTTGCCTGCCTTCTCTTTTTCAGCAAGTTCCTAATGCTCATAAAGACTGGGTGTGTGCTCTTGGCCTGGTACCTGGTGCTCCAGTTCTGCTCAGTGGCTGCAGAGGAGGCACCCTCAAGCTCTGGAATGTGGATACCTTCGCACCCATTGGGGAAATGAAGGGACATGACAGCCCGATAAATGCAATCTGCACCAACTCGAGCCAGATTTTCACAGCAGCAGAGTGAGTTATTCTTCTCCATGAATCTTTCTTTTTCCATAGCTCCTGCTAGAATTCTGTCCATGCAAATGCATTTAGGAGATCTTCAGTTGTGTAAGTCACTTCATAGCAAGCATGGGGAGAGCTGCTCTATGACCCTAAGTACTAGTCATGTCCTGCAGTGATCCCTCTGTGCAAGGGATGCACAACATGATCCATTGGGACACAGGAAGAAAACACTAGAACTTCAGTAGTACATGTACATAATTTACAAATTAATAAATACACTTGGGGGTGTGTGATCAAAAATATTTTACTGGCAGGGGGACGTGATCAAAAAAGTTTGGAGACCACTAATCTACAGAATGGGAGGGAGAATGTGGCAATAGTTGAAAACTTTACAGTTGGACTATTTACTGCTACGACTGATTCCTGACCTGTGTGAGTTTTTCTAAAAGCCATGGTATGTGGTTGTTTTTTGTGGGGTTTTTGTTTGCTTGTTTTTAAGTGCTGGTGTATAGCAGAAGCTTCGTAAGCTGTCCTGCTGTCCTTTTAACACCTTGATTTGAATATTTGCTTCTTCAGTACAAGTGAGCAAACTGAGTACCTGAAACCCCAGGGGACTTCACCAAGAAAAATACTTCATTCTGGAGAAAGCACAGGAGACAGCAGCAGAGCCCACGTAGTGGTGTAGTCTGAGCTGTGAAAGGTGTTGTGTTGTCTTCTAGTGCCAATGATGGAAGCTTCTGGCCTTCTGACTTGAAAGCGGGTCTTTCTGAATCAAAGCAGGATTTCGAAGTTGCCAAGTTTCCACGCTTGATGGGCCAATTTTTATGGTTAAGCATTAATAGATAGCAGTAGAGACATCAAAGCTTATGTCTGTGTTTGCCAGAGCTTTATTAATAAAGTTTAGAACATACATTCACCTGAAACTTATGCTTTATTACTAGTGAACGAAAACCCCAGCCTTTTGGCACTTCTAACATTGTGGTGAAGGTCTACAGAACTTAGGGTATTCCTGACAATTAAGGTGAACCGAAGGCACAAGTCAGAAAACCTCTGTACTGTGATAAAATCTGTCCTGACCGCTGCCTCCTGGCTTTTTTTGAGGAGGTTATAAGGGATACATGAGTCAAGGTTTGCTTGTCACTCAACTCAGTATTTATGAGACGTTTATAACTTCTACCTCTCTTTCATAGTATAAATTGCTATTTAACAAGACTAATTCTTTATTTTAACTTTTTAAATACAATAATATAATAGAGTTTTGTAACACATACGGTGTGATACTTTACACAATTTTAAGTATGTGTAAGTAAACAGTGATTGTTGCCAGAAGTACAGAATCATAGCTTGCCTCTCCTGGGCTTCAGAACACCAGCTCACTGGTAGATGCTTTCCAGCACCTGGCAAAGGGCTTTTTGGGTTTTTTTTGGTTGAGGGGGTGGGGGTGTTTTTTTGGTGTTTTGGTTGGGTTTTTTTGAGGGAGGAGTTTAGGACTTTGTATGGTCTTGTGGTTCTGTGCTTTTTTTACCTTTTCTTATTATAGACTGACACCTCTCATGCAAACAGAGCGTGTTTCGGCTCCTGTTTGATTTAAACTGTTACAATTTTCACCCTTTTTTTAATGGCAGGAAGTAGTTTTGTGCTATTGAGTCTGTCCCTCTAATTCTGCAGCACACTGGCTGTTTGCCTGTGTGTGGTCTGCTGAGTTGCAAATAGTTACATGATGGAAGCTCTTCTCTGATGTCAGTCTACTTAAGCCTGTTACCATTAGCATATTTTACAAAAATAAGTAATAGCAGAGTAGGAATTTACTTTCCTCAGACATATAAGCTTTATACTTGCATAGATGCTTAAAGGTGGTAGCCAGTGCTGTTATAAGGTTAGGGAATCGTAAATGTTTTACATCTTAGATTACAAAGTCTTCTGGAGGTGGAATGACCCTTGCATATGCATTAAGGAAATCTTATTTTGCCAACAATGCCTTTCTGAATAAGACACAGGAGCTTTTAAGAAAGCTTCCCTGTTGTCTGCCCCCCCCCCCAATCCCTCTTCCTCCCCAGTTTAATTACCGAGCTCTAATAGTGCTTTATTTTGTTTTTCAGTGACCGGACTGTGAGGATCTGGAAAGCTCGAAATGTCATAGATGGACAGATCTCAGATACAGGAGATGCAAGTGAAGATCTTACTAGTAATTGAAATGATGGGGATAAGTGAATATATGGATGCATTTGAGGTGCACTGTATGCAGTTTGCTGCATGCTTATTAGGTAAACACTAATGACTGGAATGAACTGAAAAATGAGAGTGAACTCTTCTGCTTAGACCTGCTGTCCTTAAAATATGTACTGTATTTAAGAAAAAAATAACCTCTTAGTAACATGCTTGTGTCTCAATGGTCACATATATATGTCTATATATTATGGCTGAATGTGTGTGCATATGTAACACTTGCAGTTAAAATTAACTGGAAATCAGTCTTCGCTAATGACCCCCTCAAAATTATAGCCTGGAATATATAACAAGTGCTCTGCTGTATTTCACTCACAAGTATGATCAGCTGTTTTGCATTTTAGGGTAGCAGGGGAGTGATGATGTCCCAGTAATAAGCCTTTGATTACAACAGGCAGTTTCAAGAGTCTAAAGGTCACTTACACTGTTGTGAGGAAAGTGGAGTGAATAAAAGGTGGGAAGAAGCTGTTAATGACACATCTATCTGACATGGCTGTATCCCGCTAACAGCGAATGCCGTATGATTTGTATTAATGTTAGCATATAACCCTTGTTGACCAAAGTTGTGCAGCTATATATACTCTGTGCTCAGGACTAGAACTCAAATGCTCATAAATTGGTATGTTTTATTAGTGTTTTGCCTATGTTCTGTAATGACTAGGTGTTCTTAATGTCATGACAGAAATATATTTTAATCTATTTTTCTTATGGATTTGTTTCTATCATCTCACATTTTCTTTTTTAAAGCAAAACATCTTTCCTTTTTATGTAATTTTATATGCTGCTAAATGTATTTTAAATACACTGTTTTGCAAACCTTGGCAGTTACTTTGGGAACTGAACCACGTGTATTGGAAAAAGCTATGTAAATAGATGGTTGTACAAAGAAAATACCTTATCTTGTGCCTGTATGACTTTTAAAGCTCTTAGAGTATGGATATTGAGGGAGGATGTATAATTTACCTAACTGCTCTGAATATTAATTTGTAAATTCTGCAAATTTTAAAAATTTATGTAGATTCAGATAGAGTATTTGGATATTGAGGGGTTTTTTTGGTTGTGTGTTCTTTTGTTTTTGTTTTTTTGCCCAGAAGATATCAGTCTGTAAATTATAGCTTATGTAGGTAACACGTAAATAAAGGTGTGAATGTGAACTACTTCCCTTTGTCTTTTTCATCATATTTCCTTATAAAAAATTCACTTCGCTTTCAGAGGCCCCAAATACAAAATGCACAATTTTACACAATGCTTTAGAATGGCTTGCTGAGTAATATAGCCCATAGGTTGTTCTGCTATCCCACGTCTGTGTTCTCGTTGGCCATTATTTCTGTTTTGATAGTATTTAGGAACCCTAGTAGGATTCCTTCTTACTAAGTGCAGTACAGACTTAAAATGAAGCAGATGGCTCCTGTTCCTAAGAGATGACATTTCTTACCTTATTACATATGGTCCATCAAGCCGAGAAAAGTTCTGATGCCTCTTACGCATCTTAGAAGAATTATTTCCTTCTCGGCTCAGCTTGAGAGGAAATGAAAATGCATACTGCTTGCGATCTGAGGTTACTGATCTATTCCAAGTTTTGGCAGAAACAAGTAGTGATACATATTGTTAAGAAACAATGTATAGGTTAGTTAAAATAAACAGCAGGAGTACCAATTAGTGTTTATCTGTCATACCTTTTGACTACTTGAGGGGTGTACGCACAAAAGATTTGGGACCATATTGCAACTTAAGAGTGAAGGTCCCAGCGGAGAATGGATTTACATGCAAGGCTCATGGGAAAGGCTCTCTGTGCCTGGCGGAAGGTCCCCATTCCTCCTGGCCCGGTGGGTAAAGGCCACCCCCCATGCCAAGCCACACAAATGATGCCAACAGCTTGGTGACCCCTGGTTTTGGAGCTGAACACTCATGCCTGTCATCTGGGAACCCCGGGGAGTTTGGTTTTGGGGTTTATTTTTTTAGTGTGTGTGTAAGATTGATACAAATGTTGTGTTTTTTCAATTGCAGGACAAAAGTCTTTTACAAACCTACAAAATGACTACCTGCCTTCGGGCTGCTCTGCTTTAACGGACTGTATGGTGAGGGGCTGTTGTGGCAGCAGTCTGAATTGGAGATGCTTTTCTCTGGTGATGCCTGATGGCACAGGCATTTTGTTTGACAAAGCTACCTTACGATAGGCACCAAGATAACTATAGAAAGACTTTTTGTTTTTACCTGCAGGAAGACATGCCACCTGAACCAGATCTTGCCAAAGAACACAGCTTTACTCTGAAAGTTCTTGCCATCAAGTAATAGGAAGAAAATTGTCGTTTTGTGAAGGTCACGGTATCAATGTTGTGTTTTAATGGAGAATTCTTCAACTGTTTGTTTTTCTCCAAACTTTTCATGTGTAATATAAAAGGACTTAGGTGACAAAAGATAATATGAAATCAGAAAAAGGTAAGCATTGGACTCTGATTGTCTGAAGATGTTTGTTTAAAAAAAAAAAAAGGTGGTCTCTGAAAAATTATTTAGAAGTTTGAGCAAAGTTTGTGGACAAATTAGTAACTACGTCCAATCTTAATCTGCTTAGATACATTCTTAAATACAGGCAAGGTCATGTGTTGTTATTAATCTCATGTAAGATAGGAATGCTGAGAAAATATTTGCAATGTTTCTTATTACGTACCAGAACAAGTGCATATCGTACCCCTGCCTTGTATAAAAGGCTCCATGCTGACCACAGAAATTGGCGTTCGACCATGGAGAGGATCAGGAGCCTGTGTTTCTTGGCTCTTGTACTAGCAGGTAAATGTATGGCACTTCATATCTTGTCATAGGCTTCAAAAGCAAGATTTAAATGTGATGGCAGCAGAAGAGCTATTGGGGGAGGCGATCTTTTTGCATGGAAGAGGAGAGAACAGCCAGGGCTTTAACTCCACCTGAGGTGACTCTGTGGGAAGACAAGAGGGCTGGCTTGTTTAAAAATATACCCCAGACTGACAATGTATTCAGTTCTTGGGCACCAGCACAGACACACTGGAGTCAATGGGACCATTCAGCTGCTGCAAGCTATGCTGTGCTGTGCTACTTGGTTTACTGTGATTTTTACCCCAATATGCCAGAGCTTAATTCAGTCCAGAGCGTAGCAAAGGCAGAATACATCTGCGGGAACCTCTGCAGCAAATGCCTTTGAAAAGTATGGGTGAATCCAAAATATGAAGACTAATACTATTAGTTTGAAAGGCATTTAGTAATCCTTTAATTTCTTGTTTATGCCTTATTGCAGCATTTTCTAGCTTTACTTCACAAAATTGAAGTCAAGGTTTTTAAAAATAACTGGGGATAATTTTTTACATGTATCTTTCAAACTACCTTGCTTTAGCTTCTGTTCCCATGGAAATTATAATGGAAAAGCAGCAAGTAGCCATAGCTATTGCTATATTCAACTACTCGTTTGCATTTCATCTTCTCATGTATGTTTACAGACATAGGCCATAAATGCAGTGAAAATGATGTGGAGATTTAAAAAATATTTTAAAAAGTAGGGAAGGAAAATGGCATCTTCCCACTTGCTACAATACCATTTGTACTGTAATAGAAGTAAATCCAGGAACAAGGGATGAATGAGGTTGCAGCCTTGTTCAGCTGCTCGTACCTACAAGTGTTCATTTTCAAAATATGGTGGAAAATCTAAGCTTCACATTGAGAGGGGGGGAAATAATTTTAAAAACTTCTTGGCTCCCGCTGGGGCAATTTTTTCTCCCTTGAACTAGCTTTTTTCATTCACAATATCCTTCTTATGTATTTTGGAAGTATTTTATTAAACAAATATGTTGATAAAATCTCCTGTGAACCTCTGCTGTGTAAAATGATGCCAAGTTAATAATATGCTGTAGTATGTTCAGTCATATTCTTTGATTTCAGCAATGAAAACACCGATGCGACTTTTGACTCCTTTTAGGAGGGGAAAAAAACCCCCAAACAACTAAATGCAATGCAACTGGGTTACTCTCTTCTGTGCTTTGTCTGCCAAGGTGTTAGCTCGAATGAGCAAGGCACGGCAGCGCACAGCTGCTGGACACGGAAGCCGTGCATTGACTGCAGAGGTGGTGCTTGGTATGGCAGTTTTTTAGCCTCTGTGGTTGCAGAGGATTAAGGATCTCGGGATGCAGAGCGTTGCAGGAAAGCCTTTGAAATCCTTCCACCTCCCTCAATAAGGAGGAGTATTCAGTGCGTAGTGGTACAAAGGCAGGGCAGTTATTTCCACGGGACTTGCAATCTGTCCATCTTTCCCGTATCTTCATCAGGGACAGAGAATGGAAAGGCAAGGCCCAGGGTCTTCAGTGTTTCATTAGACTGTTGATGACTCCTCCCTGATTTCTGCTCCAAGAAGAAATAATGTAGGGATTGCAGAGGGATGTTCATATTCCTATTACGCTTTGGATGAAAAAGGGAATTGGAATTTAGGGCTTTCCTACATGACAGGTCACGGGGCTGAATGCTGGACAGAAACCAGCCAACCTGTGGGGCATGACTGTCCACCCCAGAAAACAAAGGTGGAAGCCAAGTCTGCCTGTCTGGCAGCTGGCAAAGCTTAACAGGATTTCACCTGTTAATTCCTGCCCCTAAAAGGTGATCCGAGGTGTTATGGCAGCGAGGAGCGAGCTCTGCTCTGCATCCCAGGAGCATCAGACGCTCCTGCATCAAAGGATTCAGCTCCTGCTTTTACGCATTCCCACATCCTACTTGGAAATCAGCTCTGGCATCACAGCATGATGGCATTTTCTAGTGAATCTACAGTTTTATTCTGTAAATTTTCCCAGTTTATGTAATTATTGCTTGTGCACATCTGCTTGTAAAGTTAGTTATTTGGAAAAGCCCAGACTGCATCAGCAATCACGTTTTAAGCTCTCAAGCACACAACAGTCCACATAAAAAATAAAAAAAAAATTAAAAAAACTAAAGAGGTGTTAGTCATTTTATGGAAAAGAGCAATTATCTTTGAGTATTGCTCAAAGTCATTATGACTAAAATGACATGAGTTAACTTCAAAATAAGAATGCTGCCTGCTGTACGCCTGCTTGCTTTAAGAATATTTGATAACAGCGTTTTGTCGGCACGGCGGGGAGCCAGTCTCGTGGTTCCCTGCTCTCAGGAGGCTCGATCTGCGCGGGGGAACCCCTGCTCGACCTGCACATGCAGAAAGGAAAAGATTTAGCACCTAACTAAGAGGTTTTTGTCAGGATGATTCTGCGAATGACTAATTTGTGCCTTTTCTTTTACTGCCGGCATTTTCCCTTTGCTCATAACCATACCTGTATGAACACAAATTACTAATACTACACAGATGTGGTAGTCATGTAATATAGAAATGAAGCCTAATACAAATATATATGTAATCAGTGAAGCCTAATACAAACATATATGTAATCAGTATTTTTATATTTATATGTCATACAGATGTGTGCTGATTTCACATATTTGTATCTATATATACATAGACAACCTCTGCGTATAACATGAGAAAGAAGAAGTATAGTATAGAAAATGTAGCAGTTTAATATCGATAAGAGTTTTAATCCTTACCGAAGTCCACCTCCTGCTCAGCTGCCTGAAGCGGTGCTCTCGCCAGCAGTTTCGTTAGCCTGCCATTTAACTTGCCGTGAGTGCCTCAAGCGAGCCCTGCTTCAGGGCGCCGAACAACGCAGACCCGCTGCCTTGGCTTGTAAAAGAAACCGGTTGCCCTCGTCTGGGCCACGAGCAGCCACGCTGCTCTGCCGTCATCTCAATCAAAAGAATCGTACGTGTTAGCCCCAAAATGGGGAAAAAACACAACGAGAAGAAGGACCGCTAAAGAGGGTTGCATTGTGGGGTTTTTTTAACGTGGCTCTCTGCTGCTCTGACCGTTCTTGCGCCGTGTCCAGCTCTAGGCGGGTGCCTCGGCTCAGGCCCGGACGGGCAGTGCGCCGGGGCTGTGCCGGTGCCGAAGCGCATCGACTGCCACCCCCAGCCGGGCGCTTCCCGGGAGGCCTGCGAGGCGCGGGGCTGTGCGTGGTGCGCCGCCGACCTGCCCAACGCTCCTGGTGCTTCTTCCCCGAGGACAGTCCCTACGGCTACTCCCTGGGCGGGGACACCGAGAAGACGACCAGGGGCTGGAGGTAAGCTTGCGCGGCTCCTTCGGCGCCGCAGGCCGGCACTGCCGCCCTGGGGCAGCTTGCCGGAGACCTTCCCCACCCTGCTCAGCTTGCGACGAGGAGGGTAACGGACGTGTTTCACCGCATGTAAGGGACGCAGAGTTGGGGTCCTGCGCTCTCACCACGCCGCTGGTGAGGAAACCAGATGCTGGCCCAGGGTGGTCCCTCCCGCCCTGGGAGCTGTGTCCCAGTAGACCATGAGGTCTCCTTGCTTCAGGAGCGCCTGTTTTATTCATTACTGGCCAGGAAAGCCTAAGCTAACCTCAGGGATTATTTCTCTCGATAAGTTGATGATTTATTTTTAAAGAGCTGAGGTAGAATATATGCGTCATTCCCCCCGCCACGCCGGGGTGCTCACAAGCGGTGGTGGTGGGCGGCAGCGTGTGTCTCTGCCACAGGGTAACACTGAACAAGCGCCAGGCCTTGTCCCTCTTCGGAAATGACATTTCCTCAGTTGTCTTGGAAGTGGAGTTCCAGACAAGGGAGAGACTCCGGTTCAGGGTGAGTATTTGCGCGGGGGAATAGTTTACCCAAAGCGACGCGTGCTAACGGACGAGCTAACCTGCCTCCTCCTTGCCTTGCTTTAGCTCTACGACCCCAACAGGCAGTGGTTTGAAGTCCCACTCGAGATCGACTTCCCAGGGGTTGCGGCCGACGAGGCCAGCTACGACGTGGAGTTTGTGGGTGACTCTTCATACTTCAGGATCAAGCGGAAAAGCACCGGCACAGTGCTGTGAGTACCAGATGTCATTAGCGTCACTTTTCGCAGCAATTAAGAGTGACGGAGCGAGCACTGTTTCCTCATACCCTATTGCTTGGGTCTGTGTGATACAGGCTCAGGCACAAACTGCATGTGGCATAAATCTGTATTTATGCCTCGTCCCTGGAAAACACTCATTATTAATAGAAGTATGTGCCTGTATAATGGGAGATTATCTACATGCATGCAGGAAAGATTATTAAGCATGTCAAATAACTTTTGAGGCTACAGTGTCACAGCTTGGGATGCTGTTCACCGAAATTTTTGGTTTTTAAATATGTCAGAAATAGAGTACCAAACCTCCTGACACTCTCCAAGATGCAGGCTTAGGAAACTAAAGCTCAAAGCCACAGAGGCCATAAGCCTCTAACTTCCACTGATTGCAGTGAAGGGCATCTGGGGGTCTAGTTTGTCACTCTGCAAAAATACCAGCTGTATTCTCAAGCTGGTATTGTAAGTTTAAATTCGGCAAAAGCTCCTTTCACCAGCAAAGGTGTCATAATTTCCCATTTTCTTGGCTTCCACCACCACATCTCTAGTGTGTAACGCTACTTAGCAAGAGAGTTTTTCGGAAGGAGCAGCTCCCTGCGTCACAATCAAGGTGTGCTCCTGCCTGTTGCATTCAAGGATACTACAGCGTGGCGTTAGCAGCCGTCTCTGGCTGTCTGCGGTGCCAAACGACAGTGCTACAGACCGCTCTGTGTTATCGCCACTTGACTCAGGTGGGCGAAGGCGATGCATAGAACATAGAAATACGGGTACTGTTTGCATCAGGCTGTGCTTGTGTCTATATTAGCATTTTAATTCAGATCAGCAGCACCTTTTGAAGTGAATCTCCTGATTATACCCACCACTTGTGCATTGGCTGACCTTGCAGTGGACCTGAGGAGCATGGATTAGGTCCCTTCCATGTGAACTTGGCGGGAGGTGTGCTCTGGGAGCAGAGGCGGTGCGCGCCGGCTGATAACAGGCTGCTTCACAGCAAGCCCCCGAAACGTGTGCAGCCGCTGGGTCCTCAGCACCAGCTCTGCCTGTCTTGCACCCTGCTGCTAGTGCAAGCACATTCCCAGAAGGTCATCGGGGTCCAAGTGGTTCATTTTGTGCATTAGAAAATCTAACCCCAAACCAAGAAATTAAAAAATCATCTCAAATTTCCCCCCTCCCAAGAAACTCTTTGTTAAAACAGACTCAAAATATAAGCATTATCTTTGTGAGCAATATAAGGATGGCTTAACACATGTGATGCAAGTAAGACAATACAGCCTCTAGAATAATTTGAGTCTGCAGATGGAACCACCGTCCTAGGTTTTTAATTAGCTGCCCATCCTTTTGCATTACAATCTTGTGGCATCTGTTTTCATACATGTCGCAGCCGATTCTGTAAAGTTTTCTTTTTGCAGGCTGTTGTAAATGGATGTATTATGCATTACTCTGATAACAAAAATAATTTAATTCCCTGTTAGACTTAACAGCTTTGTGAAAACAGTGGGCCTATGTTAAAGGCCAAATTTTCTTCTCTTTGTAATAAGATATTTTTGTAACGGCTCATTAATTGGAATGGTGATGTAAAAGACGAGTGCATAAGGAGACATGGCAAGACAATGGTTCCCATTCAGCGCTCCTCATCTTCACCCAAAACCCAAGGGCTTAAGCTCGGTTAGTCAGGCCATGCTCAAACTTGGGATGTCCCGGTTAAGGGAAGGGGCTCGCGGTGAAGCAGATGCTGCCACAGGCGCAACGCCAGTGAGAGGCAGAGGAGCATGAGTTGGTCCCTGCCTAGCAGGTCTCCAGAAGAGCACATTCACTGGCCTGCTGTGGGTTTGGGGAAGCCTCCTCTGTGCCCCTGGCAGTGGGGCACCCCTGTATTCCCCAAAATCTGCACTCGGCAGCGCCGCAGGCATGGGGTGCAGCAGCGAGGTGCTGCAGAGCCTGGGGAGGTAGAGGGCAGTCGTGGTTAGTAGCATCGGCGCAGCGCTCGGCAGCGATGCTCTGCTATCGAGCGTCGCTGCTGGAAAAGCATACGCTGCCTGCAGGTGGGTAAAAGAGTTCTCCTGAAACGCAACCAACCCCAGAAAGGGGAAATTGCAGATGAATGTAACGTGCAGTTAATGGGTTTTTATCCTGCAAACAATGGCAGTGCTGCTCTTCTCATCAGCAGAGACAAGGGATTTTGCACCTAAAAGGGGAAATTACATGTTCCTGGGAATTTTTGTTTCATGTGAAATGGCATAGCTGGTACTTACAGACTGAAGGATCACGTCCTGGCAGGGAGCCATTCCTCTCATAGCTGAATCGTATTTGGACTTAAATTCCATGTGTGAGGGGCAAAAACGCTTCCCTTTCATGGGCTTGCCAGTCCATCCCATCAGAGTGAATGAATGCAGATGCTCAGGGATGCCTCCACAGCCTGACTTACAGGAGTTTGCAACCTCCTTGGTCACCAAAAGAGCTGTGCAGATGGAAATCTTCTTTCAAAACAGGAAAGCAGGTTACATATTCTGACCTTAAAGCCATGGGCTGCTGCATTTGCTCAGCTGGGGAGGATGAACTCTCAGCAAGCAGCATTACAGGAGCATCCCCACTGGTGACTGCAGCAGTTGGCTGGGTCCAGGGGAGCACCAGTGGCATCTGGCATGTTAAGTAGATTTTTATAACAGTTCAACCGGCCCAAAGGCAGGCTTGGATGTGTGGGAGGTGGGTCTGAGCGTGCTCTGCGGCTGCAGCAAGGTCTCAGCAGGAACCGCTGCAGAGAGTCTTCATCATTGCCTTGTCCCCTCATCCCTGTTCCAGGTGCAGTCTGCAGAGAAGTTGCTAAAACCCAAATCTTTTTCTTTGAGCTCCTTCCAAGGTGGGAGCTGCTGCTCCAGGGCACCCATCACACCTGGAGCTGCACAGCTGGTGGCCTCCATGGCTCTGCCAGATTAGGGCAGGCTGTGTAGGCAAGTGTCCCTGAGAACCAGGCAAGCGCATAACACCTGGGGGGACTTCAGTCTCCTATTTTAAGATGTGAATGGCCATGGTCTTCCTGTCTCAATGAACAGCTGAATCAATCGTTCATCTTCATATGCACACAAATATTGCTCAGAACAGTTGATGTGGGCAAATAAAGCCTCTTTAACAGGTGCTGCACTCCCTGGGTGTGAGTGGATAATATCTCGTGTCTACAACAAACCAGGTCCAGACATTTGGCTGGACCTTTCTAATGTCTCCGAGGAAGGCTTTCTCATTGTAAAGCAATCCCAAATCCTCAGAAATCTGTTTTACATGATGTTCCTTATCTCTCACCAGCAGTTTCACACTGCTGGATGACCCACCCTTCCAAAAACAGCCTAAAATCCCTCACGATCCGCAGCGTGCTCTGGTGCAGCTGATGATAGTCCATGTGGGGAGGGAGCAGAAACATGGTATGGGTTTGGGTTGTTCTTAAAAGTCCACGCTTGTATTTCTCTTCTCTCCTTTCCACGGTGCAGTCTATCCCGTCGTCGGAGTCTTTGTGCCACAGACTTTGCAGTGATGCTGGCAGGCTCCCTGTCCGCCTGCTTGATATAAACCCCCATCCCAGCTCTGCCATTTGTGCGTGCAAAACTTCCTCCTCATGCGGAACGATTTAATACCACGTTGCAAACGTTGCAGGGGAGAGGCAGAAAAGATTTTGAGATATTCCTGAATGTGCTTTATGGGGGTTTCTCCAGCTTGCTGTGCACGCGGAGCCTTTGCTGTAGCCGAGCTACCCAAGCGCTGGCTGAAGGAGGGCAGGACAAACTCAGGGCTCCATGTAATCACAATAATGGGGAAAAAGAATGAATTATGTGAGGGGGGAGCCATTAACAGCTGATTGCAAACCTCACGTGGAGCCAGGAGCAAGAATAAAAGGCCAAGTCCCGTTACATTTTCAGTTTGCTCCAAGGTAATCAGGCAACAGCTGCTGCTTCGCCTGCATGGGGTGAAAATTAGATGGGGTCATGCCGGGAAATGATCCAGGCGCTGCTGGGAGCTCCAGGACCGCAAGCTCTTGGGCCGCCTCCCTTTCTGCTCCTGGTAATGCCTCTTGGATTCCTCCCTCTTTACCTCTCTCCTCCTCCTCCTCTCCTTTTCTCTGTCCCATCCAGTCCTGTCTGCTCCCACCCCTCTTCACCCTCTCCCATTCTCCTGCTTTTTCACCGATGGCCAGGGAAGGTCCTCCTCCCTGTGCCAGCAGCTCTCCAAAGCCATGGGGGTGAAGAAGTGCCACCTCCATGCTTTTGCAGGTGAGGTGCTGAGGAGGTCAGATGAGACCAGGGGCAGGCAGAGCCCCTGCTCCCATACAGATGTCAGGGGTTTTCGATTTTGCCTGGGATGTAACCCAAACCTGCAGCTGATTTAAGGCTGCAAGTCTTAGATCTGAACCACACGGGTCAGGGATGGGTGCCTGTGTCTCCAGCCCTTCCCTAACTACTAGCCTCGTGGGGCTGTGGGGAACCTTCACCTGCTCCCATGATGCTTGGCAAATACCTGTTTTGGCAAGTCTGAGTGATCAGTGGCAGAAGGTTTTGTCAAGAAATTTGTAATCAGCTTTACTTTAATAAATCCTCGCTCATACTATCCTAGCTGATCTTGCAGCTCTACTGGGAAACTGGCCTGTTTCTGGCCAGGGCCCTACAGTAATAAAAACAGGAGAGAAAATATTGGGTTGTAATAAGGCAGGTGAGGGAGCAAAACAGCTTCTGCGTTATTTAGTGGCGCCTGCTCTCAGGTTGAGTATTAGTCTCCTTTCTGCTCCTGCCACTAACAGCTGCGACGGCTGGAGGAGGTAGTATCAAGTGTAAGCATAAAGGCTTCAAGAAAGCATAGATTTCCTCAAGAACACAGAGTAGAAGGCCGGGAACTCTGTGCTTTAAGGCAGCGATAAATAACAGAGACATCCTCATTTTGCAGCGTGTGATTACTCTGTGGGACTCGTTGCCCCAGGGCAGTACTGACAGGGGAGGCTTAGCAGGGTACACATTCACGCATAATAAAAAAGTCATCTGTAGGAAAAAAACCCAACTATTTTTGTCTCTGCGTTTCACAACATAAGCTAATTCTATGAAAACAGCCAGAAACTTCCTCCATAAGGAGATTATTGCAAGGCTGGCTCTGAGTGACATCTTGTGCCTTCCTCTCCGATATCTGGCCTGGGCCATTGCTGGAGACAGACTGCAGAGGGATGGGCTATTGATTTGATTCTCCACTTTAATATCTGTTCTCCAACTGACTTTTCCTTCATGATGTCATACAAATAATGGAAGGCAGAACATTATTCCCAAACCAGATAAGTGCTCCTTTCTCTCTATTAAGAGTTTGGAATACCTTGTTTGCTATGACACTTGGGAAGATACGGAACAAATAATCAAAATCTAATAAAGAATTTCCCTAATTTCCAAAAAGGCTGCTGCAGAGTTCGGCTGCCTTTTTTATTGATTGTGGTAGTGAGTGCAGACACCACTTACCATGAAGACGTTTTTACATAGGCAAGGCTATTAGAATGATTTATAACGCTATTGTCTTAAACTGCAATTTTGCTGAAAGCAACAGGAGCAAATTGTATGCATCATGGGTAGCTTTGGTTTGCACCTAGTTTGTAAGAACCATTATTTTAGTCTTCTAATCATTAAGATTTATGTTATGTAGGCGATAAGTATTGTAGGTATATCACTTATCCAAGTGTTTTTCAAAACAAAAATGAAGCATTATATATCCAGCCACTTATAGGAGATGCCCTGATACCATCACGATGAATACAGTAGAAGTGGAGCGGAACTGTGTCAATAACTGTAAACATACCCTGCAATTCTTTCTTTTAAAATCTCACATTTGTGGAAAATCTGTTGGTTACTCATGCTGACTTTCTCTACCTATTTGATAAATCACCTTAAAAATAAGCATATAAAAATTCATTCTTGGCATGCATTCTGCAGTCCAGTGGTGCCCCAGGACTTACAGCTAAAAAGGAATAGGGCTGTTGTGAGACAGTGGAAACATTTTTCAGCAATCTGAGCGCAATGGAAAATCATGGCGACCTGGGCTCCTAAGAGGCAGCTCAAGTGGGGTGAGTCAGGGGCCACGTATATTTGAGGTTCTTCTGAATATATGGCCTATACTACTCAGTCCATAAGGTACTTTGCTGCTTTATAGGCAGCCTGTGCATACAATGATAGCCTGTGCCCTCTGAAAAGGTAAGCCAAAGCTCTCCCAGGAGACTTAGACCCACTTTTCTGATAGACATGTGAAGTTTCCACTTGAAGACGCACACAGATAATACGTACGGTGTGTTCCTGTTCACAAGGCTGTGGTTTCCAGAGGGTTTGGAGGCCAAGAAAAGCACATGTTGGAGAGGACATTTTCTCCAAGCAACTGATGGGATAGGTGTTCAAACCTTAAAGTAATGAGCTCATTTCTCCTGTATTCATTGCAACAAGAAGGGAAAACCCCCCTTTCCCAACCTAAAATGATTCTTGAATGTCCAGATAATGCATGATGCATATCCTAATGATGTGTCATATATGTGTCCCAAGTCTCCTAATTATGGAGGTTTTATAAAACCATCTTTATAAGTGCCACCAGCTGCTTGCTCACGGCAGGCGAGTCAGTGCTCCGAGCCATTGCACACGCTGCGGTTATTGGTCTCCAATAAACTTCAACAGAGCGAAGTCATTCAACCAGGCAAATCATCATGTCCAGTTTGTATTACAAAGGACTGATGACTGCACTTCTAAAAACCATTTTATACTACCTTTTAGTCATCCCCCTCAAATGTTGTGACAATGTTGGTCATAAACTACCCCGTCAACATGAACAGGATGTTTTATCTACCTGCCTACCCACCTTCCTTTAATACTATTTCCCTGGTCCTCTGCAGTTACGTTTCGTCCTGGTGGCCTGAGGCTTGACTGCTGGATGTGAGACTGGTTCACTTGCTGGCCAGAAATGTTAATTTTCACACAGACCTTTCCAATCCTGAATCACTCTTTCCCCCCCACCCCCTCCCCTCCCTGATAGGAGGTTAGAAAAATAGAGAGGTTTACTCTTGAGTATAGTGCACAGTGTTTGGAAGGAAACGTTAGACTTTATCAGTCAGACTTCCCGGACAGGCAGCAGGCAACTGTTAGCAGGCAATAGGCCAGGCAGACGTGTGGGGAAGTCAGTTTGTATTTCCACAGGCAGGAGTATTCCCACCGCAGAGGCATTAAGGGGTTGGTTAGGACTTTCAGCAGTGAACCTGAGTGTAGCTATTACCTCTTGTCCATAGAAAAGGGTTCTCATCTTCACAGGCTTTGCCATGTCTAACTGCTGGTAAGGCTTGAATTTTTGACAGTGAGCAACGGCTCAGCTGTATTTTTAGATTTTTTTAAGATTCCTTCTGTTTGTCCATCACAGCAGGATGGGGAGGTGTGAGAGATATAACATTTTCTTTTATTGTCTCTAAGTGTTTAAGGAATGACAGACATATTTTTTTTCATTTAAATGATTGCTCTTTGCCAACACAACACAAGAAAACACGTGAAGTGACACAACAGCTTACCACAGCGCGCTGCAGTGCACAAGGGCAGCCGCTTGGGAGTGGAGGCAGAGAGGGGTGCTGGGGAAAACCTCTCCGTGCTTTCCTTCAGATGGAGAAGACATGATGATGCCTGGAAAAAAGAGAGTAATTACCAGTCTTTTTATGTCATATTTAATGCTATATTTAGCACATGGCCGTTCTGGCAAGCAGAGGTCTAACGAAAGAGGAGGCTGGTGGGGAGCGACGGCTGGCTGCGCGGCACGGGGAGCTGTGCTGTTGGGAGCAGCAGCCCCCAGGGAGCCCAGTGATGGAGGGGTGCAGCACGGGGCACCACCTTGGTGATGCCACGCAGAAGTTGCGTGCGCGACAGTGGCCCGAGGGGATGCATGAGGTATAAAAGAGTATCTCTGTGCCATCTAAAGACGTGGTGGGACAGAGGGGTTGTTCCTAGGGTTGTTGTTTGCACCACCACAGTGACCTCCTGGGCAGGGAGAGGACTTGCTGAGCGGAAGGAGTGCTTTTAATGCCGTGGTAACACTAATTGCTCTCATGATGGGAAATGTCAGTGCCGTAATGTGTGGGTACCATGACGATACAAAGTCTCATGTCCCCTGATCAGACATCATGGAGAGTGCTCAATGAGTTAGGAAAGGTATTTAAGCTCTTCCCAAAGCATTTCCCCTCCAGCATCCTTTGTTTTTTACATAACCCCGTGGTCTGCTCGGAGCAGTGACCACGTCTACCTTGGCACAGAGCACAGCTATGTGATGGTGCTCCTTCAGACAGGAATGTAGCTCCAGAGCCCATTCCATTCCTGCACAGCAGCAGCCTCTTGTAGAAAGGCCTCTGTTTGCCAAGGGCTGGATCTGATTCTTGGGGATATTTTGCATGTATTAACCTTCCTATAAGAAAATAACCTCATTCAGTACTGCGTGTAGGTGGAGGAGATGATGGAAGGGAGGGTGGGTTGCTGCTGGCAAACCACCAAATCAAGACTTACATACAAATTCTTACTTTTCCTGCTTGTGAGAAAGATCAAACAGACTTTTAAAAAAATACATAGACCTTCCAGTACATGTGCTTGACTTAGGAGTTGTCCAGGACACTTTGGGGATGAGTTGTGCCTGCTTTTTGCATGGAGAGGCAGGAAGGTACCTTGGACCTGCCTCTGGGCATCCCTGTGAGTAGCTGTCCTTGCTTCTTCCTCGTGGGGAGAGCAGGGCTGCCTGAGGCCGACGTGGTGGGAGCGGCGGTGCCCTCCCAGTCCTCCCAGCAGCGGGGATTTGTCCCCGGGCAGGGGTGCCAGTGGCACAGGGGGCAGCCAGGGCTCACCAGGGATCGCTCCCCTCGCAGGGGTAGCGCTGCTCCCCGCTGACACAGCCTGTCTTCCACTTCTCTGATTTACCGGTCAATTTGATCAACCATTTAATTTTGTCAAAATCATTGACAAAAGATCATTAAAAGGAGAGTTATGGCACTTCTACGCTCTATGGCTTTGGCTCATTTATTTCAATTAGCTGTAACAAATTCATGGTTAAATAAGGCTCGAGAGGGTGCTATCTAAATGTGGTACTCATGGCATACACAGTACCGTTAACGAAACACTTCTCCACAGCTTGACTATGTTCTCCCCCATCTAGCTTGCAGCTCATTATGGCACTAGAGGTAGGAAACAGAATGTAACACCTAATTAAAATGTGAGCCTGTGTCCACAGATGATTCAATAGAAATAAAGGCATTAAGCTGGCGAGAGAAGCAGGAGAGAGTCATCACAATAAAAACATCTCATTCAAGCAGAGTCTGGAGGAAGCTATCTCTCTGCTTTAAAGTCGGGGGTAACAAGAGTCTTCCAGTCCTGATGCAGAAAAACATTAAAAACTAAAAACTGATAACAACTAAATGTCTGTTGTTCTCATTAAGAATTCTGAACCCCACTGCGTAATAACAATTTTTAGCCTGCCCCGTTGGTTGTCATAGAAATAGCACAAGCAACCACTTATTTTGGTAATAGGATTATAGATAGTGTCTTCTGTTATTTTAGTTGCTCTTTTCAAAATTATACTGATGCATTTTATTGTATAAGTAGATGAGATATCTGCAGCCATTGCAAGATGAATTTAATGTGTGATAGGTTAAACATGTTAGAGGCATGCATAGAATTTAATGTTTTTTTTTAATATTGTTACTCTCCAAAATACAGAAAAAATATAAATAGCCAGATGTGAACTTAAAATGTTGTATAGCAAAAATAAGCAAACTAATCATGTCTCAGTCTATTTGTCGCAGGTAGTACAGTACCCTGGTTGATCTGTTTTTCTCCAACCAGTATCTTCAGATCACAACTACTGTGCCATCCAATTCAGTGTATGGGTTTGGTGAACATGAGCACCCGTTCTTCAAACACAGCATGGACTTTGTTACCTATGGCATGTTCAGCAGGGATCAGGTGCCAACGGTAATTCTCTTCATGCAATACTTTGTCCTAACTTGATTCGCCAAAAGGAGGTGGTGAGGTACAGCTTTGCCCAGGGAGCACCTCTGTATGGTAACACTGCTAATGTGAATCAATGGCAAACATGGAATGTCACAGGTTTTGCAGGTGTTGCAAGTTTTAATTGAATGACAAATCCATGAGTCATTTTGAGGGGACTTTGAAACCTTTCATCAGAAGCTGTCTCACAGTACAGTTAGTTTTCAGGAAAAAAAGTATTTTGTGTGCCAAGATCCTGGTTCAGGAAAGCATTTAATTTCATGCTTGGATCAATCCCTGTTCATTCAAACAAGCTGGACTTCAGTAGGACTCATTAGATGTTTGGCTAAGCTGGGGTCAGTGGTTGATGAATCTATTTTAACTAGCAAAGCAGTTCTTACTCATGCCATTTTGGAGCATTTGGCAGAATATGGAAGGTTTAACTGAGAGAGACTAAAAAGTACCATTGTAATGAGGCAGAAAAAATAACTTTTCTATCAATTTGACTTCACACGAGTTTGGATGAAAATATTCCCAAGCTTTTAAAACAAGTTTCTAACTATGAATAAATTTATTTCTTTGCATATGTACCTGGCTGACAAAAGCTATGAAAAATAGCAAAGTCAAGTCATACCTACTGTGCTGTTTATGTTTCAGCCATTTGCCAACCTTTACGGAGTTCACCCTTTCTATATGTGTGTAGAAGCTGACTCCAATGCCCACGGTGTTCTCCTTCTGAACTCTAATGCACAAGGTAAAAAGATATACTGATTCCCTATATAGACTGCATATAGAAAGATGGTAAATTAGTAAATATAAAAAAAAAATGTTTTACTGATGCTTTTTCAACGTGGTACACATACGAGTGATTGAGGTTCCAGGAATTACTATAAAGCTTTCAAAGAGATTTCATTAGAATGACTCTTTAACAAGGTAAGGTACTTTCAGTGAAAATATATGATTAATTTATTTTTTTGAAAATAGATGCACATACAGGGAAAGGAGAAGGTAGAAGAAATTTCCTCTGGGATTGGCATAACTGAATCAAATCAATTTTGGTTAGTCCTATATTCTGTCCGTGGAGAACAGTTTTGTGTGTTGCCATGGTCACCTTGCTGTATTAATCCAGTGGTATAATTTCAGAAAAGGAGAATCTTCACTCAGTCTATAAAATCAGTTTCCCCTGGCAAGCAATGACTTCTAACAAGATTAAAATAGCATGGAGGAACCCTAAACACAAGCTTGTGGTTCCTTTTTATATACATGAAACTGAGACAAATGGGTCTGTGCAATCTACTCTGTGTGGGTTTCTGTGATTTATTGCTGCACAATGCCAATCTGAAAGTGGAGGTTACAGAAACTGGGCAACTGCTAGCCTACATACAGGTCCTGTTTGCTCATCCAGTCATACCCACAAGGTGTCGGGTAGTGACTTGAATGCGTAGCCACCTCTGCCTAGGGATACATTTATGCACAGAAGAGCTCAGTGTGCATACACCTAGGATAGCATAGCATAGCATAGTTCGGTTGGAAGGGACCTACAATGATAATCTAGTCCAACTGCCTGGCCACTTTAGGGCTGACTAAGAGTTAACAAATATTATTAAAGACATTGTCCAAATGCATCTAAAATACTGAGAGGCTTGGGGCATCGACCACCTCTGTAGCAAGCCTGTTCCAGTGTTTGACCACCCTCTTGGTAAAGAAATGTTTCCTAACGTTAAGTCTGAACCTCTCCTCATGCAACTTTGAACCATTCCCATGCATAGTGAAGAGATGGTTTGTACTGATGTTTCAGATACTTTTCAGATGTTTCTCTGAGTTCAAACCCATCTTTAACTTTCCGCACTATTGGAGGGATCCTCGACTTTTATGTCTTCCTTGGACTGACTCCAGAAAACGTAATTCAGCAATACACAGAGGTCAGTAGGAAAGTGCCTACGGCAGATGGGGCAGTGCCTTGTAATGAACTCCCATCAGTATTCTGTAGTATCAGCAGGTAGCGCAGCCAAAACTTTGTCCTGATCTGTTCATACAAAACCATAGCTTTAGGTCCATGGGCAACCTGGCATGTGCTCAAGCACCTGCGAATGGTCTGAGTACAGCAGGATGGCTGGGCGTTCAGTGCGCATCTCCAGCCTTTCCTGCAGCAGGTCAGTATTGAGAGCAGGAGAGCATTAAAGGGATGCAGTGATTAGAAAGAAATTTGTCCAAGTTTACTCTTCTCCAGGCCATGATAGTTTTACAGTCTTCACTATTTAACCATAACTGTATTTTGACACTGTGGATGGAGAAAACAAACTAGGCAGAGCACAGATGGGAATGATTGGGAACTTTATGTATGCTGGATTTCAGAGATATTGACTGAACTTCAAAGGCTTCAAGTTTTTATTTGCTGGTGGAATTGCCTGTTGATTTTGGAGCATCAGCCTGTTTTTTACTAATTTACTGTATTTGCATTGCAGAGCATAGGTGTGAAAAAAATGTATTTACTGCTGTCTAAAAGAGCATAACTACGTGCTTTCCAATAGCCCAGTGTTTTCCAAAGAACTGAGGGTACACCTGTGAATAACTGCTTCACGATTGTGCATGCAGTTCCTACCCACTGAGGGCTGCCCAGAAAAAAGCGGTAACGTATTTTTCGTGGTCACTAAATGCTGGGTGGTGCATTAACTGGGCCCTTGCACAGAAAATTGCCACCTCAGAACCAAACTCTGTGCATAAAGAAACCAGCGCCACGCCTGAAGACTGTGGAGCAAAGCTGAGAAGAGGCATGTCACTGTGAGAAGGGGGATTCACGAGCAGACCCTCAGGATTAAGCTGTAACCGGAGCAGCCTGCAGTAGGGCGTCCCAGAGCCCGGCAGCCGGAGCTGACGATGAGATGTGCATGTGCTCTGCCTTCCCCTCTGCCGCCCCCACAAGGGGCTGGAGCTCTGATTTTCAGCAAACATGTTGTTTTTCCTGGCTTTTTAAAGCCTCTATATCCTATGCTTGCCTTCTTTTAAAATACCTGAAATGGGAACAGAAACATTGTTTTGGCCCAGAGGGAAAGCATTGCTGGGTTGTGTTTTGGTGATGGAAGGGAGAAGAAGCCTTGCTCGTGCTGCCATTTTGGGAAGGCTGGAGCCTCCCCAGGGTGGTGGGTTCTGCTAGACACTCCTTTGCCAAGCAGAGGTCCAGGTGGTGCCTCCCAGAGAGATGTGAGGCTGCCGGTGCCTCTCCACATCCCAGGGTGGGAGTGACTGCTCTGTCGCTCCGAAGTTTCCTGCTCCCTCCTCACACCCTCCCTACCAGCCACCTCCAACCCCAGTGCCACAGACCAACCAGCAAACTGGGCTTTGAACTCACACATTGGCAATCAAACCAAAAAAACAAACAAAGAAAGAAAAAGTAAAGTGACTCCCTGAGAGCTGCAGCTGTGATCCCTGCGATGAAAGCACCTATTTCAGGGGAGTCGCTGCGGCCGCACGATGGAGATTAGAGGCATCCCCTTTCTTTTCAAAGTCTTTCGCTGGTGTTTGAAGGCAGCATTTCTGTGGCTTAGCAGGTGGCCAGCCGCTGAAAATAAAATGAGAGAGTTCTCACTCCCCAGCTGATGGGTACTGGCAGCTCACTTTCCACCCCTGCCTCTCTGGAAATGGAGCTGGAGCAAAGAAGACAAGGTAAAGGGGAGGCGGTGGGTGTCTCCTAACTAGACATGTCACATGCCAGGACAAAAATCCCCTGTTCTGTATTCTTTGAGCTTATACTCAGCTCTCTAGGGAATCTTAAAGAATGCATGCTAGCAATTTCACAGTGAAATAATAACTTCTTCAGTAAACATCCTGAAATTCCCGGATTGCAAATGTTACAATTACCATATTATTAGTCTCTTGGGTAATGATTTGACTTTTATGTACAAGATATGTAGGAAGGTGAAGGAGACAGAAAAGACTTTATTTTTCAATTGTATTTTCTGTCACACCAAGAGGACTGTCCCGTGTGGTGATTGTCACACCCCAGGGAAGTAGAGGGGGTAGAAAGGGGCAGGGTGACCGATGTCTGCAAGGCACCGCTCAGCAGCATCCCTCAGCTCTCTTGGCTGTTTGCATGGGTCTCCTCTGGGAAGTGATATTTTGGGAGCTCCCAGCTGCAGGGGACCCTGGTGGGGCCAGGCTGTCCTGCTGCACCGAGCTCCTTGGGGGAACGGCACCCACCTCCCTCCTGTGCAAGCATCTGCCCAAAATCACTGCACGGGGCTTTTTGCAGGGACCACCGATTGCATCCTCTCCAGGATGGCCCCAGCGGAATGGCAGAGTGGCCAGGTGTCAGCCAGTGCATGGCGGCTGAGAGCAGGAGAGCCGTGTCCAGAGCAAAGTGCTCCATACCTTTCTCAAACAATTCTGTGCTGTTGCCTTCAGTGCCACTTCACCACCTGAGCAATCCCCGGCCCACGTGCCACGCTTGTTTCTGTGAGAGAATTAGGAGCTTGGCTCTGCTCAGTGCTTTTATGCTGCTCCCTCCAAAGCAGTGAGTTAGGACATCTTTGTAACGAAGCCTTTACTGGGTCTCTGGAGTACGCACTCTTTCCCCATGCACCTCTCCAGGTTGCTGCCTGTTGGGATCACTCTGCACAGCTCGACCTTAAGGAGAAGGAGCTGTGGCATTGAGAAGCTGGTAAACAGCTGGACATCTGCACAGCTCGGCCTTGAGGAGAAGGAGCTGTGGTAAACAACTAAGAGGAAGCAAAGGAGCGCGTGGACACCTGCAAGCAGCGAATCCTGACTGTGTGAGGGGCGCGTGGACAGCGCGTGATATTTTGTATATAGCCAATTGCAATAGTGTGTGTAACAAGTTGTAACCAATCATGAGTGTGTGCGCAGTGCCTAAACAAAAATTATGATATATATTGGAGTCAGACAAGACAATAAGCGGCTTCGGAATATAACTATCATAGAGTTGTGAAGTCCATCTTTCTCCCGCAACTGGTTACCCCGACGTGATGCGATCTATGGGATCTCATCGTTGAACACCGGTTGAGTGCAGAGGACGCTGCGGGAGAAGCCCAGTTGGAAGAATTGCAGTCAGTGGGACTGACGCAAGGAAAAAGAAAAAAGAATACGTTGCAACGGAAAAGCACTCAGCGAGGTGAGGTGAGCAACCGGGGCGGCATGGGGCAGAACACATCACATGAAGAAGGGGTGATAGTCAGACTCCTGCTGCATATGCTCTCTAAGAGAGGACTGAAATATGATGAATATGCACTTAGAAGGCTCCTAATTTGGTGCCGAAAGAAAGGGTACCCCCCCGATCTGTCTGTGGCGTTTAAGGCAGAGACGTGAGAGGAGATATGAAAAATGTTATGGGAACATATTGGGAACGGAGATAAAACCACTGCAGAGTTAGTGATGGCATGGAAATTGATATTAACCACATTAAAAGCCTTGAAGGCAGAGAGAAAAGCTGCAGCTGGTATGGAGGAGGCTGGTAAACCGCCTTCAACCAATCCCTTTTTAACCAAGTCAGAGGGTCCAGGACCTTCTGAGGTGCCAGACGCACCGGGTAAACTGGCTGCATTAGATAAGTCAGATAAACAGATCTACAATGATGTATGTGAGGGCAAGACGGGACAAAGTTGCCCAGAACAATGTACTCAATATTCCCCTGTGTGCCCGTGTGGAAGATTGATGGGGCTGGTTTCACCACCACCAAAACCACCCAGACTTAACCGATCGAAAGCCATAGTTTTGAAGCCCTCAGCCGAGCTCCTGCCACCTTTATGGCCCCCATTGCCTGATAGCAGTGATGAAGAAGAAGAGCCTGTTGTAGAGACTATAGGGAGGCAAGAGCCTAGAATAAAAGGCGACCCTAGAGAGCGGTGGAAAGACGTTTTTTTAGGAGCAATGAAAGACGAGGAAACGGAGTTACCGACGGCATTTCCTGTTAGTGTACAGCCTCATCGGCCCAATTGCTGGGACCCATTTCATTGGGACTTGATTAAGGAAGTGCGGAAGGCAGTGCAAAATTATGGCTTGCAATCACCTTTCACGCAAGCTCTGTTAGATAACATATTCATGGGAATGGTTCTTACACCATGGGATTGTCGGCAGATGATAGCTATGTTGTTGACACCAACCCAAAGGCTATTGTGGGCAGACAGATGGCATAAACTCTGTATGCAAAAAGCCCTGAGAAACTTGGAGCATCAAGATGGTGATCCTCTTCAGAACATTACTATGGAACAAATGACAGGCCAGGGACCGTTTGTGGATGTTAGATTGCAAGCTTGGCTGCCTTTAGAAGCCTTGCAATTAGTTGGGCAACTAGCGTTGAATGCGTTGCGAACAGTCCCTGAGGAGGAAAAGAGGCAACCATCTTATCCTGAAATTAGACAAGGGAGAGATGAACCATATATGTCTTTTGTTGATCGTCTGAGAGACGCTTTGAATAAGGTGTATACCAATGAAGACACAAAACTAGCAGTGTTGTTGAATTTGGCGGTAGAAAATGCCAGTGTAGATTGTAAAAGAATTTTGTTAGCTTTGCCAAAAGAAGCAACGTTAGTACAAATGGTAGAAGCCTGCAACAGAGTAGGCTCTGCCACACATCAGGCAGAGACACTCGCAAATGCCTTTGCAGCAGCAATTAAGCCATTTATAAATGGAAAAGAGGAGAAAAAATGTTTTAATTGTGGAAAAACAGGCCATTTTAGAGCTCAGTGCAAGGCCACAAGGAAAGGACCCAGGCAGATTGAGTCAGGTCATAAATCCTTCCAACAAGGACCCTTTCAGCAAGGAATGGACCCAGCAGGAGCACCATGGGCTCAATGTCAAAAATTTGGTCATCAAGCCTCAGAATGTTGTTCAAAGTATCATCAGGAGGGTATGAAATTGGGAAATAGGCGACTGAGCGTGAAGGCACCCCACGCGACGACACAAATGGGGAAGCACCACCAGGCTGCTTGGCAAGCCTCAGCGCCCGAACCAGAGGGAGCACCGGAGTGGACGTGGAAAGAACAGTAGAAGTTACCTTATGGGACACGTCGGTTTATGATATCCCGACTTATGCGAATAGACCATTAGGATATGGATTGAGTGCTTTGTTATTAGGATGATCTTCAGCAACAAAGCAGGGACTTTTTGTTCTCCCTGGAGTCATCGATGCTGATTATATGGGGACCATCAAAGTAATGCTGTGGACTCCATCTCCTCCTGTTGCGGTTCCTGCAGGCACACGTATTGCACAACTGGTGCCTTTTACTGCCTCTGTACCTCAGGCAACGCAATCAGTGAGGGGGAATGGAGGGTTTGGCTCAACAAGAAGACCACAAATCTTTCTAGCATTAGATATCAGCAGAAGAAAACCGACTTTGAAAATGAAGTTTAGGCATCCTGATCCCACCGCGTGACCGTGACAATGGACCATCGATATGTTAGTGGACACAGGAGCTGATGTGACCATAATCAGTCAGCAACAGTGGCTGCCAGGTTGGCTGGCTCAGTCTCCAGCTCACGGACTTCACAGAATCACAGAATCACTAGGTTGGAAAGGACCTTCAAGATCATCAAGTCCAACCATTAATCCAGAACCACCATGTCCCCTAAACCATGTCCTGAAGCGCCACATCCACACGTTTTTTGAACACTTCCAGGGATGGCGACTCCACCACCTCCCTGGGCAGCCTGTTCCAATGCCTGACCACCCTCTCGGTGAAGAAATTTTTCCTAATATCCAATCTAAACCTCCCCTGGCGCAACTTGAGGCCATTTCCTCTTGTCCTATCACTAGTTACTTGGGAGAAGAGACCAACACCCTCATCGCCACAACCCCCTTTCAGGTAGTTGTAGAGAGCAATAAGGTCTCCCCTCAGCCTCCTCTTCTCCAGACTAAACAACCCCAGTTCCCTCAGCCGCTCCTCATAAGACTTGTGCTCCAGCCCCCTCACCAGCTTCGTTGCCCTTCTCTGGACACGCTCCAGCACCTCAACATCCTTCTTGTAGTGAGGGGCCCAAAACTGAACACAGGATTCAAGGTGCGGCCTCACCAGTGCCGAGTACAGGGGCACAATCACTTCCCTACTCCTGCTGGCCACACTATTCCTGATACAGGCCAGGACGCTGTTGGCCTTCTTGGCCACCTGGGCACACTGCCGGCTCATATTCAGCTGGCTGTCAACCAGCACCCCCAGGTCCCTTTCCGCCGGGCTGCTCTCCAGCCACTCCTCCCCAAGCCTGTAGCATTGCATGGGGTTGTTGTGGCCAAAGTGCAGGACCCTGCACTTGGCCTTATTAAACCTCATACAGTTGGCCTCTGCCCATCGATCCAGCCTGTCCAGATCCCTCTGCAGAGCCCTCCTACCCTCCAGCAGATCAACACTCCCACTCAGCTTGGTGTCATCTGCAAACTTACTGAGGGAGCACTCAATTCCCTCATCCAGATCATCAATAAAGATATTGAACAAGACTGGTCCCAGAACCGAGCCCTGAGGAACACCACTCGTGACCGGCCGCCAGCCGGATTTAACGCCATTCACCACAACTCTCTGGGCTCGGCCATCCAGCCAGTTCCTCACCCAGCGAAGAGTAAACCCGTCTAAGCCACGAGCCGCCAGTTTCTCCAGGAGAATGCTGTGGGAGACGCTGTCAAAGGCTTTACTAAAGTCCAGGTAGACAACGTCCACTGCCTTTCCCTCATCCACTAGGCGGGTCACCTGGTCATAGAAGGAGATCAGGTTGGTCAAGCAGGACCTGCCTTTCATGAACCCATGCTGGCTGGGCCTGATCCTTTGGCTGTTCTGCAGATGCCCTGTGAGCACTCTCAAAACCAACCGCTCCATAATCTTCCCTGGAACAGAGGTCAGGCTGACAGGCCTGTAGTTCCCAGGATCCTCCTTCCGGCCTTTCTTGTAGACGGGCGTCACATTGGCAAGCCTCCAGTCTTCTGGGACCTCCCCTGTTAACCAGGACTTCTGATAAACGATGGAGAGTGGCTTGGCAAGCTCCTCCGCCAGCTCTCTCAGTACTCTTGGGTGGATCCCATCAGGCCCCATAGACTTGTGGGTGTCCAGGTGGCTTAGCATGTCCTTGACTGCTTCCTCCTGGATTATGAGGAGTACATTGTGCTCTCCATCCCCGTCTTCCAGCTCAGGTTGGTGGGTTTTCTGCAACACAACAGAGCATAACAACTCTAACCTGTGAAAATCCAGACAGGCTAGTGTGTTCAGTACGATCCTTTGTAGCAGTGTTACCATTAAGTCTGCTTGGGCAGGATGTATTGAGTCAAATGAATGTATCACTCTCTAGCAATCCGCAGGGTTTTCGGTAGTGGCCATTGAAACGTGACCTGTGCTCAAACTGGAATGGAAAACCAATGATCCAGTGTGGGTAAATCAATGGCCGCTGACCGCAGAAAAGGTCGCCCACCTGGAAGATTTGGTAAAAGAACAGCTAGAAAAAGGCCATATTGTGCCAACCACTAGTCCTTGGAACACACCTGTTTTTGTGATTCCAAAGAAAAGTGGAAAATGGAGACTATTACATGACTTGTGAGAAGTCAATAAGGTTATAGTGGACATAGGAGCCTTGCAACCAGGGCTACCATCTCCCTGTATGATACCGGAGTATTGGAAGCTTTTGATTATAGATCTCAAAGATTGCTTTTTTATAATCTCTCTGCATGAAGACGATGCCAAACATTTCGCATTCTCAGTCCCAAGTACAAAAAAGGCGCAACCCATGCAAAGATATCATTGGACAGTATTGCCACAAGGCATGAAAAATTCGCCCACGATGTCAAATTTATGTAAATTGGGCTTTACAGCCAATCAGAAAAAGGTGGCCTCAATATCTCATCTATCATTATATGGATGACATACTGTTGGCCAGTGATCAATTAAATCTGGAAGAAATGATCGGGGAGCTCATTGAGCTTTTAAGACAAAGTGGGCTGCAAGTGGCGCCGGAAAAGATACAAACTTGGAGGTACTTGGGGTGGATGATCACCGAAACGTTGGTGAACCCCCAGAAGGTTGAATTAAGAATTCAGATTAAAACATTAAATGATGTACAAAAATTGGTAGGAGACGTTAATTGGATTTGACCTATTTGTGGGATCACAAACCAAGATATGGAGCCCTTTGTTCAGCTGTTGTGAGGGGATAGCAGGTTAAACTCTCCTCGGCAACTGACCAAGGAAGCCCAGGAAGCAAACATTTCTGAAAAGGTGACTCAAGCATTTAGTTCTAGAGTAGACCCCTCGATAGGGATCACTTTGGCAGTAATCAATCACGAGCAACATCCCTATGCGCTTATAATACAGTGGATAACAAAGCTAGAATCAAAAGCGGACCCATTGAGAATTTTAGAGTGGGTCTCTTTGCCTCAGCAGCAGAGAAAAACCATCACCACGAAAGCAGAGTGTTTTGCAAATTTGATTATGGAAGGGCGCAACAGAATTATTGATATATCAGCAAAGGACCCGAAAGCGATTTTAATACCATTACAACAAGAATATTTGACTTGGGCTTTGCAGCACTCTGTTCCCTTGCAAACTGCATTAGCAGGATTTGAAGGTGACATTCAGATTCATTATCCATCACACAAAATGTTTACCTTTTTTAAAAACTATGAAGTAGAAGAAAAATCAAAGTGTAGTCAATATCCAGTTCAAGGTGCTACAGTATTTACGGATGGTGGTGGGAAAACAGGCAAGGCAGCAATAGTATGGCGAGAGCACGGAGAATGGAAAGAACGGGTACTTGTCGTGCCAGGATCAGTTCAAAAGGTAGAACTACAGGCAGTAATTGAAGCCTTTAAATTATGGTCTGAAGAACCTGTGAATATAATTACTGATTCTTTAAATGTAGCTGGAGTACTCCAAAGATTGGAAGGTTCAATCCTCAGACAAGTACAGCAGGAACAGCTGTATCAACAATTTAGAACACTTTGGTTTTTATTGCAGAAAAGATGACATCCTTATTATGTTATGCATATACGCAGCCATACCAACCTTCCAGGGGAATTGGTAGAAGGAAATGCAAGCGCTGATCGGCTGACTGCCGCAGTATGGGCTGGACCTGCTCCGGACCGTTTAGGTTCAGCACAAGCCTCTCATACCTTTTTCCATCAATCTGCCAAAGTTTTAGCGAGACAATTTAATCTAAGTGCAGGTGACGCTAGAGCTATTATACAGACTTGTGCTGATTGTCAACAAATAGGCCCAGGAATCCCGATTGCAGTAAATCCCCGAGGATTGCATTTGCTACAACTATGGCGGATGGATGTGACACATGTTGCTGACTTTGGAAGATTTAAATATGTTCATGTTTCAATTGATTGCTATTCTGCAGTAGTTTGGGCCACTGCACAAACAGGAGAAACTAGTAGACATGTACAAAAGCATTTGCGAGCTACATTTGCAGCCCATGGTATACCCCTACAAATTAAAACTGATAATGGTCCTTGTTATGTAGCCCAGTCAACCCAACGATTTTTTGCTCAATGGGGAGTGATGCATGTTACTGGAATACCGCATTCCCCAACTGGACAAGCTATTGTTGAATGAATGAATCATTCCCTGAAGCGTTTATTGCAAAAACAAAAAGGGGGAGAGGCTACCACACCACCCCAAGAACGTTTGAATAAAGCCTTATATGTGTTAAATTTTTTGTGTCTAGCAGAAGGAGAAACAGTACTTCCCATAATAAAACATGTAAAAGGAATGACAGGAAGTCTGTTTGAGTTAACACAAAACGTGCAAGTAAAAGTTAAAAATTTGTAAAAGAATATGTGGGAAGGACCTTTTCAACTGCTAACCTGGGGACGAGGTTATGCTTGTGTCATTATAGATTCTGCAACTCATTGGATACCCGCAAAATGGGTAAAACCATGGGTGAAACAGTCACCATCATCGTCGTCGGACACGTCTTGACACTATCAGGTGTCATCGCAATCTGGATGCCCCCTCAGCCAAAAGAAAATGTATGGGTAACATTAGCAAATCAAACAGGACAGGACACCTTCTGTCTGTCTCTTTCCTCCCCGGGCAATTCTTTTTCAATCTGCCAGCAGGGTTATGGTGGCTGTGTGGAGATCAATGGGCTGGGAAACAGCTGCCCGGGAACTGGTCAGGAGACTGTGCCATGGGCGTCCTAGTTCCTAATTTGCAAATAATTAATCACACTGAAATTAGCGGTATCATGAGAGGAACATGGAAAGCTTTTAAGGCAAAGTGCTCTATAACTACAAATCCTTTGGTGAGATATAATATTGGTTTTCATAGCTTTGTGCAGGCGCTTTTTCCATCGCTAGGAGTAGTTTCCATCGCTAGGAGTAGTACAGCTAGAATTGTTTGCCTTGTAACATTCTGCTATTGGCTTAAGCATGGTTGATCCGTGACTGCTGGATTATGGTAATATGCTCTGTGAACAAAGCCTATGAACCAATAGACAGGATGGCTGTGGCGCGTGCAGCACGTCTGGCCAGCGGGCGCATACGCCGTAGGTGCCCTGTGTTAAAAGGTGGCAACCGAGGCGTGTTCTGACACTCGCTGGGCCACGTGTGTTGAAACTCGTTCCTCTGCAAATGTATAAATACCAGGATTTCCCGAAGGGCAGTGGGCCGGTATACGGCAAGGCCACCGTTGCCTCCGTGGGGACGCCCGCGTATAGCTGGCACCTACCGACTGCTGGGCTGAGTTTGTGGCACAGGACGATACAAGAATGTACAGATGGTCCATCTTCCTCACAGTCCTTGAGTTGCGAATGATCCATCAGGTTTTGTTTATAGATAAACAAAAAGGAGGATCACCCTGCACGGCTCAGCCTTGAGGAGAAGGAGCTGTGGTAAACAACTAAGAGGAAGCAAAGGAGCGCGTGGACACCTGCAAGCAGCGAATCCTGACTGTGTGAGGGGCGCGTGGGCAGCGCGTGATATTTTGTATATAGCCAATTGCAATAATGTGTGTAACAAGCTGTAACCAATCATGAGTGTGTGCGCAGTGCCTAAACAAAAATTATGATATATATTGGAGTCAGACAAGACAATAAATGGCTTCAGAATATAACTCTCATAGAGTTGTGAAGTCCATCTTTCTCATCTGCTCATCTGCTTTAAATGGTCTCCAAGGGCAATGCAGGGAGCGGGAAGGGAGCAGGGGGCTGAAGGCCGGTGCCTCCATCCCCCCTGCTGTGTCTTGCGCGGAGTGGGGCCGTAGGACGCATCCCGCCAATGGCACCACAGCGCTACAGCAGTGACATCAGTGACAGGGCGTGTGCTGGGCACCGTGCAATGGGAGGGAGGAATCTCCATCCCCATTCTTCTACTCCCTCTTGTCCCTGAGCCCGACGTGAGGAGCGCTGCTCCTGGCATATCAGGGATGTTCCTGCCACAGCTATATATATATTTGACAGCAATCACACTTTTCTCCTACTGCAGAAGAGGTCCAGTGTGCAGAACAGTTATACAACACAAATCTCACTTTTTATGGCAAATGTCTTGGTTTGCAGGAGGATGGGAAAAAGCAGTAACAAGCTAAAGAGCTCAACCATTGAGCTGAGCTTAGCTGAGGCTCTACAGCCAGAGCTAATACCAGACCACCACTTCCAAGTCCACTGGTGGCCTTTCAGGACACAGTAGCAGTGCGTAGCAGTAGCATATGAGCTCCATAACAAGACACTCAGGAAAGCTATAGTTCAACAAATGGACATTTAACAGCTGTTGGGTGGAGTGAAGGCCATGAATTTGCTATTTCATCACAAATTATCTGATGACAAGCTTTAAGAGCATACTGCATGTCTCCTAATTCTGTTTTGAGAGCAAATTGCTGGTTTACTTCCTCCTTACAGAACCGTAAGATAGTTCTGGGTGGAAGGGACCCCAGGAGGTCTCTGGTTGAGCCTCCTATTTCAGAGGTAACTGAACATGGGGACCATGGGGAACATGTTCCCCCAACATGGGGAACATGCTTGTACCTACAGTTTATCGCAGATAATTGAGTCTCACAGTTGAATTCACAGGTCCCCCAAGAAAGACTAAGCAGTTTATACGTGTTTGTACAGCAAAGAACAAGGTTTGAAGACCTTGGCATTGAAAGTCCCTAAAATTTTTAGACTCCAGAGGTTGTGAGCATCTTCTTCAGCAGTTCAGGGCCTTTCTTCTTTCTATCCTAAAACAAATTTCAGCTTTTGTGCATAGACTTTGAGTGAAGGTTACCCCCCTGCCTGCTTAGGTGCCAGAGCACTCACCTGCCTGCCTCAGCGATAGGGGATGAGCTGGATACAGGTATCTGGGCCATAGTTGCACCTGTGTAATTTAGCCATTGTGTGACTATCCAAACACACTATTTCTGTGTCTAAATGCAGAGCATTAGCCCACTTGGATTTTTATAGTTTCCTGCTACAGCTCTTCCTTAAAGAGAGGAAGTTTAAGCAAATATCAAGCTTCAAGAGTCATTTTATATGGCTAATTAGAGCACGAGATTAGCAATCTTTCATGTTGAGCCCCTGTACCTGCGTTGATGGAGATGTCAGCTCCACTGTAAGCACGTGAAAGAGTATCTCTCTCTGTGGACTCTTTGATATATAGGACACAACTCTTCAGCCATCTCACTCACATTAGTCTTTGGTCATAGTGTTAATGGAGTAGGATCCTGATTGACTCTATAGCATTTATAACTTAGTTGATATCCTTGATGCTCATAGTAATAATGTTATTTGTCCAATAACCCAACACAAGGAAAGTGAATACAGATCACCTGCTCTCTGGACACAGATTTTAGCTGTTAGATATACATGTTTTCACTGAACTTTGTTCTTACTGCAAAACGCTTCCAGGGTACCTCCTAGATTGATCAGCTTTCAGGTGCATCTGAAAGAAGTGAAAAAAATTTACATAATGACAAGTTATGTAAACCTGGAGAAACTAACAGTGAATTTATTAAAAAAGACCAGGAGTTATTTAAGAACCAAGTGCAGGAGGAATTGAGGAACAGAACATAGGATTTTTTTTTTTTTTTTTTTTTTTTTTGCGCTTCTGCACTACCGTATCTTCCCATTTTTTTTCTCAGTTTGGATACCCCATATGTTTGCTGTTTCTGCATTTCTCATGTTTTCCTCCCTCAGTTCCCCTGCCATACTTCATTTACCTTTTCTGATTCTATGGGAGTCAATTTTGCCAAGCAGGCTTTCTCTGCCTCCTGCATTTTATGATCATTTGTATGCAGAATGCAATCTATATGAATTAACTAGATCCTAAATATATATCAAATCCAACATGAGTTTTCAGGTTTGCAAAATTACAACCCTGCCTCTGCTGATCCATCTGTGAGTAGGTACCATATGTCAGTTACTTTATCAGGAAGCTTCAGGGGGATCCATTAGAGAGAGTCCGCAGCATAATTAGAAAAAAGAACATTTGTTTTCCCAGCTGCCCTGTTTTCATCCTTCCTCTTCAAATGTTCTGCTGGTTTCAATTAAGCTCACCATAGATGCACCAGCCTGGTGAACCTGGGGAACTAATTGCTTTAAAACTTAATATCTTGCTTGCGAGGTGGATTTTCTTCAGTTGGTTCAGCAGTAATCCCAGACTCCTTAAGGGATGCTGTCACAAAATACTGCCTCGCCATGGGGCAGCTCTGTGGTCCACAGGCGAGACAGCACCATCACGTAAGGGTGAGCAACTGAACCTCAGCAAACCCCAGCGCTGAGGATGTGCCCTTTGGGAAGGGCTGGTGTCCGCCTGCGTGCTCGACAGGACATGGGAGCAGACGCAAATCCCCCTCCAGCTCTTGAACCATGTTGTACTGGTGATGCCCCGGGCTGACTGTCCTCCCCAGGCAGGAGTGACCCGGGGTATCGCAGGGCCGGGAGCAGGGCTGCCCAGCAGCTCCTGCCGCCTCTGCCCAGGCTGCCCACCCCCGGGCGGCTCCCATGTCCCAGCCCGCTCGGGGAGGGGCCGCGGATGCCAGGCAGACATCCCACCGGGGCACCGGGCTCTGCGTTCAGCTGCAGGATTAGTATTTATCAGCTGGTTTTCCCTCTTCCTCTTGTCCAAGGGGAAAAGCTAGTGCACAAAACATTTTATTTCATTGGAGAGTTCTTTTGTTTTGGTCTGTCTTTTTAACCTTGCTTGTAGAGGTCACTCTCTGTTCATAGTAGAGAAAGCAAAGGCAAAATGTGCATCTGCTTTAGGAGCACAAAGTGGTGGGCTTCACAGAGCTCATCTTGCAGCCTTGGATGGTCTAAAACAAGCTCTGCGGCCTCCTCAGATGAATTTATCCTTAATATGGTGAGTGCGGTTGTGACATTGAAGCAGACTTCTTGCCCTGAGGCTTGCTGTGCTCTGCTGAACACCTTGGTGCTGGCTCACAGGGTGTCTAGGAAATTGTCCCGAGCCATCGTGCCCCATTCAGGTCTCCACGGGAAACGCCAGCAGAGCTCGAAGATGGTCTGGGGGATCAGCTGCGTCCACACAAGCTGGAAATAACTAATGAAACGTGTAACCAGAGGAGATGATTGCACCTTGGTGGCAATGGTGTGTCTCTGCCCACCGGCCTCCCCCTACATGGTAGACGGCCATCTTCATCCGTCTGGGGTCTCTCCTGCCAAGGGCGCAGCGACATGCAGCGAAGGCTAAGTCCAGCTGCGTCAGGAGCACGCTGCTGATGGCTGCTCTTGCTTCCTCTGAAGGGCTTAGACTCCAGATAAGTTGGTGGTGAAGCTGGTGCTGCGGAGGATGAAGAAAGTTAAGTCTGGTGCAACGGGACGAGTAGCAGGCGTATGGGGCAGCTGTGCTGCTCAGCCAGAGCAACCCTCCTGGAGGGACTCAAACCATAACCTCACCAGTTGTTCTGGCCTTCTGCTTTTTCTTAGGTGAGGTAGCAGCATCCCAGCAAGCAAAAGCACACTGTGTAGCCAAATTTGTAATGCTTAGTGCCTGAAGTTCACCTGTCTGTCCAACAAGCCATTCTTGTGTGGCAGCAATTCACCCTGTGTGTTCCCCCAGCTCGGGCGCATTAAAACCTCTTCTGCTTTTCCCCGCTTCTCTCCTGCATCTGTTTTTCTGTCCGGTGCGGTCTGCACATCCCAGCAGCTCTAGCATCCACGACGTATTTTAGAGCAATTTCAAGTTCAGCGTTGCTTTCCCCAGTCAGACTCTTCATGGAGAAAATCCCATAGGAAGATGTGCCTTTATGCATTGCGATCTCTACAGAGCTTAGCAATGCAATAGATACAGAGTGCCAGGAGTGCCTTGTTTTATTTCATTAAAGGAGATGGGGTTTAGCTGCCAATCACCTAACTATGGAGGTCTACAAGGAAATAAGGGAGGAACAGTTATTTAGCCAAAGGGAGTCAATAGCTGCAACTGATTAATAAGTCATGGGTGCTTACTAGCTACGTGATTTTCATGTATTGCCTGCAAGGATGTTAGAAATACTGAACAAAGGTTAATTTCATGGGTTCTAACTGTTTAAAACTGGAGTAAGGATTTCAAGAGACATCTCCCAGAAAACACCAGTGTGTACTAATGAGGCAATGCCAGATTTCAGCTTCTTTCTAGAACAGACACATCATGGTTGCTTGCTGCTTGTCCCCAATGGCCAGAGCAGCTCTCACGGAGGAAGTAGAGCAGGATGCCTCACTCCCCTGTGCTCTCAGTCGAGTTTCCTCATGCAATTTATAGCTGGATTACATGGAGCTAGTGGAAATCAAATATTTATAAAATCATATTTAACTCATTACCTTGTGTTTGGGACCAAACAGTAACTCTGACCTTGAAGAGGTTTGTCAATGCCTGGCAACACAATGCTGTGGGTGAGCAATAAAAGAGGTTGGTCATAAGTAACTGAATTTCATCAGGGTGGTGTGTAAATATAATTAAAACTTCAGAGAGCTCAAATAAACATCAGACTCTTGATGAGTTAGCTCAGCTGGATGCGGCAAGAGAAATTAGCAAAGCTGACGTTGCTGTGCAGCATCAGAGGTTTGCCTGCTGTTGATCAAAGGGTTCGTGGACTTGGCACGGGTCGGGCAGTGCAAGGCTCCATGCTGGGTTTCCGCGGGAGTGCACTGCGTAAGTGAAGACACATGCTACTGTGTGGAGGCTGAGACCTCAGAGAGACCCTAATTTAATGTTAGCCTGGGTTTTATACACCGTGTCTTCCACTGGGGTGTTCCTAGAAGTGATGCTCAGTGTGGGTGTCACTCAGGGCCTCTGCTAAGGACAAGGGTCCACCAGGAGAAATGCTTTTTTGAAGCCAAGCATACTGTACAGTGAGCCGTTCTGAGAAAGGAAAGGGTGTTTCGCGGGTGTATGATACCTGTGCCCTGACCCTCATGGCTTAAATGAGCTGGAAGCCTCTCGTGGAGTTTCAGAATAACTCACCCTTTGCATTTCTGTATTCCTCATTCCTGCCGTAGGCCACTGGATGCCCACACATGCCTGCCTACTGGTCTCTAGGATTTCACCTCTCCCGATGGGGTTATGGCAGCATTGAAGTTTTAAAGAAAACAGTCAATTGCATGCACTACTACGATATCCCATACGTAAGTATGAATTTTTCACTGTGTATGCTAATTTATACAATACAAAGTGAGATGAATAAAATTATAATAGAGGAAAAGTGATTGTTCAACAAAGAGAATTGTAGAATTAAAGGATGTTCATAATCTTATGTAGTGGTTTTGCGTGTAATATCTTTATAATGCTTAAAAGAACATTTAAAGTGAGCTTTGAACATGAGGTTTAAGCGTTGCTCTTGGCTGCATAGCAGGTGATTCTGGTGTGGATTTACTGTTAGTATGAACTGCTAGGATTTTAAAAATAAATTATGGTACTTTTGATGTATATCACTGCCAAACAGTTGCTAAACTAGGACTTCTACATTTCCAATTTGTCCATTACTACCATGTGAGTTTATTAGGAGCTGACTTTGGCCTGACAATTATTTAACAATTACTATAGCCAATGTATTAAGTTTAATTTCTTAAGTTAGTTACCTTTTAGAAATGCAGTTGCATACATTCTGGTTTTCTGTATCAAATACTTCAATCATAGAAACATAGAATAGTTTGGGTTGGAAGGGACCTTTAAAGGTCATCTAGTCCAACCCCCCTGCAATGAGCAGGGACATCTTCAGTTAGATCAGGTTGCTCAGAGCCCCGTCCTACCTGGGAATGTACCAATTCTCTGGGCAACCAGTGCCTGTGTTTCACCACCTCTACCGTGAAAAATTTCTTCCTTAAGTCTAGTCTCAGTCTACCCTCTATTAGTTTAAAACCATTTCCTCTTGTCCTACCATAACAGGCCCTGCTAAAAAGTCTGTCCCCATCTTTCTTATAAGCCCCCTTTAAGTATTCGAAGGCTGCAACCCCAACTCTCTCAGCCTGTCCTCACTGGAGAGCTGTTCCATCCCTCTGATCATTTTGGTGGCCTCCTCTGGACCCGCTCCAACAGGTCCATGTCTTTCCTGTGCTGAGGGCTCCAGAGCTGGATGAAGTACTCATGTAATGTTTACTTTAAAAATGTTTAGGATGTCCAACATCTTGATATTGACTACATGGAACGTCGCCTGGACTTTATCTATGATACAGTGAGTTATGCAGAGTACCTTCAACAGCTGAAGAAGGAAGGAATGCACAATGTTGTGATTCTGGTAAATTAACAATATTGCTAGTTATTTCTCCATTTATAAGAACTATTTCCAGCATAGTGTTCATAGTAGTATCTAGGTGCTAACACACACATGCTATTGTAGCAATTTCCATTTTTGTCATTTGTTGAGAAGGCCTGAAGAACAATTTCTCACAGATTTCATATTTAAATGTGTTGCATTTATCAGATAATCTGTGTACCAGGACCATCTCTGTATCATAACATTAATTCTCTTTCACTTTTTCCCATTCAGTTATGAGAAATCTTTCCTCTCTTCAGGGCTGAGTTGAGATAAGATTGCTTTCATGCAATTCTTTTTCTGAAAACGAGCAAGAATTTAATACGCACACAAAAATGGCTGAATAGTGGAAAAAATCCATTCACAATCATTCTGGAAAGCTAGTAACTACAATTCACATCATTGCCTTATATTTACTTTTTATCTACATTAATGTAAGAGATGTTTATTTGTATTAAAATTTGCAGAAAATGTATGTATGTTGAACCTGTAATCAAAATTGACATATGACCAAACAAATTAATTTGGGCAGAAGTGAAAATCAGAGTTTTCCATCTTCCCCTGTCAATTTTCCCAACAAAGTTCACTGTTTCTCTCCAGCAAGCCCCCAGACATGTCCTTGTGCTTAAATTACTCTTTGTCACAATAACTAAGTGAGTGCCAATGATGGCAAAGAAGCTGGAGACCAATTAAACTGAAATTTAAATAAAAAATTAAATAAATTAAGAAATTAAATAGAAGTCCTTGATAGATGCATATCAGGGCCTTGCTCTCCAGGGCCTCCCAGCAGTGCAGTATTGGGGCAGTCGCACTGCCTGGGAAGGACCGGGGTGGGAAGGCTCGGGAGCGCCGAGACCTGGAACAATGCACACAGGGTGTGAAACGTCGCCAGAGAGAAAAGAGACGTCATTCGTTCTCCAGAACTACGAGGGACAGGATAAGAAGAAAAGTGCTTTAAATTGCAGCAGAAAAGGTTTAAAGTAGACATTAGGATAAAGCTGCCTGTCTGCAAGCGTGGCTGAGCAGGGAGCGGGCTGCCCGTGGCCAGGAGTCCCTCCCCGAAGGGGTGTTGTGAGCAGGTCCAACATGCATCAGGGACAGCTCAGGCTGACCTGACCCCTGGGGGAAGGAGGTGGAGACAACCCCACAGAGTCTTTCTCAGGACTTTTTGCTGTAGTTGCTGTCTTCTGTTTTCCAGACTAACTGGTCAGCTCATACCTTTAATTTTGGTGCCTCTATTCTTATTTACCTCAAACTGCCAGTCTCGCATCCTTCATTTTTCTTTCTTGATATACTTATTCGAACAAGCGTATTGTCCCTCAGCCTTTTTTGTTAGGCTAAAAAATGTAAGTATTTTATTCTCTTTTTATCAGGTGGGTTCTTCAGATCTCATTGTAGTAGCTCACCCTCACACGTGCCCCAGTTTGAAGGCATTTGCCTGTGTAGCAGATAACTGGATTTCACAGCGCTCCAGCCAACAACCCCGTAATGTTTGGAGAATGGCAGAAATATGTCCTTTATTCTGCTAAAAATGTCTCATATGACAAAGTTCCGCATCATATTTACCTACATTATATTGGTGGCTCATACTTCCAAGGAGACCAATTTATCCAGCTGAATCAAGAATGGCCAGGCCACTAATGTTTGGGCCCTAAGTCATAGAATCACAGAATCATAGAATCTGTCAGTTGGAAGGGACTGTTAAAGGTCATCTAGTCCAACCCCCCCGCAGTAAGCAGGGACATCTTCCACTAGATCAGGTTGCTCAGAGCCCCGTCCAACGTGACCTTGAAGGTTTCCAGCGATGGGGCAGCCACCACCTCTCTGGGCAACCTGGGCCAGTGTTTCACCACCCACATGGTGAAACATTTCTTCCTTAGATCTCGTCTAAATCTACACTATTTTAGTTTAAAACCATTACCCCTTGACCTATCACAACAGGCCCTGCTAAAAAGTCTGTCCCCATCTTTCTTGTAAGCCCCCTTTAAGGGAAGGCTGCAATAAGGTCTCTCCAGAGCCTTCTCTTCTCCAGGCTGAACAACCCCAACTCTCTCAGCCTGTCCTCACTGGAGAGGTGTTCCATCCCTCTGAGCATTTCTGTGGCCTCCTCTGGACCCACTCCAACAGGTCCATGTCCTTCCTGTGTTGAGGGCTCCAGAGCTGTATGCAGGACTCGAGGTGAGGTCTCACCAGAGCAGTAGAGGGGCAGAATCACCTCCCTCAACCTGCTGGCCACGCTGTTTTGGATGCAGCCCAGGATAGTCGATCCAGTCCTTTTAAAATAAGGGCCATGTTCCTCATCCTGTCATTGGGGTCCTGCCAAAGGCATGTGAGAAGAGAGGCTGAATAGCTGAGTCCTAAATTGTGGGACAGTTACTCTTTCAGTTGTGGTGGTGTGTCAGATGTTTACTGGAGTCAAGATAACTGAGGGCTACTGCAGTTTCCTCATCTAAAAATCACATTATCTTGTCAGAGATAGATTAAGTCAGAAGTGCCTTCCTGTCCTTATTTTTTCCTCCACAATTTGTTGTAAAGTTTAGCATATGACTGAGGATGGCCTAGTCAGCACCACAGATAGATAGCCAGTGGTTTCACAGTGGATACACAGTGTTTTCTTTTAAAAATACAGTTATGAGGTTTGCTGTTTTTCAGTCTGCTGGGGTTTTTTTGGTAGTTTCTTTAAAAATACAACATTTGTAAAGCCTTTTCAGTTTCTCAGATAGCTCACACTAAAGCAGTGCAAGGAGCTGGAGCTGTTGCTATATAAATCTAAATCCAGCTGTTGGGCAGACACAAGGAATATAACAATTCCTAATTTATGCAACGAGCTAATGAGAATCCATATAAGAACTCCTCCTTTCCTCCTTCTTCTAACCATAACTAAGGACCATCTTCTGCTCTAGTTCTTTAAATAAGCTTGTGGAAAAGAACAAAAGCTGATCCACTTTGTCCTTCATTTTTGAAAAGCTAATGGGAAGTATAGGTTGCACTAGTAGTGAAGTTTTCTATTTTCACTTTATTAAAGTCGCTGATATTTCTGTCAAATTCTGACTGTTATAATTCTTTAGTGATGTGAAGCATTCCCATAAATTGAGTCAGGAGCTGGAATAGTATGAGGGATTTCATTCCCAAGTGACAGCAAAGCCATGCTAACTGCAATCAAGGCAAGTGTAATGCAGTTTGATACCGAAAGAACAATTTTCTATTTAGATCCCCTTTGGGTAGTGACAGTAATGAGTGAGTTCCCCAAGTGCAGCAGATTGTTGCCTCCCTCATGATGAATTCAGGAAATGTGCTCTGATTGCAGTCACTTAGTGTGATGTAAAACCTCTAGTAAATCGCTTTGGGGAGATGGGTTCAGTTCTCATCTCACACCGCTATGGTCACAAGAAAAGTGCAGGTCCTGAGAGCCAGCAGTATTAATGCTGGTCACCCGCCTGAGGATGGGACGATGAATTTGGTTGTGCCACCACTGCTGAGGTGGCTGGTGCCTCACCGTAAAGGAAGTCCAGGCCCCACGCTTGCACGCAACGCAGAGAGCCCTGTGTGCCTATGGTCACCTTCATAGTAGCATGGACCCATTACCACAGTCTCTAAATGCAGTCCTTCAGCACTCCTCTCTCCTGATTTCTTTCAGAGGCCACCTCCATTAATGGAAATTTTGTCTAAGAGTGTCAGTACTTTGTCATCATTATTGCACTGAATAAAGTGCATGCTTCAGCTAAGTCAGAACAAATATATTCTTTGGAAACCAAGAAAGAAGTTCTAAAAGTAACAATTACTACAATGTAGAATGATAAACATTATTACTGAAGAGGAGCTTTAATGAAAAATCTTTTATACCTTCCATTAAATCACACCAAAAATAGAAACAGCTAGGAATGACATGAGTGACAAATTACTTAAAAGTCAATAGCAACATGCTCATAATTCAAAATAATGCTTGATAGCATTAACATTTTAAAGTCCAGCACTATGAGCTCTAGAGGCTAAAATTTCCAGAGATGACTTTTCATGGATGTACATCAAAATCCATGTTTGGGGACATAGGTGGAAGTGCATCGGTCTGGATAAGTGCTGGGTGCCCCAGGTCTCAGGGCATCCAGTTGGAGTTAAGGGTGCTCAGCTCCTCCTCTCCAAGAGCTGCTAAAAAGATGAGGTAGAGAAGATTTAACAGACATGAACCTCCTCCCCCACAAACAATCCATGGAATGCACGAGAGGCCTTTGTTCTCTTTAGGATGATACTAAACCTGCATAATATATTAGATTTATGCACTGGAATAACCTTTCAGCTGAAGGAAACCAGAAGTTTGGATTAGGAGTAGCTAATTAAGCTGGCTTCTTCCAGCCTTCAGGTCCCTTGAGAGACATCTTTTCCACAATTATAATTATTGCAGATGGACAGTTTTCTCTTTTTCAAAGCTGAACTATTAAACAAGTTAAAAATGTAATGGACACTTATACTCTTTATGGAGGTGATGCAGCAGATAGTTGAAGTTGAATTGAATTTTGCACTTAAGATAGGAATTTAGCAGGGGCTTTTTTTTTTTATGCATGGAAGAATGCTCTTTCCTCAGCAGGGCTATAACTGTCAGAGGGCTTACAAGTAAATCAGGCAATTAATTTAGGTATTAAAATGAAGTTTAAACCATGGTTTTAAAGAAATTTACCATTTGGGCTCAGATATTTTTTGTTTTTAAGTAGTTTGTTAGACTTCTATTACCTTTTAATTAAAGTTAACTTAAATTATTGCACAAGCTATAAGTGAGTGGAAGAATTGGTTCAGTGGCATTTTTCTCGATTGTGTTTCATAACTGAAAGTTTTTTGCCTTAAGCGGAACCCGAGGAAATAATGTCTTCTAAGAGAAAAGTAAAGAATTCCCTTCTTCTAAAATGACTGCAATCTTCCTCTGTTCTAAATAACACAAAGCAGATAGCTGCTCCCAATTTGGGACCTACTGCAAAGCTCACTTATCTCCTTTTAGTCCCAGTTGACTGCTGAGCAGAGTTGAATAGTATCTCTTCATTCACTGGCATCTCAAAGTATTCCTAACTTTATTACTTATTGACATGGTGGGCCACCATCTTCCCAGGAGCAGTTTAGGCTCCACTTCAACGAGCTTGGTGGTTACTGATGGCCATCGTGGGGCAGAGAAGCTGGTGGTGTCAATGCCCCTGGCAGCAATGCGAGGTAGTGACCACCCCAAGTAGTGAAGGGGGCAGGAAGGATGATCTGTGGGATGTAAAATGCTGGGGGTTTCACAGCTGGGGAGAGCAGAGCCATTTAGCCTTGCAGGCATGCATGAGTTAGGTTACTCTGCACCAGGCTATCATAAAACACCCTTGTCTGATATTGGATCTGAAGGGAGGGCTGATGAGGTCCTTTTGAGTTTGGATGTGTCCCAGCTTCAAGCCCCTTGAGACATTTTAGTTATTCTAGCATGGCAGCTGGACGTTGAGGCAGCTGGAATGAGGATTGCCTTGCTGGAAACCCAGAGGAGTCCAAGTGTGGGAATGCCCAGCGTGGCACACCGCTTGGCCAAGCAGAGACCTCAGCAGGGGGGAAAGTGAAATCTAGTGCCTCTCTAAAATAATTTGAACATAGAATGTCTCATAAAAAATAAACATGAGGGCATTTAATAATTTCACATCACTTTTGCCTTATACAAGAAATACAACATATCTTTAATGACTTTTACTACATTATTATGTGCTCTCAACTCTTACTAAATTTTAATGCTGTTTTCTTCCAATATTATTGCAATCTGCATTAAGAACATAATCCAAATTTTTCTAAAACACACAAATAGAAAAGTAATCGTTACCTTTGGGATTTTGATAATGGAAGTGTAATCACTGTTTTCAGGACCCTTTCATAACTAAGGATGAAGAACCAGGCACTTACAGGCCTTATGATCTTGGAGAAGAAATGGGAGTCTGGGTGAACAACTCCGATGGCATAACTCCTGCTGTTGGAAAGGTTGGCTTATTAAATTTTCTCATGCATTTGGTGTACTGCTGCTTCAAAGTGATAAAGCAGCTGCATAACAGAAGTGAGAAGATAACCAGTCGTTATACCTGTGGACTGTAGGCCTGGCCCCCCGGAGACTCGGTGTTTCCTGACTGCACCAACCCCAGGACAGTTGAATGGTGGACCCAGATGTGTCTGGAATTTAAGGATGTTCTTGACTATGACGGGATCTGGATTGTACGTCTCATTATATTTGCCCTCCCTTCTTCTAAAAAAAGAAAAAGAAGCCTTTGACATGTGTATTACCCTTTTCATTAAAGGACATGAATGAACCGTCCAGTTTCTTAAGAGGCCAGTATCCTGGATGTGCTGTTAATGATATCAATAACACTCATTATGCTCCTAGTAAGTAAAATTCCCTTGACAATCTTTTTTTTTTTTTCTTTTTAAATCCTGGATAGACTATTTCTTAGAAAAAAACTCCATCCTCTCATTTTCCATGTTTCCCTGCCCATTCTGTGCGTTTGGTTACATATTTGTTCAGGACTCCATTGGACTCAGCTTTGGTGGAGTATCAAACATGAGCCACTTTCCTCTGCTGGTAACAGGATTAGAAAAATGGCCTTCTCTGCTATTCTCTGAACAACTGGTCTGCATTGGAGAAAGGGTAGGACACCTATGTACTGTAACTCAGCTACAGATTTATGGAAGGAGTAACCCTTTTGCCTTACCATCACCACTACCAGTCCTAGGGATGAGCAGGCTCTGCCTTTTCCACCAACCATGACAAGGAAGATGGCATCTCCCTGATGCCTTAATTCAATATATTTTCTTTCTCTTAGAAAAGAAATTTTCATTGCCTTATTAGAAATGGGTTAAAAATGAGTTTAAAAATGCCCAAGCCTATGGGAGACTGATAGGAATGGGAACACCTCTTCCAGTAGCCAAATTAATGACATGCTTATTCTCCCCCAGGAAGCCACGAGTACCTACAATTAGTGCCAGTGGTCCTGACAATTAACCCAGACAACATTTCCTCAGGAAAGCCCTGCTGCCTGAGCAATGCTAATATGCAGCAGGAAGTTGATACATAAATGAGTTATTGACAGTGAAGTATTGGCAATGTCCCCTTTTTCCCTTCAGGCTGTTGTACTGTCATATGAATTCTTCATTTTATTTACACATCTATCTCATTTCTCTTCACTCCAAATACCAGAGAAACACAAACATAACACAAGCATGACAAAATATTACAAAAAGATTGTAAATTATTGAAGCCAGAAGCAGAGCTTTTAATTATGATTTTGGTGTTTGCTCTCGTCATGGGGAAACCGCTGATTGTAACTGTTGTATACTGGCCCTATGGGTCTTGTCATTGACCAAAGCCCAGGAACTGATGAGACATTTCCCCCTATGCCTTGTTACCTCTATTTTTGTCACCATTGAGAGCTGCAAAAAAAAGTGTGAGCCTTTGGGGAAGATGGCCAAAATAGCAGAGCTCCCTTCACCCTCACACGTAAAGGAGTGAGGGATGGACCCATAAAGAGGCTTTGCAACACCTAGCACTGAAATCTAAACCATTATGGAAGAATCAGACTTAGGTACCTAGATACCTACATGACATGTAAGGACAATGAGGGATGCTAAAGACAGGTGTGTTTTGAGCCCGGTTTCTCTGACTTGTCCCTTCTCATGCAAGCATGCACCTACTTCTGCTTGTGACTCATGGTGTTGGTGTCCCTTCTGCAGACAGGAGCCTAAGGCGTTTCTTCCAAGGTGTAGGTGATCTGTTTTCAACCAGTGTTTCAGGGCTTTCTTTTATATTCCACGTTATGCCAACACTGCATGTGCTCTTGTCTGTCCAAGCCCCCGACTGCTGTAGGTGTGACCCAAGCTGCGTAGTCCAACAGGACATTAGGACCTTCCTTGGGTTGGAAAGGTTTTGGGGCCTCACTGTTTTCTTGGGTGCCTGAATCTGTGCAAGTCCCAATCTCAGTGCCTCAGGCTTTTCATCAATGTAGCCTTCAGACTATTTTTTCTAATTTATAACCACGATTACACGTAACTGCGGTTTGAACTTCTAAAACCAGATGTCCTTCAAATCAATGCTCTATAAAACACTTTATACTGAAGATTGATATGCAATTGTAAAATAATCAGTATTACTGAGGCAGAATACAAAACATTCAGGATAAGAATGAAGCAAGGAATTATGACTCGTGGCAGCATTTTCTTTCATATCCCACCTTAAGTTTATGGGGCTAATAATTAAGTGCCACTGGGACATTAAGTGTGACTTCCTCCGGAACCTTACTACCTTCTTCAAAGCCATATCAGTCAAAGTTACTTGAAAATTGTCTATAAATTATTTATTTCTGATGCAGATCAGCCACGCCGAAGTCTTTGTGTCTAAAGACCCAAACACAAGGATTCCAGCTGTGGTGGCACAGCAGAGCAGAGAAGCTAATGGGGTTTCAGGTGCAGAGAAATGCACTTTGTAGTAATGAACCGCAAACACACAGTAAAGTGCGATTAGGCAGTGAGATTGCTTGCTCACGGAGAAATATTTACAATACTGCGTGCACCTAAGTAAGCATGCAGAAAAAGAATATTTGAGAATCTACCTTCTTTCTTTGAGAGGATTTTATAACCTTTTCAACTCCATCTCTAAAAATAAATACATTGTATAAACCAAACATCTGACCTGCCCAATTCCTGCTGAACTTCACATGGCATTTTCATGGAGGTTACCTGCAGAGGATGAGGATCACATTTTCTGCACCAAATGGGCTTTGCTAGCATCTCCTTAATATGGGATCAAAGGCCAGGCAGCATCTGTGCAGCCGATTTGTGCCTCATATCGCTTCCCCTCGGCTCAGCTAAACCGGTGCTGCGCCAGCAGCATCAGGGCTACTCCCGACTATTTTCCCAAAGGCAAAAAGCTACCGCTGCCTCCGCTGCCTGTGACCTGCTGATGGAAAGAGCTGCTGGATAATCCATCCGCATGTGAATATACCCATTACAATCTGTCCTTGCTCTTTCCCGTGCAGCGTATCGGGCCATCGCAGATGACGCCCCGTGCGCTGCTGCATCTCGGGCTTTTTCCTCCCCCGTGCACCTCTGACACTCCCCACTCATCGCTCGCGGTGCTCCTTGGGGCTGTGCCATTAGTCCTGCCGCCTTTTAGCCTTAAACGCCCCAGGGGAAAAGAGGGGCCTGACTTGAGCTGAGGTGTGAATTTTGCCATGATAATGCAAAATTGTGCTGCCTGCCTACACCTGCAGCTGAGTGATATGCAAACCGTGGTCTTGTGATTTCACACAACCATAAAAGTTCCCTGGGCACCTGAATTTGTGTTGTGGTGGTTTTTTTCTTGCAACATCTTTGATGTTAAGTAAAATTTGTCACTATGCAAAAGAATATATAGGTATATTCTTAATTCAGCAATGTGGAAATTTTCTTTCTGGCTATTACTTACTGAATACATGATATCTGTACAGATGTTTGGAATTATTGGACATAAAACCTGAAATTACTTAGCAGTGTTTACCGAGTCCTTTCACCCTCCTGAGGACACATGTACCTGTCTGCAAGCAGGTATTCATGTCTCCATGCTAACCTCTACTCAGCACAGGTCTGGCACTTCTTCAGCTTTTCCTCTTCCCGAATCCCTTGGTGTTTTCACTCCTAGATAAGTAGAAATATGAAGATATTTGAACCGTGACCGATATAATTTTACAGTGTTGTGTATCATTCTCAGGCATTTCTGATCGTTCCCTGGCGCAAAAGATGTTGTGTCCTGACTCCAAGACTTACCTGGGAGCGCACTATAACACGCACTCTCTCTTCGGCTGGTCACAGACAGCAGCAACCTTCCAGTAAGTTTTCTAAGTCTTTCTAAGCAGATTTCAGGTAATTGAAACACGTTTTAAAGGCCACTGATGTTACCTGGAAAATCTGTAACAGTATCTAATAAGAAATAGCCCAAACATTTTACTGTTAGTAAGAGGTTTCAAGAAGAGAGAATCAAGAAACAGAATCTTTTCCAATTTTACTTTTCTTAGCTAAAATCAGGATCCACTTGTGGGGCCTAACTCTTCAGCTGCTGCTTTTGTATAACTGGAGCAAGATGTTCCTTTCCTCTGTTAGAGCTGCTCACATGCAGCTGCTGCAGAAGCAGCCTTCAGTGGCACCAGGGGAATTTTTTCATCCCTTCACTACCGCAGCCCAAGCAGAGGAGTTTCTGTCACTGCTGGTGAAGGATCCGAAACGTGCAGCTCCCCCGGCTGCTTCTGGAGCTGCCTCCGGTTCCTGGCAGGCAGCATTTTTGCATTTTGGCTTGGGGCTCAGTCGGGCCGGGCTGGCAGAGCTGCATTGCAGCACAGTTGCTGTTGGCTACTGTAAAACTCATTTTGCAGCTGGGAAGCACTCAAAACCAGCTTACGCAGGCAGACTGTTGCTGTGAAGCTGGAGTGACAGTGGAAAGCTAGCTGTTGGAATAAATCAAATGGGCAAATCATGCCTTTTCCAGCAGAGATTGAGCTAAAACACGCATAAGTTTAATACCGCAATGTAAGCGCCAAAGCAGGAGTCCTTGTGCTGGCTTATTTCAGTATTCAGCGCTCATTTTCAGCAGTTGCATTGTGACAGCATACAGAAGAATGCCTAAGTGAGCCTACTTACGGTGTTGATGCACTTGTATTTTATATGCCAAGCCTGGGGGAAGGGAAGAACTGGGTAAAAAACAGAAGCAGTTGGCCAGCTCTTGTGGGCCTGGCTGAAGAAGCAGCCCAGCTTTTGAGAGAAGGAGCAGAAACCAGCAGAAGCCTGAACCTTACTGGCCACCCAGCCCAGCTAGGACACATGGGATGTAGCACGGTTTTTGGGCCCCTATAGCCCAGTTTCAGCAAAGATCCCCCCCATCACTGGTGTCTCCACTGGGATTTGTGCCCTGCATGCTAGGGTCCAGCAGAACACATAACCATATGCTGTCATAACCAACAGTGCTGTAACACTGCTCAAATAGAGGCTTTGGATTTGCCCACCTTCCTGAGCCAAATATTTTTAGTTTTATTCAGGCTCCATGCCAGAAAAGCCAATTGCCTGAGAAAAATCCTGTGAATTCAGCACGAAAAGCTCCATGTGCTGGCACACCTGCCCCAGCCCCTTTGGCACGCATGTTGTCCTGGCTGTGCTAACCCAAACCAACACCATTGGGACAGTTATAATATCATAGAATCAATTGTTTACATTGGAAAAGACCTTTAAGATTATCAAGTACAGCCGTTAACCTAACACTGCCAAGTCCACCAATAAACCATGTCCCTAAGCTTCATGTCTATATGTCTTTTAAATGCCTCCAGGGATGGTGACTCAACCACTTCCCTGGGCAGCCTGTTCCAATGCTTGACAACCCTTTCAGTGAAGAAATTTTCCTAATATTCAATCTAAACCTCCCCTGGTGCAACTTGAGGCTGTTTCCTTTTGTCCTATCACTTGTTACTTGGGAGAAGAGACCAAGACCCATGTCGCCACAACCTCCTCTCAATTGCAGCTGTAGGGAGTCATAAGGTCTCTCTCCCCTGACCCTCCTCTTCTCCAGACTAAACAACCCCAGCTCCCTCAGCTGCTTCTCAGACTTGTGCTCTAAACCCTTCACCAGTTTTGTTGCCCTTCTTTGGAAAATCTCCAAGTATTTCTTTTAGTGAGGGGCCCAAAACTGAACACAGTATTCAAGGTGCGTCCAATGCTGAGGACAGGGGGATAGTCACTTCCCTAGTCCTGCTGGCCACACTATTTCTGACACGAGCCAGGATGCTGTTGGCCTTCTTAGCCATCTGGGCATACTGCCAGCTGTTGACCAACACCCACAGGTCCTTTTCTGCCAGGCAGCTCTCCAGCCACTCTTCCCCAAGCCTGTAGCGTTGCATGGGGTTGTTGTGACCCAAGTGCAGGACCCAGCAATTAGTCTTGTTGAACCTCACACCGTTGGCCTCGACCCATTGACTCAGCCTGTCCAGATCCCTCTGCAGAGCCTTCCTACCCTCCAGCAGATCAACACTCCCGCCTAACTTGGTGTCATCTGCAAACTTACTGAGGGAGCACTCGATCCCCTCATCCAGATCATCAATAAAGATACTGAACAGAACTGGCCCCAGTACTGAGACCTGGGGAACACATATAACTGGCCACCACCTGGATTTAACTCCATTCACCACAACTCTTTGGGTCCAGCAATCCAGCCAGTTTTTTAGCCAGCGAACAGTACGCCCATCCAAGCCATGAGCAGCCAGTTTCTCTGGGGGAATGCTGTGGGAAACGGTGTCTCTGCTGCACAGCTCTTTGCAGCCTCCCCCAAGGCTGTGAACCTTCCCTGTTCCTGCAGCACTTGCTTTCAGGTCTCCTTCCAAAGGAAACACATATTTTCCTTAGAAAGTCCTTCAAGGCTGGAGAACACCACCAAAAGCATAAGCCATAGGTAGGGATTTGCTGCAGAGCTGGGAAAGAATTTGGTAAAGAATTTTTCATACATACTCACTTGGGTTTCTCAAACACATTTCTTGTCAAGGCTGGTTGTATACCCTTTCTGCATTCACTCTTCACAAATAATATACTAAATTAAATTACTGACAGGAATATTTAGCCAGCATCAATTGCAGGATATTGGCTGAAAACAAATGACAAGTTCATAATCGTATAAAAAACAATCCTAAGAATTATTCTAATGCAGCCAGAGAATAGGGAATGTGTCATCTGACCCATGGCAAAGGGCTTGAATTTGGATACATGAACTAGCAGCAATCAACTTGTGCATAGCTCAATGCCAAGAGTTATTTGCAAATGATATTTTGTAAATAATTTCAATCAACAAATACATTTGACAACATTAGGACCTGTTCGGCAATGTTTCACAATAGACTGAAATTTATTCAATAAATTACTTGTTGCAAATCGTTTATGCATCTTTGGGTCATAGCTGAGTTGATCTGATGTTGCCCTCATTAGCACCTTAGCCAAAGACTTGTGCTGCACAGCCAGAGGAGAGGACTGCTACTCAGGACATCCATGAAATGGCTCCAAAATGCCATTTATACAAAGCACATGGAGTCTTGTGCAGTTGTTGGCCCAGCAGTGCACCTACAACCCAGAACCAACAGGGCCTGCAAGGTTCAAGAACTGGTTCAAGAATTGCACCTCTTGCTGCATATGCCCATAAGGTTAATATGCTTAGGCTTGCATGAAAACTGTTGGGTTTTTTGCTTTGGAAACAAATTTTAAAGCATTTTAAAGGCTCTATGCCATTACAGAACTAACACCAAACATCGGTCATTATGAATACTGATAAAAGAGCTCTTGATCAAATCTCATTAAGAAAAGGGAGAAGGAGGTGGACGGTGAACAACATGATTAATATTTCATGCTAGGATTTCCCAGACAATCTAAGTTGTCTAAATCATATTAAAGCAGAGTTGAACTTGAGTTCCTGCAATATATAATATTGCATTATGTAATTACATACAGAAATTATCCTACGTTGAGGAATTTTGTAACAGATTTGTCAATAAGGCATATTGCACTTCCTTGATTTTCTGGTGATGCAGCAAAATTATTTTCAAAAGACAAGGAAAAATTAATTACACAACTAATTCTGTAATGAAACCTCATATATCAAACAATGACAGGAAACCAGAGGAAATACTACAAGGATGGGGTCACATTTTGAATTATTACATTTTTGCTTTCTATATTGCTCATTTCTTTTTTTAAGATGTTCAGATATTGTTTTGATGTTTTCAGTTTTTCTTTTTACTTTTAATTCCAGTCTATTAGAACTTTATTTGCCAATAGAAATCTCCAAACAAATCCTATATTGTATCCTATATTGTATAAATCTATGTTACACTTATTTTTAGGAACCTGTAGGACACTAAATGAAATGTACTAATACAGAAAGGAAATTATGTTTCATTTTTTTAGTTTAGGACACTGTTGAGAACAAATTAAACACAAGTTATTTTTTAGGAAGACTAAAAGTACCTGAAACAAATTGTTTTGTGGTTCAAATAGATTTTATTTTTTTATTTTGGCCACTGAGTAAAATTTTCCATTATTTGCACTTTTGCAGCCACATTTTCGTGTGACTTGGGACCACAATAATAATTGTTTCATGAATAACTCCCCTTCAGACAAAATTGTGCCTGAAAGCTCAGGTTGATCATATGGCTTTTTCAGTTATCATTCTTATTTTTAATGATCTTGTTGCATTTCTTTGCAGCGTTGCCCAACAGGCAACTGGAAAGCGAGCGTTTGTCTTGTGTCGGTCTACATTCGTTGGCAGTGGGAAGCACAGGGGTCACTGTCTGGGTGACAACTTCTCTCGGTGGAAGGACATGCACCAGTCAATCATTGGGATCCTGGAATTCAATCTCTTTGGCATCTCCTACGTAAGTCCAGTGTCCTTCAGGCAGTTGCTGGCTCCTACACGATATCATTTTAAATTAATGCAAATGTTTTCTGAAATAAGCTGCTTGAGATGGCCAGCAGTACTGCCCTCCGCAGCATAAGGGACTGCAGATTAAAAAAAGCTAGATGTCATCAATCTTGGCTGGCTGAAGAGCAACAAAAATAGCACTGCTAGACTCAGATTAAATCACTGCATGCCATCCAAACCCGATCTCTTTATATTATGTATTCTATCATTAAGGTTCCTCCACATATTTCTGGTTTTGCAAGCTGGGCTGGAGAATTTGTAGAATTATTGAACCACAGTCAGATCTGCTACAGTGATGTTAATGCTCTAGGAGCCAGTACAATCTCAGTCCCAGAAAAATTCATATCATTATGGAGCATTCTTATAAAGTCATCAGAAATAGGTATCTTATTCTGAAAAATATTTTTATTAACAAACTTCTGTGATTTCTCATTTTTGGACCTCGGTCACAATCACAAACACTTATCCAATGATTTTATTTTTTCTTTAGATCGGTGCTGATATCTGTGGGTTTAACTATAACACTACCTATGAACTCTGCTTGCGCTGGATGCAGCTTGGCTCTTTCTATCCATTTTCCAGAAACCACAATGCAGAGGGAAATAGCCTAAGTAAATGAAATTATACAAAGCTGTAGTCTATGATTACAGTAACGACGACGGTGATTTGTATTGCTTTCTCAGAAATTAACCTGCCATTCTCAGATGAAAAGGAGTGCTGCACTAAGAGCAGGAATTACACACTGAAGTATAATTTTTTTCCCATCCATAACATAAAGATGACATAGAAAAGCTAAAAAAAATGTAGGATCTAACATCCAAAAGCCATGCAGAAATGTGTACCGTGTACTTTGAATGACAGGAAACAGTCTTCCCATGCTGCTGGTAAGATTCATCCCCTCCATCTTTTACCTACTGACGCCCCAGTTTTATTTAAGAGCCAGTGAGTGTCAGCACATCTTCCTACTCTCTTGTTTACTTCAGTTTTTGTTTCAGTACTTCTGTAACTATAATAGGTATTTCAGGAAGGGGAGCAAGGGCACTGTACACCATACTTGCTGTTTAAAAGCAAGTTTCAGACAAATGCCACAGTTAGAAACTCCAGACAAACATGTGAGAACTCCAAGGAGAGCCAGCAATAGCGACAGCATTATCAGCCAAGAAGCAACAAAGACTAAAAAAAGCCAATGAGCCCGTGAGAAGGATGAAAAAGTGCAGTCTCAGCCCAGACCAATACCCTGGCTTCGACTTATCGTAAAGTCCTTTCAAGACTTGTCTCAGATAGAAAGAATTATCAGGTTGCTTCTAACTGTGAACAGTCTGAAGGTCTTGCAGCCTTTGTAAGTACACTGTGTTTATCTGCAACCACGATGAAATGGTTCTGCTAGTTCAATAAATGTCTTTTTTTTTTCCCCTCTGTAAACTGATCTGCACAATGCTGGAGCTCAGGTTATTAGCTAAACTTCAGTTTTCTTTGAAGTTGGGTCATCAAAATACTGTAACATTTACACTCCCCAAAAAGACCTCTGTCTCTGCATGAAAGTTTGATGGACATTCAGCAACTGGGCAAATGGAGGAATAATGAACTATAGTGCTGTCATTAAGAGCGTCAGGAATTACCCTCTAGATCCCTGAGATGTGCTGAGATATTCCTCTCCAGGAGAACAAACATCTGTGAGGTGCTAGCTGCTGCTGTTGATAAATATTTTCTATTTACTTACCCACTAAAATTAGAGGTACCTTATCTATACATGTTTACTTGGCCCTTTGGGCATGCAAATGGGGTCTGACCTGCGTGAGTGGGTATTAATCACATATGCACAATTTATCAAGGAGGAAAAAAGCAATGGGTCTACGTGAGAGGAGCTGCAGCTCAGTGTTGAGTGAATGACAGAAGTAACAGAAAATACATTTTGTTTTATTGGACTACTTAAATCCATTTAAAACATTGTATTCACTGAAAGAAATGAAAAAGGAATTTTGGGTGACTCAGCATCACCTAAGAAGTCTGACTGTTTTTTTGTGAACTTAGGCAGTATTTGTACGGTGACAGAATACCGGTAAAAATATAGTGCAATTTTTGAAATAATAGATGGATGCTCTGGAGCTCAGAGCCAGCAGGGAATATTATCAGTGACTAATTCTGATGTAAACATAATAATGGAGAAATTTAACTTAAATATTGAGTTTAATTAATATTAAGTTAGTGTTAAAATAAAATCTTAAATATTCACTTTGCCTAATCCATTGGGGATTTCAAATGGTTTAATTAATAGTTTTCTTGTCTGAAAAGCACTAGATAATATAAAAAGCTTTGTTACTTCTGTTCCTTTTATGTTTCATTATCCTTGGAATTCATCATACATTCTTCAACTTTAATGAGAAAACTGAGTATTATGGGAAAATGTTGTGAAGGAGGAAGGGAGCCGTGTGACTCGTTAGCTGACTCAGTTTAGTGCTGGAGAAGGTCAGACAGGAGGAGTTAAAGGAGATGTAACTCTTTCCCATATCAGCACTGCCCTGGGCTGCGTGTTCCACATCCCATCACAGGGGAGAGTCACGGTTGCCTTGAAGTGGATCAGAAGCACCCAAACAACTGTAGACAGATTGGTTAAACCTGCCCTCTTAATGGTGGGACCCAGTACACATGCCCTCTCTCCCAGGAGAGCTTCACTGGTAGCGAGGAGGAGAGGGGCATTGCCGACGTGTGGGTGTCCCCTTGGCTGGGGCATCCTAAAATAGTGAAAGAGAAATCAAGTTTCTTTGTATGGATGAAATGTTTTCCCCACCGCACACAGTGACTTCAGGCACTCCTGTTGGGTTCAGCATGGCCATGAATTTACTCTTACTTTTAAATAGATTTGTCTTTATGTTCTTGGCCAACATAATTATGTGTTTGCTTTTGTTTTGCAGATTATCAGTCTTCCCTTTTTCCTGTGTTTCATCTTCCTTGTCCCAGAGGTCTTGCATCTATTCCCAAGGGTGTCTATTCCCAAGCACAGACATGAGACCCCAGCTCCGCTCTTGTCATGAGGTTAGGGGCGGTTGCAGATGGCTCACATACACTGTGGCTACACCTGATCTCTCTGAACTCACTGGAATTTTTCAAGCTGACAAATTTTATACAAATATTAGCTTGGTGATAATGGATGTTGTTCTTAATACATCTTCCAGTTTGCAAATCAGTGCTTTTTCTTATTTAAACAATCACTTTTGTAGCATTATGTCAGCCACAGCTCTCCTCGGGTTGTGCACACAACCTCTCCTTAGGTTCTCTGTTGAATTTGCAGTCCTTAGTTGTAATGCTCAGTACAAGCTTTTCCTTACAGGAACAAGACCCAGCAGTGTTTGGGGAAGAGTTTGCCAAGGTATCTCGTGCTACACTTCAGATCAGATACTCACTGCTGCTGTACTTATACATCTTGTTCTTCGAGTCTCATGTTCACGGAAACACGGTGGTGTGGTCACTGATGCACGAGTGAGTTTGGAGTCTCTCTTTTTTATCATATTTTACTCACAAAAGTAGTTGAGCTTCTGTGTAAAAACTAGTTGATATCTGTTTGAGAACAGTCACAGTAATATTACTGAATGCACTCTCTTAAAAAGAACAGTTTTACAATGAAATCTAATCATTCTATGCACAAAAATCATTCTTAATATATGCAATGGATTTTTATTGAAATGTAACCTATATTTGTTTCCAGTGAAAAAAATACTAAGGAGAATTCTGAAAATTTCTTGTCTTAGGCAAATATACAGATCTTTTTTGTTTTAAAAATAGGCATCACATACCTATATTTTCTGTATTTTAATGAAATCTACAAAATCTATGTTCTAGTTCAGAATGCCAAGAAGGCCTCATACAGAGAAGTCTCCATTTTCCAATCATCCGCAGCATTTGCATTTTCCAATTTAGCACTTGCATCTGCATGCTATGGATGAAACCTACATCTGTATCCACAAATTGCACAGAGAAAACAGAGATAGGGATGTTTGAGTGTACAGGCAGGTGCAAACCTGAGATTAATAAACACAGACTGAAAAACCCCTTGGAAAATATGACCTCAGATTTTTGGAACAACTCGTTTTTTCTGTTTGGAATAAGCAGGAATCAAAGTGAGGTTTAGTTTCCTTTCCAGTGTCTTTCAATCAGCTTTTTACCTGCTTTTGGTAAATTTTCTGCTTCAGAATGCTTTATGGAAAGACTTGAGCAAAAGCAGTGTAAATAATACATATGAAAGACTACTGCCCGAAGCTCTGACACCATTTAGTCTCATTGGTGCAGGCTACGTCCTGGACTGTTTAATGTTCTTTTTCCCTGTAGGTTAAAAACATTTTGGTTAAAGGGTAAGGCATTTTTTGCAAATTAAACTGAGATTACACTAAAGTGCAGACTATTTGAGTATGGAAAGGATATGCACAAAACCTGTTTTGCCCACTCAGCGTAATGGGCTGATAAATTTTAAAAGCAGTATCCTTCTCCTTCCTACGCTGCTACCTCATTTAACTGGGTTACATTAAAGAGAAGTTTTATAGGTACTCCTGTCTTACAAGGGGCTATATGCTATTTCAAGTATTTATTTCAGCTCTTTTTTTGCTTAATGAGATTTGTGTTAATATTGGAAATGACTGAGTTAATGTTGGCATTAATATTAGCTAATGCCTGCTAATATAGAATTACTTTAGTGATGTTAAAGCTGCCTTTCTGACCATTCCCAGCATACTTGTACTCTATTTGGGCCACATCTACATTAGAAAATGTCTAAATTTGCTTTGATTTGAATTGTAGAGCAGTCTCAGATGCACCAGCGGAGAATTCTGTTGGGTGAAACTGAGACAAAATGTGCACGCCAGCCATTGATGGGAGTTTAGTCAGTGGGACCAGACTGGGATTACTAGAAAATAAAACCTCTAAAATGCATGTAGGGAGTGTAGGCATCAGGAGATCAGCACAAAATGTTTTACTACCCAGGTCCCATCCTATTGGGCCCATCACCTGCTAATGTTGCCATACCTAGATCCTAAAATGGCTTAAAAGTATTCCTTACTTATTAGTTACTTGGTTACTGTTTTTACTTAGTGAGTATTTCTTACTATTTCTAATAAATATTCATTGGTTTAGTGGGTCTGCTCAAGTAGAGAAAGTGACCCATATGCTAACAGGAGGATTTTAGAAGAAGAGAGAACAGAAACAGAATTTTTGATGTACAGATGATGGAATTTTACATCAGATCTTTCCCTTATTGTAACAAATAAGAAGGAGACCTAAAAAAATTGCACTCTTTTTTCAGGTGGAGCTGTTATGAGTTCACAAGCCTCACCGTGAAAAAAAACTCTGCCTGGGCAGGGAGTCTCCAAGCAATAGCTATTTCATGTGGTCATTTCAGATTTTTCATTTCATTTCAAATATTTAGGTGCTCATTTCAAATAACAAACAAGAACAACACCCCAGTAGATTCCCATAAGCATTTTAGGTACCTCTGAGGCTTTCACTCAGTGAAACAGAGGCACCAGCATCTCAGCTGTCCAAAAAGACCGGGAGGTGGTAATCCATTACTGAAGGGAAAACTCTGCTTAATGGCTAAACAGGGGAAAAATAAGACAGAAGAGAGGCCAGCACCTAATCATAGGAAGCATCTAGATGGAATTAAGTACCTTTCACGGATCACAGATATGGCTCAATGGCTTGTATTTCCAAAATGGGAAAGTTCATTTGTTTGCTGAATTTGTGCTTGTGGTTGCTACAATTGCAAGAGAAAATGGTGCTGAGTTAGATGGCGAGATGCTTGTTTCCATGTGCAAATAAGATCGACTTTTCTCATAAATTTCTCCATCAGCTTTTTCTGATATATTGAATCAGTATTATAATTCTAGTACAGAAAAATTAAAAATACAGAGAAGCTATTGAGATGACAAGAAAAACTAATGTTTAATGTTTCAAAAACTTTATCACAAGGTAATGCTTCAAAAACCACACCCCACTTCAAATATTTACAAAGCATTATGTCAAAATGCAAGAATGACCAAGATTAAGTATCAAAAAGAGCTGCTGTTTTTGACAGAAAAAGAAACTCTGAGGCATGCCTTCAAGAACATCTTTTCCTGAGTTCCATGTAGTCCCCTAAACTTGCAATATTTTAGAAATCCGAACACCAGATAGTTGGTTTTTTTCTTGCCAGGGTGTTTTTGCCCATTTAGGGTAATTTCTGTATGTCTGGGGTGGGTGCAGTGTTTGCCTATGCCCTGAGAAGACAGGGTGTCAGAGCAGGACACCCACGCCGAGCCACTCTTCTCTGGCCAGCCTACAACAGAAACCTCTCTTTAGACAGGGGCAGCTGCGAAGTCAGTTAAACAGACACAGTAGATAATTTTTTAAACAAGTAATTTGTATCTGCTTAGATAAGAATTTGTTAATACGCAACAGCCAGTGTGAATTTGTCAAAAACAAATGATGGTAAACCAGCCCAGTTGCCTTCTTTGACAAGGTAGCAGGGCTATTGGATGGGAAAGAAGGCAGAGGAGCAGGAGAAAGCAGAAGGTACAAGGTACCTTGATGTTAGGAGTGCTTGGGACACACTCCACGTGACATTCTTATAAGCTAACTAGGGAATGAGGATCCCTCATGAATTTCCTCAGAGATAGGTTTACAAATGATTGAAAGCCTAATTAAATTCTCAAGGATTTTATGCCAGATGAGTGGAGGTTCCTGAGGTGGGGAGAATTTCTCCTCTTTGCCAGGTGCTATTCAATATTTTTATTAGCTGATGTATGGTGGAATAAAGACTTCTTCCCAAGCTGGCAGATGATGCTGGGCGAACGGGACTGTAAGCACTCTGGAGGACGTGATCAGAATCCAAAATTATTTTAATGCATGGAATAAAATGGACTGAATTCCATAAGTTTTCATCCATTCAGGAAAGGCAACTAAAAAGCACAATATGTGTGAAGGTTGCTTTGTGTTTGTCCTGCAAAGGATTTCTAATGTAAATCTGTGAAAGGTGTGGTAAGCCAAATCCAAGGATTTTCACCAATGCCTTAGGTCCTAGAGCACAGTGGCATTTCTCTCTTGGTCCTGGCCCCTGTCCTGCTCTTTGGCTCCCTTGATGAAGTCTCACTCCACTGGACAGAATTTAAGTTAATTTTCCCACCACTGCTATTCTGAAAAGAAAGCAGCTCCAGCATTTTGTGAGAGTTCTGGTCTGCTCCAGTATGGTAGGTGTTACTGTAATTTCTGAATCTCTGTGCAGCTTTTGGCATTCCCTCAACCAGGAAAAATATTTGGCGGTGTTGAAGGATATCTTGAGGAAGCAGATTCCTTACCGCAGTGAGTAATATAAAAATATTCTGCAAGTTCTATAAAAACATCAATTAACATTGCGTATCTTACTTTCAACACTAGATTTACCTCCAATGAGCAGACTCATGGAATAGATACTGACTTCCTTTGGGGACCTGCTTTCATGATTGCTCCCGTTCTTCAAGAGGCAAGTACTGTAATTAAAAAATGCCATCATACCAGAATAAAAGAAATTAACTGTGCTTAGGGCATTGGATAACATTCAGGGCATGTTTGCTCATACGCACCCATTTCTCCCCTCCGCTGTCAAAGCTTGCATAACACATTTCTGAGCAGCACAGACAGTACAGAGCTCCCCAGTGCTTGAAGTCGGAGGATGAAAGTGAGGGCATGGCTCTTCCCTGCTATTCCAAGCACCTAATGGAAGTAAACAGGCTGGATGCCGCCCCTCGCATGCTCCTGTTATTGTGCTGACAGCCCCCTCCAAGGACGCACATGGAGCAGTAATTGTTGAGCTAGGAAGAAACACGCGGATATTAAAGCAAACTGGTTTCCGTATTACCACTCACCCCCAGCGTTTTGGAACTGCAGCATCTCACGGGTTGTGCCGGGAGTTTCCCAGCAGCACAGGCAAACGCAGTCATTATGGAAACGGCAATGACAATGACAGCTGCTGATATCCCAGGTTTTAAAAAGTAGCATTTTCCTACGGCTGTGCTGGGCATGGGTCAGGGCTCTCACCGCTCGGCTGGAGCCAGGGTGGCTTTCTCTCCTTGCCCCACGACCGACTGCTGACAGCACCAGAAAGGTCTGTCTGAGCAGAGCTAAATATCCACATGTGATGTATCCCAGAGCTGTTTGCGATCAGCATGCTGCCAGAATATCTGGTACATTTTCTAGACATTGCTGATGATCAAACATAGAAACAGGCCACTGTTAGTCACCTTTTTTATCCAGCCCTTGTGCCTCTGTGAATTTAAAAGGAAATTCTTATTGCTGCATCTAAAACCATTCTGACTCCACTGAGGCACTTCATCTGTCAGTCCTTCATCTTCGGACTTCCCCAGGTTTGTCACAGCTGATGAATACCAAGGAGATTCCACAGGGTCTCAGACCAGCAAGATGGTGAAAGATGTGAGAGAAACCTTCCCACAAAGAGAGGGTGACAAGGCAGGGGTAGCTTCCTGCAAAGAAGTGAGTGAAAGCAAACGTTATAAGGATGTATAAAATGATACGGGGTCTAGATAAGGGTTACACACTTCTCTGCGGACCAGAATATCCAGGGTTGTCATAATAATGTGGAGAAAATACGGAGAGAGGGAGATCTTGACTTTATAGGGTTTTTCCTTCAAGTTTTCAAGGCACTTTATAGAATAAGCCAACTTTTAATTGTGTATTGGATTTGCGTGGCAAGGTTTTGGCAGCTGGGGGGCTGCAGGGGTGGCTTCTGTGAGAAGCTGCCAGCAGCTTCCCCTGTGTCCGACAGAGCCAGTGCCAGCCGGCTACAAGATGGACCTGCTGCTGGCCAAGGCCGAGCCCATCAGCAATGGTGGCAGTGCCTCTGGGGAACGGAGTAAAGAAGGGGAAAAAAGTCACAGCAATTGCAGCCGGAGAGAGGAGTGAGAACATGCGAGAGGAGCAGCCCTGCAGCCCCCAGCCCAGAGCAGGAGGGGCAGGAGGGGCTCCAGGCGCCGGAGCAGAGGGTCCCCGGCAGCCCCTGGGGAAGCCCACGGGGAGGCCGGCTGTGCCCCTGCAGCCATGGAGCTCCCTGGGGGAGCTGATCTCCACACACACCTGGGGAGGGCCCCACGCCGGAGCAGGGGGATGCCTGAAGGAGGCCGTGACCCCGTGGGAGGCCCACGCTGGAGCCGGCTCCTGGCAGGGCCTGTGGCCCCGTGGGGAGAGAGAGGAGCCCCGGCTGGAGCAGGTTTGCTGGCAGGACCTGGGACCCCGCGGGGCCCAGGCTGGAGCAGCCTGTTCCTGAAGGACGGCACCCGTGGGGGACCCAGGCTGGAGCAGCTCGTGAAGAACTGCAGCCCGTGGGAAGGACTCACACTGGAGAAGTCCATGAAGGACTGTTTCCCGTGGGAGGGACCCCACGCTGGAGCAGGGCGGAGGGTGAGGAGTCCTCCCCTGCGGAGGAAGGAGCGGCAGAGACAGCGTGTGATGAACTGACCACAACCCCCATTCCCCATCCCCCTGCGCTGCTCGGGGGGAGGAGGGAGAGAAATGGGGGGTGAAGTTGAGCCTGGGAAAAAGGGAGGAGTGGGGGGAAGGTGTTTTAAGATTTGGTTTTAGTTCTCATTACCCTAATCTGATTTTATCAGCAATAAATTAAATTAATTTCCCCAAGTCAAGTCTGTTTTGCCCGTGACAGTAATTGGTGACCGATCTCTCCCTGTCCTTATCTTGACCCAGGAGCCTTTCATCGTATTTTCTCTCCCCTGCCCAGCTGAGGAGGGCAGTGACAGAGTGGCTTTGGTGGGCACCTGGTGTCCAGCCAGGGTCAACCTACCAGAAATTGTTAAACAGCTAGTAAGATCTCAACAGACAGAGCAAACTACCCCAACCTTACTCACTGCAGCACTAGGACACTTTGCCTCGAACACCTAGGCCTGCCCACTGTGCGAGACAGGCTGCAGGACAAGACAAATTTCCAGTTTAGCAAATACAAATTCTTGTATTCTCATGTGAGATTTGCATACTTTAATAAATCAGTTATTTCTTGCTCTTTCTATTGTTTATTAAAATATTCATATATGTATGTATAAAAATCCCTAAAATGTCAAATGGTAACTTTGCCTTAACTTTTCTTCTCCGCCTTTACTTTTTATGCTCCACCTGCTCCCAAGGGATAAACCTTGGGGGCAAACAATAACTCTGCAAAGGGGCAGACATCTATGTTGAGAATCAAAATTAATCTGTTTGTGGGAATAAGCAACTCACGATGAAAAAGGAAATACGTTTTGATTCCAGCTTTTCCTGGAGTTATTAATTCAAAGTGCCTTCAGCATCATTTCATCCCTGCAGCAATATGATACAACACACGCTGCAAGACGAAGTACAGCAATTGTGCAATTAACAGCACATAATTTATTATTATTTATCTGCAACTTGACATGGTTCCCAGGAAGACAAATATCTGTGTACCCTCCTTGCCAGACCTTACTCTCTGCCTGTTTTGGCAACAGGAATGGTGCAGGACGCACTGAGCAGTGGTGTCCCCCCGCTCCAGCATCAGATGTCTTGCAAAGGCTGCCGTAGACCTCACTGGGATTGCTCAGATGTTAGAGGACTGTGCCTAGGCCAGTTACATTTGCAGGACATAGAGCTATGTACTAGACCAAAATAATCATATAACATTGACTCCTTCCATGAACTGCAGTAAAAAACCCCAAATAGAATAGGCTTGTCTGTTTAACATTATAGATTAGCCAGCACTAGTCCACTGCGATGATAATAACTCAGCCATAATATCCAAGATTTGATGTTATTAGAATATTCAGCATACATCTCTCTATGCACAAATATAATAAAGCTAATGTAATATCAGAAATGCAAAAAGAAAAAAGACTTTAATCACTTTATAACAATTACAGGGAGCAAGATCTGTGGATGTATACTTCCCTGAAGCACCATGGTTTGACTACTATACGGTATGTTTTTTTAAGATTCAGCTTCTTACATTTTATACATAATTTTAAATGGTACAATTCCAGCAAAATAACTTTTAGCAATGTTCAGCAGTATTTTTACCTCAGCATCTGTGTTTAAGAAAACTAGAGCACAAAAAGTCTACACCAGGCTAGCTGGGAGAGTAAATTACACAGCTTTCAGTAGCATTTTCTTTTCTATTTTTGGTTTGTAAAGCTCTAAGACACAGAGAACTGAATTTTCAAGAGCAGCCGAGAAATTCATGAAACTGTCAAGATTTGTTTCTTCCCTGCCCGTCCCCATCCCCCCCACTTTGCAAGTTTAAATTTTTGTACTGGTATACTTCCCTGCATTGAAACAGAGACAGAAACCTGAGTCGTATTCTGGGAAAATGCTGCAAACCATTTTGTGCATGCAGTTTTGCACATTCATCACTTTTGGCAGAAGGCATATTTAGAGAGCAGGGTGAGGCTCCCCTCTGAAAGATGCTTCCAGGAGATGCAGAACAATCTGCTCTGTGGAACATGACAGCCTCCTCTAGTTTCAGGGGCGACAAGTTTTGACCTTTCGCACACCATCCCCAGTACTGCATTTCCAAAAGTGCTCAGTTTCAACCTAACTATGCTCCATGACAATCTGCAGGGTAAGACCAGTGTTGGCTTCAGCAGGAGTAGTTAGGCTGATGCTAAGAGCTTTCGGAAATGTGAGCCCAGGAGCATCAGGCTGTTGTTAACTACTGTGAGCAATGCTCTCAGAGGAGTGGGCAGGACAGAAATGCTCTCGGAGGAAAATCAGACTTATTTTTAAAGAAGTTGGGTTGTTTTCAGAATTTGGCTGGTGTCCTCAGATGGATGTTCATCCAACTCTTTCCCTTTTCTCTTTTCCTAAGGCTGTGGTGCTGCAAGGTAGAACATTTCATTCAGCTCTCCTCGTGGTTCCCTCTGAGCCCCCCATGCCTGGCTGGGTGTGGGGACAGCAGCCCCGGTGTCCCTTGCCCCGCTGACGGGGCATGGTCACAGCATTAGCGAAGCTCAGCTCCCAGCATTTGTCATGTACTTGCCATACACATGGTGCTTATCCAAAACCAAGGTTGGGTACTTACCATAAGTTACAATCACTATTTACAGAAGGCAAGAGCAAAGCCTTCCTGTTATCTACTCTGTATGTAAGCCTTGCCCACACCTGGTTTTGAGGCATTAAACCAGAAAGGAATGATGCAGAGAACCTAATGCTGGTTGTCTACACATACATTACATTGAATGCTGTAATTACTTTTTGAAAGGGGAAGACTTGTCCTTAAAGGAGAAAAAAATCTACAGTTTACATTCCTGAATGATTATGAATCACTTATACTGAAATGTGACAGGCTCCATATGCATAAAATGAGGAAGCAAAAGTTTCTTTTGCTTTTTGCTCAGTGTCTATTAGGGTTGTGGGTTTTTTCACAGCATATGGAATAATGATATCACCTTTAAAGATGATTTGCTGTCTCTCATTCATGATGCTTCTATCTCATGCATATGCATAACTGCAGGGGCTAGATCCTCTTTCATGTTAAAATAGGATGGGAATAATAGCCCTGAAATCTGCTTTTTGGTTTGGATTTTCACTGACGTAACTGAGATGAAAATGTACCCCTTGGTCTCTTTTTCAGTGGTATATGGTCACGATATATAGTGCCCAGATTTGCATTTTTTTTAACTGCATTAATTTTTATGGTAGGGTGATGAAGTGCCAAGTACCTGGAACAGAACCTATGCTACTGTGGCTGCCCCGCTGAGCAAGATCCCTCTGTTTATCCGTGGAGGATACATCCTGCCAGAACAGGCACCAGCCACGACCACTACTAAGAGGTAATGTCATCTATCTCCGTCACCAAACCATGGTGCGGGTCAGACCCACAGACAGCCAAAAAGCAATCAAAAGAAAGTGCAGAAGAGAGGCTATCTGCAGCTCCCAGCTGCCATCACAGGCGATAAGCACAGTATTTTTATCCCACTATTTGCTTCATTGCATTAGGAGAAGTCACCCCAGAGATGACCCACGTCATTGTTTGCACAGCTGAAACCCTACTCCTGGCTCTGTGGTTATTCTCAGAAAAGCTTTTGCACTTCTTACTGCCACACCAACCTGCTGTCAGTCATTCAAAGTAAACATATGCAAGGGAAAAATGCAAAACTCTGCTCCTTGGATGAATTTATCGAATGCCATGGGCAAGGTAGAAAAGCTCAAATCTCTTTAAAGGTAAATTATTTCCCCATGCCAATGAGTACATATACTGGTCTCAAGTCTGAACCACGCTCAGAAGCTAATGTGAGTAGGGAAGGAAGAGAACAGCACTGTGCAGCAACCAATCCAAATCATAGTAAGGTAGCACTGGTGACCAGTTGCCTCCCAGACTGCCCAGTTGTGATACATTAAGGTCACTGAAGAAGGGGAAACTTGTCAACACTGGCACTTCAAAAGGTGGGGATTTTACACTTCAGTAGAATACGGCAAGGCAAAGTTTTTATCATCATTTCAGGAGCCCTTTTTGTGAGTATGGTTGTCATTCTTCTGTCATGACCTTTTTTGTAACCTTAACATTGGAGTTAATTGTGTTCAGAAGTTTTTGTTAAAGAACTTGGAAGGGACAGTGCCCACAAGTTTGTACTGACACTTCTCAGTGTGTTTGTCAACAGCCGTCTGAACCCATTTGGGGATACTGGATGAACAAGGAGGAGCCTTTGGGTCTCTCTTCTGGGACGATGGTGATTCAATCGGTAAGCCTGGTCCCTCGCTGTGAAGCAGTGTCTATATACAGGGCTCTCCTCAGGCCACCTTTTCAGCAGTATAATGGCACTGACTCCTGCTAGAAATAGCTGGAGAACTGACCCTAAGGTGAACATTACGGAGGTGAAAAGCAGATTGCTCTTGAAGTCAGCATTTTGATATGAGAAAGGTGTGACTGGGAACAGCTGGTCTGCTAGAGAGGGCAATCACCCACATCATGTTCCCCTGAGATCACCCTAAGACTAGAGGAAGAGATTAAATAACCCACAAATCATCTTAGTCTGACATCAGCCACTTGCTACAATTAATGTGAACTGCTCGTGGAGTTTGCTCCCTGTTTTGATACCAATCCTTCTTGCTCTGTGTTTTGACAGATGCTATTGAAAAGGAGAACTACTTCTTGGCTAAATATACATACAGCAAAGTAAGTAGCAACATACAAGGTACCTACATACATACAGGTAGCTGTATTTTATTGTAGTCATTATAAGGTGCTGATGTCTAACTTTTCTCTGGAAAAGTTTTTTGCTTATAGCTCAACCTTTAAACCTGGTAAGTTACTTAATGCTTTCATATACAGCTGCAAAATAATCCAACTATGATGCTGCAGTTTTGTGTTTGCTTCATTGAGTATCACAGTGACACATTGTTAATGTTCCTGCTGTGATGTGAATCTGAAAATCCACTTCTTCAGATTTATTATTTTTTTTCTGAGTTGCAGCTTCTGGGGATGAAGGACCTTTTCCTTGTCTTCCTCTTGTGATCACTTTCAGTCTGATGAATGGGAGAAGGCTACGTTCTTCTCTTCAGGATATCCCAGGAACTTTCTAACTTTAATCACTTGAAGTTTTTATTTTGTGGCCCAGAGAATTATGTAGTCTGACTTTTTTAGATTGTGTTTCATTGTCTGACAGCACAGAGATTGCTCCCAGGGTCGGTCTCCTGCAGAGCAATTCAGCACGCTACCGGCAACCCACCATGCTGATCAGATGCTCCATGCAGCACGGGTACAGATTAGCTCTGGGTCAGTGCACTAATGCCTATCACACAGCACTCACTTCTCCACAGACATGTCCTGAGAAAGTTCAATAGAAAAACCCAACAGTCTAGACTTCAACTGAGAAAAATACTATAAAATAAATCTACTAGAAGATCATTAAGTATATGACAGAAAGTTGTAGAAGTTATTATAAAAAAACCTTATCCTACTTCAATAATCTACCCAGATCATACCTATCTACAATTCTAGCATTTGGTAAGAAATAGGGTGTTGTATGTAGACTGTGGCATGGTTTTGGTTGACAGCCGGCTGAATATCAGCCAGCAGTGTGCCCAGGTGGCCAAGAAGGCCAACAGCATCCTGGCTTGTAGCAGAAATAGTGTGGCCAGGAGGACTACGGATGTGATAGTCCCCCTGTACTCAGCACTGGTGAGGCTGCATCCCAAATACTGTGTTCCATTCTGGGCTCCTCACTACAAGAAAGATGTTGAGGTGCTGGAGCGTGTCCAAAGAAGGGCAACGAAACTGGTGAAGGGTCTAGAGCACATGTCTTATGAGAAGCAGCTGAAGGATCTGGGGTTGTTTAGCCTGGAGAAAAGGAGGCTCAGGGGAGACCTTATTGCCCTCTACAGCTACAACTGAGAGCAGATTGCAGTGAGGTGGGTGACGGTCTCTTCTCCCAAGTAACAAGTGATAGAACAAGAGGAAATGGCCTCAAGTTGTGCCAGGGGAGGTTTAGGTTGGATATTAGGAAAAATTTCTTCACTGAAAGGGTTGTCAAGCATTGGAACAGGCTGCCCAGGGAAGTGGTTGAGTCACCATCCCTGGAGGCATTTAAAAGACATATAGACATGAAGCTTAGGGACATGGTTTAGTGATGGACTTGGCAGTGTTAGGTTAATGGCTGTACTTGATGATCCTAAAGGCTTTTTCCAATCTAAACAATTCTATGATTCTATGACTTTTGTGCTGTGTATTCCTGAAAGCCCCAAAGTGGTCTACAGAAAATATTCAAAAGAATAAAATCATGTTAACCCCTCTTGTGTTATTGCTCTTAGAATGTATGTCTTCCAGGAGCAAAAGCAAGCCAGGGTAAGCGATGAGTTTTATTATATAGTCTTGTATATTCATGATATATTTTCCTGGAACTAATACCACATGTCTAGACTTTAAATTTAATTTTTAATTTATTTTCTTCTTGATTTACCAAGAAAAAAAATTTTCTTTAGAAAAAAAGTGTATTTCAACAGCAAAAAGGAAGAAAAATCACTTAGGCTTTCTGTAGTCTGTGTATAGTAATTTATTGCAGGAAGGCTACAGAAAAACAATATCCAGTTTTATATTAAATTCTGATCTGTGCAAATTAGATTGTTGATTCACTGGTACTTCCATTTCTCATTGCTTATATTGGACTTCTGCCTGTAAATCCATGACTGAAGTCCCTATCTGCATTCCAATAATCTCTAATGTTTATTTTCCATCATGTGTTTATAAAGAAAACAATCTATCTCAAATAGCAAATTGTAGAGGCATGAGAAATGTATGAAAGTCTTGGTATTTGTTGCACATTTCTATATTCTTAAAAATTTGTGGATGAATAATATAATCACATCTCGTTTTAGGAGAAACACAAGTTTTGCTCCCTAAGAGATTTACTGATAAGTTCTGACACAGCATTTACTATGAACCCAGCACAGAGTATTGAGCAAGTAACAGCTACAGGCTTAGACTCTCGCATTTATATTTTCATTTAAACAACCCAGAATTACAAAGAAGAATTCAAGACTAGTGCAGGCACTTAAGTCTCAGAGAATGATTCAGGCTGCCTGCTTTCTGGTACTGTATCACTGCGGTTGGTATCTTAATTCAGTTGACATCTCCATTTTGACAAACGTAACGGCTAAGTGACCTAAAGTATATGTGCCCCAAGTCAAAGTGTCTCTTACACTAAGCTTACCAGTCTAGAAAAGTACCTGAGCCAGATGTGTAAGATCCGCTGTACTTCAGGGGTGAGCAGGGAGAGCCATAAACTCTACCTCCATGTGAGTCCAGACTACACTAAAGGGATGGTGTCCGGAGCTTCTGAAAGGATACGCTAGCCACCGTGTAACTGAATAGCCTGAAAATAATCACCAAGTTCAGCATCACACTGAGCTTACTGGGTCTGTGTGGCCACCTTGAGCTAGCTCTCCTGCTTAGCCAGCCTTGAGACAGCAGTAAGTCACCGTAGGGAGGTTGTCTCTCTATACTGAACTTCCCTCTATGCTGGAGCTCTGCCAATGGGGAGAAGAAACCACATATAAGTAACCTAACAAATTCTCCAGAGGATTCTAGAGGCCTCTCCCATTTGCTCTGTAATAGCCAACGTTCCTTATTTAGGCACTTTAAATCAGTGTGCTGGGGAATAACACTTATTTTTAGTGCCCGAAATAAGCAGTCTAAGCACAGCCCTAAGTTACAAATACTGTGATCTAGCTTCTGCTCCCCTCCCACCATGCACCATTGAAATAACAGGAGCTAATTTACACAAAAGGTTCCATCATGGGTTTCTCCTTGGCATATTTTTAAAAAGTCATGATTGCATAGCAATTCATCACTTCCTCAGCAGTGTAATTCATCTTTATTTCTTAACAACTTCGATCACATAACAAATGCAATGATTCCTCTTCATTGCTTGTATGGGAAATTACTGTTGCTGGTGATCCAAATGAATTTGTGTAATGACTTTGAATGTCCTCTTGGTACATCCCTAAATACAGGATATATAATAAATAAGAAGTACCACAAACAAAACTCTGTGAACATATGGTGTTCCTTCAGTGTCCTTAAAGCTGGGACATACATAACAGAGATTTCTAGCAGAAGCTATGGAGATGTGGGACATAAAATAGGGGCAAAATATGTAGCAGCTGATGTTTGTGGAAGATGCTAACAGTTTAAAGCAGTTAGTTGTGGATGTTAATTAAATCTGCCTTAAGGTCACTAATTGAATCTCCATATCTGGATTTTGGCTTTGCATATGCCACTGTATCCTGTAAATGGGTAAAAGAACCAAATTTGCATTGATTACAAGTAGAAAACACATGTCCAAGAAGATTCCAAATGGACGTTGTAAAGATAATTTTGTTTCTTACTTCATTAGTTTATAATCATACATGAAACTTTTCTTATATGAAAATTCATGTGACTTGTTTTTCCTTTACGATCTCAGACTTCAATGCCTACACTGGAAGACATTCTGTATATTAATTGACAAAGATGAGACCAAAACAGTAACAGTATGCAGTAAGTCACCTCTAGAGAGTTGTTGTTGTCCTAAAATTTTCTCTGCAGCTTTTTCCAGGGAAACCTGAAGACAGAAATACTTAAAAATGTCTACCGAGGGGCAGATGCTCTGAAGTACAACAAAATTACGACTCTTGGCCTGAAACTGAGACCTCATGCTGTTGCTCTGAATGGAAGAGCCATCCGTGGAGATGTTTTCTCTTATGAGCTAAAAGTGGGGTAAGAGTTGCACTGAGCAGTTATCAAAAACTTTAGGAAAAATGGGATAGTCAGGGAGTAACAGGAACAGTTTCTCATCCACACCCTTTTATGTTTCCAAATATAACCAGACACCAATTCTGGATACAACAGTCTGAGTTTTAGGGGGGAAAAAAAGCAAAAGCAAGAGCTGTTTTAGGAAAGTTTAATCTTTGTTATTACACATACATTCTCTTTTACATAATGTCGGCCACTTGCACAAGTTTTTAAATTAACGAAATAATGAAACGAAGATACAGCTCCACAAACTGTGGGAAATGTTAGCAGTTTTATGGGCATTATTATCATTCTGATAAAATGACAAAACTTGTCAAAGTTATTTATCAGCTGCTGAAAAGAAGCGATGGAGATCTTTTCTCACAATTACTTAGTGTCCAAAACTGATTACAGCATAGCTGGCTGTAATGAGCATCTCCCTGTCTTCAGAGGAGGGAAGGGCAAATCTCTGCGTACCTTTGTGTTCCTAAGGAGACTTACCTGTTGTGGCTGAAACCAGGACACCATCACTACAGTGAGATAACAGTTACAGTTTCAGCATCTTGAAATGTCCAACCTCAGTGTCTCAGATCAAAAGGCATAACTTCCTTATGCCATGCTCCTCTAGCACCAACGAGGAGACATCCTGGAGGGGACAGACTGAACACCCCTAATAAAAACCTGCAACAGCCTCTGTGGTCCCAATTTCCTTTTCCACAGGAGAATAGACAAAAGGAGCAACAGTGAGTAAACTTCCTTTGCTCTGGTCACTTGTCCCATATTGGTCACCAGCCACCAAGCTGAAGTGGGTTATGCACACTTTGTATGAGATGTGGTACTCACATCTCAGCACTGGTCTGCATCTAGGGAAGTCCCGGTACTAATGTATAAAGATGCCACTAACTCATTGTTCAAAGATAGCTGACGCAACAAGCAATGGATTTCACATCTTATGTTACTCTACGCACTTGGCTTAATGATTTAAGTTTATTTGTAACCAAAGTGTGATCCCTATCATACATACCTGGTTCTAACATTTAGGTTATTGAAGGAATCTGTAAAGGAAGAAAATTGCTGAGAATAAATTTCTGCCTTGGAGAATCATAGAAAACTCACTTTCAGAGACGACGTCATAAATAAGTGTAATCAGTATTGCCTCAAGGGAAGAAACTGTTTAACAGCCAAACTGCCTCTAAGCAAGCGGAAAGCAACATAGATGTGTCAGGGTAAGAAAACACTCCATCGAGATGTGCTTGAAGGCACCAATCACAGAAATCCAGAAGATAACTGCATACTAACAGCATCACATAAAAAGATGATTAAGAAAGACTAAAAAGCTTGTCACAAAAGTATCATTTCAAATTTGATGTAAGTGCAAAAGATGATGTCAGTGACTTAAGACCTACTACAAATAACGGAGAAAAAAACACCAAGCTGCTGTAGTAGGGAAGGTCCAAAACTGCACAAAATTACATTATTTAAAACAGCTAAATATATTCCTCTCACAATTCTAAGAGGTTCAGTCAAACCTCTCCCACCGTCAGATACAGATATTGTAATGTCATTACCTATAATCCTCTCATGTTTGACTCTCTATTTAAAAAAAAGCACTAGCAGCTTGGGTTTAGATCTTGAAAACTTACAATCCATGTAATTAAAAAAATTACAAAATCTAAAGGGCAAATTTTCCACTTTCTCACAGGCTTAATGAGATTACATACTGTATAATAGTTTAACAAGCAGAAAGACTGTACTCTTTGAAGGGATGTAGTAGAAAGTAACATGTACCATATTGCTTTTGCTTTACAGAAAGCAAATTTGCCTAAAAGCAGTGCTTAAGTGCATAATTGAGCCATAGTTATTTGTACATAAATAGAAGCAGTTTGCTTAGTAATAAGCCACTTCTTTCTCTCTGATTCATGCAGTGCTACCCTGATGTGACATTTGTATATCACAGAATCTTCCTACTATTAGGACCCTTTATCTAGCCCCCCCTCCCTGGAATATCATACCCTATGAGCCACAGAAACTGTATTATAACTGCAGCAGGGATGCGGGAGGAGCACTTCTGTTGACCAGGCTTGTGCTGACAACAAAAAGAGCTGGGCATAGGAAGATTCTCCTTCTTCTCCCACTTTCATCATCTGCTGGGAAGTGCAGGGAAGTTCCCAATGACTGTAGTTCCTGATGTCCGTGCAGTAGTGCGGTCTGGAGCAGCATTTCTGGCTGCCTGGAGCTTTTTGGTTAGTGTTTGGATGAGGTTGCAGTATTTTTGCCTGTATTTGGGTAAAAGGCAAATCATTCAAGAAGTGGACTTCCTACTTACCAAGTAGTGGTAGACAACTGTTTCTGATGAAAGATGAAAACTACATACTTTGAAGAAGTGATCTAAGCGTAGACTGTTAGAACGATGTTAACACGAATTTGTGGGTGGGCAAAGCAATAACTAAGAGGTGTGAATGGATATTATACATTTTAAGAGATTATTAATTCTGAAACCTAAAGATAAAACTGGTGAAGTACTGAAAATGGAAATTATGTGAGTAGCATAAAATACATCAAATTTAACATTGAACAGAAAGAGAGCGGGACAGGTATTATATTTATAATTTCATATTTAATTCATGTTATTAATTAATTTTAAACTGTTCCTGAATTTCTAAACGGGATGTTGAATTGGATATAGCAGTAGAAAGATGCATTCTGCCACCAAGTCAGTCTTGCCTACCAGATGAGGTTAATGGAATCATGAAGTTCTAAGCTCAAGTTTCCCTTCTTATTTTCTGTTTTGAGCTGGTCTTTTTTAAGTTAACATGAAGTTGTTCATTATTTTTCTTTCTTTTTTTCCATAAAAATCCACTTTATGGATTTCTGCCCCACTTACTGAGGAAATCAACATCATGATTTACTAGAATGGTCAGAAAACACTGACATAATTTAGCATCCTTGGCTCTCAGATATTGATCTTACTTTGATTTTAATGTAAAAAATATTTAGCCATTAAAAGATTGCTTACGCACTTGATGGCTGTTCTTTTCCTATGTAGTATTTGTAACTCAGTATTCTTCAAATAAAATTTTCAATAGTAATTAATGAGTATTACCATAAACTGATGTGTGTTCAAAGTAGCATGGAAGAAATCATCCTGAAAGCTGTCTTTCAACTCAGTTAGAGATAATAATTGGGATTTTTCTTGATGAGACCATATTCTGGAGAGCATACACTGTTGGGTTTTTTTCAAACCTAGGGAGGCAAATAAAAAAAGCAAGAGCTGGATAGTCAGCCTAACTCACATAGCCCTATTCTGGGGAAGGCAATGTAATTTGTCAAGAGAATGCATGGGAAACACAGCTCATCACAGGTTGGAGATACCTAGATCTGCTTTGTACTTAGGCTACTTCCAGCTGCAGAATGATCTCCCAAGATCGTAAGAAGCTCCAGCTTGTGGAAATGGCTCTAAGGTGCCACTGATATTTTAATAATATAATACATAATCAGCCATTAATACAATATATAAATCATATAATATAGTATATAATAAATATTAACATAATATCATATGAAATATTATATAATCAGCTGGTATTAATCAGTCAATATTTCCAGACTACAAAACCTACAACTGTAGTGATCACTTGCTTTTGTCTCCTTTTCCATATTCCTGAACTGTAACAAATGCAGCCCGGGCATGTCTTGGGATCCAGCAACAACAGGAGAGAATTTGTTGAAAGCCTGGGGGATTTTCTTCAAGAATTTGTTTCTCTCTGGAGACTTTTCCCAGTGTTAGAGCTGCTTTTACTGCAGCAAATTGTTGGTGCCCTTAAATGTACACTGTGACTTCTGACAGGAAGGATCCCCATCACGGCAGAGTCAGAGCTTCGCAAAATCAGCTGTTCCCACACTTTTAACTCTAAGCTAAAAAACTTTTTTAACTTCTGTTGATATTTATTTATGAAAAACCTGAGTCACAGTTTGCAACCATAAGAGCTTTAACAGTAAACAGATACTCCAGTAAGGAGGTTGAGAAGGGACCGTGATTCAGTTTAGCACCCACTCTCCTTTCCTCAGCAGTGAAGTTCCACCTAGAACACTGCAGGCAGTGTTAAGCTTCACCTCAAGCTCCTTAAGGTGCTCATGACTCTTCCTATTCCTGTCTCCCACCATAACAAAAATGTATGGAAAATCCTACTCATGGCAGAAATGCCATGGCAGCTCCCAGCAGATTAATTCTGCTTCCAAAACTCTGTAGGGAAAAAGACCTCAGCCACATTCTACTGCTGAAAAAAGCTCCCCAACACTACTTCTCCATGGGAAACTGCTCCTAACGTACAGACACGAGTGCAAGAGCAGTGTGTTTTAACAAAAATGTCTGATTTTCACAATGGTCAGTTCCAGACCACTCAATGATAAGGATTTCATCCAGGTGTTTTTACATGATCACGTTTCTTCTGTTGTCACACACAACACAGCAGTTAAGTTTCTGCAGCTGCAGGAAGACAAACACAGCTCTGCCTGGCTGCTAAAGGTTGCTTTCTCAACACGAGATGGGTCCTGCAGAGAAACCTGAAGACCTGGATCTGACCAGAGCTTCTGCTGGCCGCAGCAAGGTCTGCTGTGAAATACATCTGCTCTGCACAGTGCGGAGAAAGCAGCTTGCTTGTCAGCTCTTTCATGGGAAGACATTGAAGATACTACAAAAAGGTGTAGCTGGAGATGGTGAGGAAGGGATGAGGAAGAGCAGAACACAGGCAGTGGGGTGAAAGACTAAGGTGATGGATGAGACAACCATCCTCCCAGCACAGGAGTATAGCACAGAATTAGACTCCTTGATGAAACAAATGCTAAAAAGGATGCCCCTCTGAGTCCGTGGACTGGGCAGACTAAGGACCCTGTGCAAAGGAAGGATGTCAGTATGGTTTGTGAGAGCTGCGTGTATTTGGGGGAGAGAAAAGCAGGAGAACCTCTGTCAGAGCAGGCGCCAGAGGCGGGTGGCCAGGAAGAGACGTACTTGTTGCATAAATGAGGAACAGCAGAGACCCAGAGGACGTGGCCGTAAGGTGTGTCAGAGAGCTGAGAGTGGGGCCAAACCAGCCGGAGGCTCCAGCTGGCACAGGAGGTGCCGGCCCAGCTGCCACCAGCCGCAGACGCGTTGGCTCAGGGCTCGACCACCCGGCCGGTCATCTTCTCATGCTGCCCGTGTGAGCCTTGCGGCAGCTCACCTTGCACACGTTGCAGACACGACCAGAGAAAGTTGCTGGGTGGCCTGACAACGTGGAACGGATGGGGACAACTCGAGCAGACCAGTCCTGTGCAGCATCCAGCCTCTCCCATGTGGTCTTTGCAAAGATGGCATCAAAGAGATACCTGCTCTCAGTTTTCCCCTGAAAGTGAGGATGTGAGGTCCTCACCACAGCAAAAGAGCAAAGAGAGAGATAAATCTAAGCACCGGGTCAGAGAAAGCAAATTTGTAAATACCCTGGCCGGGAGTGGGTGACGTGGTGTTTTGGGGGAGGGCTGGTTTTTGGGGGGCGGAGGGTTTGTCTCTAATCTGCCTTACAGTGTTGTAAAAGCAGGAGTGGGAGATGGGAGAGGAAACGGTAAATTTGCTGACAAATGGTGGAAGAGGAGACTGGTGTGGAAGCTGGAGCACGGATATGACTGGAGAGGAGGGGAGATGTCACCTCCGTAAAGAGCCCTTGGCTGGATAACTGTGTGGAGCCAGCCAGTGCTCACTGGTTTTCTGTAAAATCAGTGACTGACCCAGCAATTTCATATATATCTTAATAAAATAAGAGCAGAAAAACACACTCCTACTGGCCTCAATATGCTGTTCAGGCTTGTATTACAACCTTGATTTTATGCCTTTCTTGTTATCTTGCTCCTTGTAGCTTCAGCAAACACAACAGGAAATCACTATTTGGTAATACATCTGCCTTGGGCTCGGATTGCACATGTTTATTTCGTAAAAGCAAGCAAGACAGCCTTTGGTCGGCATCTGTATTAGGGACATCAAAGAAAAATGGAGTTTGTGTGTGTGTGTGTGTATCTGGCTATTTATCCTCTCTGAGAATTGAGCTGCAGGTGTAATTTTAGATCTTTTACACTTTTTTGAAGTTCTGGTTACATTGCTTGTTCTTTCCCATCCCAACAATTTCTTTAAGAAAGGGATAGACTTTGACAAAAAAAATACAGAACATGTTACAAGTGATATAAGCGCGATCCAAGAATCTACAGCCAAATATTTTATTGCTTTTTAAGATTAGATTAGATTAAACAGGAAATTCCCAAATGTTGGCATGGATTAAATTTATTACAGATACAGATCTTCAGTGGAGAGGGAACTTCTCAGGCTGGGATTTAAGTAAGTGTCCGTAGTCAGCTGCTTTCTCCAGCCTGCCTTTGTTAGCCATAAAACTCACCAGCTGAGTCCTTCCAAAGCTGAAAGAGTTGAAATGTAAAGGGAAAAATCTTACTTTGCATTTCAAAACTCAGTTAATTGTAGGCTCCTGCCTTACAAAGCCATATAGGGAACACAGAAAATCACCAGCCAACGTACACTGACCGCTAAGAGTGTGCCATCAGGCTTCACTTCTGCAGAGAAAGGAAAAGTAAACATTCTCCATGCTATTCCATGTACACTTTCATTTTTTTAATCTAAAATGAGTAATTTTAGGTTTAATCTCAAGGGATCCTGATGCCCATTCTTGCGAAAGGTTCACGATGATTTTGTGTAACATGAAAAGATGGTGGTAGCCCGAATCAGTTACACTGAGAGAAGGAGCACAAATTAAATGAGGGTGACAAGGACAGAGGGCTCTGCTATGCTCAGTAAGATGGACACGAAAATCACATATGGCCCAATGTAGTGTTGTACGTCTTGGAACAAAGACCGAACAAAAGACGATGGGACACTGTGAGAGCAAAGAGGCACTGGAGGAGATTTGGGCTCCTTTTGGACAACCCACTGAGTTCCCAATGCAAGTTTTCATGAAAAAAGAGGTAGAGCAATCTCAGATATACAGTCAAATAAAGGCAGAGCTGTTATAAGTAATCTGTTTGCTATGCTGGTACCACCCTGCTGGAATACTGTGTCTGACACTCTGGTGTCAGAAATTTGTGGAATATACTGAAAAAAAAGTTTGATATAAAGAAAACCACAAAAATGTCTAAAGGACTAGAAAAACGCATCTTCCAGTGACAGCACCAAGGAGCTCAACCTGCCTCTAATGGCCAAGAGAAGGCTCAGTCCCATGGGCGTCTCAGTGTAACTATGGGAGCAGAAGGTAAGATTCAGTGTCTGTTAATGAAACTAGACAAATTCAAAAGCTGATATTTAACTCCTGGAACAGCTTGTCAAGAGCTGTGGTGAATTCTCCTGTAGGAGAAACTTTAACTGAACACTTTTCTGAAAGAAATGCTCTTGCTCGATAATTTAGGCATTTTTTGGAACTGCGTCCCCAGCCTGTGTCATACCAACTGATCACAGCGGTGCCTCTTGGGATTGCAATTATGAATAATGAAAGAGGTGTTTTGTAGGTTTTTTGCAAAACATATTTAGATTTCAGTGACACGTCAGTGCTTTTGGAGGTCTCCACATAGTTACAAAGATCATAAAACAGCATTGATATAATCAGCATTATGGTAAGTTTTGATATGTAATACATTTTGAATGTTTAACTTCTTGTGAAGGTTCTGGTAATTACTTTTTTCTGTCACCAGGTGCAACCGGAATCTCTTTGAAAGTTAAAGGAATTCAGTCCCATTCTCGTGGGGACTATTTGCCATTCAGGTCGCCTACATGTCCGGAACAAAAAAGAAAAATATCCCTGGGCCTATGAAGAGCATGACATGGAGAAGAAGACGGTGCTACAGCAGAGCTGCTGCCCAGCTGTGTGGGGCTGTGACCCCTTTCCCGTCCCTCAGCCCTTGCCTGCGTGGCACAGAAAGGTGAGTGTGATACCCACGGGTGCCAGTTACCCCTGAGGTCTGGCGTAACGAGACCGGGGGTGGATATAGGAACAGTTACACATCGATGCTCAGCACCGCGACGCCAGTGAGACTGCGACCCCCCTGGGATGCCCCTGAGCACAGGGTCCCACCGGAATCCCTGCCCCGGGCTGTGGGGTGGCACCTTGGCTGCCCTGCTCCCCGATCTGTGGGTGCAGGTGGCTGGAGCCCCGACAGCGGCACATAGAGACCTGGGCTGGGAGACCTGTCACTGTGCCCGCAGCAAATGCATAAAATGCAAATGGAGGATTTTGAAATGAAGGCAAGACAGGCACATTGGCCTCAGAGGGAAGGAGACTCAGGGCTTTCTCTTGCAGGAAGCATTTCCATCACAAGGCGGGAAGAGAGCTGCCAGGGGATGTGCAGACAAAACTGGGGTCTCTCTCTAGGGACTAACAGTTGTAGGAATTAAATCTAGCACAGATGCAGAATGTTGCCTTCAAAAACCCTAGCAATGATGCCAGATCATGCCCTGGCTGTGTCAGCCACTGCTCCATGTCTACCAAGCAGCCATCCTGTAAGCATCTGAAAGAAAAAAATGTATAGCGGAGTATTCTGGTGTCCTCTCCTGTTTGAGGTCACTTGACAAACTGAGCAAATCTTGTGAATTGTGAATTGTGAAGACCAAGTAGAGTGCTTATAGGTAAGGATGAAGGGGAAGGCCAATGAGGCAGGTATCTTGCTGGGAGTCTGTTACAGACCACCCAACCAGGATGAAGAGACAGATGAGACATTCTATAAGCGACTGGCGGAGGTCTCACAATCGCTGGCCCTTGTTCTTGTGGGGGACTTCAACCTACCGGACATCTGCTGGAAGTATAACACGGCAGAGAGGAAACAGTCTGGGAGGTTCCTGGAGTGTGTGGAGGATAACTTCCTGACGCAGCTCGTGAGTGAGCCCACCAGGGGAGGTGCCTCGCTGGACCTGCTGTTTACAGAGAAGGACTGGTGAGAGATGTGGTGGTTGGTGGCCGTCTTGGGCTTAGCGACCACGACATGATAGAATTCTCAGTTGTGAGTGAAGTAAGGAGAGGGGTCAGCAAAACTGCTATCATGGACTTCCGGAGGGCAGACTTTGGCCTGTTCAGGTCACTGGTTGAGAGAGTCCCTTGGGAGACAGTCCTGAAGGACAAAGGGGTCCAGGAAGGCTGGACAGTCTTCAAGAAGGAAATCTTAAAGGCACAGGAGCAGGCAGTCCCCATGTGCCGTAAGAAGAGCTGGTGGGGAAGGCGACTGGCCTGGCTGAACAGGGAGATTTTGCTGGGACTCAGGGAAAAGAGGAGAGTTTATCACCTCTGGAAGAAGGGGCAGGCAACTCACGAAGAGTACAAGGATCTCGTTAGGTCAAGCAGGGACAAAATTAGACAGGCAAAAGCCCAGCTAGAGCTCAATGTGGCCACAGTTGTAAAGGATAATAAAAAATGTTTTTACAAATATATTAACAACAAAAAGAGAGGCAAGGAGAATCTCCATCCCTTACTGGATATGGCAGGGAACATTGTCTCCAAGGATGAGGACAAGGCTGAGGTACTTAATGCCACCTTTGCCTCAGTCCTTAATAGCCAGTCCAGGTATCCGCAGGGTATTCAGCCCCCTGAGCTGGAAGATGGGGATGGAGAGCACAATAACCCCCCCATAATCCAGGAGGAAGCAGCTAAGGACATGTTAAGCCACCTGGACACCCACAAGTCTATGGGGCCTGATGGGATCCACCCAAGAGTACTGAGAGAGCTGGCGGAGGAGCTTGCCAAGCCACTCTCCACCATTTATCAGCAGTCCTGGTTAACAGGGGAGGTCCCAGATGACTGGAGGCTTGCCAATGTGACGCCCGTCTACAAGAAAGGCCGGAAGGAGGATCCTGGGAACTACAGGCCTGTCAGCCTGACCTCTGTACCGGGGAAGATGATGGAGCGGTTCATCTTGAGGGCGTTCAAAGGGCATGTGCAGGACAACCAAGGGATCAGGCCCAGCCAACATGGGTTCATGAAAGGCAGGTCCTGCTTGACCAACCTGATTTCCTTCTATGACCAGGTGACCCGCCTAGTGTATGAGGGAAAGGCTGTGGATGTTGTCTACCTGGACTTTAGTAAAGCCTTTGACAGCGTCTCCCACAGCATTCTCCTGGAGAAACTGGCAGCTCGTGGCTTAGACAGGTTTACTCTTTGCTGGGTAAAGAACTGGCTGGATGGCCGAGCCCAGAGAGTCGTGGTGAACGGCGTTAAATCTGGCTGGCGGCCAGTCACAAGTGGTATTCCCCAGGGCTCGGTTCTGGGGCCGGTCTTGTTCAATATCGATGATCTGGATGATGAGATCGAGTGCTCCCTCAGCAAGTTTGCAGACGACACCAAGTTGGGTGGGAGTGTTGATCTGCTGCTGGAGGGTAGGAGGGCTCTGCAGAGGGATCTGGACAGGCTGGATCGATGGGCAGAGGCCAACTGTATGAGGTTTAATAAGGCCAAGTGCCGGGTCCTGCACTTCGGTCACAACAACCCCATGCAACGCTACAGGCTTGGGGAGGAGTGGCTGGAGAGCTGCCCGGTGGAAAGGGACTTGGGGGTGCTGGTTGACAGCCGGCTGAATATGAGCCGGCAGTGTGCCCAGGTGGCCAAGAAGGCCAACAGCATCCTGGCCTGTATCAGAAATTGTGTGGCCAGCAGGAGTAGGGAAGTGATCGTGCCCCTGTACTCAGCACTGGTGAGGCCGCACCTTGAATCCTGTGTTCAGTTTTGGGCCCCTCACTACAAGAAGGACGTTGAGGTGCTTGAGCGTGTCCAAAGAAGGGCAACGAAGCTGGTGAGGGGTCTGGAGCACAAGTCTTATGAGGAGCGGCTGAGGGAACTGGGGTTGTTTAGTCTGGAGGAAAGGAGCCTGAGGGGAGACCTTATCGCTCTCTACAACTACCTGAAAGGAGGTTGTGGCGACGTGGGTGTTGGTGTCTTCTCCCAACTAACTAGTGATAGGACGAGAGGAAATGGCCTAAAGTTGTGCCAGGGGTGGTTTAGATTGGATATTAGGAAAAACTTCTTCACTGAGAGAGTGGTCAAGCATCGGAACAGGCTGCCCAGGGAGGTGGTGGAGTCACCATCTCTGGAAGTGTTCAAAAAACGTGTGGATGTGGCGCTTCAGGACATGGTTTAGGGGACATGGTGGCGCTGGATTAATGGTTGGACTTGATGATCTTGAAGGTCCCTTCCAACCTCAGTGATTCTGTGATTCTGTGATTCTGTGAATTTTGGGTAGACACCACAGTTCCAAATAGCAAGAATGGAAGTCCCCAAATACTCTCATGCTCTGTCCTGGCTGCTGCACTCAGGGTTGGTGAAAGCCACAGAGGAGGAAAGGAAAGTGCCTTTCCCTGAGAGCAACTGAAGAGGGTCAGCTGGAGAAGCCCCAAGAGAGCAGAGGCAGGGAGAGGGGCACGGCTAGCAGGAGCAGAGCCTGGGAGTTATTCTGAGCAGCATCCTGGGACAGATGGGGAGGCTTTTCCTAGTGACTCAGAATGTAGACCTTGTAGCAACTAGATGGTCTCTAAAGGTTGTTGCAGAGTTGCACTACAGAGGAAGACCCATGTGGAAACAATCCTGAAGTAAAGAGAGTTGAGAGTTGTAATTGAGTTTTCTGTGTTGAACTTTGCTCAGGAGATAGTTGTGGTTGTAGGTTGTGTTCAAATATAATGGAGCTTCAGGGATTTTACAAAGCCATTTTGGAGTGCGGTCTGTAAAGAAAAGGTATGGTAGATCCATTTAAAATCTCATTTGGGCCCAAAGCAACCCAGTTTCCTACCGAGAATGTTTTCTGCTCTATCCACTCCTTGGTTCATGCTGTTTCACCTGTGCTTCCCGAGCACTCGCTAGCAGCCCTTCCTCCACTTCTGGTATGTGACCAGAGTATAGCACTTATGGGATACAATACAATCTTCTCATGATCTTGCTGCTAGCTCAGAAGGACTGCTTTGCTTCCTCCCACCTTTTCCCTCCCTGTCCTCCATGTAAGTACACATCTGTAGGGGCGGTAACGGGGATGTGCAGAAATTGTACATGTCACTGACCTTGTACAAGCTCCTGCAGAGCCAGGGATTATTTCGTGCATGACAGAGTTCCCTCTTAAACAGAAAGTGCTGTGAAATACAATCTACTTGTCATTTGTGTTACCATACATGGCGACAAAGCAAGGGTGGCAAAGCACTGCAGAGCTGGGTGTTCTGGGATACTGCTGACACTCACTCCTGGAAGGAGTGTCTAGAATCATAGAACAGTTTGGGTTGGAAGGGACTTTTACAGGTCATCTAGTCCAATCCCCTGCAATGAGCAGGGACATCTTCCACTAGACCAGGTTGCTCAGAGCCCCATCCAACCTGACCTTGAAGGTTTCCAGGGATGAAGCATCTACCACCTCTCTGGGCCAGTGTTTCACCATCTTCACTGTAAAAAATTTCTTCCTTAGATCTAGTATAAATCTGCCCTCTTTTAGTTTAAAACCATTACCCCTTGCCCTGTCGCTACAGGCCCTGCTAAAAAGTCTGTCCCCATCTTTCTTATAAGCTTGTACTTCCTTGCAGTACTGGAAGGCTGCCATAAGGTCTCCCCAGAGCCTTCTCTTCTCCAGGCTGAACAACCCCAACTCTCTCAGCCTGTCCTCAGAGGAGAGGTGTTCCAGCCCTCTGATCATTTTGGTGGCCGCCTCCTGGCCTGCTCCAACAGGTCCATGTTTTTCCTGTGCTGAGGGCTCCAGAGTTGGACGCTGGACTCCAGGTGGGGTCTCACCAAAGCAGAGCAGACGGACAGAATCACCTCCCTCAACCTGCTGGCCATGCTGCTTTGGATGCAGCTCAGGATACCGTTCAGGAAGGCTGCTCAATATTTTACCCCATCTCTTCTATGGACTTACTTTTACTCCTTAATGTCCCTCTAGTTAGAACTCCTGGTTGACCCTTTCATCTTCAGGAGTAATTAAACTACATTGTGTCTCCCAAGTGAGACACTTATTTAACAGGACATCCATGATCTTTGACAAACCAATACCAAAACTGTCATAAAAAATAGCCTCTCAATTCTAGCTGCCTTCTCCAGATCCTGTCTTCATCCATAGGTGACGGTGGATGATGAGGTTCCACTCAGTCCTGCCATGGTTTCCCATGGTCTAGGTCAGTCTGAGCTTCTTCCATTAAATGTTGGTCCTGATGACTTCTCCAAGGACTAATAACATCATTTTGGGGCATTTTCCCTCTATATCAAGAGTCCAGATCACAGATTTGTAATACCTCTTTGGTAGACCACGATGTTGTGGTTGATTGTTTTACAATCATCCATAAAAGGTCTCTCAACTTTTATTTTAAAAATAAATTTTTAAACCCAGATAAAACATAGACATTTAAATAGAAATTCAGAGGAAGCAAAAAGGAAAGCAACACTGTTCTCTGTTCTTTGAAAGGATGTTGATCAGTTTTTTCACCACCTGATTACGCTTTCTGGAAAATAAATCTGAGAAAGCTGAGATAAAAAGCATGGCAATTACTGTATCTATCTATATCTATCTATCCATATGCATAACTACATATATATATAAAACCTTACATAATAATTTTGAAGATACAAGCAATGTTCCCCTTTTTTTCCTTCCATGGGCAAAGTCTTAAAGGAAAACTGTTACGAGCCATTGCCAAGTTGGTAAAGACAAAAGAATACTTCCTTAATACTGATGTGGGTTTAGAACAAGCCGCTGGATGTACTGTACTTTACGGCAGAGGAGAAAATTTTTTTAGCAATACATAACATTAAATAATATAGTGCACAAACTATGTAGCATTTCATTATTTCTTCATCTGTTTCACACGATCATAGAGGTTTAGAGGCTAGAAAAGGAGAAGGCCTTTGAGAAATTCCAACTTACAATGTCTACAATTAACACATAGCTGAAAAGCAATGGAAGTAAAAACAGTGTTTACTGGGAGATGCCAATAGTCTGTTTGCCTATCCGAAACAGATGCTTCCTGTATTTCAGCATCTGAGGGGAGTTTCAGACCATGAAGCAACAATTTGAAGATGACTGTTATGTCTTCAAGAGGTCTTTGTATGTGGAGGAACCTTCTTTTGTGTACTCTTACCAGACAACTGTATTTTTTAGTGTATTATAAGTGCTTCTTTCTTTCTTGGTGAATCACCTGCAGCTACACATTTCAGCCCTGTTTTGAAAAAGTAGCTATTTATGTGTTCATAAAATACACTTGCACGTTAAATGTTCATGTCAAACTGGCAATAAAAATAGAATAACAGGATGTTTTATTTAGGATTTAAAGGAGATTACGAAACTGCTGTTATATAAAATATTTACATACATTCTTAATTTCAAATTGTCTGAGGGCTAAATTTAATATTTTGTGTGATGCACAGAATTCCTACTGACTTCTGCAAGTGATGTATATGACAAAGGTGCCCGCATATTAGCATTTTAGTTCAGATGAGGAGCAAGCTTTTGCAGTGAATCTCCTGACTGTCTCCATTTGCTGCACTTGGGCCTGGGAACATGTGAAGTGCATCTCTTTCACATGAGCTGAACCAGAACAAGTTCTCCAGGTCATCACGCAATGAACTCCAACCATCAAGGAGCGTCCAGGATATATGGAAGTAAATCCGCCATAAAGTGTACAGGATAGGTGTTGGCTCTTCAGCACCTAGCCTTTCACTCCGCAGTCTGCTCCTGTTGCACTGTATTGCTTTCTAAGGTAGACGTTGGCTTCAAGGTGAAATTTAGCCCAGGAGCTGGGCTAGCTAGCCTGAAAAATTGTTTAAAGTTTCCCCTAAAGGTTAATAGAACTGGTGGGGGGACAGAAAGAATTTGGAAAAAAAAATATTTGCAGAGAAGTTTGGGATTTTTGTTTTTGTTTGAGCCCATCCTTGCACATGAGAAAGGAGGGGTAAGATGCACGTGCACTGCCTTTTCCCCTCTGAAACCTGATCTGTAACAGAAGTTTGAAAAACTTTCGGCCTAATTGCTGGAGAGACGGTGTGAACCCAGCACTCCCAACACAGTGTTAAAATACTCCTAGTATTTTTTCCTACTAGTTTGCATAGTGCTTTTCTTTCTGCTTTATTACTTTAGGGTGTCAGTGCTAATTTTTCTGGGACAGTGAATCAACTTTCATGATTCCTAATGTTATGTCTACAATACTGTTGCAATATTTTATTTTGAGGTACAGAGGTTAAATCAGCAACTACCGAAATACTGATGAAGGACATCCTTTTAACCATCGCATCAATTTTTGTTTTAATGATATTCAGGTTTGGCAAATATACTTTACTGCAGGCTTTACAGGTACTGGTGTCATAGCAATTTTATTAACCTACTTCAGATATTCTCTAATAGCCTTTTGCTTTGCCGTGTTCAGTTTTCAAGCAGAGCCGTTGATCTCCCACTTTTGTCTACTTTGCTGTTCTTCTTTTTACTGCTCTAGATCACACCCCTTAATTGCAAATCTTGTGAGGCAGGACAACTGTTGATTGTTTGGCTCTGCGTTCTTAATAGAGCCATTATTAAGCATAATAAGTATATTTCCTGCTGAACCCTAAAAAGCAATAATTATCTTATTATAAATAGTTTTTGAAACCCATCCCTTCAAGCACAAATGTTTTCTTCATGCTTGCTTCTTTTTCCACCTGTAAAAAATAGAAGATGCTAATTTAGAGATAGTACGAAATTAATCTTCCCTGTAGTTGTTATTATCACTGACATAATTACAATGAGTTTTATGTGTTAGTTCCTATGCAACCAATGCTTGCATATGTTTAACAAGTCAAACCTATGATAGCTCCTTTTCTTAATGCTATTTGTTTTGTACCATTTAGGACTAGAAATTGCTACAGGCTTATTGGTATGTGCTAAAATTGCTTTGGTCTTACTGAACACAGGGAATAAAGAACTATGGAGATTCCTCCTGCTTAAATGTAGGTAACTGCAGCCCCCCCTTGGAGATAGTAGGTGAGACGATTGTTATCCAAGGAGGTTCAACTATTTTGAAATTGCAGCAATTCACATCGTCGGGCACTAGATTGGAAAGGGATCGCCAATCCCACTGCAATATTTTTTTCCCTCGGTGAATTCCCAACAGACTGCAGGAGGGAGGGCTCCTTCTTGAGATGGTCCTTTTCTTCCCAGGAACTGATCACTAGAAGTTCCCAAGCAAACCAGCTTTGCACAGCAGGTAAGTTGCTCATAGTCTTCCATATACTGTCCTTCATCATGAAATGCAAGGTGCTGCAGGAAAACAATGTTAATTAAAACACTGAAAAAGCAATCACAAGGATAAAGTAGTTTATGGTACTCATACTATAAAGGTTTTGTCAGCAGACAGGAAGGGAGACAACGATTGTGAGGAGCAGAAGGGGTGCGGTTTATGAGACAGGGAAAGGGGCCACGGTTTTCCTGGTAGCACTGTTGAGAATAACGCAGCTGGTTGCATAGCAGTAGTTTTGTAGCTTTTCCTCTCTTCAACATTCAACCTGTGGTTCTGCTTCCAGACTTGCCTGGTTTGGGGAACCTAGCATGTAATCCACTGCACTAGTTTTGGACTCATCTCTGTTTTTTGAAGTTCCTTTGAAAAGGCATTTTGAAAAAAAAAAAAAATCTGAAGAAGTGAAGAGCAAGGCTAATAGTTTAAGCATTAAACTCGGGAGATATTTCCATCCTGTATGTATGACAGCAATGACTGTCTAATGGGTTCGGTTCAGGTAAGTCATCTATAAGAGCACTGTAGGGTACCAATTAAAGGTTAGCGTTAATGTTTTGTAGGATAGCTGGTTCCTTAATCTTGCTCTGACAACCAGCCAAAAATAGGCAAGTGATTGGTCTTACTGACGTTGGCTAATAAGTTTGCTCTTTCCCTGTTGCTTCAGTACTGCAGTGAATCCTACAAATAGGAGAACTTGGATGTTTTAACTACGTAATTGAAGCTGTAGGAAAACCAAGGAACCAGGACTATTTCTGCAGAGATACACTCCACATGAAAAAAAAAAAACAACAACCTGAAGCATTATTTTACAAAGATATTTTTGCTGTTTGTTGTGTTAAATACAAGTACAGGGACACATTGTCTGCTGAGCTTTTTTTCCGCTCGGGTAAGCCTGAGCTCTGGTGAGAGCAGCGGACCTTTCTTGGGAGCAGCAGGCTGTTGTGTGGGACGCATCCACTCTGGGCACCTGTGGGGCAGTAGGAGCTGCTGACTGCAACAGGCAACATGTCAGGCCTTAACAGATTTAAATTTCATAGGTATTTTGTAATACCGACAGCATTTCTGTTAAAATCAGCTAAGGTACAAGGGTGGGAAAAGCCTGGGCAATCCTACAAATTTACAGTAAATAATTGCCGAAGCAGGAAGAGTTGGCAAAGAAACCCCAAGGAGAGAGTGACTGAAGCAATCTTTAAGAGACAGTATTTGGGGACTCTCCTTCCTGTGATGATGACTTTACCGCATTCCTCTGCATCACTGAACCTTCCCGAAGAGCTGAAGCACTCCAGGCACTGCTACGTGAGCTAACCCAGCGAAACACCCACGCGGCAGCAGCTGAGCGAGCCGGGCCGTCGCTCTGCCTGCTCGCCACGGCGCGCAGCAGCGTGCAGGCAGCAAACGCAGCTGATGGGGACAACTGGCAGCGAGCACAGCCGGCAGGAGCAGCTCCGAGCCCGTCCAGCGCGCAGCGGGTGGCCAGCAGCCAAGTGGAGTTGCTAAGTTCAGCTTAGAGCACAGGGTCCTTTCTGGCTTCTCCGTACCAAAGCAGTGTGGTGACACCTTAAGCTGATACATCACCAGCCGAGCTCTTTTGGGACAGCAGCTCAACCCTCGATCAGGTGGATTACATGATGAAAAGCGATTAAAGGAGGAGGGTTGTGACTGATGTTTTCTTTGCTCTCTGGGGTCCACCAGGTCAGGACTGCAGCCAGTTTGTTCTTTCTGAGGGAGGGTATTTATTTTTGCTGTAAATTGTTTCTCACACAATCCCTTAAAAGTTTGTATTATTAAAACTCATGTGTGCAAAATATGGTTTGTCAATGGGGAAAAAATTTCCTGTCTTAGGTGCGTTAATTTAATTCCCCTGAGTTTCAGGCTGACGCTCAGATTACTCCTCTGTATTTCCTAAGGCCCCTTGGAAACAGCACAGCCAATCCCTGCTTGGGGAAAGGGCTACAACTTGCCTTCTCCTATTCTATAGCACTATAAACTCTTTACAGCTGTTATCCATCTTGTCTCCAATTCCATGTTGGACGTGCTGGTCTCTGAAACAGAGCTCTGTATATTACGTGCATGATCTATACCTTTGTGTCTTATAGGCGTGTGTTCGCATTGAACTACATTGCACCATTACTCTGGGGAACCCAGTTTACTGTGAAATTCCAGTCACTTGATAGCACCACTTTTTTTCCTTATTAATGGTCTCCATTATGTTTTATCTGTGAAGTTTCCCAGTAAATGATAAATACATTGAATAGAACTGATCCTGCAACATGCTATTATAAATGCTCTCTAGAATTACTTTCTGAGTCATAACCTTTTTAGCATGTGCTACATTCATTTTGTATAGTGCTAATTTTTAATCAACACATCATTTGGTGAGACATATACAAAATCCTTTACTAAAATCTAGATGTATTACATTGCATTGTCTCCATTCACTGATTTTGTCAATAGAAGTAATTATCTGGCATTACTTGTTTTCTGTGTGCTCTCTGTTGCCCATCCTCTGCAGTTATCTTTAAAATCCACATGTTGAACTTTAACCTAATTTAATCATTTTGAGGCAGGAACAATTCCAGTGTTAAGACAGTGCAGAACACAAAATGAATTCAGAAAACTACTACTAATAACCGTATGTCAACTATTCTTCAGCTCTCTGCTGTGATCTGGTTGTTTCACATTCATTGCATTACTGTAGTCAGGACAGAATTTGAAGTACCAAGTCCAGAAAAGGACTTTAGTAGCTACAGGTTACATCCTGAAGTGTTCATATTATAGGATTCTCCCTGCTAAGAAGAATTTTAAAGCCTGTGTTAGGAGTCCAAACTTCTTAAATGGAGCATAGATACATATAGACACCTGGAAAAGACACCTATTTAGAATTAGTGTCTAAGAAACATTGAAAACAAGGCTGTGTTTTAGATCCCACCACTCTCCATGAAAGATGAATTTTGCTGCATGTCAGTTCACTATCCCAGAATATTTATTCTTTCAGAAACAGAATAAAATTCACTCTTTTCCTGTAAACCATGAAGAGCATCCTTCTCTCCTGTCTTCTGTGTACAGGTGCAGTGATCTGAGCACTGAGACAGATCCCTTTCCTTCCTGAGTCTGCAAGTTCAAATCCACATCTTGTGTCGCAGGACTGTGCTGCGAGATCAAGCTGCCTTGAAAAGGGGCAAGTGGTGGCCGCGTGCTGAGGCTATTCTGTTTGGAAAAGGAGTCTAAGATTCTCAGAGAAGAAGAGGTCTCACAGATGGTCACGTTGACTCCCCAGGAGGAAGTGTTACCTTAAAATATCATGGCCAAGGTATGGATACGAAAGAAGGATCTCAGGTAGCCCAGCAGCCCAACACTGTTACTGCTAGGGACAGGCCCCAGGTTTCCCACTAACTGTCCAAGGGCTCAGGAATTGTCAGGTTTTGTCTAAACTTTGCCTGCGTGGAGCTTTGCTTGGGATTGCTTAGCTGCAGCACCAGTTTTTCTGATGACCAGGTGTCTTCCACCTAGCATCAAACCGTAAGTTTTCTACAGATACTAGCAAGTAGTTATTCTGTGTAGAATGATGTATTTGTGACCCTCGAAGAACAGTGTAGTGCAGAGGAGCATTGGTGTGGTGGCAGAGGCCTTGCAAGTGGGGACACAGGATGCCGGGCGGAGGAGGGGGCTCGGGATGCCACTGGGACCCCAGTGCTGTGAAGAGGTCACCAGTGGTTGGTAAAGAAGTGCAGGCTGGGAGCTGGGCAAAACAAAAAGAGCTGAAAGAGCAAGTCTCACGCAGATGTAAAACACACCATATGCAGTAAATTTGGACGTAAAATGGAGTTGCAGACCAATGAAGCAAGAGCAAGATGTAAGGGCATGTTGGAAAAATAGCTGAGGTGGGGATACTCAGATTGGGGAGGAAGAAGACATCAACATCATACTCGTTACAGCAAAGAAGTGGAAGAAAGTCCATCATGAACACCACACTTCCCCTGGCAAAGGGCATGGGATGCTGATGGCTTGCAGCAACCTCCATCTTCTTCTCTAGCAATACTGATGCCATCAAATAGACGACCAAGGGACAGCCAGACAGCAGAGGTAGATCCTAGGAAAGTATTATACCACAGTGTTAACTCTATTATTAATGTCATTCTGTATTAATCAGATAATTTGTACCGTGGCAGACTAATCTTAATAACTGTCTGTTGTATTGTAATTAGTCTTAAGATTTTCATTAGACTAGCAATAAATTCTTGGCTTCCCATATAAGCTGCGTTTTCTTTCCTGCCCATAACAAGTTCTTGAGTGCAACACCGGTCTCAGAATTCACTTTCAAGCAATAACCATGGTAAAGAGCAGTGGCACCATAAAGAATCACCACATCATAGTTTAATTCTATTATTTTTTTAACTTTATTTTTATCTGAGGAAATAATTTTTAAAAGACAATTTTTTCTGTAGTCATAGTTCCACATAGTTACGTAAATAACTTCTGCAATCCTAAACTCTGCAGTAAAACAATTTTTATAAAATAGAAGCTGTCCTGTTTTATTGCAATGCCATTTTTACATATCTAATCTATTCCTCAATATAACAATCAGGTCATGAAAGTATTACTTACAGTGTGATTGTAAATAAAGTATATGCATTCCATTGACATCAAGAAAGAAAAAGGATTCAATAAATAGGACATAATTAGTTAAAATCTGAACAATTCTGCAGCTCTAAAATGAGATATTTATGTTTCAAATGTCTCTCTACTCAAAGGGGAAGGGGTATTTAGAAATGTTTTAAACATCAAAAAAAGAGAGTTAAAGAAACCTGCATGTCTTCTATTTGTTTAGTAGAACTTCTTTTACTATTTTTCATTTGCATTGCAGATGCAATTTCTCAGAAATCATACTGGGAAAAAAAGCCTTGGATAGATATGCAATACGCGTTAGTAGTTGCATTTTTCACCCTATCTGTCTTCCTCTACTACAAAAGAAGAATCAATTTAATTAATTAGATTTAGATAGCAAATGTCTGTAAGAAGCCTATTTTGGAAAGCAACTATAAAAAGAATAGCATATTTTAAGAGAGCTTTTCAAAGATAAACTAAAAGGGTAATATTAGAAATTCAGTTTCAGACAATATAAAGAATAGGGTAAATGTGAAGTGCAAAGATTCACTGCATAGTGAAATATATATATAAGATTTGGAGAGTAATTAAAATAGACTCTTGTGCTGTATTTTCTTTATAGGAAAACCAAGGGCCATGGAGCAGACATAAGGCAATAGTGCAGAAGGTGGTTATGGCTTGGCTTCTGCAACCTGAGAGTTTTAGTATATTAAGTTCACAGGCTGGTTGGGAAGTTGCACCAAGGCTGATATTAAGACCAGCACTACATTCTGCCTATGTTTTGGACTTCTGAATGAAATAAAAATTAACCGTTTCATTAAAAAAAACAAATTGACCTAATTTTTGTACCATGACTAATGTTTATTTCTTTACCATACTATGTTGTGCTGCTATTGGAAACAAACAAACAAAAAAATACAATCAGGTTTGAGAGAATAACCAACAACATTGATTTGATATATTTGATATATCTCAGCTGTGTTGAGAAAGGCTCCTGTGCCACAGTTAGGGCTTCAGCATCTACAGTGCTGATCTGCTCTGCCAGCCTGGAGGACCAGGCCAACAGGAGCCTCACGGGCTTCGGTGCAGACAAATACCAAGCCCTGCACTTGGGATGGATAAGCCCAGGCATGGGTACAGGATGGGGTCTGAGAGGCTGGACAGCAGCTCTGCAGCAAAGGTCTTGGCAGACAACAGGCTGAAGAGGAGTGAGCAGGGCACCCTGGCAGCCGTGAAGGTTGTCAACGCCCTGGGCACATGAGTGATAGCATAGCCAGCAGGCAGCGGCAGCGACTTTTTTCCCCCAGGTCACATCTGGGTGCAGCATTGGGACCCTTGCTGTAAGACAGGCATGCTGCAGAGATGCCAGTGCAAGATCGTTAAGGTGATTTGGGAGATAATGATTAGAACATAATAAGCAAGAAGAGCAGAAGGAGCTCTCCTTGTGCATCCTGGAGATGAGAAGGACAAGGAGGAGTCTAATTGCTGTCTTCTGTTACCTGAGTGGAGCTGTCTGATAGCTGTTGCGAATGAGTGGCTTAGGCTGCTTAAAGAATCACTGCTGAAGATATTAGAAAGCAAATTATTTTAATATGTATTTGTAAAAAGCGTGACAACAGAGTTCGATGGCAAGGTCCACTCTATGACTTATTCAACATGGAAAAGCATACAGAGAGAAATCAAATTAAAATTGGGTTAGAATGATTTACACAAGGACTGGGGGAAATTATTTGCATGGAGTCAGGGAAACTGAGTCAGAATCGGGTTGGTGTGATTTATACAGGAATTTGGGAAAGAAAATGAGGGAGGCCCTCCCGTTGAGCCACGAGGTTCAGAGGGGACCCCCTTGCTTTCTCAGCTCCTGCTCAGAGGAGTCTAGGTGCAGCTGAATCCACTCCTAGTCCCAGACTTGGTCAACGGTTTATGTCTAAAGGGATTAGGTGCAGGGATCTTGGTGTGATGATTTAACATACGATTTTGTGCTTTGTATAACTTAGAATGGCAGCAATCTAATGTGGAAAAGTAGCAATTCAAGATTCACTAACTCTATTAAGGTAAATCACAATACTAAACCATATAATTTTCTAACAAAGCTTAATAACACAACAACTTAGTTAAACACTTAAGAAAGTTCTCTAATTACACACACACACACAGATACACACATAGAGACGTATAAAGGTGTCCCTGTTAAAAAGTTACCCCTGAGTTCAGTGAAATGCTCATGTCGAATGTCTTTGCATTTCTCAACAGGCAAGAGTTGAATCTCAAGAAGTGGGGGTTTCAGCCCAGGTCCTGTGCTGGTCTTCAATGATGGTCATCCAAACTTATTGTGAATTTAAGAGTTCACGAGTGTCCCAGTCAGAGGGAGATGCTGGTCGCAGCCTGCTGCGGTCCAGGAGAGCCCAAAGGGCCTCACTTGAAACTGCTGTTTATAGGGTCAGGAGATGATTGACTTTAGGCATCAGTGAACTTCCAGCCTCGCCACAACCCAGACAGATAATTTCTCAAGTCTCCAGCAATGCTGGTACCAGTCATTCCAGGGCTGTCAGGAGATGATTACTTAGTCCTGTTCTTATTCCTCACTCTGGTCAGGCAATGCATTCCTGGTACAATCAGTGCCGTTCCCCACCTCAGGTACACAAGAGTGCTTGGTACACTTGAGGTGCTCTCAACCACCAAACTCTTTGCACAAAGGCCAAAGCTTGCCAGGCAACTGAATTCCTCAGGTCACAGAGAGGCCCAGAAGCAAGGAGAAGGGTGGCAAATGCACCACCACAGTAGCATGAGAGCTGCCTGTGAGGCGCGCAACAAAAAGGACAAGATGCAAGAGTCACAAGCCGCAGCAAGGGAAATCCTAACTGGATAGAGGGCAATATTTTACAAGTGGTGAAATACTGGAAAGGGTCACCCAGTGAAGCTGCACAATCCCTGCCTTGGAGAGTTTCGAACCCCAGCTGAACAAGGCCCTGAGTAACTTGACCTAGCTTTGAAGTTGGCCATGCTCAGAGCAGAAGGACTAGATGAAACATGGAGGTCACTTCCAACCTCAATGATCCCACCATTCTTTGATAAAAACAGCAGGTTTCCACGTTTTGGACAATGTGAAATAGTGCTTTCCCTGATAAGTTAGCTACCGTGCTGAGAGATGGCCTCAGGGTGCAAAGCGGTATTTAAGGTTCATGTTAGATTTATAGTTGGACAGACAACTACAGCAATAAGTAAAATAAAAGTTACTGAGTTTAAAAAGATGGATTAAACTAAGCTTTAGGAAAAAAAGAATAACTAATTTGTATCATTAAGATTCTCTACCTGGAAGGACTATTAAGACAAGGCTAAATATAGATGTCAGAATGTTAGAATCATAGAATAACTAGGTAAAATGTGTTTTTAATTTGAAAAGGGATGATAAAGTAGGTTTTGAAGCATGACTCCTAAAATTTCCTTGTCATACTGGGTTTCTGCAGTGTGAGTGGCTTCTCAGCCAATGCTCAGCCAAGGCAAGTGTTAGTCTTGCAAAAGGTAAATTCAAGACTAGTGACAGAGCTGAGAAAAGAATGTTGAGTTACAGTTTAACTATAGCTGACTGACCCTTTCTGATACACAGTCCATGACCCACTTCTCGAGATCTACGTGGCACCGAGAAGAACGCTTGATGTTGGAAGTCTGCTTCTACAGGATGCCAGGTAGCAGAGGAATTTAATTCTGTATTGAATTCATGGGCTGGTTCTTGGAATTAGGTATGCTGCAAGGCTAAAGCTGAACTGAGGGTTAGGACTAGTACATCTTCAGCAATTATGTATAGGGAACTCATCATGGCGTTAGGGGCCCAGGCTTGTTCTTTATAAAGATTAATACTGAAGCATGTATAATATTTTTCCAAAAGGCTTTTAAAAAGTAGAAACTTTTTACAAGTACAAACTTTTTAAGTGCCTTGCCCTTTTAAAGGGTTATTTATGTTTCTTGTGAAACACACAAACTGAACTAAAAATACATTTTGTAATCAAACTTCTTCTAAATTTACTATATAACTCCACATAGCTATGCTAATTATATCGCTATGAAAAGACACACTAAAACTGTAAATGACTAAGGACCTGATGTTAATATTTAAAGTGTCATATTAATTTGTACTGAATTATCTGTTAAACCCAAGAGGGTTAATTAGTTCATTGTTCATTTCTGTTCTGTTGAGTTCCTATAGGGATAAATTTGGCCTAGGTTGTTTCATTTTCTGCAATGATTTAGATTTCCAATATATTTAAGAATCATTCTTTTTCTAATTTTTATCTTAGTCATGCAAAGTAAGATTAAGTTACCATTTTTAAAGCTATTGAACTAGCAAATTTAATTTTGTTGTGCTTATAGTTAAATTCTAAGTCAAATACGTAAATATGAAATGGGGAACCACTATTTAAATAAATTATCTTTTTTTTACTTCAGGAAGCTTTGTGTTTACCTCTGAGGAAAATTCAGAATGCAATCCATGTAACTATTTTAAAATCTGCCATTTACTTTTCTTTACATTTGTTTTAGCATTTTTTGGTGTTTTGTTGTTGCTTTGGGGTTTTTTTTGTTTCGTTTTTGTGGGTTTTTTTCACCACAAAAAAGGAAGTGTTCACGAAGTTACTTTCTCAGCTTTGACAAATGCTTGTTGCACCGGCAGCCAGCCAGCATGTTTTTTGCAGGATAACTTTAACACAACTGTGCTATGGTTACATAAGTAGGAGGATGCTTCTCATAGAATTCTTGCTACTGTGACTCTGGAATGTATGCTGCTTGTATCTGGCAATTGCCCCAAACTAATTAGTTCTTTATTTTTGAGGATGCATGCTTATTCCACAGTTGGATAAATAATGTGTATGAAACCACTTTAGGAAAAAAAAAATATTTTTATCGGGATGCAAGACCTTTCTGAAAAGAAGAGGAAACAAAAGGTTCTTATTTACAGCAGATACAGAATTAGAAGTCCTGACAGCCATCAGCACAGCTCAGTCTATGGTACTGACACAGTTTAATTTTTCATAGTTGTTAAGTAACAGAATCTAATTTGCCTCCCATTCGAGAAAAAATGGTGCAGTTCTAAGTGGTATATTAAAACTGAAAATAAGTAATGGATCAGGTCTCATTTGAATAATTTGTGGATATGAATAAGTACATTGAGGCAGCAGAATGCGACATGTGAGAAAACAGAAATATCGTACCTGTACTTTTCACACAGGCAAAGAAATAGTACAACAAATCCTCCAAACTCAGCAAATGTTGAGGGCTTACACCTCACTTAAGTCAGGCAGACCGCTGCTGCCCAACACCACCGTTACAAATTCAAGCATATGGTTAAATGCATTCCTGCGTTAGTGCCACAGTCATTTTCTGGAAGACAGTCAAACTCATTACATTATTGAGGCTACAAATTTTCAGCCTCATTAAAACCGTAATTGCTTGAATGTTGCCATGAAATGAGGAAAATCTGATGGACAATGTTCTCCAAAGAAAATCCACGTGCTGTCAACTGTTTGTTTAAGGTATGTTAATGTCATGGAAAATAATACTAAATTAAAATGCATGAATAATGGAATAAATAAGGATGGAAAAAAAGGAATATTTTTTAAAATTCACTTTCCCATCTGGGGGTACTTTTCTTTTTTGGTGAAAGAAAGAGAAACAACTCTCTGAAGTTCTCATTTCTTCTCTAGATATTTTAGTGAGTTGCTAGATGTCATTACTATCACACTGCCTTTTTGATAGTTCATTAATAACACAAAATCAACCTGTATCATAAATTAATGTTTGGTAACTGGGACTATAACTGTCATTATAAAATGCAATCAAAATAAATGCTGTAAAGTTGGAAAAGTTAGTTCATAGATAGTGATTAAAATCAGCTTCTCAGAGAGTTAGTGTATTCACTTTGGAGCTTGCTTCTGGTAAATGGGTAGAAAGCGAAAACTTTGCCTGGCAGTTATTGTAGTTCTTCAAAACATCTTGTGCACAAGGACCTCAGTTTTCCTACAGAAATCTCCCAGCTGTGTACGCAATAGCCAGGCTTCCACCCCACACCCAGGAGCCGAGCAACTCGGACGACTGCACAGCTCCTTCCCTGCCCAGAAACCTGGTGTCTGCACGCTGGGAGAAAACTATGGGCTCTGTAGAACCCGACTGTATTGAGTAGCTCAGAAAATTACATTTGCTGTAAAATGATAAACTTTTTTGAGTATCTGAACAAAGAGACCTTACTGCTGGAGGCCTTACCTGGAGGTGAAAGCCAAAGTGATTTAATGGATTAAAGTCTACTTTGCCAGACTGAGCATCTGGCCTTACAGCTCCTATCAAGGAATAATGATTGATAATTGTGGGATTGGAGGTTTTTAATAGTATTCCTAGTATTTCAGTTACTGTTGCTTGAGTCCTTGTAGGCCAAGACATAAAATCAATTGCAGAAGCCAAATCAACATCACAGATGGTACTGATAGGGTCTGCTGTCCACTCAGAAAGTCTTTCAGATGGAAAACAGAGAATGTTTTATATCCTCTCATGATTTCACAAATCTTTCCAGACACAATTCCTTCTCTTCACAGAATCCAGACAATGGGACCTCATCACGTGGGAGAGGCTTGCACTTTCTGGTTCCATGTCTAACAGTGGGTTATCAAATACGACAGAGCGTCTTAAGGAGCCGTGAAGTTTTTCCTCTGTGAAAGTAGAGCCATGTTCTCTTTATGCCCAAAGGGCATTTGTTGGTTTCTTTCACAGAACAAGTGTAATCTTGGAGAAAAAAAGAATCAAGTAGTTAATAAAGTAATTAACATGAAAATAAAACATAGTTTTCAAAATAAGTTTGGGACAGAGCTTCACTGTAAGTCTGACTGCATGAAAAATAGTACATGGCGGGGACCTGGCAACATGCTGGGATTTCATTTATCTTTGAAGGAATACAAAACCACCCACCACTTTTTTTAAAAATGATGAAGCAATAGACGTGGTATGGGCACATATGGTGAGAGTTTTTTTTAAATTATACTATTGTGGCTTACACTGAGAAATTTGTGAAAGAAACTGTCAAAAAGCAATGGGGAGAAAACTTTGGTTTTTCTTCTTGCAGGCTATTTAGAAATATATAGTATTACCCTGACTCCACTGGGATCCTTCTGGGAAGCTGAAATGACATGTGAACCTGATATATCATCCAGACTATATACTTATGTGAGTTTGAGTGTGTGACTATTGACAGGCAGTGGATCCAACACTTATCCAGACTAGTCCAGTACACATGTACACATTTGTCTGAATATTTACGGGTAGGTAACAGATCAGCAATTGGAACTCCCTGATGAAAACTGTGGTGGAGTCTACTCTCAAAGATTAAATCTGTGCCTATTTTGGCAGAGATACTGATGTCTTCCATGCCTGAAACAGTGTGAGCTGACGTCTCCTCTATGTTATTAGGAAATACACGAAGTCATGTGAGTGAGTAACGAAAGGCACAACCTGACTGATGGAGAAGGATGGCTCAAATGTAGCAGTCTGGGTATTGCTGCTGTTGGGTTCAAAGTTGCTGTAATGATTTTTTTTCCTGAAAGAACTGAGTCTGACTTTAGCAGTGAAGAAAATAACTGGAGAACATACCTATTAGCTGTAGAGGCTGCGTGTGCCAATTTCTTCAGCATTAGACAATTCACAAAGCAAGTTTTTCATATGAAGACTTTGTCTCCAAAGACGTGTTGCTAACGGTGGCAGTGTTTTTATGAACACTCCGGAAGCAGGCTGAGGGAAAAGATGTGGGTAGAGATTAGGCAGAGGAAGAAACTGTGAAGTACATGATTCTTAAAATATTTGTAACACATATTTTCTGCAAATCAGATGATATTTCTGAGAAATATGAAAGGCCTACGGGTGAGTGGGCATGGCAGGGAAGGACAGAAAAAAACAATTCCAATTGTCAAGAGTAGTCCAAGAACATGGGAAGCGTCTGAAGAGGAAGAATTAGATTTCCTCTTCTGAAATTAAAATACTTTTCTTCAGTGCTCAGCTGATCTTGTGATGAACATGTTGAGGTTTCATTTTGGGGCGGTGTAATCTTATGTTCATAGAAACAAACATTGTTATTTAGACTTTTTGAGATACGTTGTAGGCAGACAATCTTTTTGTCACCATCCTTGCTGCCATACCAAACGCTCTTACTTTAGCAACACCTGAAATTGTCTGCTGCCATGAGCTAGTCATGAGCTGCCTTTCTAGAAAAATGGCTTTAAATGCATGCTTACACTTTTCTGGCAACCTGTCCAGAAATGAAATCAGTCTGGCCCATGGCTCAGTTGAAGGTGCATGAATAATATTTCTTCATTCAAAAAGACCGAACCAGTTTGATTCCTTGTCCTTCAAAATGAAATCTGAACTGTAATCTGACTTCACTGACTGTTAAAAATTAGTACTAATACTCCCAAGTCACATGCTTAGAACTTAAGATCCATTCTATATGCTTCACTCTACATGCTTCACTCTGAGATGAGAGCTAGAAAAAGTGATCAGTAGATATAAAATTCCTCTGTTCATAGATGTAGAGACCTTAATGTGCAGTAATGCATCCATGACACCTCCTGGATGATTCTGAGAGTGCTTCAGGGGTCTTTGCCATTTTGAAGAGCTCTTGAACAAACTGAAAACTGCATCAGGAGCTGAGGCTACTTAACCTGGAATGGCTGTGCTGATCCTACAAAAGAATGCTTTCCTTAGGATGTGGAAGGAAGAAGCCTTATGGTTGTGCTGATGATGATCTGTCTCTTCTGGCCTGGATCAAACTGGAAGAAAGTTTGAAATAATCCAAGAAACTTTATCTAGTGCTAAAGGTGCTTTGACAGATAACATAGCCAGTTCTGGTGTAGAGAAGTAGAACATAGTGAGATGAGAGTCTTTGTTGGATAGCTATTCTTTGTGTCTTTGGAGAGGGGAAGTGGTATTTATACTTTGTCATTTTATTCTGCACGGAATCAGTAGAGAGGTATACAAACAAACACATCACTAACTTTGTCATGGCAGAGAAATGGTGAAATCATTAGCTGTCTCTGCACTGATGACTCACTTCCTCATGCTTATGCTGTGGTGACAAGGTGCTCTTTTCTCCTGCAGAGAGCAACGACAGGTTTCAAAGGCTTTGAAACATAGGCCTAGAGACTTTTTCCTGAAGAATGTAGTCTCCTTGACACCTGTGAGACTGCAGACATAAGCCCTTGAAAAACTAGTATTTGAAGTGAAAACCTTGAAGGAGTGGAGATTTCTTCTTTATGTCTAACCTAAGATACCACCTTTAGGGTTTGCTATCACAAAAACAGAGCTTCATCAGTATTTGTGTGTTTTGCAAGTGGATTACAAAATCATGGAGTTATAGCACATAATTCATACCAGAAGAATAAAGGCACTAAACATGTCCATAAGCATCTTGTATCATAGGTGGTTTTTAAAGCCTGTGGTCAGCCATGGTGCTTGCTGATGGTTCCACTTGCCCTAGGAAATGCTAAATACCTTGCCTTTGGTCAATGAATTAAAACAATCATCAGCAGCAAAGAAAGAGGAAGATAAGTATAGTAATCAAAGGCAGGAAAGAAAGATATAACAATTACCAAATGCAGCGTGTATTAGGATATCAGCACTGTTTCAGTGCTATTTTCAGTTATAAGAAAGGACCAAGTTATAGCTAAGTTCACTCAATTCTTCAGGCTCTTGAAAGAAACAATTTGACAGTAGCCAGGATAAAAAGATTTGTTGGATTTGTGTTTGTTGGATGTTAATTAAGGGAATTACTGAACAAATACTTGAGGAAGAACCAGGGAATATGGTATCTTCATCACAAATTCAGACTTAGTAAGCAGTATTTTGGTTGTCATGAAAATGGTATTGTGTTACAGTCACAGTTGTTTTGTTCCAATAATGCTGAAGCTCACTTCTAAGCTCACTCCTATACTCATCCACATATTTTTTCACATCTACGGAAGAATAGATGCCATTTCCAGTTCCTTAACTTCCTACAGAACAGTTTGTGTTTGTTTTTGGAGGGCAGGTGAGTAGAATTGCAAAGATTGAATCATAAAACTTCTTTTCTTGAGATGTCTAATTAATGATCTACAAGGCAGAAAGCTGAGGGGGTGGAGAGGAGTAATCAAAGTTTGCATCCTGTGGCATTCGGGTTCAATTATATTGCTGAAATACAGAAGCAGTGATGTTTTAAAGCAATCATTCAGTATTACACGTTACAGCTATTCTGGAATCTGTAGTTTGTTCATAGTTTATGTTGTAATTACTGCAAGTATATCCTTCATTCCTTAAATTAGGTTGCACATATTAAAGCAAGTTTTGTAGATATCTGATAAATAGCAACAATAGCTGACAATAATAAAATAACAATCACAAAAGAAAGTGAGGAAAATATGTCCTGCTTTCCACTGCAAAATTTTCAGAGTCAATGATCTCATTCAAATGTCAACATAGCATATACAACACACAGCCCTGATGTTGCTTTTGCACTGCACTCTGATAGCTATTTTGTATGTAAATGTCCGATACTGTCTCAACACTCAGGTCCTGTTCCAATCCCTACACCTCAGTGCCATTTAAGAATGAGCAAATACAAGGTGCCTCCCTGGAATTATAATAATGTATATTTAGCCCCATTTGGTGCGGATCTTTCAACTATGCCTTGTTTTAGTTTTCAGTTTCTCTCTTTCCCATATAAAACACTCTCAGTGTTTGAGAATTATGTATTTACTCTAAGCCAAAACATTAGAAGACAAAATAGCTGTGCCTTTATAAACATGATGAGAGAAGATGGAGATCTCCTCAGCAACACTGAAGACTTGAATTTCCTTAACTCCTCCATTATTTTCACAGGATATTCCATTTATGGAATCATCAATAACCAACTATTTCCTTTTTTCTAAGCAGAATAAAACATTAAGATCAGATAATATAAAAATGATCAAACCAAACCCCCACCTAACCCAAAGCAGTGATCTAACATGGATTAGTAGGGAAGAATATAAGATCATATCACACTTACATGATATACTTTCAAGTTTCTCATGCCTATAGTTATTATAATAGTTATATAATAGATAGTAATATATTATACCCATTATAATAACTATTCATGCCTTTTAAGTTATTCATGTCATGCCCTGTGGGATCCACTGATTATGTTTAGATTTTTATAGTAGATTATAAAAGAGGGAGGAACAGTATTATAACACTGAAAAAGAGTTTTAATTTTTTCTTTAAAACTCTTTGTTAGTTTTTAGTTATGTAGTACCCTATTTGTACTTGCCATTAGCCTCTCAAGACACCAGTGGTCCTTCACCCATCCGTTCGCACTACTGTATGGACAAAGACAACAGTGAACTAAAGTTGCCTTTTTTTTTTTAGCAACTTCAGCTGTAGGCTTACTGGTTTGGCTGCCTGCAGACATACCTGAAGTATTTGTGAAGGTATGTGTTTCTTGGCTGTACTGAAAACTTCAAATAGGCTGGTTTAAGATGAAATACTTTGGTGACACCTCATGAGAAACTGCTTTGTGTTCAACAGCTGGACAAGAGAAGGAAAAGAAAGGAGACTTCAGGGATAACTTCCTGAAAACAAAGAGGCAGAAGATTAGAAGTAGGGTGTAAAGTCAGAAGTTTCTGAATAAAAGTATCAGTGATATCCTCCTTGAATTTCTGCCAGTGAAGTTATGTTTCAGACGTGTGCTGTGCAGGGAGTATACATCCCCTAAATATGACCACGTTACTGTCTTCTGCATTCCCACTGCTCAATCTTGTTGGCTAGGAGCTAATCAGGCATCCACATTCAAGTTCTCCGTCCATCATTATTTTGATGTACTACCTGAGATCATGCACTGAACTTGAATTACAGCAACAAGAAACTAGAAATGAAACTAAAAACGAATGCATTCTTGTAACATTTGTGGTTTTAGACTTACATTTGTCTTTTACAAGTAAACACATTAAACTTCTTTATTCCTACATGTAAAACCATTAACATCCAGAGAAGTAGCAGACTTTTGTACAGGATTTGGGGTGATGTCCTGTGATCTTTGACCTGTCCTACATATTCTGTGACTACAGATACGGGATCTAACTTGCTGGTGCTGTACCTCCCTGTCTGTGACACGGAGGTGATGGCACTTCCAGTTCTCATCAGACTGCTGTGATGAGAGATGAATGCTGGGGGCTCCTTAGACGCCATGATGAAACGGACACAAACTAAGTACATGAGATAATAAGATGATGGAACTGTTACGATTATTGTGAATTATTATGAAGAGATCCAGGGCGACTTCATTAGTGGCCTTTAAGAAAAGGTAACGGCCTGCACAAGCGCGAGGGATCGAAATTTCCATTTTTCAATGTGTCAGTGCATGTAATAACCAAGGTTATGACACGCACTCTGTTTTTACACGTCGTTTCCCTCAAGTCTCTTGTGACAATACTTGTTCTTCTCCTTACACGGGAAGTTTAAAGTCGCTGCCCGATTTTCCGGGTTTCTCGCTTTCAGGACCCCCTCGGCCGCTCAGCCGGCCGCGCAGCCGGCCGCGCAGCCCGCCGCGCAGCGCGCGCAGCGTGCGCGGCCCCTCTGCCGCGCCCCCTGGCGGCGCGGAGTGCGCCCGCCTGGCGGTGGAGCCGCCGTGCCCCGTCCCTGCCCGGCCGCGGCGGCCGCCGCTCCCCGACACACCGCTGGCGTTTGCTGCCGGGATGCGCCTTCCTTTGTGGCCCGGGAGAATAACTCCGCTTCGCCGCGGGCCCGCTGGAGTTTGGGACATTAGCGGCCGCGCCCGGCCCCCCCGCGTTCTCCCCAGCCGCCGGCTCCCGCGGAGGCCGGGAGTCGCTCGCTTGCTCGGGGCGCGCTCCCGCACCAGCGGCGAAGGAGGGGATTCCCCGGCTAGCCTGCGGGACGGGACGGCAGTTTCCGTGCAGTGGCAGAGGGGGAGGAGAGCGTGGAGGCGCGGGAGCGAAAACGCTCGGGACCGCCCTCCGGGCGAGCTTCCACCGGGGCCCTTCCCCGCCCCACGCCCTTCGGGGTTGCGCCGGCCCCGCCGCCGCTCCCTCCCCCGGCGGCCCAGCTTCGCGAGCGGGGCAGGGCGGCGGCGGGCGCGCTGCGTCCCTTCGGGCTGCGACGAGCCCGGCGGCCGCCGCTCCGCCGTGGGCCGCCCGCCCCTCACGCCGGCCGCCGGACAGCCCGCGCGCCGCGGGCCGGGGCAGTCGGGCGGGGCTCTCGCCCGTGGTGACGTCACCGCCCCGCTCCCGCCTCAGTCCGCGGGCGGCCGTGCGGACCGGGGCTCGCGCCACGGGCGGTGGCATCGCGCTGTGGAGGGCGGCTCGGCGCCGCCTCTTCCCCACCCTCTCTGCCGCCCGCTCGCACGCCCTGCGCTGCCCCATGTTCGCGCTGGGGAAGCCGGCGGGGCAGGAGAAGCCGGGCAGAAGTAGTGGGTTTCCGAACATGGCGTCCGTGGGGGATTTTAACGTGCTCAGCTCCAGCATCCCGGCCACCAAGGTGGAGCTCTCCGTGTCCTGCAGGTACGGCGGCGGCTCAGGGACGCCCTGCCCGCTCGCCCTGGGCCGTCGGCGGGGCCAGACGGGCGAGCGGGCTGGCCCCGGCGGTGTGCCGGGGCGGGGGTCCCTCGCCCTGGGCTTGTTGGGGGGGGGCGGGAGGAGAAGGGGCAGTGGTCATGTGGGGGGCTACCCCCACATGCCGGGCGCTGTGTGAGGCGCTTTCCCCGCTCCCCGGGGCAGGTGCCTGGCGCTGGGGCAGAGTCTGGGAGCAGCCCCTTGCCCGCGGCGGGGCCGCTGCCGGCGGGCCCGGGGGGAGAGGCGCCGGCTCTGGCAGCGGCTGCGGACAGCTGCCGGCTTTGCAGAAACGGGCAGCCGCTGCTCCTGCCGCCGCTGCCGCCGCCCCAAACCCTTCCCGTGCCTCTCCCGGCAGCCGGGAAGCCGGCCGGAGGGGAGCGGGAGTCGCGCGGGCGCGGGGCGCTCTCTGCAGCGGGTTCCTCGCGTCTGGAGCTGTCCCGAGTGCGGCGGGCGGGGACGGGGAACCTCGGAATAATCCTTTCGCAGGTTGCTTGCGGTTCTCTTGCAAAACTGTTACGAAACTGGGCGTGTTACCTCGTCACGTTTTATCGTAACGCTGCTGCCGATAAATTAAAAAAACCCGAAACAAACACAACCGCCAACCCGTAACACAAAACCTAGTGTTTTTTTCCTCGATATTTACTTGGCCATGTTTTGTTTGTCGGTATTTCAAAAACGCTGCTCTCTCCCTTGAAGCACACAGAATTTCCCATTAGAGGTCTAAAAATACTTTTATTTGTCGGCTTTTATATTCATATCTTCATTCACCTTTGGCAGCTCCTTTAAGTATTCCCTAGTAGTTGCAGAGCAGTGGTTCCTTTTACCAGCAGAGCTGGCAGCTTCTAGCGGATAATTTGAACTGTTAGTGTTGTTTCCTGACGGGAAATGAGACAAAGTTTGTGCTACAGTCCGTTGCTCCATTTTCTAACGTAGATGCTCGGAAGTTGCTGCTATTAACACTACTTCTCCGAGGACAGAATGGCAGTGCTCTAAACTTAAATTGTCAGACCACCACCTCACTTTCCTTAATAAAGAAAATTATTATTTGATGTTTTATCAAGGGTGCATTTCAAAAGAAGGCTGAGATGATGAGAAATAGAGTAAGATTGAATTTGGAATACTGAAAGAGTCGCTAGGCTGCCGTATGAATACCCTGATGTACTTACTGCCTGTCTCTGCGAAGTTCACTGGCAACAACTGCAGAAAACCCTGGTCCCACAAAGGGCGTGCTGCTATGTGTAAAAGCAGTCCTGGACCTTTAGTATTACTTTTAGGTTCTTCAAATAACCTGTCACAATTACAGATGTCAGAACATTTATGCTGGATTTGACCCAATTCACTTATAATGGGAGTTTCTTTCATTCCAGATATTGTTTGTATATACCTGCAATGTTTTCTTCAAACCTTAGTTTTATAGTGATTTGAGAATCCATCAGATAGTTATGATGAGTTGTAGGTATATGACATAATCAATTCTGACCTTAGTTACCTTACTTGTACCTACTTTCAGCATAGTTTACAATATTAATTTCTCTGTAGGTATCTTCAAAAGCCATGTCTGTTCTGTTAAAACGGCTTTTTTTTCTTGTTTTAAAAAATAGTCTCCCATCCTGATACATCTCGATGTCAAGTGCAGAAGGATGGGGATTTCCATGGTGACTCCTTCCTTTATGTGCTGGAATGGCAGCCTTTTGATTACAAAGTCATGCTTCAAAATTGAGTGTAAAACATGACAGTGGGGCAGAAATTAATGATTAACACATGTTTGTGATTAATCTGTAAACACATTCATTGGCTAAAGCTCTTGAAAAGTAGTGTTAAATGAAATTGTGAAATATAGCAAGAGCAAACTGCAAAGTTCAGAGAATGCTGAACATTCTTTAACAATTAGCAGTTGTGTATTCCTTAGCATCTGGAGAGAAATGCTTTTAAAATAGTTTGGGTCATCACATTAGTTTTCTCTTGACACCTGAAGAGTTGTAGAACAAATTTGGTCACTAGCTTACATCAGTAATTGTCAGATGATAACTCTTCTTTCTTCCTAGATTTTTATTTCTTTCTTTGCTTGTTTTTGTTATAGGAAATACGGGAACTTCTTCCAGCTTGTACAGGTGGTGTAACTTGGTGGTCAGTGAAGCGGTGCAAGCTATTTGTGCCACAAAATATATTTGTGACTCTAGACAGTATTGTTTTGTTTCTCTCTTTCTCGCTCCCTCTCTCCTTATTCAGTAAGCATACTGCTTCTATGCACTTAGCTTTTAATTCTGTATGGTTTGTCTGTCAGTACTTCCCAAGTTAATTTGCCCTGTATGCCCATACTGTCAATGTTACCAAATTAGCCATGTTCCAAATGGCATTGCACTATTTCTCATTCTGCAAGCCAGCGTGTTTCAGCTTCAGGGGCATATCAGGTAGCCTTTAGTAGAAGTGCATCTCATAGGGTGAGAAATTGTCTATGAAAATTATAAAATCCAGAAAAGTTTTGGAGATCAGGTGATGCTCTTTCTGGGCTTTCTTTATGACTAAAAACTTTTCATATGATTCCCATGGCTTATTGAATGCCAGCATTGGCTGTAGTTTTATAAATGCTAAAAAGCAAGAAATGAATTTAATTCTTTCTAGTTGTTACTACTCAGTGCCTATGAAACAAAAAGGTCACAATTCTTTCTGACTCTTTTAAGATGTAGATTTCCAAACCTCTGAGGTTTTTTATTGGGAATCTGTATTCTTTGGCTCAAGAGTCAGCTCTAATGTGGCAGAACAACTTAAATGTGTCATCCCAGAGGATCCTCTGGTGTTAGTAATAGTCCACTATTGTCTGGATCAGTTGTTCTAGTGGCCATCTCCCTGTGTGCCGTTTAGCTCCCTTGATCACGTGCCCTGAGGAGTATCCATGGTCTGATGAAAATTTCACTGTCACCTGCTATGCTATCTTTATTTCTTGTGGCCTGGCATAGTTTTGCATGAATGTCATGTGTTGAAGGATCAGGACCTTAACCCTCCAGTCGGTGTGGAAGAGAGAATATAGGCTGCTCTCTATCTTTTACTCAACTACTGTGTTCTAGTGCAAAGGTTTCTCTTCCTCTAAAGGGGTACTGGCACCGCATACTGATTATAGGCCTGTGCTTAGACTTGAGTCATCGCTTACCGGCTGTGTGTGTAAACTTGTGGTCCAGTGTGAGCTTGAGGTAAGCATCAGGCCATGTGTCTGTCATCCTGTATCTCCCTTTCTGGTGATGTTCTTCACTGATTCCAATCTAGTTAAATCTTGGAGAAACTTGATATTCTGTTCCCATCTTCTCTACTTGTCAGTGCAGTTACTATGTTGTTGACCGAACTAGTGTATGTAGTGCTGCGAACACAGGTAGATGCTCGTTATCACATATCTTGAGGTTTGTGCTGTGTGTGAACATACAAAGTTCAACACGGTTCAATGGACTCTCAAGTTTCTCACTTTTTGTTGTGAGCTGTGTAATGCTGATTTATGTTCCTCATGGTTACTGTGTGGACCGACCTAGTTTTTTTCCTGTACTCTCCTGATTGAGCCACAGCCTTTATGAAACCTTATCTTACAAGAAAGGCCAAGAGTTTGATTTTGCCTCATGGTAATGTTTACTTACTTACTGAATGAGGAGTTATCAATCAGAATTACCTTCTTGAGAGTAATGTTTTATTATCTATAGGCAAGTGAAACTATAGTTTGACCACTTCATGATTTCTAGTAGTATATCAAAGATGATATGGTTATCTGAAAGATGGTAAAAGTGTTGTAAAATATTAACACAGTACAGGGTCATTTTGCTAATTCAGAAAGTTTGTTATGATAGTTTTGCTTTGCTAGGGTTTATGCTCAATCAGGCAGTCTGTCTGCATCGTTCTGGGTTTATGCTGGGTAGGCTCTATACTGGTTGTATTCCCACACCAGGCATAATCTGCGTAAAGGCAGCAGAAACTCCTTATCATGGTTAATTCAACAGAAATACAATTGGTTGATCATGCCTGGTTTGGATCAGTCCTATGCTGCTTCACAGTTTGCACAGAAATCTAATATTAATGAATGGGCTGAATGGAATTAAGCAACTCCTATTCTCAGTAATGAAGATAATTTAATTTCAAGTTTCTTGCATAGAGAAACAAAATGTACTACTTCAGAATTTTTGCCTTTCTTTTTGTTTGGCAGTCTGAAAGTCTTAGCTAACCACTTGTGGTACCCAAAAGTATGTTCAATTATATCTTTGTTTGTCCTCGGCATTGATTTCTGGCAAGATCTCTTCTCTACAGCCAGTGTACTTAACCTCTTGCTTTCTTGGAAGCATTAATCATTTGTTAGAAATCCCTAGTGCAGAAAGATGCAATGATAAAAAAAGAGAGATCCATAACAGATTATTTGAGCTTGTAACTTTGTCTAGTACAAATTACAGAATATAAAATTCATCCTGACTGTAAGTCTGGTTTTCATTTTCCTGCTTTGTGTATCTGTGTCCAGGCTGGATTAAAAGTCTGTGGAGTGGTTATCTGACCAATAACAGAAAGTTGATCTCACGTGTTTTTTCTTTTGAAATGAAACTGCCTAGACAATCAGCTGGCTTCAGCTGAGAAAATTGAGTGTATTCAGAGAAAAAAATATAAGCGGGTGACAGTGTCCATCAAAATAGTCATAGAGATGCATTCCTGACAGCCTACACGGTTTGGTTTTCCCTTATGTGTCTATATTTTTAGAACTTCAAGCATGCAACCACATGAATTCTAGAATTTAAGGCAGATCTGTTACCCTGTAAATCGAGTCTTGTGATTGCTAGGAACAGGCCCCAGGTTTCATAGTAACTGTGCAAGTCTCAGGACTTGTCAAGTTTTGTCTAAACTTGCCTTTGCCTATGTGGAGCTTTGTTTGGGTTTGCTTAGCTGCAAATCCAAGCCCAGCATTTTTTCTAATGACCAGGTTGCTACTGCTTAGTTTCACTTTCACTTTGGCTTGTCTTTGTGTAATTGTGTGGCATAACCATATTTCTTTCTACAGATAGTAGTAGCAAGTAGTTATTCTGTGTAGAATGATGTATTTGTGACCCTCGAAGAACAGTGTAGTGCAGAGGAGCATTGGTGTGGTGGCAGAGGCCTTGCAAGTGGGGACACAGGATGCCGGGCGGAGGAAGGGGCTCGGGATGCCACTGGGACCCCAGTGCTGTGAAGAGGTCACCAGTGGTTGATAAAGAAGTGCAGGCTGGGAGCTGGGCAAAACAAAAAGAGCTGAAAGAGCAAGTCTCACGCAGATGTAAAACACACCATATGCAGTAAATTTGGACGTAAAATGGAGTTGCAGACCAATGAAGCAAGAGCAAGATGTAAGGGCATGTTGGAAAAATAGCTGAGGTGGGGATACTCAGATTGGGGAGGAAGAAGCCATCAACACCATACTCCCTCTGAGACCCCTGCTCCACCCCTGCCACCACTGTAAACTTCACACTTCTCCCCAGGCAGGACATGGGACACTGGCGGGTGGCTCACTGCAGCACCTTCCCAGAGCTGAAGCCCACAGTCTCGGGTTCCAAGAAGGGTGGTATAAAGGAAAGCCTGACAGCAGGAAAAGGGATAGGTGCTAGGAAGTGTGTAACAACTTTAAATGTATTATTACGAAGACTTTCTGTAGTAGTAGTATTTTCTTTTTTTTCTCTGCCCGTCTGAGCAGTGCCTTACCCACCAGCACCCCTGCAATGGCTGAGAAAGGATGAGGAGTATGACACTGATGGCATGCATTTTCTTTCTAAAGGATTTCTTTGATGTATACCTTCTAAAGAGTTGTTTCAGAACAACTGTGCAAAAACAATCTGTAAGTTTTGTATGCTGGTATGCATTAATGAAACACTGTATTAACTATACATTCCTAAAGAAATCAGATCTAAAATAGGACAGCATAGTCATGGATTTGGATGGGCTGGGTGAAAGTAGCTGGAAAGGACCAGTGAGTGACCACTAGATTGAACAGGTCTTTCGACCACCAGCAATCCTTAGTGCCACCCCCCACAGTACGACACTAGTAGCTCAGAGCCAGAGACTGTTTACCTGCCCAGCCATAGAAACATAAATGTAGATAGTTCGTTCTGTTGGTTTCAAATAATAATTGGGTTGGTGCTGAAGCAGAGTTCAACTGGTTTATGATATTCCTAAATGGATTTTTTGTTTGTTTGTTTAAACTGGAAGAGTCCAAGATTGTGTTCAGGTTTGCTTCAACTTTTCCCTTAAGGGAATGGCTCCTGAACCAATATATGTTTAAATTCACATATTGACAATGAAAGTTACTGAGAGGCTGCAAATTATTTCTGTGTCTTCTTGTGAACAGGAAGAATCAACTACTTCTCCAAAGGTTATGAAAAACATATTGTGGATGTTTTCTTAAGCTTGCATATCAGATACATGTTTGCTTTCTTCCCAGTCCTTCTAGTGTCGCAGAGAGTGGAGACAATCTGAACAGAAAGGGTTGCCTCTTAGTCAGGAGAGCCACCGTTTTCTCACCTGTGAGCCTTTTCTAAGAGAACCAGTTACTTTGATGAGAAAATAAAACTCTGAGAAATTGTCTAATCTGCTTTTAGGTCCAGGGCATTTTGAATATGGAGATGTGGAGGCTAATAGCTTGCTTTTTATTCTGTTCTGACAGAATACAGGAGAGGGTAAATAGCTAGGGAAGGGTGACTACTTAAGTTAGCACTACAACTGAAAAGTTGTTCGTGAAATTATTCTGCAGTAAGTCAAGTGGACTCTTCACTCAAGTAGGCTCTTTGGATCGTACATCGTCTTACCTGGACTGTTGCAAGTCCAGTAATACCAGTTAAGGCTGAGGGACAGTGACTACTAGGATGTAATACAGTTATGTTACAATTAGTAGTAGAATGGATACTCTTCTGCACAGTAAAAAGTGAGGAGATGCTTCTTTTTTTCAGGTTCTTCCTTGAAAAAGGCACGTGGCATTAAGTGAGGGAAACAAATGCACTTGTTTAATGAACTGTTTAATGAACTAGGGACAATTTGTCTTCCCATGGAGTGATACAGGTGTACTGGGGGAAAAGTAGTGTATGCTTGTATGAGAATATAATATATTAAAAATGTATATTTTCTAAAAAATAAAAGAAATTTTGCACAGGTAACTAACTTCTGTGTTTGCAAACTGCTGAGTGCTTTATTTCACAACCAAGGAATCTTTGCATGCACTTAAATGTAATCTAGAGATGAAGAGAAACATAAAACCTTTCTGACAAATTCATCTGAAGTAAACCACATTTTTATCATGAAGGATTTCAGACTTGTTGAAAGCAATGTGTAAATAAGTATTTTTCCAGTCGTATGAACACAGTTTGGTGTTTGTTTTTTTTTTTTTAAACTAGAGAAATCGTTTTTAAACCATTCAGTTCTATAGTTACTGTGGTCTGTTCTTCAATGCCATAATTCTGTCATTTCTGAAGGGGGAATTGAAATGAGTTCTGCTTAGCAGTTGACTTTAACAAAGGATTAAATTTAAAACAAAAAATTACAGAAGTTCAGATACTGATCATGAAAATAAAATCAAATTTGGGGCAAAGTATATGTGAACAAGATGAGTAAATATTACTTTTTAACATTGGTTTGTCTTTGTCAACATACGTATAATGCATGGAGTATGTGAGATCGTACAAAGCAATATAGACTGTTAATGATTTCTGTTTAGCTACCACTGCTAACTAGATCAGTGAAGCTAGAAGTATCTCATTTATACATATGAGAAGTTTGTATGTTAAACATAGTTACAAAAGACTTGACAGTAGGAAACACTTCTTCACCGAGTGGGTAGTCAAACACTGGAACAGGCTTCCTAGAGAGGTGGTTGATGCCCCAAGCCTGCCAGTGTTTAAGAGGCGTTTGGACAATGCCCTTAATAACATGCTTTAACTTTTGGTCAGCCCTGAAGTGGTCAGGCAGCTGGACTAGATGTCCGTTGTAGGTCCCAGCTGGAAAGAACAGAGAACAAATCCTTATGGAGTTTGTGAAACTGTGTGAACAAAGTGATTCTGCAAGGCATAACTGAATATGTTTTAACTTTTCTAATTAACTGATTGCTTTCTTTTCCTGGGGAAATTGCTCTCGGTATACAGAAAAATAAATCTTTATCCCAGCATTTCTAATCTGTCTTGTGCTTTCCAGTTTGGACTACGTAGGTGTTATTGCCATTGCTCCTATTTGGGTTTTTCCCTTAGTCATCTGTGGTATTGCAACCATTTTGGATGGTCCACTCCTGAATGGGCAGTTGCAGGTTGAATTCCTTCAGGATCTGTGATGCTAGAATAATGCCTTCTGCACAGATGTTCCTAGGCTTCTTTGCTATAGGTATTTGATGTGTGTGTTTCGCCAGGTAAAAGCATATGTCTCTTTTTTTTTTTTTTTTTCCTTCTTCCTCATAATTGATAGCAGTTCCTTCTCTTTTTGTGTTCTTTATCTGAAAGGCTTAATGGGCATAGAAAAAATATACTCACCATGTTCAGTCAGAATAGAAGTCTGATTCTCTTGATACTTTGATTAGGAGGAAGAAACAGGAGTTTCAGATATTTCTGGTTTCTCAGTTTGTGAGCTTTCCTAGGACTGTTTCCTGAAACAAAATGGTATGCTACGAAAGAGAATGCTTTTCTCAGGAAAAAGGGAAAGAAATACACTCTGTATCACTCAGTCTGTGTAGAAAGTGCCATTGGTTATTAAGGGAATAAAGACTACATAAAGTTCCAGAAGTATATCCGGTCATCTTTCTCTTTTTGCTTTTAGCATTTCTTTTGGTTTTAGATTGTCCTATGCTTATGTGCCATGCAGCTTTCTTATATTTAAAGGAGCACTTCGATTGTTTTTCCCCTAGAATGAAAATACACAAATGAAATTGAGCACCCTCTTGAGTTGTTAGGTGATTTAGTGGCCAAATCAGACTTTTTTTTTTTTTTTTTCCTGTTGGCACTAGTCTTTAAGCTTCTTCTGAAACTGGCTGCATTGCTTGAACAGCTTGTTAAGTTCTTATGTTACTATTTTGGTTGATTATTAATGATTTGGAAGGTCAGGGATGTCTGCAAACTTTGCTGAAGATACTGTTCATTTATGGTAAAATGTGTGAAGGGTCAAATTGAGGATATTACAAGCTGTATTAGTTCAAAACTGTGATTAAATGACGCTTACTGACTGAATTACAACGTTAAACTTTGGTATCCCGACCCTTACAATCCTTTCAGGGATACTGTCTATGTAGAAATGTTCTTAATTCAAGAATTCCCTGAGCAGCTAACGGTTGGCGACCAGAAACGTTCTCAGGAAGTATTACAGATTCTTAACCTTGTTCTTATGCTGTTCCTGTGGTGGCTACTTTTTGGAACTGCTGGAGTAAGAGTATTGGGATAGACTGAGCTTTACAGTACCTGATATGGCCAGTCTTTATGTTCTTAGGTATGTGGGAAAATAGAGGAAGAAAACTTAGAATGTAACATAGTAAGAGTAGGAAATATTTTAAAAACTCAAAGCACCTTAGCTCAGTATAATAGTAATTAAAATGGTTTAATCTGAATCTGAAGTCACAAACACTAACATACCAATTATAAGGTCATTGTACAGTATTTATGCAGAGAAATTAAATTGCTTGGAATCCTAATGGTGAGCATGGGAGGCCTATCCCAAAACTTAATGTACTATTTCTTTCATATAACCCTAATTCTAGGGTTTTATAGCAATTCATTTTGGGATAGTAAAAACAATTCTAGTTACCATGAATTAATGGCATATCTAGGTATGTATAATTAAAGAGGAATAGGAGGCAATTTTCATTTTGGATTGGAAATTATGATACTGCAGAACTTACTGTACTGTCTTTTAAAGCAGTTTGTAGTGGTCATTATCAAATACAGACTTGTAATCGCTGATTTTTCCTGGGTTTGTTAATATTTCAATTTATGTTTGCACATTTTTGGTTAAGATGGAATACAGTCTCTCTGAGTATAATTAAATGCATATATAAAAATCCCACTTCTGAATGAAGTAGAGAAGTTCTGAAGGAGTAGCATGTGCAGACTTCATGTTCATTCATAAATACTAATTTTAATCCTAGTGCCTACTTTGGCTAAAGTAAGTAAAACAGATGTGCCAAACATTCTTTTAAAGCTATTTTTTGTTCATATTGCTTGTTCTGAAAGGTGGACTTGGCTGTACTTAAATCGGGAATACGGTATCTTTTCCTTGTTAAAGTCTGAGTGGACTGCGTAGAATACCTGTATTGAACAACATATTAATATACTTTTCAGCACTGTTCAGTAACACAAAAATAATGTGATTTAGATCTGAATGAGAGTAATAAATGGTGACCTTTGGAGAGGCTGTACAAATTATTAAAAATAATAAGCTGTAAGGGATGTAAACTGCTTATTTAATCCTTCCTCTTACTCCAGGGTAAGATCAAAGAACTTATTAGGACTTGTAGCTACTTAACATGTTCTTAAAGACCTTCAGCGGTGGAGATTTCACATCATGTCTGGCCACCATTAACAATGAAAGATGGTAAAACAATAGAGTAAAGTTCAACTTCTGTGCCTGCAGCACAGAAGATCCATTTTAGGGTTAAACCTGTTCCTACTTGCTCTGTTTACATGGAGATCAGCTTCAATTTGCTGCAGTGTTTCCCTTATAGACACATTCTGTGGACTTCTGATTATTTCTGCTTCCACTGGACTCTGGTTGCTCCATGTCTGTCTTAGACTGCAAGAAATTGGAGTGCCCAAAACATTATTGCTTGAATTGAGTGTTTACCAGTATTATGAAGACCAGACAATTACTCTAAAGTGGCATTTTTGTTTATGTATTCCAGTATGCCTCTTTCTCAAAGGCACAAGGTTCCTGACTTGCATTCAATTTGTGGTCTACTGTGATGTCTAGAACCATTTTTGATACACGTGCTGTATATCCAGCTATATGCAGCTGTGCTGCATTTTTGCTGTTGATTAAGTTTAATACCTAACTTAAAACTACCCACCTAAGTTGAATAGCTCTTTCTTGTTAAATGGCATCCTATTTTCAGACAATTTTTTTAGTTTGTCAAGATAATTTAGTTTAAAAAAAAATTTATTTTTGAATGATAAAATGTTGGTATCTATTCTCAGAATGGTTTTCTGGTCAGTCCTGATTCTCTAGACTTATTGTTAATTTGAGTCTCCTCATCTGTGTGTGATTCTCCGTTGGCTGAAGTGTGGCTACAGTATTGGGACTGCATTGCATATCAAAGGAATTAGTTCTTACTACTTATTCCTAGGTACTTTGTAGATACTTAGAAAATTCCTAATTTTGCTGTATGTCCTGTGTATGTTTTCGTTCTCTTTACCTTACTCATCCATGACAGATTCTTACAGATACTTTCTGATGGCTCTGAGATCTCATAGCCATTCTTTTAAGTAAAGTCTAAAGTGTTTAGGTTCCTCTAGCAAGTTAATTTCTGTTAGACATTTGTGACTGAAAGGTATTTCTGTTCCTGATATCCATCATATATATTTAATGTGTTTGTCATGTGTTGCTTTTCACTTCATGGTACTAGAGTATGAGCGCCACAGTTTGCTCAAATCCAAAATGTGTAATGAAATGTAAGATGACTCGAGTGTTAGTGCTGACTCACTGCAAGTAAATCTTGAATATTAGAAGGGCAGAAAACTAAGTTGACTCTCAATCAGAATCGTTAAAAACATATGTGCATTGGTATCTGATTTGTATCTTTCACCATTTTTTATAAATAAGATTATTTTAATCTTTTTTTTTTAACAGAAATCTTTTGGACAGAGATACATTTTCTAAATCTGATCCGAGTAAGTATATAGCATTTTTTATATATTTTTTATATATATAGCATTTTATTGTTTCTTCTCATCGTATATTCCAAATGTGTAAACACTGGATTAAAAATTAGGTGTGTGATTTTCTTCAGTGTCAGTTAGGTTTAGATTGTCTTTGTGAGAATTACTTAAAGTAATTAAGTTACACTTATAATTTCTGTTATATGAGCTGATTCAGTATTGCTTTCCTGAGCTACATGGTCCCTTATTTAGCAGTCAACCTACATTTTCCTAAAATTAATAAATGCAGAAAACTATTTATTTATTTATGTAGTATGTGTTGTTCTAGATCTCTTTCAAAGCTAGTAAACAAACTTCTAGTAAACTAGAACTAGTACATCTGCTAATCTTAGAGTCTAACGCTGAAAAATAAAATTAAGTTAATTCATCTCTGGGAAACATGATGTTTCCTGATAAAAAATAGTATGATGGTTTATGAATTAATGTTTTCAGATATGTAAGATGGAGACACACTTTCCCCATAAATTTTATTAATGTATGACTGCATCCCAAAAAACACTCGTGTCCATGAATTTATATGTGATGGGATTTTTGATATCCATGACTATCTTCCTGTATTGAACACTCTATAAAACTTTCATCAAGGAACTGAGACCACAAGAGATTTCCTTTTTTCTGATAATGTTTAATCAAAGTACTTATGTAGTTTTAATGGACTAGTCCTTAGATTATGGTGTCTTGGGTCATGTTGTCTCCCCTGCAACACTCTATATCTTTTTATCTGTAAATTCATTTTCTTTTTTAAAGCTTGGGCGTTTCTTCCTTAGAATACCATGTATTGTGGTTACTGACATTGGAAATAACCTGAGACACATATACTGGACATGTAACCATGTCCTGATGGGATATACCTGAACACTGAGTCATGTGATAGTATGAAACATTTGAGTACTTTTGTGAGTGTATGTTTGTCTGTTCTTAATCAAAAGTTTCTTGAGAGAGATTCCACAATAGGCTTTTGATGGGAAAAGCTTCTACTTCTGGGGAAAAGCTGCATGGTGTTAGGAGTACCTTTGACATTCCTAACATGTAAAGCATTTTTTTTTTTTAAAAAGGAGACGTAAGGCAATACCATGCCTCTGGTGTAGGGCGATCATGCAGAAGCAGAATTGAGTGTCTTGCATATTACTAACTTTTTTAGTTGACTAATAAAAAGTCAGTTGTCTAGGTTAAGCGATTTTGAAGAGTGGTCAGAGACCTATTGCCCCTGACAGATTGAATTCAGAGGTCTCTTTTATTGAATCAAGGTGGCTTTCAACAAAAGTGATGAGGTGTCTAGTTTTTAAGCTCAAATATTATTAGGGAGAAGTACTTCAAGTTTTTATGAGATAGAGAACTGTATTAGGCATAAATTGCAAACTTTGAGTAGCAGGGGACTGCAGTGTGACCTGTGTGGGACGAGGCCATGAACCACCCTGTGGCGGTCATAGCTGGTTCCAGTCAGCTCTGAAAGCCATGTGAGTAACCATTGCCTGCCAGAACTTCTGCCAGCTCGGGGAGCACACCGTGCCACTGCCCAAAGATGCTTTAGGAAAAAAGCGGCAGCAGCTAGGAGCTAGAGAGACACAGCTGCCAAAGATACTGCTGGAGCCACTTTCTGCAGATGCACTGCTGGCGATGTATTCTTGAAAGGAGACACTCCATGCAAAAGACAGTGCACCTCTGAAGGGTCTGTGGCCTGTGGGCAGCCCAAGCTGGGGCAGGTGGGCAAACCCAGGCGATCGTGGCTGGTGGGTGACCCGTGCTGGGGAAGGTATACAAGGAAACAGAGTGGCAGGAAAACATAAAGAAATCTTAACATCCATCTTTAAAATATTTCTGAGAAGTAAACTGGTGGTATTTTTAATGGGTTAAAAGTATATGGAAATATTTTTGAAGTGTCATAGCCTTGCCTATCAATTCAAAACATACTGCTTTCTCATTTCTGGTAAATAGCTTATTTAAAGCACTCAAATTGGTGGTGTGCTTTAGAGATTTGGTCTCAAGTTGTGAATACCCAGTTATGCTGCCAATCAGGCTTGTCTGTCACAGGTTAGCCGTACAAAAACGTGGAATACAGTAATACTGTCTGTGGTGAAGAGAGAAGGGGGAAACCATTGGCTCTGGAAGTGCTCATAGTGTATTGGCACTCAGGAAATTACTTTGCAAAGCAGCTTTGATTGTGGGTACTCTCCAAACAGTGCACATTTAGTTTTAGTATTCTGCAGGCATTTTTATTAGCCAGTTTAGTTTGTTTGCTCCTAGTATCCTTTAATTGAGCACAGAGATATGGCCCTACTGTAAAAGTGAAAGGGGTAAGGGTGTAGTATAAAAAGTGCTGTTCTTTTCTGTAGTTGCATACCCCTTTCACAAGATCCACTTTTAGACCTTTCAACCATTAGATCTCATACAAGATAGAACCATATAGAGTCACTCTGTATGTTGAGGTCTCATTGGTTTTGACTACGCCAATTCTAATACACTTTTCAAACTTTAATGCAGTTACCTGGGGATTATACTGATAGCGAAAATCCAATTTCATCCTCCTGGTCTTTTTCTCAGAGGGACACACACATGAATATAATTGACTCCCATGTCAACATAGACAGCCTTCTCCTGAAATTGAAAAGGAACTTGTGATTTCTCTGGTTCTCTTAGGAGGTTTGCTTAGCCTTTTTTTGATACTGTAATTGCTACTTAGTATTTATGCCAATTCCAAGCACTTCCCTGCAATGTAGAATATTCATGCCAAGAGGAGGCTGGCACTTTGCCTCCCTAGAGGCAAGTTACAGAAATAATGTAGAGATATGAGATACAGATGGGACAGACTTAGATAGCCCTTGTTTATGGAATATTTTAAACAGTACTAAAGTCTCTTACTGACAGTGGTTTCTCCTCAGTGGAATCAAAGCAAGTCGTACCTATTGATTTACTGTAGCATTTGGACCGTTCTGTTTTTGCAGTTTGGAGACCATTTTTTCTAGGAATATTTTTGAGAAAACCCTTATTTTTTTTCAGTTTTCTTGGAGAGAATGAGCTAAAGCAGCGCTTCACTGATGGGACAGGAATAAGACCTGCAAAGGAGATACAGATTAATCAATTTGGCATGTTTCTTTGTCTAATGGCAGTTAGGTAGAATCATTTTCTTCCCACGTGCTGGCTAGCCAAACTGAGCCACTGTGCAGCTGTGGTGGCAGCACCATGGTCAGGACGGAATGTCCTCTTGTGGAGCTCTGTTACTCCTGAGTATGATAATGGAAAGAGTCTGATATGAAAGGCTGGAGAGGTAAGAACTACTCCCCTGGAGGATCTCCTCATGGAAGATGGTAACAATGAGAAGAATCGCATGACAACTGGGACAAAGGGACCTTCAGGAAGCTCTGCCCAGAAGGTATAGAAGCAGGTCAGTGAAGAGTAATGGTAGCATCTGCTAGAAGTGGGTGCAGGATCATAGAAGGATTTAGGTAGCATGGGGAAAAGATTGACTTTATTGTCACTAAAACTTCCTTGAAAGGGAATATATGTGTTGTTATGTTTGGGCAAACTGACGTGGGCAGTTTGGATGTAACAGTAGTTGCCAAGCTAAAAGCTAAAGGCTAAGCGTATATGCATTGAATGGGAAAGAACCAGAGTAGGGTAAGGGAGGCCCAAACTATCTGGGAAAATAAGAATCATAGAATCGTTTAGGCTGGAAAAGACCCTTAAGACGGAGTCCAGCCCTTAACCTAACACTGCCGAGTCCACCACTAAACCATATCCCTAAGTGCCACCTCTATATTTTTTTTAAATTTCTCAGACCTTGTCCAGTCTAATTTTAAAATCATAGTTAATGTGCTTCTAATGCTTGCCTGCAAACAAAGTTATACAACTGTTTTCACCTTCTTCAGTTAAAAAGGAATTTTCTTTAAGTGTATAGTGTATAAAAACCCAACACTTTTCACAGTATCTTTCTTTCTCCAAGTAGTATCCAGGGCAATATACAGTCAGACAGTTAAAAAGCTCTGGGCTGGAGTTCCTGAGAGCATAAGTATATCCCAAATAGTTGTATGTCTAAATGAAGGTGCAGACTATAATATTTTGACAGCTGAATTTACAACTGAGTGATAATTGTTGACACTTCCACCCTCTTCTCCACTACAAGATTTCATTAAATATACCTTGAATTTGATACTGTGGTATCAGTGTCCAGAGTTGAAAATTACTAAATGTTAATATTTCTGACTATAGGTATAGATGTATCTTCCCTTGGAAGAGCTCATATGTCAAAGCCTTCCAAAAGGGTTTCTCAGGCAACTTCCTTGTCATTGTGCTGCTCTGAACTTCCTCATTGCTCCCTCAGTTTTCCACATTACAAGAGAAGAACTGGTTGTTCAGCTCCATCTTAGGATATAGTTCCATGACAAATTTTGAAACTTAAGAATTTCCTGTTTATCCCACTTTATTCCTTCCCCTCCCTCATGACAATGCTATCAACTATTTTCTGCTCAAAAAAAAAAAAAAAAATTGGTTGCTTCATGAAGCCTTAGATCTCTAGTTTGAGCAGTTAAAGTGCTTTAGATCAACATATTTATCTGCATTTCTCCAGTTGGATATGACTTTGAAGATGTTTTTGATGGATTATTTTAATTAGTAGGATACCAGGGTCTTTATAAAACTGTCTCTCTGAGAACCTTTAAGGATAGTGAATCTTGCGACCAATGGAGAACAGCATCATGGATGATTTCCTGAAAATTTCTGTGGTGAGTTTTAGAGGAAAGATAGAAGTTGATTTTAAATCATTCTAAATTTGCAAAGTATTTATCAGAACGCCTGGGATGTATGTCTTTTCTATAGCTTTCATTAGGACTGACTTTTTTTTGAAATGTCAGTTTGAGATGCCCATGTATGTATCACTGTCAAACTTGTACCTTGTACTTATCATCTCATGTAATATTTATTTTATTATTATTAGTCTGTATCTTCACTATATTTAAAGTACCTGCCACATCTGCAGCCTAGAGAAATATCACAAAATTGCTAGTCATACTACAAATTCTTAGCTCTTTTATCCTTATTTAAGGTTTTCTGTAAATGATTCCTAAACTAGAGAGGTGGTTCCTCTCCAGTGATATACCTTTAGAAGCACTGGGGAGCCACTGGTAGTGGAGGGGAATAGAAGTCCGCTAATGCCTCAGCAATGAAAAGTGAGAATGATAGCATTGCTTGCTGTAAGTCCTCCAAAGATAAAAACCCCAAATGATAGTAAACTGAATTAGGAAACTAGGATTCTAACAGACAGACAGGTGTGAGCAGCCTTCCAAGAAGTAGGAATAGAGTAAGAGACTGCATTAGTTTTAAGGTGTAACTTTACACCTGTTTTTTAACCCTTTTATATTGTGTGACTCCCATCTCATCAACCATGGTAGGAGACTAAAATTATCCTATGGTAACCTTTTTTAGTCTTTTTGTTAATAGCTTTCTTTTATTTGGCTTCATAAACTAGGGAGATAAGGTAGTACCAGAATGTTTCTTCTCTGAAAATTTGATGGTAGTGGCTACTTTACAGTTGTATTATTGCTTTCTTCTCCTCAATATAAATCTCTCATTTTTTAATATTCTTTTTGTTCCACAGCTGCAATGCACAATTGTTACTTCATTTGCTGTATTAACTCTAATACACAGGCCAGGATGTACTACAAAAAATAAAGCAGCAAATCAATAGTGAAAAATGATTATGTTTAAGAAAAATCTGGACAAAACAAATACCTGAATAGCAAAAGTGTACATTATCTTTTGAGAGTTGCTTTTCCTCTAAATGAATTTCAGTTCTGTTCTCAACTGGGCTTACAGGTGTGAGAAATTTCTGATTGAAAAGTTAGATGTAAGCTCTTGGCAAAATGGACAAAATCTACAATTTTATCTGCTTTCAAAATTAGTAAGACAGTTGCATTCTTGGAAACCACTACTGAAAATTGAAAAATACTCATTATTGCAGAACTGGTAACATTAGTTTTAAAAAATGTTTCCAATGGGGAAAGTGAAAGGAATGTTTGCAAGAGCCTGCTTGATTCTATGTTAGCAGTAGGGGTATTTCCAGAGAATATTTTTTTTCTTGTTTTTATCTATGGAAACTTCCTTTGACAACATTTCGTTCTTCTCCCAGGGTTACCTTGGCACAGATCTTACTAGATGCAAAGGTTAGTCAGAAGTTCAGTAACCTTCAGACACTTCTGTGGCTGATTTCATAGCTTCTATTTCACTTTGTTTTCTCACATATTCCCATTTAAGTTCATTTTTCATGTAATATAGTTCAGCAGTCTACTCCAGGGTGTGCTGTAAAAACAGGCTTGTTGTTTGGATTCATCCTACTATAAGCAGGAACTGAAGCTAGGAGCATGATTGCCCAAGGTTTCATTTAGAGTAAATGGGGAAAGACAGACAGCTCCAGAAAACGATTTTGAAATTCTTTGTAACAGCTTTTTTTCTTCTACAAGACATCTTACTTGAAAAAAAGTTGAATTGTGTTAACTTTTAACTCCTATGTGACCTAAAATATTGCACTTACTTCTTTCTGTTCTTCCTCTTATTTGCTACTGCCTAATGGGATTTTTTTGTGTGTGTGGAGCAAATACCTTTCGAGTAAGAAGAAAATGTAGTTTGAAGCTTGACTTCATTTCTACTTTGGTCTGTCAATGGTTCTGACTTCATTGAGAACAAAACCAGGCTTCTACCTTTATTGTTCAAGGCTGCAGCCCAAAACAGTGTTATTTTTAACCTTCTGCTGAAAAACAATGGTCAGCACAGGAGAAGAATTTGTCAGGAAAAAAGTGTTCAATTAGTTGTATTACCATTGCTTAGAAGAGGGTTGCAGTGGAGATCCAGGTAAAATTGCTTTATGGTTGTTAGCTGCAACTGGTTCAAGACTGTAGAAAATAAAGTTTATAGTACTCCTTCAGTGCAAATGATTTGTACTTATAATAGTGTTTAAAAGACCTGATTATACTCACTGTACCTCTGTCACCATTCCCTCTGATGGAAGCTGCAGATTAATGTGTAGTGGGTTCTGTACTGGAAAAACAGATCTGTAAGGAGAGTGACGCCTGTGAGATTATGCTGCTTGGTCTTTCAAAAACAATTGACTCTTTTTTTTTATTAGGTTTTAGTTTTAAAAAAAAATGCTTAGGCAAGATTCTTAAATATATATAAATAATTTGAAGCGGAATTAAGGAAGAAAACCTGACAAGTTTTTTTTTTTCCTTTTTTCACCTTTATTTCCCCTGTCTTTTTTCCAGTAGGGTCCTCATTTGTTTTTATTTTAATTCTCTCATCTCTTGAAGGAAGCATAATTTAGGGTAATTGTGCATTAGATTAACTAGGATAGCCAGACCATCCACATTTAATGAAGACCTGCTTTTATCCAATTTTACTGCTAAGGATTGTCAAGTGATTTGCTGGAGGTCAAGCATAAGTGTTCCCTCCCATTTTAGAACCACTCTATTTATCAGCTTATTGTTGCAACAACTAGACCATATTGTAGCTGATCTGGTTAGGCATACTGAAAACTGAGGGAGAACATATTACTACTTGATTGTCCTAGTTACTAATTTCAATAGCACAACAGACTACAAAATCGGTTCGCTTAGTTTAAGAATATGTTAATTTCTAAAAATGACTAAACTTTTTTTTCTTTTCGCAGTCTGTGTTTTGTACACACAAGCCATTGGAAACAAAGAATGGAGAGAGGTAAGATACAGATTCATAGATATATAAACTTTTAGAGTATACTTAAGGCTGGTCATTTGCCCAAGCAGAAAAGGGCATGTCATAGCCTCCTGAATGCTATGCTAAACAATGGGAGCCCTACGTACGGTAAACACTTAAAACCTAGTCACATTAATCTCAATTTCCATATCTGTATCGCATATTTCCATCAAAAGGGAAAGCAAAATTAGAGAAAATACATGAGTTTCCTCTTTTACAGTCTCCCTGTGATAAATGAAATAAAACTTAGCGATCAATCTGGACAAGGTTTGTGGATATCAAGAGAGGAAGACACTAAAACAATACAAGATCTATGGAAGGATTCAACTGTGGTGATGGTCAGTGACAGCAAAACTAGCCTATAGTTGTGGTAGAGAGCTATTTTTCTCCTGTAGTGTCTGGGAGAAGTTAGGTGCTGCTGAATAGAGTATACACCAGGCAACAAGGGAGAGAGGGTGTTATGCATAGGTTGGACTATGTATTCTTAACCTATCAGTGTAAACACTGGAGAGATATGTCTTAAGAAACTAAATCAAGTACCTCTAAATTGGTTATCGACAGCAGATGAACATTTATAGCTTAGAACTCTCTTCCTGTACTTAGTCATCTAATTTTTTTCCTTTAATTTTATTCTTTGAAAGAGTTGACAGTGTTGGGGGAAAAGCGGTCATCTTTCTACTGATAAAATGCACTGTTTATCTACCTTACAGAGAGGGCTGATGGAACTGTTCTTCACTGTAGGTGGTCCGCTCTGTGGTGATGCATTCTAAGAATAGAGCCAAGAGAGGAATGAACTATCTTACTATTTTTCCTCTGTAAAAGAAAAGAGGTCTCATGTTCTTGTTTTCAGAACTGATATTTTACGTGATTACTACTGTGTAAAAATTCCAGCAGAGGGGCCAGGGCTACAGAAACCAGACATCTTCCCTCATTTTTGTTATCCTTTCTATTTGGCTGGAGACACATATTTTCTGCTTTGCTGAAACATGGTGGATGTGCGTTTCAGTCTTGTCGAGATGAGAGAATTGAATTTGTCTCCTGCTTGGAGAAAAACTCTCATAACTGGGCAATACATGAAACATTGTGCTATTTAATTTGTAGTTTTTAGTTAAATTCCTGCTCTCTGTTATTCTGAATGTGTACTAGATAGACATCCTCTCAGTATCCCTACTGGATGACATTCCTCTGATGATTTGTGTGAAGAAGTGTCAGTCTGAGGACTCTAAATTGGAATTCACTACACTTAATTAAATTAGCAGAAATAGCGGACATACACAGAGTTCTAAATGTCTGGATAGCTAACTCTAAAAACAGAGGAGTCTTCAGGTATTCAGGTGACTAGGTGGCTTGGTGCGGTTTGGTACTCAAGTCCAGATCATCACTAAAGCATTCAGGTCCTTTTCTGATCTAGAGTTCAGAGAATTTGTCAGAAATTCTGGTTTTAATTGTCCAAGGTTCATATGTAATTCTGTGGCATTATCATAATTCTCTGGTGTAGCTGTTAAAATAAGTATTAACCATATCACATTTGTCCTGATGGTAAAATTAGAACATTATCACCTTACTTAGAAGATGTTCCATGTGCTCATTTTGATGTGATTTAGGAGATTGACAATGGAAAGATTCCATCTACTCTTAATTTTAACAGATCCAAGTTTCTAATGGTTGAAGAGAGTCACCACCTTAGCTTTGTAGTGTCTTCTGGCATTTTATCTTCCTGATCTAAGCAAAAACACCTGAACAGGGCAGTGTGCAATGTTATTGCTTGTATTGCATCTTCACACTGATTAGAGAGTATGTTGGCTTTAGCATGTGGTTACGGTATCATATGCCAGTTCAGGAACTACAAGGGTTAAAACAGACTTTTGACATGGCAGTTGCTAGAAAATCTGACTTTTTTTTTTTTCTTTTAAGACATAATTATCTTTATCTTGTCTACCGGGAGAAGGTCTAGGTATAGGTATTTACAATTCAGTTGACTGTTTAAACTATTTATAGTTAATGGAAAAAGATAACATCCTGAGGGCAGTTCATCAGACCTAATTTAGATGTCTGCATTAGATCAGGTGAATCATTCTTTAGAAATGCCTCCAAGTGATGATCAAAAGCCTACACTTCTGACTATGTTAGATGCAAAGTTTGATGAGTAGAATCCCATTCCTAGTAGGTGTTATGACAGTCAAAATTCAGAGGTTGGCATGTTAGAGGGACTGAGTCAGGATTGCATTTTATATGTTGTAGTGTATTACATTTATACCAGTGGTAAAAAATAAGGTGGTAGGTAGAAGATTAGTTGATAAGTTCATGAGATGGGTAATCTCATATCTTTATTTTTGTGCTTTTTCTGCCTGCAGTGATGAATGTACCAATACTGTGTTTTTCAATAAAATTCTGTATATGTGTCCATTTTGTTGCATTTAAACACTTACTTAATATTTTGCTAGCCTGTAGAGGTGGAAATCCCCTGGAACTGTTTGGAGAAGACAAATAATAAGCCCCTGATGATATGTGTAGACATTAAAGAATGGTGTTCAGTCATGGCAACATACTTTGCCTTGTTTCTGTTCCATATCCTTTTATGCATAGTTCCCTTCCTCCTTTTGCCTAATCGCTTTCTTTTGAACACTGCAGAAAATGCTTAGGGATCATAAACACAGTAAATCATTTCATAATCTCCATAATTACCCTAGCACTCTATTCTAGCAGTGTGCTTTTTTTTTTTCCCCCCTTCAGCTAAGCTATTCAGATGGATTCAATGAAATAGTTAAATCAAACTCTTCATTTAGTGAAGGGTAGATGTTTTCTGGGCACTAACTCCTGTTTGCCTGTCGTACAGATTCCAGTGTTATCACCCAGTGTTATTCTTGCACACCAAATCCTCAGCAAAGAATGAAAATGTTTCATTCTCAATTTAATAGGGTGTTGTTTTTCAAAACAGTTTCCCTGTTTTCATTTACAGTGTGATCATCAGGTATTTCAATTAATATAATTGGCAACAAATGCATTATCAGAATCTGAGCTTTGGTTTTAAAATATTTACTTGCCCTTACTTTGTGATGACACATTTGAAATATGGCTAAGTATAATTTACTGTTCTCTACAGAAGCCTTAAATAATACATTGAAAGAATCTGAATTTCTGCATCTCCAAGAGGGTATTAATTCTGAAAACAAGGGGAAGAACTTCAAAGGTGAATGTTAAGTAAATAATAGACATTGTAAAATACTCAGCCAACTGCAGTTTTACTGGCAATATCCACCAATGGTAAGTGTTAAGGAACTGCCTATGGAGAGAGGCTCTGAGCCTCTGGTCCATCTACTGTAAGAATGCATTGGATGCAAATTAAGTTTATATACCTGTCTGGAAGTCTTTTCTCTCACTGGTCCTCATCACGCTGATTTCCAGCTTTGTGAGCTGCCAAATGTTGTTTTATATCCTCAGTAAATTTCCACTGTGCTTTCTAAAATTGTTTATGCCTTACCATTCTTTAGGACTTCCTGTTCATTAATTCTGTTCATGTTTTTTAAAAATCTGTAGTAAATATGCTGGAGATAAGAAAAAGCATCTGTTTCGATTGAGTCATCAAATTGAGAGAGAAGGCAGTTAGACAAGTTTGTAGTGGAATCCCAAGATAGCAAATGTGACCAGTTTGTAAGGAAATTAAGAAATACTGGCATGAGCTGTACCTAGTCCCCGTACTGTACAGTTTATCAACAGAAAGACTTCCCCCTGTATGTGCTCACATTGCTTATTCAGCCACCCTAATTTCTGTATTAATTTAGCTGTTCCTTTTTTTCCTTGTGTGCATATATCGTTTCATTCATCCATATACAATTTCATCTGCCATTCTGGTGCCCTATCACTCAGTATGAATAATGTTGTTCTGCCAAGTCTTCATAGTTGCCTTTTACATATTTATCCTGTTTAATTCTGTAAAAATCTATTTGTTTTGTAACTTTATTTTTTCAGTCCCTGCTCCAGATCGTTTAGGCATGTATGGTACTGCATGGGTCCATCCATGGACATCCAAGTCCACAGAAACTTGTTGAGACCTTGCAGGGAGTTTTCATCCAGCAAATTGACTGTTTTTTCTTATGTTTTCTTTTCTATCTACTAATAAACAAATAAATTATTGAAATAATAAAAAATAATTGGTAAATTATAGTTAATGATAATTAACTTAGGATATTAATTTTTCTCCAAGAGGTGAATATCCTCCTGTTCTATTATAAGATATTAGATAACGGTGTTCCACGGGACTCAGTGTTGGGGCCAGTTCTGTTTAATATCACTTATCAGTGATCTGGATGGGGGATCGAGTGCACCCTCAGTAAGTTGGCAAGATGGGTGGGAGTGTTGGTCTGCTTGAGGGTAGGAAGGCTCTACAGAGGGATCTGGACATGCTGGATTGATGGGCTGAGGCCAACTGTATGAGGTTCAGCTAAGTGCTGGATCCTGCACTTGGGTCACAATAAGATCATGCAATGCTACAAGTGTGGGGAAAAGTGACTGGAAAGCTGCCTGACAGAAAATGACCTGGGGGTGTTGGTCCACAGCCAGCTGAATATGAGCTGTCAGTGTGCCCAGGTGGCCAAGAAGGCCAACAGCATCGTGGCTTGTATCAGAAATAGCATGGCCAGCAGGAGTAGGGAAATGATTGCCCCCCCTGTACTTGGCACTGATGAGAGCATATCTTGAGTACTGTGTCCAGTTTCAGTTTTGGGCCCCTCACTACAAGAAAGGCATTGAGGTGCTGAAGCGTGTCCAGAGAAGAGCAACGAAGCTGCTGAAGGGCCTAGAGCAGAAATCGTAAGAGGAGTGGCTGAGAAAACTGGGGTTGTTTAACCTTATCACTTTCTACAACTACAACTGAAAGGAGATTGTAGTGAGATGGGTGTTGGTCTCTTCTCCCAAGTAACAAGTGATAAAATAAGAGGAAATGGCCTTGAGTTTCACCGGGGAGGTTTATATTGGATATTAGGAAAATTTTCTTCACTGAAAGGGTTGTCAAGCATTGGAACAGGCTGCCCAGGGAAGTGGTTGAGTCACCATCCCTGGAGGTATTTAAAAGACATGTAGATGTGATGCTTAGGGACATGGTTTAGTGGTGGACTTGGCAGTGTTATGTTTATGGTTGGACTTGATGATCTTAAAGGTCTTTTCCAACCTAAATGATTCTATGATTCTGTGATAATCTGACTGATTTTGTTCAAAGTGGACACTTACTCATGTGTCTAGTAGTTAAGCATTTCACTGCAGCATCTACCAATTTGATTACTGTTTTAACCATTATAAGACATGCCTTTGAGTGTCCTTTGTAGATTTCAAAGGCTGTCTTAATTAAAATAAAAAGGCTAGATGTTTTAGAATCAACATTTATTGGAATTTAGATTTTGATGTTTTTTAGAGTACTAGTGGAGTTTCTTTGGCAAAATAGCTTGTATGTTCTTTAGCAGAGGAACATGGCATAAATAGAAATGTAGTTTGTAGCAGATTAGAAGAAGTTTCAATAGAAGGAACGGAAGAAGCCTATACTGTCCTAGTTTTGAAGAAAGAATAAATTTTGCTGTTGCTTGATATTCAGTGCTTTGGAAAGGTTTCTCTGGCAGATTTGTAGAAAGAATCAACTGCTTGAGGGAATTAAGACAGTTTGAGTAAAAGAACATCATCTTTTCAAGGATGTCATGTTTCCTTTCAAAAGGAAAGGAAAGTTAATGGAAAAAAGCCAAAGCACAGAAAAATGGGGAATCCTTTTGTTTTTTATATACTTATGATTGTATGACCATCAGTTAAAAAGGGCTATGTACAAATCACCGTCATGTGTACATGCAGCGTACAGGTTTCATAGGAGTGCCTGCATGCATGTTAGAGGAATGTTGTGTTTTTTCTGATAATTAGCATGAGTTTATATATTAAAAACATTATTCTTCTTTTGAGACAAACAGACTGCAGAACATTTTATGACTATGCTTTTTCTAGAGGGGGGTTGGTTGGCAGTTGTGAATTTTTTTGTTTGTTTCCTTATAGTCTCTGTAATTACGATTGAGAGTATTAATCATTACTATAACAGGCTCATTTTATTGGTACCACATTTCTTTCTCCACAATTCAAGTTTCTTATTTATTCTGCTCACATGTAGTGAAGCTAGATTACAAACTCAGAGGGGAGGATTATCTTTTGTTATGTGTTCATATACCATTTTGTGCAGTGAGCTTCCAATGGAGAGTGTTACCTGGAGCTTCCTAAAGATTTTCAAAAGCCATCTAGAGCAAAGCCAAGAACCTAGTGATAGTCTACACCATTTTTTTTAGTTCATTTACTATAATTCTAACAGAATACTGGGTTCTGACTGTTCACAGTTCAAGAAAGAATTTTAAAAGATGAAAGACTAGAGGCAAAAATAATGAATTATTAAAAGATTAAATAAGATAAGCTACACTGAAAAACTTAAGCTCGAATTATTTCTGTAATGAAAGAATGAATTCAGGATAGTTGTAATCAGCTATAAATATCAACATTAACAACATATATTTCATAATGGAAAACAATTCTGTCTAACAACTGTATAGAAAGATCCAAAAGATGGAAAAGAAAGTGAAATAAAAATGAGGCAAGAAACAAGAATATACTTTTCAGAACGGGGATGATTAATTATTGGAATAACTTTATTGCAATTGTGGTAAAACACCGCAAATTTTAAAAGAAACAAAACAAAAAAGAGGGCTTATTAGATATTATTCTCAAGTTCACTCATGGCCATAAAGTTGAAGCAAGAATTCATTCAGAGAATCCATGTAGAATGGTGGTTAGCAGAGGATTGGGTTAGACCCTCATAGTTACAATAGTTGCTTTGTATCTTTGATATTGGACTTACCCAGCTTGGTAGGCTTTTTATAACTGATGTTAAAATGAAGATTATGATTTTCCATTAACCTCATAGTTCCTTAGGCTGGATCACTAGATTGCTGGATCACTATAAAAATTCAAATGAGTAAATAAATTTTCAGAATTCCCTTCTACCAGGAGAGCTTGCGTTATGAGGTGATAAAGACTCTCCACTCTCAGGAAATCCAGAAAAAGGACTCTGTTCTTGATTTTCTTTGTTGAACATTTATTTTCCTTTAAAGAGTTAAATTCATTCTGTTACTCTCCTGAATGACATTTCTAAAGTTATGCTTGTTGGCCATACTAAGTTTTTACACAGTTCTTAGTGGGGAAACTAGACCATGTGGAGAACTAATTAATTAGCAGCTATGTTATTAGTTGTAAGTGACTGGATTATAGAAATAACCTATTCTGCTTAAAATGGCTATAGGAAATTGGGAAAACAGATTTAAAAAGATGATGCGTCATTTAGCTGAAAAGTGTAGACTGGTGATTTTTAGAGGCCAGCATTTTAATGTCATCTATAAGACAAATTTTAGTAGTATTTTGTCAATTAAGTAATTAGTTACATTAGTTTAATGTGAAAGATTCATTTGTGTAGTCCTTGGAAAAAAGTTAAGTAGACGAAAAAACTGAAGCCTCAATTAAAAAAAAAAAAGGTAACTTTTCCTTAAATTATTTTAAATTAGCAATGCCACTGAATTCCGTCTCTTGAGTTTTGTAACAATTTCAGTATAACTGATGAGAGATAAAGGCAGCAGTGTAATGGGCATTCTGTTGGGCCTCTTCTGGTCTCAGTGTGATTAAATCATCAGCATATTGCATATTTATCTTCTACTGATAAACTTCTGTCATGCATTTTAAATCAAATGAAAGATTTCCCAAGTGTAACATGGTTAGAGTGTAAAGTGAAATATTGTTTACTGAAAAAAAATGCAGATTTGATGGGACAGAAAGAACTGTGGAATCATGGAATCATAGAACAGTTTGAGTTGGAACGGATCTTTAAAGGTCACCTAGTCCAGCACCCCTGCAATGAGCAGGGACATCTTCCACTAGATCAGGTTGCTCAGAGTCCCACCCAACCTGACCTTGAATGTTGAGGGTTGGGGCATCTACCACCTCTCTGGGCAACATGGTCCAGGGTTTCACCAGCCTCGTTGTGAAACATTTCTGCCTTTTATCTAGTCTAAATCTGCTCTCTTTTAGTTTAAAACCATTATCCCTTGTCGTATTGCAACAGACCCTGCTAAAAAGTCTGTCCCCATCATTCTTATCAGCCCATACTTAGAAATTTATGATATTTTACTGTTTTAAAAAATGAAAACTGACATTTATCTGCCATTCTATGATTCTTTTTTTCCTTTTGAAGTGATGTTTCCTTCAAATTCATACATAGTTTTATTTCTAATGGACATATAAAACTTAAAACCCGAGATATGAAATATGACATCATGGAATAATTTAGGTGAAAGGAACCTTTGTGTTCCTTAGTCTCCTGCTCATCTGCTATGTCTGGTTCATCCTCCTGATCAATGCAAAGCCATCTTAAAAGTTAGGCCAAGTTGCTCAGGGCCTTTACCAGCTAAGGTTTGAAATTCTCTAATGGCAGTGACTACACAACTCTCTGGGCGACCCATTCCAGTGCTTAATCACTTTTTCTGGAAGATTGTTTCCCTATATCCCTTCGTAATTTCCTTTGTCACAACTTTTGACTATCACATCTTGTCCTTTTATTGTGCTCTCTGTCAATGATCTGGCTCTGTCTTCTATAATGCCATTTAGGGAATGGAGGATGGTAGCAGAAATAGATCTTCCCGAAACCTTATCTTCTCCAAGCTGAACAAACTGAGCTCCATTGGCTTTTCCTCAAGTTGTATGCTCCAGCCTTTTTCTTTTTAGGGTGCATTTAACTGAACTGCCTCCAGTCTGTTGATTCAGTTGTGTTTAGAGCCCCAAACTACACCCAGTTTTCCAGGAGAGGCCCCACGTCCACTGAATAGAGGAGGAAGAATGCTGCCTTTGGTCTGTAGGCTGTGCCAACCCTAATACAACTCAGTGTGTTGTGAAACCCTCATGGCTGCACCTGGACCTTTTCTGCACAGTTCACACCCCACCACTCAGTCCCCAGTACCAGTACAGGACTTCGAATTTGTCTTTGTTGAACTTCATGAGAGAGTCCACAAGGCTGTACACATAAGCTGTTTTTTTTGTCTGAGGTGAGTGTCTGTGTACCCTTCCACTCAAAATCATTTTAGGGTGTGTAGAAACAAAGGGAAACAGTGCTTTCCTTTGCCTAGCCATGTGTCTGTACCTTGCTTTTTCATGCACTTGTAGAAGTTGTCACGCCCCCAGTCACTTAGTACCTTCATCTGAGTGATAGGGAGAGGTGAATTGAGTGTGCAAGCCCAACATCCTGTGCTGCATTAGGGGCAGCATTGCCAACAGGTCAAGGGAGGTGATCCTTGCCCTGAGCAGCAGTGAGACTGCAGCTGGAGTGCTGTGTCCAGTGTGGAGCTCGCCTGTATCAGAAAGATATGGACATGGGAGAGTGGGTCCAGCAAAGGGCCAACTAAGATATTAAAGGGACTGGAGCATCTCTCATATGAGGAGAGGCTTAGAGAGTTGCGATTGTTCAGCCTGGAGCAGAGAAGGCTTACATTTTATCCATGTTTATAAATACCTGATGTGAGGCAGTAAAGAAGGCAGAGACGGACTATTCTCAGCTGTATTCAGTGGAAGGACTAGAGTCAATGGGTACAAAATGAAGTATAGAAAATTCTATTTAAGCATAAGAAGAAAACCTTTTTTACTGTGAAGGTGATCTTATACTGGAACAGGTTGCCCAGAGAGGTTGCGGAGTCTTTGTCCTTGGACATACTCAAAACCTGACTGGACAACCTACTCTAGCTGATCTGCTTTGAACAGGAAGGTAGAACTGGACAGTCTCCCAAGGTCCCTTCCAACCTCAAGCATTCTGTGATCCTCATCTGTTTTCCTTTGCCATTAATTTTTCTTTTCTTCTGAATAGCTTTTCCAAAGTCAAGTGTATCCTTTTGTTGTGCAAACTGCTTTTACTATTTCAAGAAAGATCATACTGTCAGAAAATGACCTGCTTATGAAGGTGTCAAGCCAGAGGTTTGTCGGGGGAGGTATTAGTGCCCCTAAATGGACTCCTTTGACAGGTTATCCTCTGAGCTCATTTAGTTATTGTGTTTGTGCCTTTCAATTGAGATGATGACTTTGGCAACAGAAAGCAAACTTTCTTAGGCTACAGCTCCCTGTGTTCTTTGTTTCTTTGTGTCTTCCATGTGTGTAGAAGTGTAGGTCCCACATTACTGAAGATCCTCTCACTCTCCTTCAAGCTTGTCCTAATCTGAGGATTTAAAGAACATCAGAGCCCATTGCTTCTAGAGTAGGTCAGTGTTTATGAGATTTCAGTACAAAGGGTACATCTCCTCTTCATGCAGCTGATTCCAGCCTTTGAGGGAATTTGAGAGTTTGCTGTAAGAGTGCTAATGGAAGAAATAGGGTGCTTGAGGGGAAAAAATACACAGCTGAGAGATACTCCTGTTCAGAACTGTGAAATGCATGGTCTTTATGACCCCATTGTTTTAATTTCTCATTCCTGGTCTGATGAACTGCTGTTTACTGGCTTGTGTCAGAGAGTGGCTTCTCATTTTCAGTGAATACCTTCAAACAGTACTAAATGCTTAGATATTGCTGTATATTTCATTTTATCAGCCATTCCAGCTTTCAGGTTTTCCTGGCTCCAATATTGTTGAATGTTATAAAGCATGCAGCTGACAGGGGAAGATTTTGTGTGTAAACACTGAGATTTATTTGACCTAGAAACTGATTGGAGACTTTGAATGTACATAAAATTTGGATGCTGCTATTCAGATGGAAAAGAAAGGCCCCTTAGCCTAGGCAAGTATTCCAGCCATTCTTACTCCCATATAAATGCCAACTTTCTGCCACCGCTATCATCTCTCATTGATTAATACTTGGCTGTAGTGGTCACCAGTGTTTGTTCAAGAGTGTTTTTTACAGCACTCTGCCTGTCAACTTTATCCTAATGTTTCAAAGAATACCTTGGATCATTTCTCAAGAGATTGACTTTTTTAATCTAAAACAAACAGTAAGGATCAAACTATTTGTTCGTGTTCTGATCTGTTTCCAGGATCATGTGCATCCTGTGCTAGTCCACTCCAGAGACTTGGCGATTTGATTTTGAATATCCAGTATCTTCATCACTATGGAGAGCTTCTGGAGGTTTCTCCTGCCCACACCTGTATAATGCTTACCCCCTTCATAGCTATTGCTTTGGCTTAGGAGAGCTGAAGTAATACAGTGATTGCTAATGAGTAAACTCGCTTTCTAAACAATTTGTGCCTTAGGTCATATTCAGAAGCCTTCTTGCAGGAGATATCAGGGCTCCAATGGGATCAGGGAATTGTTCCACTTAGGTTTTAAGAAATTATGTAAAGTCTTGGCAAAGGACTATGCTAATTGACACTATAGGTTAAATATTCTTTGCCTTTTTATTTGGAGATCATTGGGAAGATAGTTTTGCTTCTCTGTCTTTTATAGGAAGTGCTGGAATATGGAGATCTCTGACTAAGACTGTCCCAATTGAACATCTCACAGCATAGCGAAAGTGAAGGTACTGAACAGGATTCAAGCACACTCTGTAAAGATGCAAATCATCACTGTCACTTCTGAGAATTGTTCCTTTTCCTGAGACTTTATAGAGCTGTGTCTTGAAGATGTGTTAACTTTTGTTGAACATTTTATTGTACCTGAGACCTTTGAGTGGGTAGTTGCTTTTTGCAAAGGAGTCGTCCTTTTCTATAGATACAGGCCCACTCCTCAAGGTGACCTGTGTGAATGAATGGTGCTTGGAGTCAGTTCCCTGCAGTTTGAATGCATGCATGCACAGTCATTCAAAGGAGAAAAAAAGAGTTGCGACAGTAATGGAGTTTAAAGCACACAAATAATGTGGCTGGAGTTCTTTTCCATTTTATTTTAATAAGAATCAAGCAATAAAAGGAAATTGGTTAGTTTTGAGAGGAAGAGACAGTGGAGCATGTTCTGTGCTTTCATACCACATATATGTTGAGTATGCAGGGGCTGGGATAGGGAGGCTGCTGTTGGAGGCCAGGGGGCTCTGTGCAGGTTACAGGCTCAACATCTGGAATGTGAAAACATTTTTAGGAAATACACCTCAAAAACCTTCAGTTACACAAAGGTTTATTCTTTCTTTATCCATGTTTATTCGTTTAGTTAAGTCCTGTCAATGAAGAGGTTGGCAGTCTTTGATTGATTTAAAAGTCTCTAGTCCCAAATTGCAGTTTTGAGGACTCCTTAATGATGATCTTTCAGCAGACTGTCAAAAAGCTTTTCAGTATTCATATTCAAATATGTCTTGATGTGTTCAATGTGTAGGACAAAATGAAATACTCATTTCAATAATAACTCATTCTTTTTTGTTTTGTTTTCTGAGTATCTTGAAAGAACAGCTAAAACAAGAACAAAATTACCACACTGATATTTTTTGATCAGTCATTTATATCTGTGATGTATATGAACTGAAGTCAATCAAAAAAATTTTTTTTAAATTAAAACACTTCAGCTTGGCAAGAGCTGAGGCTCTTCCTGTAAACACCAAGAAAGAAAAGGCATGTTGCAGAAAGCTCAGAGAGGAGAGATGAAGAGAGAGCTGAACTGAGGTGAAATAGGAGCTGGATAATGCAAAGATGGTACACTTCTAATGGAAGGACTGTGTTCCTTATATTTAAAGCTATCTGAAATAAGCAAGCTTTTGCTTGCTGGTGTCATTTTTATTTAGGAAACAGTGGATTTTTATGTTAATGAATTTCTTCCCCAAATTTTTGTGGATTCTGATCAGCTTTGGGAGCTGATGTTTATAAAGTTTAGGTCATACGATACAGGGTGTTCACCACTCTCTATATTGAAATATGAGGTCTTCTGCAAGTCTATCTTCATCCATATATAACTGATCTATTAATGTGAACAGAGTTATTTTCTTTCATGGCATCTGTTTAAGGGAATTTTTTACAGGCTTTCTCATAACTCTCATATTGCTGGTATTGTCAGTCTACTTAATTATACTTCATTATAGCATGTGGCTTAAATTTATACTTTTCTTTTACAGTTTGGAAGAACAGAAGTAATTGATAATACTTTAAATCCAGATTTTGTAAGAAAATTTATAATGGACTACTTCTTTGAAGAAAGAGAAAATCTACGATTTGATTTGTAAGTTAACAATCTTTGACTATAATATTGCAGCACTGTAAACATATTAAGTTTTGTCCAGCATAAAATTAACTTGAAAAGAGATAGTATCTATTGACATGGAATACGTTAATAATCATGATTGATTTAGCATTGCTTCCTCAGAAATAAATGTGTAACATAGTAATGACTGAGTTTTAAGAAATTGGCAGGTGTTAACTAGTCAAAGTACAACCATACTCACAATCATTACTTTTAGAAAATAGTTAGAAAGCTAAGGATGTCAAAATGTTGCAATATTTTTGCAGCGTAGCCAATAAAACAGGTGTGGGCATACTGTCCAGAAATAAAATATTGTACAGGGAGTACAGAGACAAAATTCTCTTTCATAAAATAAATGCCAGTATGCATCTAAGTATACTAATTTTTAAGATTTTAGAATGAAGGTGGTTGTTCTAGAAGTAGATGGCTTTTGACATTATTCCAGATGTAGTCATTTCATTCCAGTGGTGGAATTGGTTTGATTTTCACTTTATTCTTTGGAAAATAGAATTGAGAGTCCAGTCACCAGGTCACCTTACATGTTATTTGTTACATTTCACCCCATTCTTATTATTTCAGTCTTTGTGATAATCAAGCTTATCTTGTTTTTTTTTAATTCTCATCCTCTTTTTTTGTTAGCAATTCTTCCTAAACTTGCCCTATGATGAGAGAGCACTTGAATAACCCTCGCAGATAATTAAGGGAAAGCCATTCACTCAGTTTTGCAGTATAGTTTTGCGTAGTGGCCACAGTTTTTCTTTACATGTCCTTTTCAGTTGAAGAACCATTTTCCTTTTACTTTTCATTTCCTTTACAAGATGTACTTTTAGCTTGAGTTTTGTCAATTCTTCTTTGTGTTCCTAAGACTTCTGCCTTGTATATTTCTTTTAGTTTATTTGTTCTTGAGAAAGATTTAGGAGCATAATTTGTTAAGTTACTTACCGAAGAAATATCAAGAAAGATAACAGTGTGGTCTGCTATATACTTCTATATAGAAGTACATTCCTATACTTCTAATACTAAAGATTGAGGTCTCCTGATATGCTTTGTGGAATTGTGACAAATCCTACTCAGGTGTTGATTATAAGTTGTAGTATTGTCACTTCCCAATGTGAAGGAAAGTTACATTGCATTCATATAGAAACTGCATTTATTTCATTTCTGTCTTGTAAACAGCAAAACAGATGATGAAAGGCTTCGTAATTTGCTTAAAGTCTCCTAGAAAATTCATGGTAAAGCCATTTTTAAATAATCTAGGTTTTAGTCTCAATGTGCCATTTACTTATCAAAGTAGTTGCTTCAAAGCGACTGACAGTCTCTTGATCCCCCCCCACCCCCGGAGTTTCAGGAATGCAAATCAATCTGTACATTAAGCAGGGCATAAAATAAATAGGGCAGTGATCACATTAGTGATGATTTTTCCCATAGCAGTGGAGGAAAAACTGTGATGCCTGATAGATATATGTTAGCAATGTTAATAAAGTTACATGTAGTTCTACTGATTTTAAGTTGCCAGCAGGGTGTACTGGCAGCATTTCCTATATTGCGGAAACAAAAAAAACCCCACGTCTAATTTTTCTTTAGCTGTAAATGTCTTTTTATAGCACATCAGAATGCTTCCTAAGTTAACAAGATGTGTTGGAGGAATTAATGAGGAAAAAAGTTCCATTGTCTTCAATACACACATAGCAGCTAGCTGTTTCCTTCTAGACTTGAACTATTTCAAGGAGTGAAAGGAAATACGCTATGCCAAGATAGTTTACAGGGTGCTTCTAGATGGCTAAGTACAAATTCTTTAATCTTCACCATGGAAGCCTGATGCAGACTTTATTTTTTATTTGAGAAGTTGGATTTAATGTCATTAAATCTGCTGAGTGTAACTGTTGCCTGTTATTTAAAGTAATTTTAAGTAAGAGCTAATCACTTTGTGAAATAAAGGATTCTCCTCCAAGTGTAGGTGAAGCATTGCTGAAATAAAGACACAGGTGGGGCTGTGTAGGAATCTTGATTTGGTTGCCTCTTGCTTCTCATAGGATGCATGTATATTACGGGGAGGAGGCAGTGCAGTAGAAGAGAAGAGCAAAAGAAATGAACCAAGAAAGAGAAAGCTAGGCTCAGCCTAGGCAAAGAAAGGAAAGTCTGTAAAGAACTTCCAGATAAGTGCTATCCGAAAAGGACTGGGACCTGGAAGGAAAAATACAGTCTCTTGTTTGATTTTTCATATACTTGGAGGAATAGACTCCTGTTTGTTTATTAATGAAAAGCTATAAATATCAAACATACTCTGTACTTATCAGAAAGACCTGACTGCTTTCTGCTGCTGTTCTGGATTACCTGGACACAAGTCTAATCTGAACTCAAAGCTCAGTAACTGTTTTTAATGTTTGCCTGCAAATGACCATACAGCCGTAGCCTGTGAGCCCTATAACAATGATAGATGAGAAATGAAACATTTTAGAACTCCAAGTTAAAAATGTGAATCTCATATAGCTACTCATGGATTAAAACTCTGATTTAGATCAGCATTTTTGGAAAGCTTCCTTTTTTAAATTCCTCAGCAAAATACTACTGTTGGCCAAAGTGTTATTTTTCAAAGAAAGAAACTCCTCATATGATTCGTATTCTTTGCAACAAAAAGAAAGCGGTCAGTAGATCTTTGATTTTTGGTGTTCTGATAAATGAGCATGAGTCCACTCCTAAACTGTACAGGCACCAATGTCTCAGGCCCCTTTCTGTTCATATTTGATGTTTTGTTACTGGTTTTAACAGTGAAGTAGTTCTTTGTTTTAATTGTATAGCTAGCCCTCAGGTCAAACTACCAGTTGTGTTTTTCTGTTCAATTTCACTAGGCAGTTTGCAATTACTTTTTTAAAAAAAAACAAACAAACCAACAACTCATGTTAGTGAATCTTATTGTCATTCCTTTGTTTACAAATATGTTTCTAAAACTTTGACTATGCTGCACCACATCCCACTACATTATGGTATTCCTGTCCTCCTGACTTGTGGTCTGCTCTGTAACGCATCCCAAGAACCAGCTGTGGCAGCACAACCGAAGGGATAGCATAGCGTGCGGTGGGAGCGGAAACGCAGGGGAGGCTGAGATGGACACAGAGGATACTTTTTCAATGTAGCTACTGGCATTGAATCTGAACGTAGGATTTGATAAAAATATTAGTGTGGATTATCTAATAAAGATGGAAGACTATGAAAGTATAAAGATAAGTAATCAGCCAAGAATTTCTTCTATTAATTTTTTTTAATCTATCTTGAATTCATGGAATAATTTTTTTGAAATCTGACTTGAGAACGGCAGGGAAATAATGGCATTTTCTAGCTGAAGGAAGAACAAGGTTATGATAAGCTGAAAAGAAAAACTCTTGCTAAAAGCAATTTAGTTTATTGTCAGTTATTTTTATTTAATCAGTCAAATGACTGAAAAATTACCTAAGAAAATAATTCACAAGTTAGTTTGTTTTCTAAGATTAATTTTTAATTTTTGTTCTGGTTTTTGGTGGCTTTCATTGTTCAAGCAGGAATATCAGAATAATTTCTCTTAGTAGCCTGCACTTTGAAAATTATTTCATTAGAAATAGCTAGTGAGCCATAATCCTATAATCTGTGATGATTCAGTTTTGCCTTTCTCACTGGTAAGGCTTCCATTCACTTATGTGTTTGTGTAAATTTCAATCACTGAAATAGGTGAAAGAATTGTTTGATTTTTCTTTCTTTACATTGTCCTCAGATCTGTCATCTGGCAACTCTGATATAACTTTCCTTTTTTTTTTTTTTTTAAGCTACGATGTTGACTCAAAGAGTCCTAACCTATCAAAACATGTAAGTTTTTCCTTGCTGTCATACTTTCTTGTGCTGAAATGCTTACACTTTCCTAAATATGTTTTATTTTCTTTTGACTGTAAGTAATACCAGATGCACAGAGACAAATACAGCAATTGTACTCTGGTTAACAACATATATAATGCTCGTGAATATACTTTTAATGGGACGTTCCTCCTGTAACAGGCATATTTAAGCACACGTATATATTTTCAGAGATGTGAGATGCTGCATTTTGTTGATATTTCTCTGGGTCCTAAAAATTATAAACATGTTTTGATTGTGTCCTGATTAATATTAGTAGAAATCTTTAATGCTCATGTCATCTTGAAGTGCAAGGGATTAAATAGTAACTTTAAGATTTAGGGATGTGGGAGTAGAATTCAGAGGCATCTGAGCAAATTTTTTTTTTAATAAATACAGGAAGACTTTGGTAAGAGAACCTTTAAGAATCTGGAGCAAAAGAGATGAGAATAATGGAAGGAAAGTTCTATGTGTTCTTAACAGTGGAAAGATAACACTTCTAGCCATTGATCTCCAGTTGGATCCTCCCTGTAAAGATTTAAAGCCCCTGGTAAACTGTTTTCCATCTCTGTCATCCTGGAAGGGTGATCTGAATAACAGCAATGCTAGCTAGGATGATGCAGAAAATAGAAATCTGCCCTATACTGCCTTCAACAAAGATAAAGCCTCAGCCTGGGCTTCTGCCCAAAATTGTTTGCACTTCTGCAGTAACTAGTTTATCTGAATTCTTTTCTTTTTTCCCTGAAACATGCTTCTTTGTACAAAAATCTCATAATTAAGTTTTAATAAAAAGATAAGACACAAGATAACTTAGTCACTATGTAAGTACAAAGAAAGATATATGCAAATATATACCCTAGATTTCATTGTTTGATTACTGGAACAGGAATGGAACGCTTGAGTATCTTGCTGAGCCCATGGGAAAAAAGGACAAAACAATGAGAAAACAAACGAATGTTCATCTGAAGACTGTTCAAGGAGATCTTGAGTTGCATATGTGCCTGTAACATTTTAATTAGTACTGGCTAAGCATACTCAGATGTATTAGGTCCTGTTTTCTAAACAGTGCCAATTTCCTGGGATCTTGAATTGTGGAGGGAAACTTTATTCTTTAGACATTAACATTAATATCAGAGAAATCTTGTTTCCCTCCATTGTCTTTAAGAGGAAATCTATGCAAGTTGGTAGAGACTTGGTATCCATGCTGAAGACATCCAAACTATGCCATGCTGAAGACATCCAAACTATGCCGTAAATATTATGTACACGAAGAAGACGTCTCTCAGAACCCTGTGAAAGATGGTAGCTAGAAATGTGTTTCTTCACCACAGCAATTCATTTCCATCATTTCCCAAGTGCTCAAGGTTGGTTTGGATTGTTCTTTTTGCTGCCAGCTTCCTGCATCTCTTTCCCATAGCTCTTAAGAATTTGAGCAGTGAGTAGGTGGGAAGTGAACAGAGCTTTGCTCGTATCCATGCACTGGGAGCTTGGTGTTTCTGCAAAATGTCAGGCCAGTAGTATTTGCATAGCTAGGCTGCTCATGTGTTTTAGTCACCTCATGTGGAATAAGGTCTTCCCTGTTCCTGAAAAGAGCTGTTGACCCATTCCTTTGGAAATACTGGGCAGTGTCATTTAATAGTTGAACAGTTTGGGGGATGAAAAAAGAGTCAACCTGAAGAATTTCAATTTCAGTGACTCAGTTTTGGCAAAATGAGAAGCAAGTGAAGCAGGTTTTATAATGGATGTACAAAGTAACCAGACTAGACAGTGCTGCCATTGTAGCTGTCTGTAATAATGTTTATAGAATAGAATAATAGAATCATTTAGGTTGGAAAAGACCTATAAGATCATCAAGTCCAACCATAAACATAACACTGCCAAGTCCACCACTGAACTATGTCCTTAAGTGCCACGTCTACATGTCTTTTAAATACCTCCAGAGGTGGTGACTCGACCACTTCCCTGCGCAGCCTATTCCAGTGCTTGTTAACCTTTTCAGTGAAGAAATTTTTCCTAATATCCAGTCTAAACCTCCCCTGGCACAACTTGAGGCTGTTTCATCTTCTGCTATTGCTAGTTACTTGGGAGAAGAGACTGACACTCACCTCACTACAACCTCCTTTCCGGTAGTTGTAGAGAGCGATAAGGTCTCCCCTCAGCCTCCTTTTCTCCAGGCTAAACAACCCCAGTTCCCTCAGCTGCTCCTCATAAGACTTCTGATGTAGACCCTTCTAGACCTTATAAAACTAACTACCTGAAATTAGAATTTTATGTTCATGGTAACTTTGTAATTTAGGAAAAGACCAACAGTGTAATGAATGGTTGTCATTAATAACAGACCGTGGAACTAATAGGAATTATGGAAACGCCACCAAAAAAAAAAAAAAAAAAGAAAATTTTGGAATGCATTGTTTCAGTGTAGAAAATTGTGTTATTTTAGAATATATTATACCTGATGTTTACAAAAATGAATGAGGATCCGAGTATTTTCAGATGAATTTTAGCCATTTTAAAAGACTTAATCTTTATGGAAGCAGTGTCACAGTGTCAGATCAGTTAAAGGACATAGTTCAAAAATTTATTTTTTTCAGGGTTATTTTCCTCTTCAGTGTGATTAGTTCTCAGATCCAATTCACTATGTGGACCCATAACTAACACAGCTCAGAGACAGGAATGAGTAGCCTGGGCTGAGAAAAGAGTCAGAACTACTTGTGCAGATATTCACTACTATACACAGTGTCATAAAGTCATGGTTCGCTGTATAGGAATTACAGTGTCTTGATTCTCTGTTTGCGAACAAGTCGCATAAACTACGGTTACCAGTACTGCCAGGGATGCTGGGAAGAAGAGCGCTAGCAAGCTCCTTTTACTTGCAAGATAAGGAGTTGGACTGCAGCAGAAAATTTTTTTCAATATACATACAACAATTTGAAAATCCATTCATATTTTTATACTACTTATGTTACAAGGAGATATAGTTAAATTATAAACCACAAAAATAAATTCTCTCATTAAAGCAACGCTTATTGTTTTGGGTTGACCCTGGCTGGACACCAGGTGCCCACCAAAGCTGCTCTGTCACTCCCTTCCTCAGCTGGGCAGGGGAGAGAAAATACAACAGAAGGCTCCTGGGTCGAGATAAGGACAGGGAGAGATCAGTCACCAATTACTGTCACGGGCAAAACAGACTTGACTTGGGGAAGAAAATAATTTAATTTGTTGTCAATCAAAGCAGAGTAGGGTAATGAGAACTAAAACCAAATCTGAACACACCTTCCCCCCACCCCTCCCTTTTTCCCAGGCTCAACTTCACTCCCCATTTCTCTCCCTCCTCCCCCTGAGCGGCGCAGGGGGATGGGGAATGGGGGTTGTGGTCAGTTCATCACACGCTGTCTCTGCCGCTCCTTCCTCCTCGGGGAGGACTCCTCACACTCTGCCCTGCTCCAGCGTGGGGTCCCTCCCATGGGAGACAGTCTTCCATGAACTTCTCCAGTGTGAGTCCTTCCCACAGGCTGCAGTTCCTCACGAGCTGCTCCAGCCTGGGTCCCCCCACGGGTGCCGTCCTTCAGGAGCAGGCTGCTCCAGCCTGGGTCCCTGCGGGGTCACAAGTCCTGCCAGCAAACCTGCTCCAGCCGGGGCTCCTCTCTCTCCCCACGGGGCCACAGGCCCTGCCAGGAGCCGGCTCCAGCGTGGGCCTCCCACGGGGTCACGGCCTCCTTTGGGCAACCCTCTGCTCCGGTGTGGGGCCCTCCCCGGGTGCGGGTGGAGATCTGCTCCCCTGTGGAGCTCCATGGCTGCAGGGGCACAGTTGGCCTCACCACGGGCTTCCCTGCCGGGGCATCTCTGTTTTGGCTCAAGGAGCCCCTCCTGCTCTGACCTGGGTGTCTGCAGAGCTGCTCCTCTCATGTTCTCACTCCTCTCTCCGGCTGCAATTGCTGTGACCTTTCCCCCTTCTTAACTCCGTTCCCCAGAGATGCTGCCACTATCACTGATGGGCTCGGCCTTGGCCAGCGGTGGGTCCATCTTGTAGCCGGCTGGCACTGGCTCTGTCGGACACAGGGGAAGCTGCTGGCAGCTTCTCACAGAAGCCACCCCTGCAGCCCCCTTGCTACCAAAGCCTTGCCATGCAAACCCCATACACTTGTGTATAATTGTCAATCCAGGATGCTCATACAGATCCTGCATACGCTTGAATTTCTGCGAACATACTAACTACCAAGAAATTTGTAGAATCAGTGTAGAATCTCTTCATAAAAGAGAAATTTGTTAAAATGCTCCAGTTAAAGAAGGTAAAGAAACAGTCATGTTTCTAATGCTTTAGAATTTTTTCTCAGTTTAGTTTTTGTTGATGAAAAAGGCAATATAAAAACAGTAAGTGGAGTGCGTTAGAATTGCTTCTGTAAATGTAATCCAGTGTTCTGTAAAGTACGTAATAGTAAGTCTATTTTATGATTTGTTATTGCATAATTATTATTAAGATGCAACGTTCAGCAGAATGTGTTCTACAGTAGTGAACAGATAAATGGGAAACCAAATTTGTTTCAATGTGAAATACGAATTTTGAGTTTTTATGTTACTGCTTTTCAGGATTTTTTGGGACAAATGTTTTGTACACTGGGAGAAATCGTTGGATCACAGGGGAGCAGACTGGAAAAATCAATTGTGTAAGTATGTCGTTCTTGAATGTTGGATGAATACATACTGCTTCCTATGGTGAGAGTTGTGGCGTTCTTTTGCTGTGAGGTATCTTGATACACAGAATTGACAGACATGGCTTCTAAGAGAGAATAAATTGTTAGGTACAATAGAAGTCTTTCTTTATAGACTATGATAATTTAAGTTTCAATTTGGACAATTAGCAAAGGAATTGACTCATCCAGGATTTCTGTCAGCTTCATTATATCTTGCATTAGAAATAGTTTGAGTATACTAATCTTAAACATGTTTTTCTTTCTACTTTGCAAATTAACACGTCATAAATCTTTATTGCTTCTTGTTCAAGCATCAAGGAAGAAAACCCTCACTGTTTCAAATCCAAATATTCCTACTTGTATTTCTGTTATTCCCTATAATACAACTCTCAAGCGATGAGGCAATCTGGAGTATCAAATATTTTCTATTTATCCTACTAAATTTATAAAAAAAATTCTTATGATCAATGGATTTTTCTCTCACTGAGAAGGTTTTGATGTTTGCAAACCATTGTTCATAGAGATGTACAGATATTTAAAACACAAATTAATTTGAACAGTCTTCATTTTCTATTCCTAAATAATGGTTGAGTAATTGAAAATATTTTACAATTTTTGTCTAAATATATGCTACAAATTCTCATATGACATTAAAAGCAAACATTTAAAGGTAGAGCTAGAGCTAGGCATTTCATATGATGGTAATATCTTTTTATTTTGAATTTTTGTGGGGTTTTTTTTGTTTTTTTCTTTTAGTAGTAATTGCACTGCAGTGAAGGATCATGAATTTGGTTATTCTGTCTGATGGAGCGTTCTTCTTGTCCCATTTTACTGGGTTCATTATGAGTAATATACCAGGAATTACTTCATTTACTTTTCTTCATCACTGATTTCCGTGTAAGGGCAGATTAAGTTTTTCAGGCTTAACAAGCCTTATATTATTTTGGGCTAAACTTTGATGAAAACATCACATGGGGCACATATTCTGACTTTGTATTCAAATGACAAGAACCAGGATCTGAATGAACTACAACAATTTGCAAAATTCAGAATGTACTTAGATATTATTTTAGTACAACTGCAAATACAAAAAAAGTCCCTACAAAGTTATATGAATGATGTATTATTAATCTGGTGTAAAATTCTTAAGAAATATGTTCCTAGCCATAAATTTTCTTCTCTGTATATATTTGATGTAATCAACTGTTTCTGTTACTCAGGTGACCCTTTTATATCCATCTGTGGTGGTTTATATGGCTTATACACTGGTTATCTTTTTATGTATCCTGTACCTGTCAACTTCAAACTTAAACATTAGTTTAAGTAGTAGCTTGGAAGTCCTGTGAAGAATCTCAGAAGTCAGTATTTTAATATCAGTGTTCAAAATATACCAATGGTAAACTTTTCCCCTAGATTTTATTAGAGACTATTAGACTTTTTTCTTGTATATGTAAAGAGCTTAATGTCATTGATTAAATAAATTTCTAAAAAAGGCATTTCTTTAGTTTGTATCAAGGAGCATGGTGATGTTCTGTGAAGGTGGCCCTAAACTTTTCATCGTGGTGAAAACAGTGGTCAGCTTCAAGGACACCCTCATATGATAGCTATAATTTTCTCTTTGAAGAACTTTGAAGTGTTGAGCTGTCAAGCTAAAAACTCTCCTCAATACTGAATGCAGTTAAATTCTTAACATTTTTACAATTCCAACACAAGCATAAACTTGGAAAAGCATCTAAAGTTTCCAATAAGAAATGCATGCCAAAAATAATTTCAGCTTGTCTCTAGAACTTCTTCTGGACGAAATAACAGTTCAGAACAGACCATTTAAATTCATAAACCAAAAGAAAATTTTCATAGTTTTCCTTTAATTTCATCTAAGGGTTCTTATGAAATCATAAAAACTTTAAAGTAAAAGAAATGTTTCCATTACAAAAACTATGGTAAACTTCCTTTAATTATATTTTAAGTTTAGAAAATATTTTAATGGGATTTAATCTACTTGAATTCTTGAGATTTATGCATACAAATCCTTTTGAATCATAAATGTCAGGGGTTGGCTGGCACTGCTTTGTGGGGAGGCATTCCTGTAATTATGCCCTTCCAGTCCAGTAGCCTTGACTAAATTCTGTCTGTGTCTTCCTTCCAATAATTTGTTTTTTATACAAAGGAAAATTTCAACTGGACTCATTTATCATACAGTTCATGCTGAAAAATTGAGTAACATGAAAAAACTTGAAAAGTCCTTGTAAAAAACTTTTTAACTTAGTGTTTTATCAAAAAAATCCTTTGATTTAGTTTCCCTCATTTACAGCCAACTGCCAATGATTCAAACTGATTTGTAACAAATGTAAGCTGGTAGTTCTCTTACTGAATTCCATGAGTGCTGTGATCATTACTGCTGCAACATCCTTTAACAATATGATTCATATTATCTTTAATATTCAGAATCGAGGTCAGTAATAAATGCATTTTAGATGAATTTTGAGGGCTTCCAAATATAGTTGAGTCACCTGATCACTGTATTTACAGACTCAGTCTTTATGACAAGTCCCTAGTAATCGTCCCTGCTCCCCCCTTTGCTGCAACCTCTCCTGCCCTTCTCACCATCCCTCCTCAAGGACTACACCAATACTTGTTACACTATTTATTTTTAAATCCAGTAACCCAGTTGGAGAAACAGCCCCTCCCAGCTCCTACCAAGGGCTGTCCCAGGAGAGTCAGCACCATGGGATGGGGATACATACTCTCTACTTGTTCTGGACATGTTTTTAGCTCTTGATGGTCAGGTTGGTTGCATAGTTTGACTGTCTACTTGAGCACACAAACAGTATCCTGTCAATGTGGACAAGACGTTGGTCCTATTTTGTTTACTTCTGCTAAAATAGAAGTTCACTAACTTTTCACTATCTAGGCCTAACTTATGCTAACTGCCACAGTGAATTGCACTGTTGCAACTCCACTGACTGTTTTCACTAGTTGTCAGTTGACTCTGCTGGAAGCCTGTGGTGACTTGGTCAGAGAAAGGTGCTGACTTTGAGGACGCCCATATTTAGTAAGACAAATCTGGATGACTTCTTGACTGTCTTTGTAGTTCTGACTTCAAAGTGGTAAATTTTTCAGCACACTACACTTTTTTTATGAGAAGATTCCTGAAATTTATTTTAAACATGTAGATTAAAAACATGTAGATTAAAAATCAGCCATTCAGCAGTTTGTCATCACTCAGTATAGGTTAAGTGAAGTCTGAAGTGGGTAACAAGGTTGTCATCGTTTAACCCGGCAGGTATCTAAAGCAACCACACTAAAGCCATTTGCTCACCCCTTCCCCACCCAGCGGGATGGGGAAGAGAATCAGGAAAAAGGGTAGAACTCATGGGTTGAGATAAAGATAGTTTAATAGGACAGGAAAAAAAATAACCATGATGATAAAAGTATATACAAAACAAGTGATGCACAGCACAGTTGCTCAGCACCCACTGACCGATGCCCAGTTAGTTCCTGAGCCACGGCCCCTCCCTGGCCAGCTCCTCCGGTTTATATACCAGGCATGACGTTGAATGGTATGGAATATCCCTTTGGCCAGCCTGCGTCAGCTGTCCTGTCTGTGTCCCCTCCCAGCCTTCTGTGCACCCCCAGCCTGCTTGCTGGCAGCCCAGCATGAGAAGCTGGACAGTCCTTGACTGTTTAGCAACAACCCAAAACATCAGCATGTTATCAACATTATATTCATCCCAAATCCAATACACAGCATTATACCAGCTATCAGGAAGAAAATTAATTCTATCCCAGCTGAAACCAGGACACAGATGAAGTTTAAAGTTGAAATTAGCTATGAGAAAAGAAAAGATATCAGTGAAGATTCTATGGAAGAAAGGTCTTACAATTATTTCACAGTTGTGTGGCCCTGTGTAATACATTTTCTCTTGGGTCAACAAACATTGTTCAGGTCTGGTTTCTGATACTCTCTTCTATAACAGTTACTAAATGGACCCAAATCAGTTGTCCCCCTGAAAGATTTTTAAATATACCTTCCTTTTTGTTATATGTGGCATGGGTAGATACTTGTTAATTGTTAATGAGAAAGTGTTCTTGACTTTTTATCAGCTCTTCCCAGTGTTCAGGTTTTATTTTGTCATTGGTGCTTTTGACAGTGGCTAGACAGCTGTGCCTGATTGATTGTTCACTCTGGAATCTCTAAAGTATGGATACCGTGGTGTCTAGGAGACATTTGTCATCTTATTTTATTCATTAAACCACTGTATTGCATTTCAGGTTTGTTTGCTTATAGACTTGTGTTTAATGTTTCTTAATAGTCAAATAACAATAATTCAATTGACGATATTGCATGTCTTCCATTCCTGAGGATATTTAATGCTTTGAATTTACCGTTCTCTTTACAAAGTCAAATCCACATTCACATAACTTAAACGTTCTTTGTGATCTGTTACTTGAGATCAGACAGCTTTTTCTCTTCACAGTATTTCTGAAGATCGTTAAAATTTTGCCTTTTCTGTTCTCTGCCAATGGATGCACAAAAAAGAGAATGCCCAGTACTGTTTTAGTCCCAATCAGCTACCCTACTGAAGTAGCACTTTTTGTACTTGAGCAGCTGGAATTCCATTCTTTGATTGGCATTTGTCAAGATTTAACCCCAGCCAGCAACTAAGCACCGCACAGCCGCTTGCCCACTCCACCCCAGTGGGGTGGGGAAGAGGATCAGAAGAGCAAATGTGAGAAAACTCGTGGGTTGAGATAAAGACAGTTTAGTATGTAAAGCAAAAGCTGCGCACGCAAGCAAAGCAAAACAAGGAATTCATTCACCACTTCCCGTTGGCAGGCAGGTGTTCAGCCATCTCCAGGAAGGCAGGGCTCCATCACACATAACAGTTGCTTGGGAAGACAAATGCAGTCATTCCAAATGTCGCCCTCTTCCTTCTTCTTCCCCCAGCTTTGTATTCTGAGCATGATGTCATACGGTATGGACTATCCCTTTGGTCAGTTGGGGTCAGCTGTCCCGGCTGTGTCCCCACCACAACTTCTTGTGCACCCCCAGCCTACTTGCTGGTGGGGTGGTGTGAGAAGCAGAAAAGGCCTTGACTCTGTAAGCACTGCTCAGCAATAAGGAAGACATCTCTGTATTATCAACACTGTTTTCAGCACAAATCCAAAACACAGACCTATACTAGCTACTATGAAGAAAATTAACTCTACCCCAGCCAAAACCAGCACAGCATTGAAGTAAGCTCTGACATTCTTTCAAAATGAAAATTAGAAAGACTTGAAGCTTAAACTTCATATCTATCTACTTTGGACATTTACAAAAGCCTCATGAGATTTAGAACTCCATGGCTGCCATGAGCTTGCAAACTGCAAGTCAGATTTTATATCACCAGGGATAGTTACCTTAGAAGGTCTACCATGAAAGGATACTTTTCATCAAAGTGATGGTGAAACATCTCAAGCCTGGAGGGTCACCATTGCAGCGGTCTGTCAGCCAGGCTAAAACATACCTTGCTACTAACCTTCATGGTGCATGCAAAAGTGAAGTTATAAACACATATTTTTCTTCTCCGCCTTCATGACGGGCATGACTTGCAGTTTCGTTGGTCTTACTCTGAGGCATGAACCTAATAGTATTTGGTCTTGGATGTCTCCTGAACCTCTATCTCTGTTTCTGACACCATTAAGGGCTTTGAATTCAATGCAGACTGTCTTGCTCCCAGTATGGTAGTGTGCTGGCCTGTTATCCCTGTGACTATGAGAGTTTTTGTCCAAGAACATACTTTAGTGTTGCACTTCATTTTAGAGACTGGCCAGATACAGAGGTGAACATTTGCTCTGGATAATGTCTCTTGGAAAGTAAATGTAGTCATACAAAGCAGATGAAACAGAGAATCTGACATTTTAACGGTAATGTTTACTCTCTTTACCTGTTGGGTTACTAGCTTCATTAAATGCCTTCTCAAGACAAGCTCCATGTGTAAGGTTTACTCAGGCTGGCCTTGCATGCCCCAGTTGTATTAGCATGAAAGGATATGATGCAGATGTATCTACTTCCAAAAATGACACCGCTTTATTTTTCTCTCAAGGGAATGTCACCTTCCCAGACATTGTTCAGAATTAGATATTTGCATGTTCTGTCTTCCTAGAGAGAAGATGCTAACCTCATTTATAACTCTAAGTAATGCTTCTTTCAGGATCTACTAAGTGCATTCCTGTAGGGATTCCCTTTAATAAGGAGGCAGAGCCATGGCAGAGCTTAATGAGCATTCTATGCTAGTTATTCACATCTGAGTGCCATTGCTTGCTAATGAGGCTGTGCTGGAGCCAGCTGGCCTATTTTGGGAAGTTCATTCCCCTGCCATCTTGCTGTGAATGTAATTGATAGAAAAACATCTAAACCCTGGAATTGGGACTTCCTATATATTTGTCCTGCCCTGTTATCTGTGGTTGTGACTGCCAGAGGTCTAGGTTCTATAAATTCAGGGATAAGACTGTAAATTTTTTAGTCATCTGAAAAATGTTCCATCCTCTGCCTCATTGCAGTTTCAGCTTGCAAAATTGGAGGCTCTGTTCAACCTCTCAGGTTTGACTTCCCAGATGAATTGTCATCTTTCTCTGACTTTTTCACCAACTCTGGAAAGGTCCTCTTTTCAGTCCTTTTTAAAGCCCAAGTGGTCTTCAGAGTGTCCTTTCAAACTTCTCTAGATGCTGCAAATGTGGTGTCTCAATCATGGAATCATTTGTTCTAAGGAGACAATAATTACTCCTCAAGACTGTATCTCGTCTAGAGACATGCAGGCGTTGTTGATGCTTTCATTTGATGATGGTCTTCTGTTCGGTTCCTCTAACAGTCAAATTACTTGCTCCCTCAAATAGTGTCCAAAAAGAGGTGATCACTGTAGAACACCTACAGGTTCAGGGTTTTCATGATTGTAGTCTTAAGACAAGCATACAAAGTTTATACTTAATAATGTCACAAAATGTAGAGGTCATTTGGTAGAGTTTTTAGTTCCTGAATAATGAGAACTTTTTGTTCTGTAGAGAAATTCTGTGCTAATCTCAACTAAGCACTTCACCTCGTCATGGTAATATTACCCTTCTTTTGTAAGGCATGCATCCTTGAGAACCTTGGTGATACATCAAGCCAAACCTTACTCCAAATGCTTTCAGATATCACTGTACTGTGTGTACTTTTCACATCTACTAAACAATCACGAATTCCCTTTTTTTCTGTCATACCCACCCAGATATCTTCAGGGGATTGCCTCTCCAGTTTCCCCCATCCTTCAGAGTGATAATTGCAGACACTTCTATGTCTTGGGATTGGACATCCTGTGGCATTTATGGTCATAAGATGAAATGAAGCATGTCTTCGCATAAATGTCTTCATGTGCAAATCTCAGTTTGAGACAGGCAGACGTTGACTGCCACGCATTGTTAAGTGCAGGCAGGGTGGCACAAGGTTCTCTATCAAATGGCAACTGTTTGATGACCAGTTTGTCAGAAATGGGGCTTGCTTATTAACGGTTTACTTCAGGCCTCTAGCTCTTTAGGAGATGATCAGAGTTGTATTTTTCACAATCTAGCATCTGACGCAATAATCTTGGAAGTGTGACAAATCTGTTTGACTTTTCACACCAAAGGAAATGCTTCATGGTTTTTCTTCAAAGTACTGTCACTGCCCAGACTACATCTCAAATATGTCCCTAATGGCACAGTGGACTGGGCTCAAATACTTCAGTACGAAGAATTTGGTTCAGGTAATGGTAATTCTACCAATGCTTTCTATTTGAGTTGGCATAACCTACAGAATTGTGGTGCTGGAATTTACGGGTTTTTTTTAGTTACACTTCTGAGATTTCTATTTCTTCCTTCCCAGTCAAAGCTGGGGTCATGGTCATTTGTTCCTTGAAGCATTTTACCGTGTAAGGTCAGTATCACCCTGATAACTAAATAATTTCTACTACTGCTGTTACTACCAAATTTCAAAGGTTTTTGAAGCTTCAAGAAGTACTGTTGAAAATAAAAAATGCAGCTATTTCATCTTTTGAAAATCTGAGATTTCAATTTTGATATCCCATTGCTACAGAGGCTAAAATGAGTATTTTCAGTTATGAGCTGTTGAAGGGTGACAGCTTTAAAACCAGATGATTTGAAGATGCTGATGAAACTATGAATCATACCGTGTAACATTTGGAATGACCAGATTATTTTTTTCTGTTATTTAAAGAAAATTCTCCATTTGGTCTTAAAGTATTGTACTTTATAAGTCATACCACATTAAATGGAAGAATGCCATAAGTTTTGTATGTCTTTAAATTGCCATTTAAATTTTCACAACAAAAACTTGAGTAAGTGTCACAGTTTACCTTTTCAAATTCAGACTTACCATGTAGCACTGAGGAGGTCCAGGAGAGCAGTCATAGAATGATAGTCTCCTAGAACCATAAAACAGTTTGGGTTGGAAGGGACCATTTAAGGTCATCTAGTCCAACCCCATTGCAATGAGCAGGGACATCTTCAACTAGATCAGGTTACTCAGAGCCCCGTCCAACCTGACCTTGAAGGTTTCCAGTGATGGGGCATCTACCACCTCTCTGGGCAATCTGGGCCAGTGTTTCACCACCTTCACTGTAAAAAATTTCTTCCTTATACCTAGTCTAAATCTGCCCTCTTTTAGTTTAAAACCATTACTCCTTGTCCTATCGCAACAGGCCCTACTAAAAAATCTGTTCCCATCTTTCTTGTAAGGCTTCTTTAAGTACTGGAAGGCTGCCATAAGGTCTCCCTAGAGCCTTCTCTTCTCCAGGCTGAACAACCCCAACTCTCTCAGCCTGTCCTCATAGGAGAGGTGTTCCATTCCTCTGATCATTTTGGTGGCCTTCTTCTGGACCTGCTCCAACAGGTCCACATCTTTCCTGTGCTGAGGGCTTCAGAGCTGGATGCAGGACTCCAGGTGGGGTCTCACCAGAGCAGAGTAGAGGGACAGAATCACCACCTTTGACCTGCTGGCCATGCTTCTTTGGATGCAACCGAGGATATGGCTGGCCTTCTGGGCTATAAGCGCACACTGCTTGCTCATGTGCATTCTTTTCATCCACCAGTACCCCCAAGTCGTTCTCGGCAGGGCTGCTCTCAATCCCTTCATCCCCCAGCCTGTACTGGTACTGTACTGCCCCAACCCAGGTATAGAACCCTGCCCTTGTCCTTGTTGAACCTCATGAGGTTCCCACGGGCCCATTCCTCGAGCTTGTCCAGGTCCCTCTGGATGGCATTGCGTCCCTCAGGCATGTCAACAGCACCACTCAGCTTGGTGCGATCTGCAAACTTGCTGAGAGTGCCCTTGATCCCACTGTCTGTGTTATTGATGAAGATATTAAACAGTCCTGGTCCCAGTACTGACCCCTGAGGGACACCACTCGTCACTGATCTCCGTCTGGACATTGAGCCATTGACCATTACCCTCTGGATATGACCATCCAAGCAGTTCCTCATCCACTGAATAATCCACCCATTAAATCCACATCTCCAGTGTAGAGAGAAGGATGTTGTGGGTGACCATAGATAACATTGGTAGTTCATTCCTTGTCCACTTTTATGGTCACTCCATCATAGAAGGCTGCTAGGTTGGTCAGGCAGGACTTTCCCTTGGTGAAGCCATGCTGGCTGTCTCAAATCACCTCCCTGTCCTCCATGTGCCTTAGCAAGCTTCCAGGAGGATCTGTTCCGTGATCTTCCCAGGCACAGAGGTGAGGCTGACAGGTTGGTAGTTCCCAGAGTCCTCCTTGCTACGTCTGTTAAAAATGGGTGCAATGTTTCCCTTTTCCCAGTCTCCAGGGACTTCACCTGACTGCCAGGACTTTTCAAATGTCATGGGGAGTGGCTTGACAACTACATCAGCCAGTTCCCTCAGGACTCTAGAATGCATCTCATCAGGTCCCACATCTTGTCTGATCCCATAGACTTATGTATGTTTAGGTTCCTCAGATGGTCTCAAACCTGATCTTCTCTTAAAGTGGGAGGGACTTCGCTCCTCCAGTCCCTGTCTTGCAGTTGATCCCCTCGAGAGGTGTGGGAAGAGAGACTGCCAGTGAAGAGTGAGGCAAAGAAGTTGTTGAGTACCTCAGCCTTCTTGTCCAGTTGTTACCAGTTTGCCAGTCTTGCTTCTCAAGGGGGGTACGCTTTCTTTGACCTTCCTTTTCTGGCTGACATAGCTGTAGAAGCCCTTCTTATTATTCTTTGCATCCCTTGCCAAGTTCAGCTTCAGCCGCACCTTGGCCTTCCTGACCCCATCCCTACACACCGGGGAGCTCTCCGATTGCTGGAAAATGACTGCAGCAGTATAGCAGCAGCATTTCCTGATGTATTCTTTATAAACTTAAACAACAATTTTTAAAGAAGAATTTCAGTGAGCTTTCAGAAATTTGCATCAGTATTTGCTCCTCTATTCATAATTTCTAAACTTCTATCTGCTTTTAAAAACTATTTTCCCACCAGTTCTTTATTATACCACAGTCTTGCTAAACATTTTTTGAGTTCCAGAGCATTGTAAAAAATTACAAAAGGATTGAGGAAACTAAAAAGTGAAATAAGAACAAGAGTAAACGTTCTCGTTAATGTTTTGTCATAACAGAAGAACAGGAGTGCCCTCTAGTTCTCTTATAAAAACCTAAAAAATACAAAAATATAATTTTACCTTAATGTCTTCTTGGAAAGTAATTTTATTCCAATAATTAATTATTTTCAAGAAAGACATAATAAATAAAGAACTAGAAAGAAACTGAGCATAAGTAATAGGATTAGTTTTGAAAAAAATCTAGAAGTAATTGCCAAAGTGTGTGCTAATGGACATACTAATAGACATTACAATATTACAGAACTTCTCATTTGTAGTGTAGTGTCATGCAAGGGTTGCATCTAAATATTTGTTCTCCTCAGCCCCCAAAAGACTGCTGCCACTGAATACTATCAGATTATGTGTGGGTCTTCCGTTTCTGCATTGCTCTTCATGCTAAGCATCTGCTCTGTTCTTTCTGGCATTGCAGCAGCATGTTTTTAATTGCTGTCTGGGTGAATTATAATTTATTTTGCAACTACTGTATCTGGTACGGTGGTGAGATTATTATGTGTCTTCATAAACATTCCAGAATAAATACTGTAAAATAAGGCTGGTGTATAGTTTTAAGTATATTTTAGGTAATTTGTTTAAGGAAAATTTGCAAATGGATGGTTTTCAACTTCTAAGTTGTAGAGTCATCTCTAAATGAAAGATCAATGGGAGGGAGGAAAGTAGAATTTCTGATGTTGCTATTTCATCCCATTTAAACTTTTTATGCAATTTCCTTTAAAATTGAAACTGATTTGTTTCTCGCTAGTTAGAATAAATATGCAACTCATTTACCAATTCATTTAGAGTAAACCAGCTTTTTTACCCAGGGCAACTGACAGAAAAGGAAAACTGTATGGTATACCATCAGTTTTGTGACTTGAAAGCTTACTTTGTGCTTACCTGTGTCAATTGTAACTTTCATAAATGATACTAAGGAACTGAGGTGATGTACTTGTATTTTCTTGCAGAGGAATTCCTGGGAAGAAATGTGGAACAGTCATAGTAACAGCAGAGGAACTGGGCTGTTGCCGGGTAAGTGTGTGTTTATTGCTTTTTGAAAAATAAAATGAAAATGATTTTGTCATATAACACTGCAATAGATTGTCACAAGTATAATGTATAAATTTGCATTTTGTGATATATGTAAGAAGTTAGGAGACTCTTTTTCCTGTGAGTTACTCTAAGTTTTAGACGGCAGAAGCAGAAAGAAGCAGAAAACAATATGAAGCATAAAGTTTTTGATTCTCAGATGGGTTTTAAATCTAGTCTTTGTTACCCCAAGTAATTACCTTTTAATCTCTTAGTGTCCAATTTTTAGCAAAGATCCGTTTGTTTCAGCCATGGAATTATGTTTCCATTATGGAATATTGATGTTACATGAACATCATAGTAAAATTTTGGATTTTTAACCTTATAATTAAAAGGCTTTATGGGAATAGGGAGTCATATTATTTTAAAAATGTGAAAAATGTGAAATTAATGTTTATTGGAAAAAAGTAATAAGGTATTTCAAAAAATCGCTGTAAGAGTTTAAACAGTTTTGTTTAAAGAAAGTGAATACTTCTTTGGCCTGTTAATGGCAGATGCCTACTTATTTAATAGAAAACAGAAGAATATTGGGGGTGGGGGGCAGCAGGGAATTTGACTGGTTAAGGGGAGAAACATGGGGTGGTCCTGACCTTCCCCAAGATTGTCACTGCTCCTTCTGCTCCTAGGGTTCATGGAGAAGTGGATTGGACAGAGGAGGGGGCTTGCTGGCCAGAAAGCCCCTGGCAAGCCAGGCCAACTGAGTTGCTTCCCAGCACGGACTGAGCTAGCTGTAATCCATAAATCATAGGGAAACAGAGACTGTAAGGAAGAATAAAGAAGGATTATAGATACGGGGTGATAAAGACTGGTTGGAATCTGAGGAGGGGGGCAGTTTTCAAAGCATGGTATATATTGGATGAGGCTGTAGGGTGTATCTTTGAAGAGTTTGTAATGACAAGGTAGCAAATCTTAAATGAAGAAAGTAGTATGTTAGATGAGAATGTACAGGGGATCTGGAGAGTACAAGATTAAATAGATGAACGTACAAAAAGTGTTAAAGAGGTTTTGTATGTCGTAAGTGGTTAATTTTTTTCTATTTATGCAATAGTCATGTTTCTCTTTTTACTAATGTATCTGACAGCTAATCCGGTTAGGCATTATTTTCCGAAGTTCATTAGATATTTGAAGTAAAAAGAAATCCTTAATTTTGTGCCTTATTTCCAGCTTAGTCAAGTTTGTATTATTTGTCTGCAGAAATGGTATAGTAGTATATTTGAATAGCACACATCCTGAGATCTTATTTGCCTTTTCCAGGCAACCTGCAAGTCCTGCCCAGTTGTGTTAACAAGGTGCACCAACTCAGTCTCATTTAACTGCCATTTAGCAGTAGGAAGTTTCTGTGTTACTAGTACAAATGAATAACTATGGTCATGGAAAATGGCTGTCTTTCCCCTGTTTTACATCAGCTCAAACTTTTGTATGTAGTACATGATCAAATGTTCACACTTTTATCAGATGACAAAATGGGTACATCATTTAATTGCTTTCCTGCAGAAATTGTGCTTCTGCATTTCTTAAGTTAAGCTCCTGCCATTCTTAAGAGATGTTTGCCATCATCCCAAACATTTATTGGTAACCTTAAAAGAGACTAAAAGCAATTTCTTCCTGATATTCTGGGTTTATCCTCCAAGACCAGCATTGGTATCCCAGTTGTAACAAACTACTTAAAAGTCACAAATATGTCATTAAATCCATAATCAAAACGGGATTTTTTTCTTTCCCTTTTAATGAAGACAAATACTGGATGTCTTGCAAGGCCTTCATGTTCTTCCAGATTCACCCCACTCAAATTTTACATACATGATCACAGAATCGTAGAATCATAAAATAGTTTGGGTTGGAAGGAACCGTTAAAGGTCACCTACTCTAACCCCCACTGCAGTGAGCAGGGACGTCTTCAATTAGATCAGGGTGCTCAGAGCCCCGTCCAACCTGACCTTGAATGTTTCCAGAGATGGTGACAGTGATAGTTCAAAGTCACTGAAGGGAACTTGTAAAGAATTTGAGACTCAGTCTCTCTCTCTTGCACTCTCTTTTGCATTCTCTGTCATGCTCTTTCATGTGCACACTCTGTCGCACCGTCTCTTGCTCTGGCTTACCAGTTGTCACATGCTTTCCTTGTGGTATTTTCCTACCTAGGGTTATTCAGTATTTAGGTTAATTCTTACTTGATCTTCTGAGATTTTTTGCCAAACTTTTATGGGTCATATTCAGAATGGCAAAGATTTTTAGAATCACTGGATTGGTGAGGTTGGAAGAGACTTTGGGAGATCATCTGGTTCAACCCTCTTGCTCTTCTTAGAGCAGGTTACATGGGGCTCAGTGCAGTCAGGTTTTGAGTATGACCAAGGAGACTCCACAGTGTTTCACCACACTCACAGTAAAAAGTTTTTTTCTTGTATTTAAATGGAATTTCCTGTATTCCAATTTGTACCTATTACCACTTGTTCTTCCACTGGATACCACTAAGCAGAGTCTGTTTACTCCCTCTTATCAGATATTTATATAAATTGATAAGATCCTCCTGAGCCTTCTCTTCTCATAAATAATTCCAGTTCTTTCAGCCTCACCTCTCCCCTCCTCCTCCCTTAATCATTTTAGTGACCCTTTTGCTGGAGTTGCTCCAGTGTGTCCATGTCTGTCTTGTATAGGGTGGCCCAGAACTGCACACAGTACTCCGGTAGTGGCCTCACCAGTGCTGGGTTACTTCCTTCAGCTTTCTATCAGCTTTCCTAATGCAGCTCAGGAGACTGTTGGCCTTATTTGCTGCCAAGGGCACACTGGTCAGCTTGGTGTCCACCAAGATCCCCCTGTCCTTTTCTGCAAAGCTGCTTTCCAGCAGTTTGACCTGCAGCCTGTACTGGTGCATGGGGTTATTCCCCTCCAGGTTCAGTACTTGGCATTTCCTTCTGCTGAACTCCATGTGGTTTATGTGTGGTTTTTTTTCCAGCCTGTACAAGTGTCTCTGAATGGCAGCACAACCATCTGGTGTATAAGCCACTACTTCTGGTTTCATATCATTTGCAAACTTGCTGAGGGTCTACTCTGTCCCATCATCCAGGTCATTAATGAATATTATTGGCCGTATTTTTGACACCTGGGGTACAGCACTAGTGACTGGTCTCCAGCTGGACTTCGTGCCACTGATCATGACCCTTCGAAGCCAAACATTTCAATCAGTTTTCAGTCTACCTCACTGTCCAGTTATCTAGTCTGTAATTCATCAGTTTGTGAACAAGGGTATTATGGGAGAGAGTGTCCAAGGCTATGCTAAGGTCAGGATAAACAACACCTACAAGTCTCCCCTCATCCATTGAGCCACTCATTTCATGAGGGAAGGCTTCAGGTTGATCAGACATGAATTCCCCCTTTGTAAATCCATGCTAATGTCTCTCAGCCACCTTCTTGTCTTTCATGTGTTTGGAAATGTTTTCCAGGATTATTTGCTTTATCATCTTCTCAGCGATTGAGGAGAGACTGGCCTGGGTCCTCTTCCTTGCCCTTTCTCAAAGACGGGAGTGACATTTTCTTTCTCGCAGTCCTTGGAAACTTCTACTGAACATACGACTTTCCAAAGACAATCAAAGTGGCTTCACAGTGACATTGGCCAACTCCATCAGCACTCACAGATACATTCTATTAGGTCCCGTGGACCTCTGTATGTCCAGTCAGCTTAAATGTTTCCTTACCTCATCCTCCTCTACCAAGGGCAAGTCATCCTTCTTCCAGACTTTTGCAGGTCTGGGTCTCAGTTGCCCAAGTTTCTTGAAGGCAAATCTTACCAGTAAAGACCAAGGCATAGAAGGCTATGAGAAACATGGACTTTTCCATGTCCTTTGTCACCTGTTTCCCTGCCCCACTCAGTGGTGAGCCCACATTTTCCCTAGTCTTCCTTTCGCTGCAGTTACACCTGTAGACCTGTTTATGGAACACAGTCTTCCAGCAAGCCCTGCCCCAGTTAGCTGGTGAGCCTGCAGGTTTATCTTTGCATTTATAATCCTTCTCGCATTCTTGACTCTACCCAAAGAGGTGACCACACGTGACTATCAGTTTGCCTGACCACAGGAAAGGAATTTTTCTCCTTATTTGTCATCAGAATGGGTGTATTTGGTATCTTCCAAGCTCATTTTCTGGAACCTTCTAGACTCTTAATAGCAAGCAGCTAAGCCATTTGCCTTACAGACAGCAGGAGCAGACAACTGTAGGTTTAAGTCACTGCAGGAATGAGGCTTAGTTGTGTCTCACTGGAGTTTTTAAAATTAATTCTAATACGCGTTCCTTGCCTGTGCATTTACTTCCCTCAGAATGCAATTTTGGATGTCAGAAAATACTGGAAAAATACTGAGGCAGTTAGCATAGAAATTTATCCTTCCTCTGCACCCTCCTCTGAAGGAACTCTTAGTTCCAGCAGTTCAAACTGCACTCTAAGGACATTGCAAGAATTTGAATATATTGGGGGCGTCTAGAAGGCAGATACCCTAATTTATTTTGTTTTCTATTTGTATGGTTATTAGTCAATGATTTTTTAGATTTATTTTAGTGTAGTAAACTGCATACTGTATGTAATTTTTCTGTATTACCCATTTCAGGATTCAGTTTTAATGCAATTTTGTGCGAACAAACTAGACAAGAAGGACTTCTTTGGGAAATCTGACCCTTTCCTTGTATTTCATCGAAGCAATGAAGATGGCAGGTAGATGCCTGTTTAAGTATTTCTGCTAAACAGAAGGCAACTTAGTTATTTGCAGATGGTAATATAGTTTTATTTTTTTTTATATTTGTCAGATTAAGCTGTGTTTCTTTTACAATGTTTTTTGGGTTTAAGTATACCATATTATGCAGTATAGGAATAAAACTATTGTAACAAATAGACCAAATACTGCAACTTAGAGTTTTAAGAGTTGAATGTATGATAAATATAGAGCACTATGAAAATTAATTGTAATAAAAATAGTTAAAGAGCATTACTTTTGCAATGATATAGTATACTTTTAAATTAAATAGAATTCTCAAAGAAAATTGTAGCTGCAGAATATGCTAATGCTTAGGAATTGTTTTAGGTAAAAAAATTTTATGCTGCAAATTTGGAAATATCTTTTATCTGGTTGACCAAGTTCTAGGAAATAGAATTCAAAAATACCTTAAATAGAACTATTTTTCTTTACAAGTGGCTGTTTGCTACATTCATGGTTTAATTTGTTGAAGTAAGTTAATCTCTCCTGTTCTGCTGCCAAGACCTTGACGTGTTAACTTCTGGTCAACATACTGCTGATGTGGGGGGTCTAATGGCAGGTTTAGTTTTCCTGGAAACCGATAATCATCACATATAACATTGTATCAAACCAAACGCTAGATATGTATGATATTACTTGTTTCAGAAACTTAACTGGAACTGTTGTTAACATAAACCTTTGTACGGGTATATGTGTGTCTGTTCCCTGCTCTTTTCCTCTCGGAGGCAGATTATAGGAACAGCTTCCTGAATAAATGCTGAATATCTTAAACTGCAAGCCTGAAGGAGTTATGGCTCCTTTTTCACTGGCATTAAGGTCATTAGTGGAATTTGTCTGGGCATTACTGGGAGTGCTGGTATATGCAGTTTCTCTTGGCCTTGAGTGCCATGCTTCTCCACTTCCTTCCAGGAGGCGAGTGGTGAGCCACTGATTCTGTATTGGTCTCCTGAATCCAGCAGGAGGCTGGGGCAGTACTTCTGCACCCATGGGCAGAAGGATGCTCCCTTTTCTGTCTCTTAGCTTCAGGCATGCCTTCTGAATCATAGCCAGGATAAAAAAATAGGCCTTTGGCACGTAAAGAAGATACTTCCTCAAAGGACAACTTTAGTGATGTCTGTATACAGAATTTCAGTAGTGATTTCACCAGTGACACTGCCTCCTATTTTCTTTTGAACAATTCAGTCCCCAAGGTGAGGATTCAAAAGAAATGTTTCAATTTTGCATCATTTAGAGAAAGCAAAATGCATTAAAGCAATTCATTGTATTTCACCTGAGAGAAGGTGATCATGGGCTCTCACAGAGGTGAAACAGGTATGTTTTACCTGAGACAGCCCTGGTTAAAAAAACATAGACATAAAATGGAGAACAAGCATCAGAAAGCCATGACACCCTTGGCTCATTTTCTTAATTGCTAAGCAAGAGTAAAATCCTTACCAGACCACTTGCTTTCTGGATCTGTGGCTGGTTCATGGCTGTACAAGGCCTGTTTAAACAAGTGGGATAGAAACTGCTCTTACCTGAAATAACTCACTGAATGGTTGTAATTCTTGCCAAAGTTTTGGGTAAAAACATTTTAGTTTTAGAGTTGTTTAGCACCCTAGTCTGTAATCTCTCTCAAATATGTCTGTCCTCTTCAGTCCTCACTGCATTTCTTTTTTTCTTATCTTAAATTTTATATGGACACTGTATGAGGGAATGCAGATTAAAACTCTTTTGATACCATGTTTGATGACACAAAATAAAAAGTAAAGAAATACAAAATATGTCTTCTTTCATTACAGTTTTACAATCTGCCACAAAACAGAAGTCATAAAAAATACGTTAAATCCAGTGTGGCAGGCATTCAAGATTTCTGTCAGAGCACTGTGTAATGGAGACTATGACCGGTAAGCTATAGGTTAAGGTTTCTTAGCATATGCAAGAATTTTTTTCCCCCAGATTCATGTATTCTTTTATATGTAAATTTTTCTATGCAATTCAGTTCCTGATGTTATTTAGGTTATTTAATCAGCACTTTGAAAGGATAATATATATTCAAAACAATTTATCACATCAAAGAATTTAGAAAAATAAAGCCAATATGCTAAATCTGTAGGAAATGTTAGTGCTGTTTTCTGGAAAAAAATTCTTCGCTCTCTGTAGTGTGATTAAGAAACAGAAAGAAAATATTAATTTGAAGAATGGCCACTGTTACTAATGTGCACAAGTATTTTTTAATAACGTTTCAATGAAAAACAATGATGATCTGCTTTCCTTGGGTAACTTTGTAATGTCAGAGCATGCTGCTAAATGAAAGCCTTTAAAATACATAGGTAAGTAGATGACAAACGCAGAAGGTAATCAGCATCATCTTCAGATTTGAAGTTTTCAGTGATCTGATTCAAAAGGATTCATCTTTGAAAAACATGGTAATAACATCATGTTTTTAACCAATATTTTACCAATAATAACAAGCAAATTAGTTGAGGAACGATGGATGTTTTTAAACTCCTTAAAAAATGGACGTGTTAACTTTTAATAATATCAACAAGAAAAATGTTTAATTCCGTCTTGATTACTTCTTGTTATGTTGTCACCATTCATATTTTTGAAATGCATTTAGATATTGGTGTTACTATTAAGTATTGAGTTAAATGTCTGGTAGTTCATCTGTCTCCGCTACCTGAAATCTGCAGTACTGGAATTATTTTAGTAAGACTGTGAGGAAGTACAGGCTTATCAATTAGTCGTAATACTTTTAGCAGTGTATAGTGTAATATGTAGTTTAAAATCATTAAGGAAATACATTAAGACTAGCATAAAAATATGCATAATATGTAAGGTGAATGTAGTAGATAGATGGATAGGTGTGCTAAGGTTCTATTCAGCTTTACATAGACTCTGAAAAATACAAGAGATGCAAACTGTAGTTGCCTGGATATTTCAAAGGCAAAAGGTCAAAAATCTGGTTTGAATGCTTTATAACCCCTGTTACATCTGTTTTATTAAGATTGGTATGATCATATCTTACTATCTTATAGAAGTTAAGGTATTTTATCTTATTGATTAAAATAAAAAGAAGTTTAGTATTGCATTCTTCTAACCATGAACTAATATTTCCGTCAGCAGAAGCCAAATCCTTTGTTGAAAGATATTGCTGCATGTAGGGAAATTAAGTAAGACTTTGCTCAAATTGATAATTTTCTATTGAGTGTGTCTTTGTAACAATCTTGAATTTGACATTTAAGTAATTACTTTTCTACCTCAGTTTTTATTTTCAGCTTCCATTTAAGTGATTACCATCCATTCATACACATTTTAGGTTACTGTAATACATGATTTTGCCATGTCATAACTCTGTTGCATTACTTTTTCAAGCTCATTATTCAGTGAAATATGTACACTAAAATTATTTTAATTGGTTACCATGAAAGCCTAATCTTCTAGGGAGGCATTCCTTGAACTTGTAATCTACTAGGTGATGCCAGGGCTTAAACAAACCAAGTCTTGAATCAATAGACTGAATCTCAGTAGTCAATATGAAGAAGCAGGAGAGTGAGAAGTGCTTATATTCAGTAAGCTAAGCAGAATGCTTTCACAATAATAAACTTAAAGCACTGTCTTTATAAGCAGCTTATTTAAAAGTAAAAGGCTAATTGACTTGTGATCTTTTTTTCCGTAGGAAAGTGGTATTTTTAAATAATTTTTTGGGGGAATGGCCATTTTTAGTCTTTCCTACCGGATCTTAGCTGCTTTATTTAATCTGTGATACTCTTCCAGTAGTTGTTGTCATGTTCCTTCAAACTGAAGGAAAAAGGGTTCTCCTATATTGCTAACACTCTCCTTGTGAAGTACTTGATACAGTTGTTGTTAGCCACGTTGGTTACTCTTTCAATTAGATACAATAAAAATGCAGCAATTTCATAATAAGTACATTCTAATCTAGTAGAATTTTTAACTTGTATATGGGTTCATGTGCATAATGCATAAGCAAAATAATGCTCATGAAGCTAGTCTCTGGACACTGCACTATTTATCATATTAAAGAAAAAAGGTTTTTATAATAATTAAAAAAGATGTTGTGGTAGAGGCATATTGAAATAACTCCAGCATTCCAAAAGAGAATAAAAAAGTATAATAGCATGCCTCAAATTATTGTGTAACTGCTGTTTTCTCATGTTGATTTTACTTTGAATGCTTTCAACATAATGTGCTCAGTGAATGCCTTATGAATAAAAGGCTCCATGGAGCTTCATAATCCTGCCTACAACAATCTTGTTTCAAATCAGAAAATACTTGTTAGCTGTCAGATTAATTCAAATTAGTATCTGCTGATAGTCCAGAAAAAGCATCCAAAGTTTGGGGTTTTTTTACTTGCAAACTTTTCTTTCTAAAGGTAAGGATTAGATTCCTCAGCTCAGCACAGTAATACATAAAATACATAAAAACGCAAACCCCAGAAGTCTCTTTCAGATAATGATGGTTTCACAGATCAAATTTTGGTGCTCTGGGTTCTGTGATAGATTTGAAAGGTGGGAATAAAGTCATTAGAAAGAATATATCACAGTAAACTCATTCTGGTTTTGGGGAGAGTAAATCTTCAGTTAGTGTATGCTTCTGAGTGAACTCTGTCCACTTTTTCATTGTGAAAAGGCTAGGATTTGCTTCATTTCTCTCAGACTGTATAATCATACAATATGTTTTCAGCCATCACAGGGATGGGATTTCAGTACTATGGTAGTACTTAGTATCTCTAATATTTTTGTTCTCTTCTTTCTTTCTCTTAATATGAGCTCTCAAATAGCACTTACAGTTATTTTCTGCATAAACGTTTTAAGACAGAGATATGCTAAACCCCAACATTCTCTAACCTTGATTTTTTTAAAAATACATTTTTTAAAATTAAAATAGAGAACCCATCCTCAAAACTGTGTCCTTTGAGATAAAATAGCAGTGTAGGGATGGTAAAATATCAGTATGTAAAGATTTGGAAGGCCTTTAATATCTTGCATGTCATGCAGAATAGGTAAAACTCAAGATCTGTGATCAATCCTTTTATGTTAAATAAATTTCAGGATAGAGGAGCTTTATTCAAGGAAGAATTGCGCTATTAAAATTGCATGTCTGAAGATCCTTCTCAAGAATTTATCTTGATAATCTTAAGAATTTATCTTAATAATTCAAGTTTTCTCTCTGAGATGATTTGGCTATTTGAACACAGATTTGTAGGACAATTCAAAACTTAAGTCCCGCTAAACCTTATGTAAGTCTTAACTTACTAGTGTGTTCTGTCTATCTTAATAGTAACAGGTTTTGAAACCTGGAAGTAAAATAATGGTCATCTAGGGAAAAAACCCCTGTGATACTGCCTTTCTTACTAAATTAAATACTATTTCATTTCAAGGGTCAAATACTTGATGGGATAAAGTAGGTTTTGGAGTTCTTCTTGATTTCATTCCACAGACCAACTTCCACTTTAATCAATTTTCATTCTAAGGTACCTTAACCCCAAACTGAAATTCCACAAAAGGGATAAAATGTAACAAACAGTGTGGTAAGAGCCATTAAATTTGAGTTGAAAAGAGAAACATACAGATAAAGCAACTCCTTCTTTGCTTATTTTGGAATATCATTAAAAATGTGAAAAACATCTAGGCATTAATTTGTTGGTGTACGTGATACCAGCTGTTGATCAACCTTATACCCAAGGAGTCCCTTCCTAGTAAAGAAAATTATACAACATGTATACAACTGTATCTCGTAGGAATAATGGGGAGCAGCTTCCATAGAAGCAAATTATAAAGCAATTGCTTAGATTCCTGTCCCCTCTATTAATACCACAGACCTGATGAGTTCACTTCATGTGAAACTGTTCTGAAGAATAAAAATAAGCAAGTCTTTCTTAAAATATAGGAAATCTGGAGGTAGTATTTTTCTATCCCATGTTCAGTTTATTTTAGGATGCATAGGATTCATTATTACTGGTCGTTGAATTTACTTACATATACATTCTGTAGTAAAAGGAGATAAATAAATCTATATACTGTCTCCATCTTGATATATGTTTCCTGTTTCATTAATGTTGTCGATGATGATATGCTCTATAGTATTTGCATTTTAAGAAATCCACTCTTCAAGTAAGTATGCAAAAATAAGATTGATTCTTTACATGGGAATTTTTTTTTTCTACATTTTATCTATATCCCAGTCATCCCTGAAGCAAGAATAGTTAGAGCTGTCCTCTGAAGTTCACTTTACTCATAAAAAAACAGTTCATCTCCACATTCATCTTCCATTTGCAGCTTTTACATGTGTATAGAAACACAGGATAGTTTAGGTTGGAAGGGACCTTCAAAGGTCATCTAGTCCAACCACACCTGCAATGAGCAGGAACATCTTCAACTAGATCAGGTTGCTCAAAGCCCCATCCAACCTGACTTTGAACACTTGAAGGGATGGGGCATCCACAGCTTCTCTGGGCAACCTGTGCCAGTGTTTCACCACCCTCATTGTCAAAAATTTCTTCGTCATGTCCAGTCTAAACTCCTTCAGTTTAAGAACATTTCCCCTTGTTCTGTCACTACTAAAAAGTCTGACCCCATTTTTCTTACAAGCCCCCTTTATATAGTTAAAAGGCCACAATAAGGTCACGCCAAAGCCTTCTATTCTGGCTGAACAACCCCAACTTTTCTCAGCCTTTCTTCCTAAGAGAGGTATAATCTCATAAATGTGAAGTAATACATAGGAGGTCCATGAGCTTGCTTATTGGATCATACATTTAATTAAACTGTTTTGGTATCCTGTCTCAGTATCATGATTCACACAGTAGCCAGTTGCAGATTCATCAGAGGGATGCTCAAGAAACTGTTTGAAACCGTTATATACTTAACGTTTTTAATGAGGCACTTCTCTGAAAATTTGCTAATTAGTTATTGTTTTATACTGTGGAAAAATATTTTAGATCCATGTATTATTTTGTTTATATAATAAGCTACTAGTTTGGTTTTCAATTCTGATTTGAATTAAATAAATTCTAATTAGTTCTTCTGTTGAAAAAGTGTTTGCACTGAGTACGTGTGTGTTGTCAGACTTTAACATGTTATTACCCAGCTTGCCCACCAGTTCCTGATTCACTAAGAGGAGGGTGAGTATTCCCACAGTGTCCAGGGCAGTCTGTCAGTTTGGGAAGAACTGGTCCCAGAGTCTGCCTCTGTCATGTCCCCTCCCATACCCCAGTCTGCTTGTCCCATTTCATTCTAGGAAGCCAGAGTCGTGGTTATGCTGTATAATCTGATGGTTATCAAGTGTAGTCTGATGAAAGAACTAAACAACTATTCTGTTGTCTTTATAGGAATTTAAAACAAAATTACGCTGCACTTTTCTGTCCGCTTTGGTCAGATAGCCAAGCAGCCGCCTCCTCTCTTGAAAGGCAGGGGGAAGTTTAAGAGGGGAAAAGTGCAGTATTTAAAGAATACAAATTTCTTTCTTCTGCAGCCACAGACAGGGCCTTCACAAAATCTTGGGTGGATCTCACACAGTTTTCATTTGTCACCACTGTACAATGTTTAGAAAAGGTTAATACTGTCTACCAGATTCAAGTTTTATTGTATTCTGGAGTAGTTATTTTCATTTAAGAACCACAATGTACAGACTAGGAATCCTTACTGCTTTAAATGTGCTTTACTTTGTATTGTGAACATTGCTTTTAATTTGTACTTTGCTGTCTAATAATTTTGTTTTATAAGGGCCCTCTCAATCTCTGGACACTTGTTCTCAAATATGGATATACTACTTTTTTCTGTGTTACTATCCCTAATAATAGATATTCCTTTCCCAGATAATAGCATAGACCAAAGAAGCTTTCACAATAAATTCCAGTTTGTTAATGTTCTTAAAAACTTTGGTAATACTTTAAGGTTTAAACAATAATTTGTAAAAACCCACAGAAAATTCAGAGCATCAGCAAGTAAAAATTTATCAGTTAAACTTCCAATATGTTTAATTATTTCCTTAGCTTCCGCTGTATTTTACTATTAATTTATAAAGATATATTGGGTAAACTGAGAGACTTGTTATTTTCTGAGAAATTACTGGGAAATTATGGATTTGGCACAATTCATGCACCTGTATGCTATTAAAATACAAGTATTAAAGGCAATCCTGGTAAATTTTAATATATATTTTAATAGGGTTGTGGTTTTTTGCTTTTTTTAGGACAATTAAAGTGGAAGTGTACGACTGGGATAGAGATGGAAGGTAAGATATTAATTCTATTGTTAAACTTCAGAGTTGTGCATGCATATTTATACACAAGTTTTAAATTGTATAAATATATAGTGGCCAGAACAGGACTACAGGATGGTATTTATCAATATTTAGAAGTACGGTACTGTTAAAAAAGTTTTGCTGTGCTACAGTTCTGTTTTGTTTTGCAATTGTGGTAAATGCTGATGTATTGGACCATTTCAAACCTGACGTGTGTATATTCATATGCAGAAGCAGCAAGCTGGAATGCTTTGTGATCTGTAAAATCAGTTTTGTGAATCTCATTACGTTATCAGTTAATGTACATGTATGAATAGAGGGATAATCCATTTTATAATCTACCTTCTTTTGCCTAAAACACTGCTTCATAAACTGTTGCTTTTGTATGACAAAACGCCCGAGCCCACAATTGCTGCTTCAGGGTTGCCTAGATATTGCAATGTAGAACCTACCCATTAATTAGCATTATTTCAGATGGGGTTTGAATGTTCATTTCCATGCCTGTCTTCATCAAAAAGTTGTTGTAAACTCGAGTTGGAAGACCTGGGATTTAAACTCCATTGCTAGAAAGAGGATGGTGGAATATACATGGAATTTCTGTTGCTAAATTCAAGAGGAGCAATCTGTTATGCTTGCTGTCAGTACTGAGTGTACCTTTTTTTCTGAAGGAATTAGCCTTTCAAATTGCCTTTATTTTGACAAATAAGAGATTTTTTTTTTATCAGACTGGATTGATACCTCTTGTTCTGTTAAATATGCTTGAGCTTGTATCTTAATATTTTGGTTAGAAACTGTACTCATGAATTGTGATACTAAAACTTGTATGTAATACAAGAATGCATTGATTTCTATTTAACTTTTAGTTGGTATGTCTTAATTATTTTCTATTAATTTTAATATATATTAATATATATTTTTGAATATATGGATATGCACTTACATTTGGATTTTTAAGAGTATATTATTTATTATACAGTAATGTCTTTAATATTGCTAATGCAATTTGCTTCTGGTATTATAGCTAACAATATTGTGCTTCTGTGGCCCAATAGATCTTGTAATCATAATAGGCAAATTTATCCTGTGCTGCCATTCATTTCCTTGCTGGTGCGGTCCAAAACCTGTTTCAGCCTTCTCAGCTTATACTTTTGTCTTTTTGGTTCCATCATGAAGCCTATTATTTATAAGCATTCTTATCACATGTTTACCCTCTATAAATATCTGCTGGTACAAATTCATCCTTCTTGATTAGATATTCCCCGGAGTGACAAAATAACATATTCTGGCAATTAAAAACACAAGGATTTAAATTAACAAAGCCATATTAGCAAAAAATCACTGCATCACTGTAACGATGAATTTCTATTAACATCCTCTGTTCCTCATGTAGATTTGCCAAATCCTTAAAAATGTGATACGTTTACACTTTTGTGTATAAACAACAATATTTTTTGAAAATAATCTAGCAGTGAAAAATTAAATTGTATTGCCAAGTTAATAAAAAACAATATTATATTTTATTAAGGTATCAAACTCCGTATGCTGTCCCATTTCCTCCAAAATCTGAAATGATCTGAGGTATGATTAAAAAGAAAAGGAAAAAATCTGACAAATAATATTTTGTAGCTGCAATTCTGAGTGAAATCTTCAACATACTGTGGAATTCAGGCAACCATTAACCTCTACACTCTCCCACAGTTTGAAAGATTACTGGCTTTTGATCACATTCACTTTGAATACCAGTAAAATTAGTATCTAAAAAACAAAAAGTGAAGAATACCATTTACATTTATTTCTTTTTATTCTAGTTGTATGATTTTTTTGCCTTTTGCTTTCTACCTTTTTTGAATTTAAAACCAGGCAGAACACTGACATCTTCCATGTTAAATTCCTCAGAAAGATGAGACAGCACTTATTTCATGTAACTTCAGACAATGTAAAAATCGGACAACTAGACTGAACTAATCATTGAAGCTACTTTAGTAGCTTACAGGGGTAAATGGTCTGACTGAATCTATCCTAACTGGAATAAATTGCCTTTTGGTGGTGCCTATGATTTACTAGTGATCGTAGCAAGAACCTAAGTGCCTAATTTAACTTTGATATTGCCAAATGTATCTGAAGTGAATCCCTTTCAAGAATTAGTCTTTTTTTGTATTAGTCAATTAATCAAGAATTAGTAAACTTTTTTGTACAATGCTGTTACTTAGTTTATATTCATTTCCATTTTTGATGGACTCTTCGTTTGTAAGCAGTTGTTAAACTAGCTGATCACCTCGCTAGGCTGACTCTGTTTGCTGCAGAGATGTGCAGACTAGGCAGGAACAACCTTTGAAAGATCATCATGCAGCCTAGATAGCAAAGCAAGTTATACTGAATATTGCAGGTTATTCTGCAATCAGTGAGTTAACGTTACTGTGCATATACTTGATTTCTGAATCTTGACTTGACTCTGACTTCCTAGGTCTTGAATTAGAGGGTTTTTTTCTTTTTCCCCATTCTGTGTTATCTGTGCTTTGGGAAAACGGCACCAGGGTACTTTGGGTTGAGCTTCTTACTGTCACTTTCATGAATTACATTGTTCAGGGTAATTGTATATTCTTAGCTCTCATTTATTTTCAAACATCACTTAAAATTTCTTGACTAAAAGGTAGCACAGGACCTTTGTAACATTAGCACAATTATTAAACATTTCTCTGTCTCAAACCAGTTTTTGCACAAAAATTGCCAAAATGTGAACTACTTCTTCTAATTGATCCCTTTTATTTCTTCTAAGAGCTGTGACAAACCCCAAAATATTTGGTGCTATGTGAAGTCACAAAAGTTGTATTTATTACTTTGGACAAGCCCACTTGTGTGAAACAAAGTGACTTTCTGTTGAGTGCCCTTACCAATGAAGGACTCGCAGACTGGTCTTACAGAAAGAAAAAATAAGATGATACGCAACTTCACATCAGCAATATTCTGATTTTTTTATTTCCTTCTGAAGGCTTTTTCCCTAATTTCAGAGAGATTGTTGCTTAGCATACATGGTGCAAAAGCCTTGACATTTATGGTCTGTTATGCAGAAGTGGTGTTTTTTTCTTGAATTTTAGAACTGTAAATATTACCATGCTAACATAGGGCCACTAAAACATTCATCTGAGAATTTAAACACTGCAGGAGAGATTGTAAATCTCAAATTCTAGGTGCTCTCACCTTATTTCTTGTCCTCCATCTTCATCCTTGCTTCTTCAGCTAGATAGTTGATTTTTAGAATATGGTACTTTTCCTCGTACTCATTGACATATTTCTGGTGATTATTGTCCTTTCCTCCATTGTTTTTTTCCATTAGATTATTAAAAAAAAAATCAAAGTTAATACAATTCTGAAAGTGATTTTCAGCACTTCAAAGCATAGTACTGAAAGTAGCAGATTTAGGGAAATGTGGTTCAAGTGATTATTTTATGTGCTAAGAGTCTCTGAATCAGAGTCCTGATATGCCACTCACAGTTAAAAGTCTTTAAGTCTAGGAATATTTGGTGTTAGAAGGCAAAGAGAATAACAATTTTGGATTCTCAATCCAGAGATTAATAAGGAGATCCACTTGGTGAAGTGTGATCATGAATATTGGGAGGGATCGGTGCCTTGTTTTTCTTAACGAATTATACTTCTGGCAAAGGCAAATATTGTCCAAGAGGCACTCATCTTTCAGAGCCAGCCTAGTAGGGGGGCATACATCCACCTGAATACTGAGCATTAAGATCCAGGTTGATGACCTTTTAAGTGGAGAGAACTCTGAGACTGGCTATATATGCCCATACCTTTTTAACATGATTAGTCAGAGGAATTATATCTTTCTAGCTCAGTTCTTATCAGTCTGTGTGTATTGCCACAAGGAGTGGAGGCTTTCCAATGTCTCTTAGAATTAAGGAAGCAATTACTTTTGAGCAGTACAGATTATTTTTTCCCCCCAGAGACAAGCCTGTGTGGAATTGCTTACATTTCCTCTGTTTGCTGCAGCATGTTTGTATGTAGTCACTGAGCTATTGTTTGAATTTCTGCTTTTGAAATATAAAAACTGACTTGAAAATTTAAGGTAAAAACTGTTATGAAAGGGAAAGATTCCTCTTTAACCAAGGTGGACTCTTCTCCACTGCCATGGTTACCCAAGGTTAAATACACCTTACGTGTTGCAGCCCATATAGAACTCAGGTTCCATAGCCTGTATGAGTTCCAGCTGACTTCCTCTGTTCCCCTGGCTGAATAGTCATTGCAATCTGGAGAGCATTTAATCAAAGGAGATGGTACCTCAAAAATGTGTTTCTTAGGAAAAGTCTTTGTCTCAGAAGCAATTTCCTGATCTCCAAACTGGGAGTGTTTCATGAGAGGTTGTCCCTTCTGTATCTGAGTAATCAAGAATATCTTCACCATATAGTATTTCTTAAGCTTTCTTATAGGATCCTTTGTTTATTTCGTGTGCATTAGTATGACCTTTTAATAGTTTTACATATTCTGTGAATTCATGTTAGTTTCATAAAGTGAGATTTATATTTGGGGTTTGTTTTTTTAATTTAATTTAATTTCATTATGAATAAATCAAGAAATAAATTTCATGTCGCTGTGGATTGTTTCCATTTTTCCTCTTCTTGAAATATTCAGATTTATTTAAATTTGCTTTTAATATTTATAGCTTAATTAGAAGTGTGCTGTATTTTTTAAAAAAACAAATTTTACAAGTGACAAATTCATAAAACTTTGACTTTCTATTCTAGTTTACCATTGGAGGGAAGGTAAAAAAGTTTTGTCGCTCACCAGATGTGGAGGCAGAGTGTAGAGGAGATACAACGTCTTGCCAGGAAACAGCTGTGAAAACAGGAGATGGGGCAGGGGGGAATGGGAGTTGGAGCAGCAGTGAGGAAAGTTCAGCTGGGAAGAGTGGAGAATGGAAACAGGTGTTGTGACTGCTGGGAGTTGTGTACCCAGTTGTTAGGCACTCAGCCCTGCGGTCGCTGCCATTCCAGGGACCTGTCGGAGATAGGAACCTGCAGTTCAGTCACTTCTGGCCGCCCTGTGGTTTCTGTGCCCCAGCTCCCTGACCCTAGCCGCCCTTCTCAGCTATGCTTCATCCACTACCCTCCCTCTGGCCACCCTGCTCACAGTGGCTTCCCGGCAGCGTGCCATCCCCTGGTTGCAAATTGACAAAGCAGTTTTCAAAGTGTGGGTGACAGCACAGGATTGTCAAATGTATTCTTGGAGAAGGAGTAGAATTTAGAAAGGAGAAGCTTGATAACCACTGCTTTAATGTTAGGTTAAGACCTACTTTCCAATGGTGTCTAATACTGTAAGCTGAGTAGCCTCAGTGGATTGCTTTTCTCCTCCCACACGGGAAGACATAGAAGCTCAAATAAGCTTTGGCTCTTCCCCTTGAAAGTACCATTCAATGGCACATTACAGAAGTTAGCAGGGCTGGTCTTTTCTGGTTCAAGTTATTCCTTTCACACTCTTAATACCTCCCTTTCTCTCACATAGTCTCACACACAGTTCAGAGTCTGTGGTGCCACTGGTCATCCAGTGAGAAAATGGTGATAGTCTTTGATAGCCCACAATGGTTTTTCAGATTCTGTAAGCTTACACTGGGGCCAGATCACTAATCTACAACCAGGTCCTCATTGTGCAGCTAAGGTAAGCAGGAGTCATCGGAAAGATTTAAGCTAATACTTTTCATCTCTAGATTTTTGTTACTAAATAGAGCGAACACACAACAGAGGGACGAGTAAAGATTTTTAAACTATCTTTTACCATAGCTTCTTTCTTGGGTGTCAGTTCATATTGGCTGTGCTTCTCTTTTTTCATAAATAGATATAAAAAATACATGTTTAAATTACTAAATGCTGTGCATTTCATTTGAAAACTTTTTTTTTTTTTTATACAGCCATGATTTCATTGGAGAATTCACAACAAGTTACAGAGAGTTGTCGAGAGGGCAGTCTCAGTTCAACGTGTATGAGGCAAGTATTGTGAGTATTTACTCACTCTCAGGAAATAGATGAGAACGCTTCCAATGTTTTCATGGCAAACTGGTAATCTGCACAGTGCTTGTCAAAATCAAACGTTGGAATTATTTCACATTCCTCCTTTTATAAAGAAGAACAGAGAATCTAAAAGTGTTGCTTCATAAAAAGAGTTAAAGACAAGTAGGTATGTGTGCATGTGTATGCACACTGGGCTGTGAGAGGGCAAGAAGGGCACTTCAAGCAGCTGGGTTGCTATGATGTAACTTGGAGCAAACACTGGGTTACCCCCATTTGTGTATGAACAATTTGTCATTTATTTCTCCTTTTACTAAATGCTGCATGTGTTGTATGCTGTTTTCTCCTGTCCAAAGAATATCTGGTGATTCTTGATTCCACCAGATGCAGAGTCACATGCCTTTGATCTTAAGTGCAGACTTCAGAATCTTTAGAGTTTTAATGCAGGGCTTACCAAGTGACAGAGAATTTACCTTATTTATGTTTTTCATGTGGTCAGTTATCATCTTTGCTTAAAAAATTGCACCTCATTTCCGGTTTAGGATTCATACATCTGCCAGGTACTGGGATTGACAGGTAGTTGTCAATTCAGTTATAGAGTTTTATATTGTTAGATGACTTGTAACTGTGGTAAGACCTTATGACGTACTGCAGGTGAATGCAGACTACATCCGCATTTCCTCTTAGTCATCTTTCTCTTCTCATTTCTCTTCAAGGCCCTGTGGCCAAAATTGTGTAGGCTTGTTTATTTCTGATCTAATAAATCCCTAGTGTAAAACTTCTTTCTCAGTTTAGTCTGAGATTATCGGGATTTGCAAAATCGTAAACTTTTTGTTTCCAAGATCAAACTGTGCTAAATCTTCAAAATATGATGTAATTTATTCTCATCAATGCATTTATGCAAGCAAAAAATGGGATGCACAAACTTGAAGTGTCATAACAGGACAAATTTTTTGCTGTTTTTTTTTTGAAAGGTTGCTTTTAAAATCATTCCAGATATGGGCACAAAAAATTGACTGGAAAAAAAAAGAAGAGTCTAAACATTAAGAATCCTGCATTAAAACTTCATTTTTAAATTAATATTCCTGAAGAATCTTAGTCTGGAATGAGAAATGTATCATGAAATTTCAAAATGTGTTAAATGAGAAGAGGCAATAGGAGGAAAAGATTTAAAATTTCTTTTGTCACTGAGAAGTGTCAACTTGCAGACTCTTCCTAAGGGTATGTTACATTTTGCAGTGTTAAACTCTAGCTTATGTTTTTATAGATCCAAGAAATTTCATTTTCAGTTTTGAGTCCTCATTATTTTTATGCATAACGTAGATGACTTCAGCTTTCTCTTCAGTAGGTAACAGTGTGTAGTGCTGTAACTTCAAATACTGTGAATGTGCTCCCCAGCTAGAAGCAGTACAGGTGAGTTAGAGTTGTGCTGCCTCTGAGCTAGTAAATGCTGCCTAGATTGTCTTAGTCTAGTGATCAGTTCTGGTGCTGATGTAACACTGTTATCCTCTTTGTAGGACCAGAGGTAGGAAGTCTGCCTACACTATAATGTGTACACATACTGGCTTGTCTACATCTGTGTCTAGGTCTGTGTGCACTGTATTGCATCGTGTACTTGGAGTTGTCTTCCAGAATTCCTGTAAAAGGAATTGGTTTCTTTCCCATGGTAAAACTATGTGGAGTGTTTCAAGTTCTACCTCCTTTTTTATTTTGGTATGTGTGTGTGTACAAAAGCCAGGAAGCATTACGCCTAATTTAGGTGATAAGGGTAATAGGCAACTAAGTCTAGTTGCCAGATTGCCCTGTATTTCTTCTTACCATTCTTTTTTCACCCAGCAGTAGCCTAAGTAGTAGGCTACTTGGAAGCAGTAGCCTAACAATACCTAAGCATCTAATTCACCATCCTGATGACAGGCATTCTTGATGCATTCACACAAAACCCCACAGCTGCCTTTAATACTGATGTGGTGGTGGTGGTGTTTGGGAACGGGTGGTCTGCTTAATCAGAGCAGTGTTACCATAAAGAGATACTCCCTGCAAAGGCTTAAGAGTAGCAATTTTCACATGGAAATAATGCCTGTATTCCAGGCACCTGTATATTCCCTTGTGTGAAAATACATGCTGTTGCGTTTTCACATAGGTATGCATATATGTCCAGCCATTTGTGTTAAAAATTTTTGGCACCCTCCATCTCACACGTGCTCATAGACAAAGTGTATGGATTGTGCCAGATACTTTCAGTTTCTCTAAGGTGAAATGCTGAATCTGTAGGTTTTGCTCTGTACATCTTTTATAGCCTCACTTACCGAGATTTACAAAAAGCTACCTTTTATTTTTAACTTCACTGATTTGTTGTCTTTCTCGGACAATTCTGTTCTCATTTTTGCTGTCTTTTATTTCTGCATACAGGCATTCCTACAACACAAAAAACCTACTGTTTAGACAAGGTACAGTCTGTGCTGTATTTATTGTCCTAAGGTGTTTATATACCAGGAACAGAGGAACCTTAGAAGAGTCCAATTATGAAGTTCCTATTCAGTGCTTCAGATCACGGAGTCATGAACCCAAAGAACTGTGTGTTATAGGTATACTTGGTGTGCATTGTTCTGCGATTTCCAGACAGTATATCTGTCTGATAACTATTTGGCAGATCCTTTATAGAAATAAACTGATTATAAAATCGGAGATCTTTTGTCCCTTTCAGAGTTTACAAAGAGTGTTAAACACAGGAATGGTCCAGTTTTGAGTTTAGTTGTGTTTTCCTTTCACGTTGAAGAGGCTATAGTCTCCTCTAATGAATTTACTAGATTGTGTAACTGTTTGTGTCAGTTGAGTAATGAACATAACCCAAGAAAATATAGCATCTGCCAGTGTACCTAAGGGAAAGGTAGGAAAGATGACAGTGCATCCTCTTAGAGATTGCCTTCATTTTGCCTTGGTTCTTGGAGCCTTGCTCTTCTAGATTAGACCTTGACTCTTATCCTCATGCAATAGATTGCTGTCACCTCATCACAGTACAAATGCCCATTCCTAGGTCTGATTACCAGCAGGATTATTCTAGTTAAAAGCAGCCCTCTTTTGGAAAATGTCATCATGCACAGAGTCCTCCTTCTCTCTAGAAATTCTGGTAGCATAAAATGGGTCCTCTTACTGCATCAGCATTTTCAACCCTTGTCTTATATAATGCAGACCAAGTATAGGAACTGACGAAAAAATAAGGCACTTATTTTACTAATGACCTTTTTTTTCCTTTGTGGTTTTCTACGTTCCTAAAAGTATTTTGTCTTTCTTGTATACTGGAGCTCCTTCCCAGCTTCTACCAGGGACATTGTGTGTGATGTTTTTGTTCATATTTCTCTAGTGAGTCTATCCTTGATCTCCAGTGTTAACAGATGCCAAGATTTTGATCTTATCCCTCCCCACCTTCTCCAGGGGAAAGTAATATGGAAGGCTCCCCAGCATCAACAATGGTCATATGTGCCATCCAAAAAAAAAAAAGGAATAGGTTTTTCCACCAAAACTCCCTTTAACGTAGTCTTGTTAGTATGAGCATCTCCTCTTTCAAATTAGGAGCTAATTTGCCTTCAAATTATACTGCAGATAATGCAGGCACTTTGCTGTGTGATGCCACCTGGTGACTTGTAGATTCATATGCGCTGTAGTTGCTTTTGGGATGGTTCCATGACTAGGTGTCTTGAGGACTGCGGTTCTATTCCCTCTTTGTCTGTTCTGGTAGGAGAGCCTATTCATGAATTTAGACTTATATCTGTGTCCAGACTGGTGAAACTCCTGACGAGCCTGTCTGCAAGATCTTCGTTGAGGCAATCTTAATGCCATGATCGGAACTTCTTTCAGTTCTGCTTCTCCCACGGGTGATTCAGATGTAAGACAAATTGAGGTAATTAGTCATGGTTATCCTGGTAGACAGTTTAATTTCAAGACCTCTTATGTCCCTCAGAATAAATACTTAAGACCTTCTTCTGGGTTTTAGGTATGCTTTTTGAAGGATTTAGGTCAGCGTCTGTATTTGCACCATTAGTTCCAGCATCATGTAGTTTGCATGCACAGTGTCTCTCAGAACTGAAATGTTTTCTTTTTCCTCATAGAAAGATATTCTTGCTAATAATGAAAAGACAAGCCTATGTGGCTATAGCCAGTTTTTTCCTGTACAGTGTGCAGACCTTTGGTATTATTTAAGCTATCCTTTAATTGGTCTTGGACTACTGCCATTAAACTTCAGTATTTTGTAAAATCTCATATTCCTAATATAGGTGATCACAAATATGATGGTTTAGGCAAGCACTGATGCAAGGTAGGGAAGGAGGGTGCTCCAATTATGTGCTGCACTTTTATTTTGAAGATGAGCAAAGGTGCTGCTGTGCAAAGCAAGACAAAGATAACTGAAAGCCGTGGGGTTTTGTCATATTTAGATCCAAGATCAACCCCAGAGTTACTGTAATTTGCAGCAGTTTCCTATGGATAGTGTCACAGCACAGATTACATGTGCAGTGAAAATGTCCTCTCCTGTTGTATCACTGACATGACTCCTACCCTACCAGGAATATTCTGTCATAATATCTTAAGTCATTTTGCAGTTTCATAAATTTAGTATCAGTATCTTTCAGCAATAGCATACATTTCCTAAGCATCTCATGTTTGTCTCCCCACATTGCAATCCTCCATACTTTGGTACTGCTTCTACTTGATCAGTCTGTGCAGTATCAGAAAAAAAGAGACTGGACAAATTCTTTTTTAATTGTTTTCCATTTGCAAACTGACCCAAGGCAGGTAGAGAAATTTGTGTTTGGGTAGGTGTCCCATATTTTCGGATTAGAAACATTGCTATAACAAGCTCTTTTCAATTGACCTTTTTTTAATAGGTAAGAGTTTATGTAGCTTCCTAGGTTACTGCAGAGATGTAAGAATTTTAGAGCCTAAAAAATGTTGTTTTAGTTATAAAGTTATCTGAAATTTGAGAAAACAGCACATAAATATTATAATAATTATAATACCTGGAATTATAGGAGAAACACAAGCTGTGATTTAATCCATCTTTGATCCCAAGTACATGCCTTGTTTCCCATGGTATTTAACTCCATGCTCTAGTGCATTTCCTAGTAATTCCTAAGGAACCAGTTGTCAAGTTACCTGAAGCAGAAGGTTCAGATGAATCTCCTTTTTGGCATTTAACAACTGCTGGCAAGAAATATGCTGCTAACTCAGGCCTGACCACTGGATTCTGGAGAGTTGTGAATGAAAGGCCACAGGGCAGGCAGGCAGTCTGTTGCCTTCATCTTCCTCTTCTAGGCAATTGTCAGCAGGAGGCACTTTCTGGATAAGATTCTGGTTCAGCAGGAATTACTGCATTGTTTATAAAACACCATTACACAGATTTAATCCACTGCTCACCAGTCAAGATGCTGTTAGTAGGAGGGACAGTTTTTGCGGGGGGGGGGGGGGTGTAGGCGTTAAAGGACTTGTGTGTGTGTAAGACAGTAAAAGCTTTGAAGAGTACTTACTGGATATAGTGTGGCATACTGGAGGGAAAGAAAGAGTCACTCTTGTTTAGCTTCTTTGGGAAGACCTCAAATGATAATTATCTCTTTCTGCCTTACATTTCACAGCTGTTCTGTGTCGTGCAAGGAATATGATCTTTAAATGTAATTTCATTTTGGTTGGGGGGAGAGAATTTTTGGAAGACGTGTATTACTATTTTTCCCATTTTCAGGCAAAATTGTTTAAATGTTTTATAGCAGTTAAGTGACTAAGATTTCAGTTGGGAATGTTTTCATTCCTTGTCATTCACAGAACATCTGTGACTAGTTTACAGTAAAACTTGGCAGTAAGCCACAAGGATTTGAGTTTCCTAGTTATATAGGAGATAGTTGATCGACCTAATTAACAAAATAATGTTTTGCTTCCGATTCCATGTGCAATTTTGAAAAAAGCAGAACTACATTTTAATGTGTGTGTAACGAAGCTGACTGAGACTTGTTTTTGTATGGATAGGTATTCAGAAGGGAAACAATTTTTACTGGTGGCAACAGTGAGAAATTTTATAGGTTCAAGGTGCGTTCAAGACATTCAGGAAAACTGTTTAATGCTTTGTAGTAAAGTTCTGTGGTGATTCTTGTGTACAGGGAGTGCATTGAGCCCCCACAACTCCTGTATGCCAGTCAGGTGCTGGTGTGTGCCATTTTCATGAAATTACTTACTAGTTTCTATTCTGGCACAGTGTGATCTGTCCCTCCAACTGCTCTTCATGCCAGCCAGATCCTGCCATTGCACCAAATACAGAAACTAGGAGTACAACAACTGTCATGTTTCTCAGATAATACTGAGAAGAAGATTGAAACAGATTAACTGGATTGTGAAGAGGTGCATTGTGAGATGAAGCAGTGGTGACACAGTACACTGAAACACTGGAATCGGGAATGCAGAAAAATGCAGAATCTTGTGAAAATTCAAAGGAGTGTTTCACCGAGCACTGAGATTTAATGAACACTCTCACCTCTGTTGCCCTGGTCCCCTATTTGTCAAATGCAAATAACAGCACCAGCTTACCTAGCAGATACCATGAAGATAAATTCACCGGTTTTCAAATATGTATATATCCCAGCATTGAGGTGCATAAATAAACAGAATGCTGAATAAATTTAGAATCCACTGAAAATAGGCTACTTTCTGCATTGGAAGTGTCTTAACACTTATCTTTATGTTAATTCGTAAATGATACTGCTTTAATATTTGTATCTGTTTTTCTAGGTAATAAATCCAAAGAAAAAAGGAAAAAAGAAAAAATATGTTAATTCTGGAACAGTAAGTAAATATATTTTACATTACTGGATGGTTTTCTCTTGAAACAGAGTGTAGATGACTTGTAATTTAACAGGATTAGAATAGAACCTTCTGTGAAGGCCACAGCCATAAACTATTTACTGTTATACAGCATTTGTTTTCTGATTTTTTAATTTGAAGAATCTGATAAAAGCTCTGTCCAAGTGTGCTGTTAAGTTGCCAGTGATTTCCAAAATGAGTTTTCGCAAAATTTCAGTCAAATTCTTGAAACTATTGACTGAACACTATGAATTTTTATCTGAAATATATCTACACTTTTAAAAGTCAATTTTCTTTTTAAATTTAACTTCTGAGCTAGTATCAATAAAAGCTAGTATGCTTATCGTAGCTAAACCAAAAAGAGCCAACATTTTTTATTACCAACAGGTTTTTGTAAATTTTTGTTGAAAGATCTATTACTGTAGTTTGGAATGAGAGTTTAATGTCCTGTTGTTCTATTCCATATTCTGTTTTATGAACCATTTGCTAGCTATGCAAATAATTCCCTTCAGCACTTTCTCAGCTTCCGTGTTCTGGCATCCATGATGTTCAAAACATCAATTACAAAAAAATGAAGATAAATGTTGAAGAATTGTGTGTTGGAAAACTTAATCAGATATATGCTTTTTGAAAACACATCCAGTGTGGGGTTTTTTTTCTACATGAACAGTGCCACTGAAGTCAGTAGGGCTTTCACTCTGAACTGTAGTCTTGAAGGAATATTTTGTCATTCTCACATATATAAGTTTGCCTATCAGTAGGAAAATAAACACTTATTTTGTACCTCTGCTTTAAATTGTAAAAAAAAGACAGAGCAGCTTGTCCATGAAAATTTACCTTACAAGATCCGATTCATTAGATAATCTAATTTTTGCTAACGTATTCCTTTTACTACAACTTAGCATGTTAAAGTTCTATTACACTGAATTAGTGACTCAGAAACTTATGAAAAGTGATTATTTCAAATCAATACTAAAAGTAAGTGTACTCAAAATTGTAGGTACAAAATCTGGCTTAGGGCACAGAAGAGCAGAAAAAGCATTTGTGTTCAATTTTCCTGTTGATTTTGCTTTTAAATATTTAACACCTTCACATGTATGTGACTGCATTTGAAGGAACATATTTTACTCATATTTGGACAGGCAAAATCAACTGTTATCCTCAAATTGTTGAGATGTTATTCTCAAATTACATGGAAATTTCCAATAAAGAGTTGCTAGCAGTACTCTGTCCTTTTTCCTTCTCCACCAGTGTTCTCTTCTGTTGGTTTTGTAAATTGTTTCCTTTATCAAGTCCTCTTTGCCCCCATTTGCCTTTACTTCTACTAGTCCTTTAGGCTTCCCTTATACTTCTCCAAATTGTCACTTTCTCTGGGTTTGCCTGCAGTTTTGTTTTTCCCCATCATTCACCCAAGATATTCTTTATCCCACAGATTTCTAAATTTCCAAAGCAGACATCAAGATCATCATTCTCACTAATAGGAAATTGGCTTGTAGAAAACTTTACTTAATATAGATTACTGACTGCTATCTCACTGCTACTTTAAAGAGCTATGTACATACACTGGCCATCTCAATTCATTATTCCTTAAGGGGTCATTTTAAATTCAGACAAACTACATACTAAGCAGAAATGTTTCAGAATACATGATTAATTTTGAACACAGCAAAGCAGTGAAATTTAAAATTCACTGTATAAAACTTGGAACGTTAGTAGTAATTGTCTGTAAGGAAGTTTGGCCACTTGGGAAGGGTATTGTCTGTTTCTGTTTTTTACCTTTTTAAATTAGATTCACTGAAAACATTTACTTAAACTAAATAGGAACAAGGTGACCATCTGTAATAAAAGATGAACCATTAAAATTACTGTATCCAGTGGGAAAATGCATAGGAATTCAAGTCTTACATGCAAGACTATGCTACTGATAGTCTGGTAGAACTTTGTTATGGTCTTCTGTTCTCAACTAGAAGGGTCATTTGATGGTTTTAAACTTTGCAAGTCAGTTAGAATCACAGAGAACGTGTGACAAAGGAAGTAAGATAGAAGACAGAGTTACTACCTGTTACCTCATTCTGAGTCCAAGTTTACAACATAGGAATATTTTCAATTTTTATATTTTGCTGCAGTTGGAGGCAAATCAAACTTTGTGACAAACTTTCATCCCCTTTTTGTTCTTTATATCGTTATCAGTGAATTTGCTTTGAGTAGTTTCTTAAGCAGTTTTCACTGACTGCCTGATGCACTTATGTTGTGAGAAAGTTTTATGTCACTTTGTAAATAAAACAAAAATAATTTGGCTTGAATTCTTTGCTTTGTAAATGTTGTGCGGTATATGAGGATTCTGAATGCTAGATCTTACCCACTTGAGTTTATAATTCTGCAACTCGAGTGCTGGAAATGCCAGTAACACCTTTAGACCACTGTGTTTTGGACCTACAGCATTTCTGAATGATAAAAAGCTGGGACTGAAGAAATTTCTTATCTTTGCATTTGTTATGTATCCCACTTAATTTTTTTAGTTATTTCATATATATGTATAATTTACTAGATTTTTTCAGTCTTGGCTTGCATCAGTACTCAACACCACTTGAAATTACATAAATAACTGTAATTGAGTTCTTTAGACAATGTTGAAGTACTCATAGAATAGATGCATTATCATCTAGCCTCTAATACTCGTGTGTAGATGTAGTGCATAGTGATCAGAAGACATGCATGTGGTAACCTGCTCTGGAATACAATCTTCCATCCCTTGCCCTTTTCCTTAAAAAAAAAAGGCAAGAAATTGTAGCAGACTTTCAAATTTGTCTCTTCCCTTTCAAGAACTGACTATTTAATGATTTCTTTAAAAAAAAAGAATCTTTTTTCCCTAATAACAATACTGTAGGGAATTATGTCTTAAGGATAGAGCTCCAAAAACATTGTGCTTATGTCTCTACTTGTTCAACTGGGAAATGACAATTCACATCTGACTCTCTTTTATTTGCTTTCAGGTAACATTGCTTTCCTTCCTAATTGAAACAGAAGTTTCATTCCTTGACTATATTAAAGGCGGGTATGTGATTGGCAACAAACCTTTCTTGTTTTCACAATCTCATTGTAATTCACTAATAATTTGTCTATGTACTTTGCATATGATGACTCTTAAGTAGTATCTGTAAAGAACTGTATTGTTTCCTGCTTTTAGAGGCTGTATTTTCCTACATAAAACCTGCAGATAGTTATTGATGTAAGTTAAGTTATGGAACTTCACTTATAATGTTGGAATTGGTATTGGTACTAAAACACTGAGGTTGAGTCATGACCTCTCATCAGCCAGTGAAAATTGGATTAACCAAAAGGGAATTATCTATATACTATTAAATTAGTAAAATGCTGGTTTATTTCTTCCGATTACACTGACCTTTGGTGTATTTAATATAGGCATTTATTTAGAGTCTTTCCCATTCAAAGGCATTTTTTCAATACTAATTATATAAAATTCATAACATGTTCAATTTCTCATTAATCGTCATTTTCCCAAAAGGGAAGTAGAGACAGAAGCATCGAATGGCTTACCCTAAAACATGCCTGGAAATGGGATCGAATCTCAGAAATTCCTGGCTCTTAACCTCCCTACCAGAATGCAATTCTTCTCTAAGATAAATGGAAATAATTTGTTATACATTCCTAGGCACTTAATATGGATTTTTGCAGCATGCAGTCTGAATGTATATTTGTGCCAGTCTTTAAGCAGGCTTCAGCTGAAATAAAAAAGAAGTCTGTGTTCTGTTTTGGCTGTAGCAATACAGGGCTTTGCCTTTGTTCCCAACAGTGGTAATCCTACAGATGCGCTAAAGGTTTATTCCTAATACATTCATCACTGAAGTTCATTAAGTTAAAGTGATGCCCCCAATCATAATTTTTAGCTACAGAGAAACTGTGGGTAAGCTATCTCGACTGCCATTGCTTTCAAGGTTTTGAAAAACTGCAGCCTGAAGTACTATTCAGTACTCCATACTGAACTGATAACTTGCAGAGGGAATGGATTGTTGTTAAGCTGTGCCCCAAACTGTTGACCCTGACCCATGGGCTGCTGCAGAGTGCAATTTTTTTCTCTCTCAAGGACTAATGTTTCAGTTCTCCCAAACAGTTAAATTTTAAAGTTAGAAAATCCATATTCACTGCTGTTCAATCTCCATCCAAGAAAATAAATATTTTCACTAAGAGTGAATTCAGTCTGTTACGTCTGTCAAAACACTGTGTCTTTTGGCTCATTAAGATTAAACCTGACAAGAATATTTTATCCATAGTACTTCAAGATGGGAAGGCTTAATTAGGGTTTTTAACATGGATGTAGACATACTCTCTTTAAAATTTTTATTCAATATCTTTGGAGAAATTTGTGATTTGACTTGCTCATTTGCTCGCTCTTTGGTGGCTGAACGTATTTTCTCACTTGGATAGGATGCAGAGTCTCTGCAACATTTGATGTGATTGTTTGCTCTTACAGTGCTATGTGGTATACACGATTGGTTATGGGTGACCTTCAGAGTGAGTTGTATAGGCACGTCGTTGAGGTGTGTAAGTAGTGGGACACGTTAGTGGAGGAAAGGGGCTGTGTCAGGGAGCAGCCGTGCCTCCTCCTAATGGCTGGGGAGCTGGGAGCGGAGCTGGGTAGCATGGCTGGCAGGGCAGGGTCTCACCAGCCAGGGCTCAGCAGGGCAGGCCCAGAGATGGTGGCCAGGCTCAGTTAATAGGCCAGATCATTGCAAGTTTGCGGTGATGAGGCAGACCAAGATCAGACTGGGAAGGCGAACCACAGATCTGGGTCAATCTCAGGTCCAGCGATTGCCAGGTTGCCCTATGGTGGGTGAGGCAGGGAGGTCAAGCCAGGAAGTAACTCCATGGATCAGGATCTGGATTAACGGACTCCATGGCCAGGCATGAGCTTGGCTGGGCTGGAGACCCATATTCCTCTGACGTAGCTCAGGCAGGGATGGAAGGCAGAGCTGAAATGGGGCTCCTGAGCCAGTGCAAGGGGGGTGGAGGGCCGAGGTGAGTATGTTTAGGGCCACTGAAAGGCGTTTTAGTACACTCAGGACCCCTAAACTTTGTTCCAGGCTGCTTCTGGACTGTAAACTATCAAGCTCATCTAGAATTGCTATCCTACCTCCAGTTCAGTTAACTGGAAACACTGCTGCTGCTGCTGGAATACTTGTCTCTGTTTCCACTCTTCGGATCCTACGGTTTTTCCTCAGAGAGCATTTAATTCAGCTATTGACTGCATTAGAATCTGTTACAGTTTAGCAAAGGTAAAACTTCCTAATACAGGTCAGGCATGCTGTCAAGGTACTACTGCATCTTTATCACCTGAAGAATATGTTAAGTCCATATGCTGTAAAGAATTCTATCAGCACATTTGCTTGACAAGCTGTTCCTGAGGCACCTAGGTTGCCATGGTTAGGAAAGCAGTTATTTCTATGTTTCTGAGTCTATTTCCAATGATCGGTATGTTGTCTTGTGCCTGCTTTGAATCACTGTGAGTAACAGATAGACATCTACTTGAGATAACATAAGAGTACTTAGAGCATCAAGGTTCTGGATTTGTTTGCTGTATGAACAGTCATGATCAAGTAGTTGTGGAGCCCTTCTGATTTGTGCAAGTGTTCTCTTGTTAGTAGAGAATACTAGAGTTTGAGACAAACTGGTTACTTTCATTAGCACTGCTGTTGCCTTTCTCAGGAGCATTCCTGTTGTGGACTTGAACAGAAGTAGAAAATGGCCATCCATTCCTGTTTACCAAAAGTTTGTATTGAATGAAACATATGTATACACAGATGCATTAAGAAACAGTTTTATCTCTGGTGTTGCTGGTTGTTCTTTCAAGTGTGTTATACATATATTGCACAACCCATCTTATTCCCCATTCATTCAAAATTCATCTCTACAAGAAGAGTGTGTATAAGGAACTGAGGAATTAAGTTTTATACCTAAGTTTGGAAAGAAAAGAATATAGTGGGTGCATATGTAATCTTTTTAGGGTGGTTTATCACATTTCTAACTGAGATGTTACAATACAAGTTAATAAACCAAATTATGTACGTTCAGTAGACAAATAATAGAAATTTTGAATACAAATAATACTTTGTTATTGATATTTTGTATATATCTCTGTAACTGCAAATCAAAGAAGTCTTGTCATATTAATAATTACCACTTAAGCTTTTTTCCTCTTTTCTATATAAAAAGAGTGTAATTTGGTAGAATGCTCTGTGCTTGAAAGTATGAGTAGCAATACTTACCATTTAATTATTTTATACAGAATCTTGTTTAGTGATTCATACAGTTATTTTTAAGTACATGCTGGTGAAAACTTTAGAAGTACTTGTATAAAATGATGCCTTTTCTTCTGCAACCTATACAGTTTTGTTATTTGGAAACATGACCAGGAGGCTGAGACTCAAGAGTCGTTTTCTTGGCTTCTCCCTTCTTTCCTTCATTTCATTTAATACTACTACATATCAGTTGCAGTTGACAGATTTTGAAAGAAGGGTGAAGAGGAGATTTCATCATTAATCAGTCTGTTTTCCCATCAGTATGTCCTCCAGAATTGTTTTTTTAGTTCCCTGTTTTTCTTCCATTTAGTTAGGCAAGGCGAAGAGAACACTGGTTCTGCAATAGGTACAACAGTGGCTCTTCCATAAATGGATGCTTATGAAATACTTCAGAACTTTCATTGTAATTGATTTGAGGTGTCTAGAACTAATACTGATTTAATGGAAATCTTGACAGCTTTAACTGTGACAAATTGGGTTTACAGTATTGATTTCATTTATGTTTTGAGTCTGCATCTGTTTAATTAGGATATTCCATTATAAGTATCATCAATATGACTGTTGGGTTTTTTTCAGAGCTTTGAAGAATGAAGTAGAAGTTTTTCTGTAAATTCTGATTTCGTTTTACTACACAGCACTGGATTTTGTAGCAGTATGGCAGGAAAGAGGCAGATGTCTCATCTGCATCAAGTGGTGCCATCTTAGTAGCTGGCTTTTCCTTACATCTTGATACTTAATCACATATTTTGCCACACTGACCTTCCCACATATAAACCAGGTACATTGTGCTAAAAATTAATGTATATTTCAAAATCAGATTTCTCCTGGCACTTATCAATTAATAACATGTTCCTATCAAAACACCTCCAAATATATGAATATACTCAGGAATGTAAGGGATACAGCCTTGAAGAGGAATGTAATTGAAATCATCCTGATTTACAGGAATTGCTGTCAGTTAGTTTATAGTCTGCTTTGTTTTTGTTTCGAAGAGAGATCAGGATCCAAAAATCCACAAGACTTAGAGGACAGAAATGGCATTTTTTGCAGAAGTTTCTAGCCTGTTTGACTTATTAGAATAGGGAGTGAGCTAACAAGTTACTGTACGCATTTATAAATCAATAAAATTCAGGAGCTGAATCCTTCTGGAACTCAAAAATACTAAGTGATCTCTTCTGTCCCAGATTAGTGGAAGATAAGAGAAAATATTTTCCTCCGATCGTGTTAAAAGCCTAACCTTCATTCAGGTTTTTGGAAATGAACACCCACAAGTTGTTTGGATTCTAAGGGCTTTGGTCATATATTTTTAACTGAATTGTACTAAATCATTGATGGTCAAAATGGAAATTTAGAACTCCTTTCGTGACAGCTATTTTCATCCAACCACTACACCATATAATGTAATGGCATGCATATTTGTGTTTGGAGGAGACCTGGTGTGACATACAGTTATGAAGCAAGGGCTGCTGTAGCTACATATTTTAGAGGCTTTACCATATGTTTTTTGTATCCTTGGAGAATAACAGGGAGTAATAAGACTATGTAAGAGGAAGATCTTGTAGAGCTTTTATCAAAAAAATCTTCTTTACCTTGATACTGAATTTGGCTAAACAAGCATCTGCGAAGGGGAAATTATAAAAGAACTGTCACTGGGGACTTAAATGCCACAGAGAGGATACAGCCTCTTGGTAGTGTTAGTTACTCCATTGGCTCTGTTGTAGAGTTCTGCACAGTAAGTGGTCCTCAGATCTTCAACAGCTCCCCCCTGCTAACAGACCAGCTGGTTGTCACTCCAAAGCCACAGGAGGAAATTCATGTTTCCTTCCAATGTACTGTTTAAAAAACCCCTAATCATTACAAATGTTACCAAGCCTAGTCAAAAGCTACATCCAGGCTTAGTTTGTTCCCTTATGTATATCAGTGCTAATAGAGCTCTTACTAAAAGACAATAGGTTTCACCTTGCTCTCCCAAAGAAACAAACAAAATGGTTCCTCAATGACTGTGAGGTGAAGATTAATGTTCCTTTTAAGATACTTTCTTCATTTCTCGTGGTAGTATAGGGTAAAATCACCTGTCCAGGTATCAAATAGATCATGTCTTTCTATACCAACTGAATTCTGGCAGAGCCGTAGTGATCTATCCAGCTCTGAATCCACAAGGTGCATTGCTGTGCTTGGATATTCTATCCAAGTTCTCTGCTGGGACAGGACATTCAACAGCTCAGCCTGCCTAGCCAGGTGTCAATGTTCTAGCAGCTTCTGTGCAAAGCCTCATTACCTTGAAACATCACTGTCGCAGGTGTTATGAACTTTTAATGCAGCTCCTTGGAGAACTATGCAGCTGGAAAAGCAGGGACACAGCCTTAGCCAAAGAATTTCCTCATCAGAAACAAGAAGTTTTGTTGTCTTGATGTGTTTTTACAATTGCATCATTTAATCAGGCACCTAAATTTGTCTCAAAGACTTCAATTTTGTATGCTTTTTTAAATTTTGAGCATCCTTATCCTGACGTAATGATTTTTGCCGCTAATGTGCCTTACACAAAATACAGTAATCAATAATCTTATTAAAAATGCATTATTGTTGATGAATTTTAATAATAACAGTAACCTCATAACGTGTACTTAATACAACCTAAGAATTACTCTGTTAAAAAGAAATAAAACATGTAGTAGAAATAAAAACAGGACAGTGGACTTTCAGATATATTCATTACATTTGACAGGACTTCAAGTTAGACTCAGAGGGAGAGGGGACTAATACCAGGCTTACCCATGACAAGCTGTGGAATGACACACCAAGATTAGAGGGACGGGGTGCTAGTGAGGCCCCTCAGCTTGTTGCACTAGTGAAAGACCTCAAAGGAACTAAGGGGTGTTCCTCTAAGAGGGTGACACAGCCAACAGCCCATCTGAAGTGCCTCTACACCAATGCATGGAGCATGGGTAACAAACAGGAGGAGTTGGAAGCCACCATGCTGCTAGAAAGCTACGACTTTGTTGCCATTACTGAAACTTGGTGGGGCGAATCCCATGACTGGAGTGCAGCTATCAATGGCTACAGACTGTTCAGAAGGGACAGATGAGGAAGGAAGGGCGGAGGCATTGCCCTCTATGTCAAGAAATGGATAGAGTGTGAAGAACTGTCTTTGAAGAATAGCCACAAGCAGGTGGCTTATGGGTAAGAATCAGGGACCGTGGCAACAAAGGGAACCTTGTGTTTGGTGTCTACTACAGGCTGCCCAATCAAGGGGAGTCTATTGACGAAGCCTGCTTACTCCAGCTACAGGAAGCATCACACTCACAGGCTCTCGTCCTGCTGGGGGACTTCAGCCACCCCACATCTGCTGGAAGAGCAGCACAGCAACCTGTAGGCAATCCTGGAGACTCCTGGAGTGCATTGAGGATAACTTCCTAAGCCAGATAATAGACAGCCCTACCAGAGGGAATGTGATACTGGACCTGTTGGTCACCAACACAAGTGAGCTACTTGGTAGTATCAAGGTTGGAGGCAGCCTGGGCTGCAGTGATCATGCACTGCTGGAGTTCATAGTCCTGAGGGATATGGGGCAAGCAAAGAGTAAATCAGGTCCCTGAATTTTAGGAAAGCAAACTTCCAGCTCTTCAGGGAGTTAGTCAATAGGACCCCCTGGGAAAGTGCCCTCAGGGACAAGGGAGCAGAACAGAGCTGGCACACCTTTAAGGATGCTTTCCATAGAATGCAAGAGCTCTCGGTCCCCAAGTGTGAGAAATCAGGAAAGGAATGCAAGAGGCCAGCATGGCTAAGTCAAGACCTGCTGGTCAAACTGGAGGGTAGTGGAAGCAGGGACAGGTACCCTGGGAAGAGAACAGGTACAGTGCCCGGTTGTGTAGGGATGGGGTCAGGAAGGCCAAGGCACAGCTGGAGCTGAACTTGCCAAAGGATGCAGGTAATAATAAGAAGGGCTTCTGCAGGTATGTCAGCCAGAAAAGGAAGGTCAAAGAAAGCGTATCCCCCTTGATGAGCAAGACTGGCAGACTGGTAACAACAGATGAGGGGAAGGCTGAGGTACTGAATGACTTCTTTGCCTCTGTCTTCACTGGCAGTCTCTCTTCTGACACCTCTCAAGGGTATGGATTGCAAGACAGGGGCTGGAGGAGCAAAGTCCCTCCCACTGTAAGAGGAGATCAGGTTCAAGACCACCTGAGGAACTTGAACACCAGGTCTGTGGGACCTGATGAGATGCATCGCAGAGTCCTGAGGGAACTGGCTGATGTAGATGTCAAGCCACTCCCCATGACATTTGAAAAGTCCTGGCAGTCAGGTGAAGTCCCTGGAGACTGGGAAAAGGGAAACATTGCACCCATGTTTAAAAAAGGTAGCAAGGAGGACCCTGTGAACTACCGACCTGTCAGCCTCACCTCTGTGCCTGGGAAGACCACGGAACAGATCCTCCTGGAAGCTCTGCTAAGGCACGTGAAGGACAGGGAGGAGATTCGAAACAGCCAGTGTGGCTTCGCCAAGGGAAAGTCTTGCCTGACCAACCTAGTGGCCTTCTGTGATAAAGTGACTACATCAGTGGATGAGGGAAGAGCTGCGGATGTCATCTATGTGGACTTCTGTAAGACCTTTGACACGGTCCCCCACAACATCCTTCTTTCTAAATTGGAGAGACATGGATGTGATGGGTGGACTGTTGTGTGGATGAGGAATTGGTTGGATGGTCGCATCCAGATGGTAGTGGTCAAAGGCTCAATGTCCAGACGGCGATCGGTGATGAGTGGAGTCCCTCAGGGTCCCGTGTTGGCACCAGTACTGTTTAACATCTTCATCAGTGACACAAACATTCAGATTGAGGGCACCCGCAGCAAGTTTGCAGATGACACCGAGCTGAGTGGTGTGGCTGACATGCCTGAGGCACAGGATGACATCCAGAGGGACCTGGACAAGCTCAAGGAATGGGCCCATGTGAGCCTCATGAGGTTCAACAAGGCCAAGTGCAGGGGCCTGCACCTGGGTCGGGGCAACCCCCAGCATCAATACAGGCTGGGGGATGAGGGGATTGAGAGCAGCCCTACTGAGAACGACTTGGGGGTACTGGTGGATGAAAAGAGTGCACATGAGCCGGCAATGTGTGCTTGCAGCCCAGAAGGCCAACCGTATCCTGGGCTGCATCCAAAGCAGCGTGGCCAGCAGGTTGAAGGAGGAGATTATGCCCCTCTGTGCTGGTGAAACCCCACCTGGAGTCCTGCCTCCAGCTCTGGAGCCCTCAACACAGGAAAGACATGGACATGTTGGAGCGGGTGCAGAGGAAGGCCACCAAAATGCTCAGAGGGATGGAACACCTCTCCTGTGGGGACAGGCTGAGGGAGTTGGGGTTGTTCAGCCTGGAGAAGAGGCTCTGGGGAGACCTGATTGTGGCCTTCCAGAACTTAAAGGGGGTTTGTAAGAAAGATGGGGACAGACTTTTTAGCAGGGCCTGTTTCGACAGGACAAGGGGTAATGGTTTTAAACTGAAATAGTGTAGATTTAGACTAGATCTAAGGAAGAAATGTTTCACCATGAGGGTGGTGAAACACTGGCCCAGGTTGCCCAGAGAGGTGGTAGATGCCTCATCACTGGAAACCTTCAAGGTCAGGTTGGACGGGGCTCTGAGGAACCTGATCTAGTTGCAGATGTCCCTGCTCACTTCAGGGGGTTGGGCTAGATGACCTTAAAAGGTCCCTTCCAACCCAAACTATTCTATGATTCTATGATTTAATTTGATTCCAGAATACATGTGTTACCATGAAAACACTATTTAAAATATCATCCAGATTAATTTACCAGTCATACCATTTTGCTTCCAGAGTTGTTGCATCTGATGTTTTCATGACACACAGCTTCTAATTTAGCCTTCCTGGATTCATTTTTTAGTTATGGCTGGTTAATTTTTTCAGTCCTGGTGAAATTAATACCTTTTCATAATAATCCTTCACTCAAAATAATCATGTTCACAATATTGCAGCTGCTTTTGAAAATATTTTCTCCAGTGGTACTAATTTGAAATTGAATTGTTTGTTTGAGCTTGAAAGACCCAGTTTTGTGTTCAAAAAGGGTTTAATTACATTTTTATAATTTGGGCTACAAGGGTTAACCTTCATTTTCTACCTATTTGAAATTTGTTATTCCTTTCCTCAGAGGACACTGGTGCCTTTTGTAACTTAGGTTCCTATGTCTCTTTTCCGTGAGATCATATTCAGAGGAATGTTTCTGGTACAGAATCATAGAATCATTTAGGTTGGAAAAGATGTTTTAAGAATGCCAAGTCCAACCGTAAACCTAACACTGCGAAGTCAACCAATAAACCACGTCCCTAAGCTTCATGTCTACGTGTGTTTTAAATACCTCCAGGGATGGTGACTCACCCACTTCCCTGGGCAGCCTGTTCCAATGCTCGACAACCCTTTCAGTGAAGAAATTTTTCCTAATATCCCGTCTAAACCTCCCCTGGCGCAACTTGAGGCCATTTCCTCTCATCCTATCACTAGTTACTTGGGAGAAGAGACCAACACCTACATCACTACAACCTTCTTCCCAGTAGTTGTAGCGACGATAAGGTCTCCCCTGGGCCTTCTTTCTCCATTCTTATGTTCTATGACATAGGAAACAAATGGTTATTGAAAACATAAGGTGATCACACTGCAGGTTTGCTCCTAAAAGAGTTTGTTCTAGCTTTCCTGGTCCTTTGTAAGACATGAGTGATACTCTCTGTGGTCATGAGTCCATAGTACAAAGTGACAGCTGTGTGAAGAGTGGGATCCAGTTTCCTGAACTATATAGGCATTTACTGCCATTTTAGACACCAAAAAATTTCCATGATGTAGTACGTACTCTGGGGGCTGTAAAATAACATTAGGAGCCTATATATTTAGGAAACTGAATTCTAATCTATGTACAGTCATCCATAAATGGTTGAAATTAATTGGTTTAAGTTCTTGAATGTTTTCCTAGAGCAGTGTCTTGGAAATGTACAAACAGATGGAAACAAATTCTAGAGATGTAGACATCAGATTTGATCTTATTTTGTGTCATGATTTTTATAGTGGTCAAATTGGCAGATACTATAATACACATACTCTCCTGATTGGACAAAAGTCATAGTACAGATTATGTTGAACTGTAAATGGGAGAGAGAGTTTTTCTAGTTTACCAGACGGGTTTCTGTTACCTGGAGCAGTATGCATTTAATACAGATACACCGTTTTGAGGAATGCTTCAGAAACTGGTGCTTTCAGTCATGCCTGTAGCCACATGAAAATTAGCTTTGTTCTTTTTGCCATTAGATGTAGTTTTAATATTTCTTTGTTTACTTTCGTTAGCTTTTTTCCTTTTTAATCTTCTTTTACCGTGCTTTCTCTTGTTTCTGTTCTGAATTCAGAATCTGGAAGACTCTGTTTCTTCTTAACAATTGGATCAGAATAGCTGATCCAGGAAATGAGTTTACAGATAAGCTTTGCTGTTCTTATGCAGAAGAAAAACTGTTTGAGGTTTGTTTTTTTTCCTCAGTGATACATTCTTAAGCATGCTGAAGGATTTATGTGCTTGATCTGCCTGACGTGTAATGCTTAGAGGAGTCGTCTTTCACTCTTCAAACACTGCACCACACCAAAGCCCTTAAAATTTAAGTACAGGGATATTATAGCCCAAAAGCAGTTTTGCTTAGCTGTGCCAATAAGGACTCTAAGCATAAATCTAGAAATGGTATTGTATTAGACTTTGTTGTTGTTGTGTTTTCCTAGCCTGTTCTTATCTGAGAAAGACAACTTTTCTGCACACTATAGTGATGGTGGTAGAAAACTAATTGACATGCACTTCTTAGGGTCTTTATTCTTACAGCTACCTGACAGTGCAGAAGGACATTGTCATTAAAAAGCCACAGGCTCTGACATTCAGGTACAGATCAAGCAAAATTTGACTTGTCATGCCTTTTTTTTTTTTTTTTTTTTTTTGTGAAACTGCATAATGCAGAGTATTGGCAGAAAACGTCTGTCATAAAGCTTAGGTCTCCGAACTTCTCAGAGATTGCAGCAGCTTTTACTGCTTTCTTGTTCAAGTCCATATAGAGGCCACAGCGTTTTTGGACATATTCTGGGCTGACCATTTTCCAAGGAACTGCATGACCCTTCTTGGTACTGTGGGCATTGGTAGGCTTTTACCACTGTTTGGAGACATAGTCCACCTGTATCCTACTTTGGTTTGTGTTAGCCTTGATCAGTGTGATAAAATGATTCCGTGTGATTTGTTTTCATACCCAGCTTTTTATTAAATAAATACTATTTTCTCTGGACACATCAGGTTATTTGAGCAGTAAAACCACTACTGCAAGGCCAGGTGTCAAATTGTTGATGTTTAATACAAATGTGTTAAATCTGTTCAGTAACCTTCAAAGAGCTTTAATCTTTGCTAATTTGGTCATTAAGTTCATAGTTGCACACACTGAGAGTCAGAAATTTGAAGGCGCATGTAAAAGACTCAATCTAAGCAAAAAGTCAATTTTCAAATTCATACAAACTCTTTTTCCTGATGGAGTCCTACTAGCTAGGAGATTATCTCCAGAATGACAGTATTTTGTCCTGAAGGACGTTATGGAATAGAACTGCATTTAATTGGATTGTCACTCTGTAACAAAGTATTAATGATTAATTTTTCTGAGAATAACTGTATGCTAACAGTTGATTCATGCACGATAAATGGCTTGCTTCAGCTACTGCTCCAATTACAGATCTTTATATTCCTGCTTCCAGATTTTACTTTTGTCTGCCAAGAATTACCTTGATATCCTCACTCAAAGTATTGACTGTGTTCACATGAATGAAATCCACTGCTGAAACCTATGATAGCCTGTCCAAAGATTTTATGTACAGCATGATTTCCAACATGTTTTGAATGAAGACACAGTTTTAGTGTTACAAAAAGGAGCACATTAATAAAACCCTACTTTCCTTGTCAAAGTCTTCCATGACTAGGGCTAAAATATGTCTAAGGAAAAATCAGTATTAATTTTTAAAAATTAATTAATAATGTTTATAGATCTTAATAATCTTATTAATGATTCAGAATTTTTCATAAACAGTGAAAAAAGGAAGCGTGGAGTAAAGTAACTGTTTTCAGGGTGTTAACAAAATAGTGTTGTGTAGCTCTTGGCTAGAACCTTATAAAAGAGTATTTTCAGTGTTTATTTCCTGTATTAGAAAGTCATTGTCCTACAGTTTGTCCACAAAGTTATCATTTCTTGTTTATTTTTCCATGTAATAGTAAAACTATTAATGAGATTTGTATTTGCTTTTTCTACAGAACCCAAATCAATTTCACAGTAGCTATTGATTTCACTGCCTCAAATGGTAAGAATGAAAATAAACTTCTTGTGTATGTGTGTGTGTGTGTATGTATCTATATCAGTGTTCTGCTTAACTTCATTGTATTATTGGTTATCTATATGCCTGGCATCACCTGGAATCAGGATTCCATTTTGCTGAGCAACAGACTAGAGGCCAATTCCTGTCCAGAAAAGCAGGACAAATAAGAACAGATAAAAAATTAAAAATCTACATGGGAAATTAAATGAGTAGGAGCAGTTTGCAAGTATTTGTGTGCTTTCTGATTATTTTTTGTTTGTTTGTCTATTATCGCTGGGAGAGAACTGGCTAACTTAGAAGACCCCACTGAGAGGGGAAAAAGAAGGGAGTTTCAGGTGGAGTGAGGCTGAAGTGGGCTGAAGCAGAGATAAGTTTTGATCTTCCTCCAAAGATGCTTTCAGAATGTCGTAATACTTTTATAAATTTAATTTTCAAAGTGTATATCATATTATAAAATGACACAGAATCATAGAATCACTAAGGTTGGAAAGGACCTTCAAGATGATCAAGTCCAACCATTAATCCAGCGCCACCATGTTCCCTAAACCATGTCTTGAAGCGCCACATCCACACGTTTTTTGAACACTTCCAGTGATGGTGACTCCACCACCTCCCTGGGCAGCCTGTTCCAACGTTTGACCATTCTCTCCGTAAAGAAATTTTTCCTAATATCTAGTCTAAACCTCCCCTGGCACAACTTGAGGCTATTTCCTCTCATCCTACCGCTTGTTACCTGGGAGAAGAGACTAACACCCACCTCACCACAAGCCCCTTTCGGGTAGTTGTAGAGAGCGATGAGGTCTCCCCTCAGCCTCCTCTTCTCCAGACTAAGCAAACCCAGTTCCCTCAGCCGCTCCTCATAAGACTTGTGCTCCAGACCCCTCACCAGCTTCGTTGCCCTTCTCTAGACACGCTCCAGCACCTCAATGTCCTTCTTGTAGTGAGGGGCCCAAAACTGAACACAGGATTCAAGGTGCGGCCTCACCAGTGCCGAGTACAGGGGCACAATCACTTCCCTACTCCTGCTGGCCACACTATTTCTGATTCAGGCCAGGACGCTGCTGGCCTTCTTGGCCACCTGGGCACACTGCTGGCTCATGTTCAGCTGGCTGTCAACCAGCACCCCCAGGTCCCTTTCCGCCAGGCTGCTCTCTAGCCACTCCTCCCCAAGCCTGTAGCGTTGCATGGGGTTGTTGTGGCCAAAGTGCAGGACCCTGCACTTGGCCTTATTGAACCTCATACAGTTGACCTCTGCCCATCGATCCAGCCTGTCCAGATCCCTCTGTAGAGCCCTCCTACCCTCCAGCAGATCAACACTCCCACCCAACTTGGTGTCATCTGCAAACTTACTGAGGGAGCACTCGATCCCCTCATCCAGATCACCAATAAAGATATTGAACAAGACTGGCCCCAGAACCGAGCCCTGGGGAACACCAAATTTACAAGTCTAAACACAGTTTATTGCTGCCCATTTAATGCTGAAAAGGCTTACAGCTACTACTGTTATCCTATTAAAATGTATTTGGAACATTGCATTTTTACCTGATATAACTACAGTTATGTATACAGGAAATAAATTCATTTTCTTTTCATGATTTTTTTTTTCAATTTCTGCTTTCTTAGTTTTCTATCATTTTTAAGAGAGAAAATTTTGAAGTGATGCAGTTTTAAAGTAAATCTGATCCTTGCTTCAACAGGTAACCCTTCACAGCCTACTTCACTGCACTACATGAATCCCTATCAGCTTAATGCTTATGGCATGGCACTGAAAGCAGTAGGTGAAATAATTCAGGACTATGATAGTGATAAAATGTTCCCAGCTCTAGGTTTTGGAGCTAGACTGCCTCCAGATGGAAGAGTATCACATGAATTTGCACTGGTAAGTAAATGAATACTTATATATTCTTTTAATTTTTTTACTACAACAAAATTTTGGAAGATAAGGTTGCAGTCTTAAGCAATTACTGGACAAGAACAGAGAATGTGCTAATTCTTCTGTCTAAAAGACTATTTCAAAATTTTTCATCATAGTGAAGTTACTGACAGAAATCCAGGGTGAAGAAGTCCCTGTAGGCCAAAAATAGCTGTAATAGCTGTAGCAGCATGAGAAACAGATGCTTGAAAGACTTCAGATTGAAGCTAATCTATCTTGAGAAGCAAGTGAATCATGATCCAAGATAATATTTCATTATTATTGTTATTGTTCTCTCTCATTTTCTGGTATCTCTGTATCTTTTACAGGCTGCTAGTTTAGAGACATAGAGATAACTAAGTGGACTATAAGCTGACAAGTACAAATCTGAGACTGATCTGTGTGCCAGTTAAATTACAAACCTAAAATCTAACAGGGTTTGCCAGAAAGGTTGATGTGTTATAACTGATGCCTGTGATTAGTGTGGATGTTTATCTACTTGCTTATTTTGAGTTTTTTGTTCTTCTCTGAGTAGGATAAAGTTGTCAGAATTACAGCAAGTGTAGGTATATCAGGTGAGTTTTAATTAGATAGCAGCAAAGACATTGCAGAAGACCGGTGATTGTAGATGTGTATTTCATCTGTGAGCCTGTGCTAGAAAACAATGCCACATGTCTTACCTCAAGGACATGTTTTTCACATGCATAGTAATTTAAAACACATGCAATTGCAGATACTCATTTGAATCACAGACTTTTTTTGGACTTTCATGTAGCAAGTTCAAATATATTAATACATATAATCTTAAGGGTGTTAAAACATCAGACTTATTCTTGGCTACCTTCAGTTTTAAAAGTTGTTTCTAAAATTAACTCGGTTAGTTCATGCGGCATTGTGGTGCTTTTACAGAGGAAAAAACAATCTTTTTTTCCTTCCTCCATAAATAAACGTATGTGTCTCCATTTAACGCTAAGCAGTGTTTTCAGAACTCTCTTTTAATGTTCTAGATCAATTCCATGAAAATCCCCTTTGCTTTTCTAGATTCTCAGAGAGGTATGCCCTACCTCAGAATGAGATACTGGCACATTAAGCCAATGAGGTGTTGGCACATGAAAGAGAGTAAGATGATTTGGAAGGTTTTGAAGCCTTACATGGATCATTTTTCTGGCGTGACATGAGTCATTAATCTGGGATTTAGCTTATATGTTTGTATCGTCATCTGTAAATAGGTATCCTCATTATAGAGTCATTATGGAGATAGGTAGTAAAATGCCTATCCAAAGAATTTACAGTCCCAGCAATTTCAGTGGGTTCCCAAAGAGTAAGTTCCTTTCTTCATTCTGTTTATACGAGGTCAGAAATCAGTTTTCCAATGCAGAAACATTGTACCAAAACCATGAAGTTTATAGTTTGCCTCCCACTCACATAGTGTATGAAGAACACAATCTGGCTACCATTTCTTTTTTTTCACATTTTTTAAATAAGAAATCATTGAGCCAGAACTGCACTCCTAAACATGATTCCAGTTTTTACATCTGCCCCGTAATTCTTACCTTAAATCCACACAGGGAAATGCCTGTTACTGTTGTATGTAAGAAAGACTGTTTAATTCCACTGAAGATGGTATTTATGTCTAGGAACCTGTTCCAGTGATTCAGACCATGTGTAACATGAGGCTGTTAGAACCTCCTTCCCTAGACAGTTAACAGTCACAACGAGCCATGGCACTTACACTGGGCATTTGTACTAAAACCCTCTGAATAGATCCTAGAATGCTTAGGTCTTTGCCGTTTAAAAATGTACACTGAATAGTATTCACTAACCTACATCATTTCTGCTTCATAATTACTTTTAGTGATTTATCATCTCTTATTTTCATTAGAATGGAAACCCTCAAAATCCATACTGCCATGGAATTGATGGTGTAATGGAGGCATATTATAGGAGTCTAAAATCTGTGCAGCTTTATGGACCAACAAACTTTGCCCCTGTAATTAATCATGTAGCCAGGTAAGCATCACAACAGGTACTTTGCAGAAACTTCTTATTGTCAGTACAATTATCACATATAAAAGGCTAACAGTTACATGATGCTAAACATTGAAAACAGTATTTACAGTTGTTTATTCAGTCTAATGTGATTAACTTGTACTTTTGAGTAGGTTTGAAGACCATGTGCTAGTATTATGCAGAATTTTATCACTGATTAAAAATAAATACAAGTGATCCAGTTGATCCACCCTGTGTTAAAATCTTAGGAGAAATCATAATGAAGGAAACCTTTTGTGAGATCACTCTGCCATGTTCCTTTTTTGTCCTTTGGAGCACAGAATTTTTTCTTCACAGAAAAGACATAAATCTATGAAAAAAAATATAAAACACCATTTTTTAATGCATATGTAGTTCCTGTAATCTAAAAATGTCAACAAAACTTTCCAGGGCTCTCTGTGGCAACAATTCCCAACTGGTAATGGTACTGCTAAGGCAATAGTACAGCAGCCGCCATTGGGGAGCCACAGTGCTGTGTTAAGCAACACCTCATCTAACTTATCAAAGTACAACCCTTTTGGTGTTTGTAAAAGTTTCTTAAGAAGGATAATGTTGCCTTGTTTTGGAAGACAAGATCTTGACTTACAGTATACCTCCGTGTGTTGGTATAGGAAAAGTGATAGGGCTCAGATAATTTAGCTGAGTAGCTACCTGAACAGATTTTATTTTCTTTACAGATACAGATAAAGAACTAATGTTTATAAAATAAAACCATAGGGTTGTGTTCTGTTTTTAACATTGTACTGTTAATGTTTTATTTATGAGCTTGCAAAATAGTTAATTGTCATAGCAAGAAATATTTATTTATTCTCTCTTCTTGCTGTTGTTAGTTCTACAGCCTGATGAAAATTAATTTGCAAATTCTATGGTGCAAAGAATATTCTGTGCACCCCAGCATGGCTACATAGCTGATTTCAGTTATCAATCATTAGGATTAGTTGTTCCATCTTCGAATCATACCATTCAAATTATGAACGTGTATATTCCATTGCTTGTCTTTAGCAACTAGCTGTCTCCTATTAAATCTTCCCTTTGACAGAGTCTCTCCAGTAGCAGTTTTCAGACTGTGAGGAAATATGCCAATCCTTATGACAGCTGAATTCCATATGTGTGGCATTCAATGTCTGCATTAGCCACGTTAACTGGAAATCTAGCCCATTGACTCTTCTGCCTCTTTCTTCTTTAGAACTGGTCATATCAGCTGAGCTGGCTTGTTCAAAATTTGACAGTTAACCTCAAGCCTCCTGTTCACTGCAAAAATTGAAATTCTTGATCTAGTACCATCAAAGCATTGGCATAAATTGAGTTCCTTTTCTCACCAGTTGTTTCTCAGGAATATTTGTCAACTTTTGCAGGATTACCAGAAGCCTGTCACCAGCATTTGTAATCTCCACTGAACTTTTGTCTAAATATCAAGTTGTTGCAAACTTTGGGAACTCCTTCTGGTAGCAAATCACACTACATTATAGTGGAAAAGCTAAGTACCTTCTACCTTCATGAGGATTTCTACTGCATGATCATCCTTAATATAACTCATGTACCAGTCCAGTTCTCAGTAACATCATTTTCCTTCAAGGTTCAGTTTCTTGACTATTCTATTGACTCTCATAGACATGGTACTAGAAATTATGATCTAGCCTGCAATTGTTCTTTGAACCTGCCTTCAGTTTCAAAGAATTTTCTTCTTCCCACATCCCTCCTACTTAAAAATATGCCTCTGATGAAATCTCTGGAAACTATGTCAGATATTACTGTCCTGTTGTGATCTCATAACTCTTCAAAAGCTCTTTAAGCATATAATGAGTTTATTATCCTTCCCCCAGCTAGGGAGTTATCTAAACTACACCACATTCAAACCAGTGTCTTCTGTCATCTCTCCTCCTCATATAAGATCTTTCTTGCAAAAGACTTCAGGATGTTTTATTCTGTGGAAAATTTGAAATAACCAAGTTTCTGTTCCACTTCTTCAGTGTAGGTATGTAGACAGTATTAAGTGCTCAGAAATTATAATAAAACTTTATTTTGCTCTCTGATCATCCCTTGTCACTGCAGTCATCATTGAAAAGATTATAAACATTGTGGAAAAATGAGATAAAAGAAGTCTCCACATGGTAGTGAAAATGCTTGCAAATAAATGATGTTAAACAGGTTCATTGTCTGTGTGGCTTTTCTACCGATGGGTATCCTGGGGGGAGAGAGGGAGGAATACGATGGCTTTCTGTGAGTTGTAGATTCCATTTCACACACATTCCTCCAAAGTCTTGTAAATGTTGTGGTTACAGCATTTTATTTATTGACAGTATTAGCTTGCAAATGCACTGTGTAACACCAGAGTTCAAATTTTCTAAGCACACTCAATCATCATGAGCATCATTTGAATATATCCTGTTTGGTGACTCAAGCGTTTCATGTTCAGTGATCAATAATATAGTGGGTTCTTTGACAGTCATATTCTGTACCTGGGCATATATTCCACAGTGCTCATATGGAGACTAGTTCCTTTTTTTTTGATACTGCTCTCCATACTACTCATTGCTACTTTCATTACAAGATTCTACTGTTTGACTCCTTCACAGCACCGAGAGCCTTCGTGAAAGTAGAATCACAGAATCTTTGGGTTGGAAGAGACTCATTCACTCTCTACAATTACGTGAAAGGGGGTTGTGGTAAGGTGGGTGTTGGTCTCTTCTCCCAAGTAACTAGCAATAGAACAAGAGGAAATGGCCTCAAGTTGCAGGAGGGGAGGTTTAGATGAGACATTAGGAGAAATTTCTTTACTGAGAGGGTGATCAGACACTGGAACAGGCTGCCCAGGGAGGTGGTGGAGTCACCATCACTGGAAGTGTTCAAAAAACATGTAGACGTGGCACTTCAGGACATGGTTTAGTGGACATCGTGGTGTTGGGTTAATGGTTGGACTTGATGATCTTAAAGGTATTTTCCAACCTTATTGATTCTGTGATTCTGTGACCTTTAAAGGTCATCTAGCCCAATCCCCCTGCAGTGAGCAGGGACATCTTCAACTAGATCAGGTTGCTCAGAGCCCCCTCCAACCTGACCCTGAATGTTTCCAGAGGTGGGGCAGCTACCAACTCTCTGGGCAACCTGTGCCAGTGTTTCACCAACGTCATGGTGAAAATTTTGTTCCTTAGATCTAGTCTAAATCTACACTATTTTAGTTTAAAACCATTACCCCTTGTCCTATTGCAACAGGCCCTGCTAAAAAGTCGGTCCCCATCTTATAAGGCCCCTTTCAGTACTGGAAGGCTGCCGTAAGGTCTCTCCAGAACCTTCTCTCTCCAGGCTGAACAACCCCAATTCTCTCAGCCTGTCCTCATAGGAGAGGTGTTCCATCCCTCTGATCATTTTGGTGACCTTCCTCTGCACCCGCTCCAACACGTCCATGTCTTTCCTGTGTTGAGGGCTCCAGAGCTGGAGGCAGGACTCCAGGTGGGGTTTCACCAGCGCAGAGGGGCAGAATCCCCTCCCTCAACCTGCTGGCCACGCTGCTTTGGATGCAGCCCAGGATATGGTTGGCCTTCTGGGCTGCAAGCACACATTGCCGGCTCATGTGCACTCTTTTCATCCACCAGTACCCCCAAGTCGTTCTCAGTAGGGCTGCTCTCAATCCCTTCATCCCCCAGCCTGTATTGATGCTGGGGGTTGCCCTGACTCAGGTGCAGGCCCCTGCACCTGTCCTTGTTGAACCTCATGAGGCTCACATGGGCCCATTCCTTGAGCTTGTCCAGGTCCCTCTGGGTGGCATCCCGTGCCTCAGGCATGTCAGCCGCACCACTCAGCTTGGTGTCATCTGCAAACTTGCTGCGGGTGCCCTCAATCTGAATGTCTGTGTCACTGATGAAGATGTTAAACAGTATTGGTGCCAACACGGGACCCTGAGGGACTCCACTCATCACCGATCTCCGTCTGGACATTGAGCCTTTGACCATTACCATCTGGATGTGACCATCCAACCAATTCCTCATCCACCCAGCAGTCTACCCATCAAATCCCTGTCTCTCCAATTTAGAAAGAAGGATGTTGTGTGGGGGATCGTGTCAAAGGCCTTACAGAAGTCCACATAGATGACATCTGTAGCTCTTCCCTTATCCACTGGTGTGGTCACTCCATCACAGAAGGCCACTCGGTTGGTCAGGCAAGACTTGCCCTTGGTGAAGCCCCGCTAGCTGTTTCGAATCACCTCCCTGTCCTTCATGTGCCTTAGCAGAGCTTCCAGGAGGATCTGTTCCGTGATCTTCCCAGGCACAGAGGTGAGGCTGAAAGGTCGGTAGTTCCCAGGGTCCTCCTTGCTACCTTTTTTAAACATGGGTGCAATGTTTCCCTTTTCCCAGTCTCCAGGGACTTCACCTGACTGCCAGGACTTTTCAAATGTCATGGGGAGTGGCTTGACATCTACATCAGCCAGTTCCCTCAGGACTCTGCGATGCATCTCTTCAGGTCCCACATCTTGTCTGATCCCATAGACTTATGTATGTTTAGGTTCCTCAGATGGTCTCAAACCTGATCTTCTCTTAAAGTGGGAGGGACTTTGCTTCTCCAGTCCCTCTCTTGCAGTCGATAACCTCGAGTGGTGTGGGGAGACTGCCAGTGAAGAGTGAAGCAAAGTAGGAACTACACTGGCTGCTGTCAAGTGGAGATGCAAGTGGAACAGCCTGCTCCATGCAAAAAGAGTGCTTTTTTTTTTTTTGGCTTTCGGCGTTTTTGACCCTTGGGAGTTGAAAATAATCGGCTGAAGTCTTAGTTTCTGGTATACAGGACATAGAGTTCATTGAGGCTGCTACAGACTCACTATCTTTCAAGACTTTCCAAATCTTCAAAAGCTGCTCTTTTCTAAAAGCAGTTGCTTCTTGGGTCATTTGGCTGAGGTGGGACTGGAATGGCACTGGATGTATTTTGTCTTGTATTCATGTACAGCACAGGGAGAAGCTTGAGTCTTGAAAGGACATCCTTGGGTGGTGCAAAGAGATGAGTATGTCAGCCAGGGTTGCAGGGTGCATGTTCAGCCATTTTACAAATGTGCATATAAATGTGAACTATAAATTTGCAAGCATGGTCAACAGTAAGTAACCTGGCTTTTTAAGACACACAAAAAAAAAAAAAGGAAATTTTTACGCACTGTGCTGGTTCCTGATAAATTTAATTTGTTCTATAAAACCAAGCATTCAGTATTAATGTATGCCCGCCATACCAAACTGTGTTTCCCAGAGGTAATAACTATTAAATAAATTAGAGTTTCTAATGGCTTATGATTCTATAAAGGATTTTCTGTCCATAGTCCTCTTGGTAATGATACAGTTCCCATTCTTCACTGATTCAACACATGCAGATTATCAATATCAATATTGTATTAGTTACATTTTTCTAACATTCTTATTTAAAAGTAGAATGCCTATCATAATTATGAATGTCTCTGCTTTTGAAATCCACTGCGTCATGTTTCTTTATTAGTCCTTAGTAGTAAAATTTTAAAAATACAGTTTCTTTTCATATTAGTTTCTTTGTATAAAGGGTTTTTTTACTCTTATAATTATGGTTTTTCTTCCCTTAGATATGCTGCTTCAGTAAAAGATGGCTCCCAGTATTTTGTTCTTCTCATTATTACAGATGGAGTTATTTCTGATATGGCTCAGACAAAAGAATCCATAGTGAATGTAAGTTTTGCAGAAAGTCTTGAAATTTAAAAGAATTATGTTTCTAGGAATTAATATTTTAGGCAATAAATTAAATCAGTTGATATTTCAGGCACTAAGTTTGTTCCATAAATTAACCATTTTTTCCAAACAGCAAAAGTTTATTATGCATAAAGAGAAAAAGAAAGTTGAATCTCAGCTTAATTAGTGTTCTGTGGGAAATGATACTCTTCTCTCTGATACTGTACGTTCATATGATTTTCCTCATCTGCGTCTTGCATCCTCCTTCCTCCTGCACATCCCCCCATGCAGTTTTTCATAGTGAACTGTTCTTTATCTTTCTAGTAATTGCAGACAGATTTGAACTCCCCCTTCTTAAAAACTGCCCCAAACTTTGCCAAATTGCAAGCATACCAGTCACCTGATTTCCTTCTAAATAGTCCCCTAGAATTTTGAAAATTCTTAATTGTTTCTCAGTTTCTGCATTATTTTCAATATTTTTCTTTTCAAAACTGCTATGCATATAAGTAATATTTTGTATTATGAGCAGGTTCCATTTTGCTTTTGCCCCTGTGTCCTGGCGTCTGCTGGGATAGAGTTAATTTTCTTCCTAGTAGCTGGTATAGTGCTGTGTTTTGGGTTTAGTATGAGGATAATGCTGATAACACACTGATGTTTTAGTTGCTGCAAGTAGTGCTTATACTAAGTCAAGGACTTTTCAGCTTCCCCTGCTCCGCCAGTGAGGAGGTGCACAAGAAGCTGGGAGGGAGCATAGCCGGGACAGCTGACCCAAACTGGCCAAAGGGGTATTCCCCACCACACAATGTCATGCTCAGCCTATAAACTGGGGGGAGTTGGCTGAGGGGCTGTGACCACAGCTCAGGAACTGGATGGATATCAGTCAGCAGGTGGTGAGCAATTGTGTTGTGTATCACTTGTTTTGTGGGGTAATAGTAGTAGTAGTAGTAGTAGTAGTAGTAGTAGTAGTACTATTACTGTTGTTACTATTATTATTTCCTTACTTTTTTTTCCTATTAAGCTGTCTTTATCTCAACCCATGAGTTTTACATTTTTTTGTTCCAATTTCTCTCCCCGATCCTGGTGCGGGAAGGGGAGTGAGTGAGCAGCTCTGTGGTGCTTAGTTGCTGGCTGGGGTTAAGCTACAACAGTCCTTTTAGGCACCCAACATGGAGCACAATGGGTTGAGATAACAAATCTGACCAAAGCACATTAGAACAAATTTGTAATAAGCATTCATTATATCAGTTTGATAGTCAGTGGTCACAATGTTGATTAATTTGCTCTCAAAGTTGTGCTTATTCGCAGGGTTGTGTTATGTAACACCTTACTCTCAGTATATATTTCCTGTTGTGCTGTTTATCATCTCTGGGAACTGGGTCATGTTTATCATTGTGCTGTACTTTGTAACACTGGGTTATGATATGATAAAATGGCTGGTCATGAAACTAGTCATGTATTTGTCTCGGCATTGCCGTCATCTCCGTACTTCAGGAGTCATCCCTCAGAAACTATTAATAATTCTGCTTTTTACCTTTTCTCCTTGGAGAGCCTGTTTACAGGGGAGACACTTTCTTCCACCTCTCACTTCTTGTCCAGGCTAGTTACAATAGCTCTTGAGAATTTTATGTCTTTGGGATGTTCAAACCAGCATGTTCCTGTTGCTCCTGCTCCTGAATGTGTTTCAGGTCTTGTTTAAAGTTAAACAATTATTTAAAAATACCACCCCATCTGCTACCGGTGCTCGGTGCAGATGTGGGTACTATGCAGCTACTCACACCCCTGCAACAGGCACTGTGGCTACTCAAACCCTGGTGACAGACACTGCTGATTAACCAGAGAACCAACCCCTGCCAGTATCAGTTGCCCCTATACAGAAAAAGAAATTGATACAAAAGTCAGCTTGTTTAGTAAAGGGTGATGAAGGGCCATCACAAGAACAGGAGGAGGAGCAGGAGGCAGAACCAGAGATAACCACATGATCCCTATCCCTGAGTGAGCTGCGAGATACCCAAAAAGACTTCAGTCATCATCCAGGTTGAGCACATTGTCACCTGTCTGCTCCAATGCTGGGATAACGGAGCCAGTAGCCTGGAATTAGAGGGTAGGGAGGCCAAGCAGGTGGGATCCCTGTCTAGGGAAGGGGGCATTGACAAGGCGACTGGAGAAAAGACGGAAGCCCTCAGTCTCTGGAGGCGACTCCTGTATGGCATAAAGGAAAGGTATTGCTTCAAGGGAGATGTTAGATGTCACCCAGGCAAGTAGACCACCATGGAGAGAGGTATCCAGTACCTGAGGGAATTAGCCCTGGTGGAGGTGATTCATAATGACCTGGACAACACAGATCCAGATGAAGTCTGGTGTACATGACCCACGTGGCAGAAGTTCGTACAGAGTGCACTGTCGTCGTATGCCAGGTCATTGACAGTAATGACCTGGAAAGATGAAGAGGGGCCAATGGTGGATGAGTTCGCTTGCCAGTTTTGGCAATATGAAGAAAATCTCCCCTCCTCCCTACTGCATCTTGGCTGTGGAAAAACTATCCAAAAAGTCTGAAAAGCTGTTCAAAAAACTGTTCCAGGAGTTCCAGCAATTCTAAGAAGACATGTCCTACTCCCCACCTGTACGGACCAGTATCTCAGCTATTAGGAGTAAGTGTTTTTCTGCTCAAGAGAGAGGATATAGGGGGTACACACCTCAGGACACCCTGTGGTTTTACCTGCATGACCGTGGAGAGGACATAAAGAATTGGGATAGAAAATCTACGTCAACTCTAGAGGCACGGGTATTTGAGTTGCAAGGAGAAACAATCACAAAAGGGTGTTCTTCCAGGAAAATTGCTACTCCAGTTTCCGATGAGCATTTTTCCAGACAGAGTAGAAGGGCTGGTCTGACTTCCAATCTTAATAAAGGGACTTCTGATTTGTGTTCACAAGAAGTGAGTAACAGATACTGTGACCAGGATTAGAGGGGACCCTGCCTCCAGCCAGGTAGAGGAGTGGGATAACCGAGTTTATTGGACTGTGTGGATTTGATGGCCTGGCACATCAGACCCACAGGAGTATAAGGCTCTAGTGGACACTGGTGCACAGTGTACCCTAATGCCATCAAGCTATAAAGGGCAGAACCCATCCATATTTCTGGAATGACAGGGGGATCCCAACAGCTGACTGTATTGGAGGCCAAAGTGAGCCTGGGAATGAGTGGCAAAAGCACCCCATTGGGACTGGCCCAGAGGCTCCGTGTATCCTGGGCATAGACTACCTCAGGAAAGGGTATTTCAAGGACCCAGAAGGGTACCGGTGGACTTTTGGTACAGCTGCCTTGGAGATGGAAGAAATTAAACAGCTGTCCACCTTGCCTGGTCTCTCAGAGGACCTGAACCCGTGCTGTTGTGGGGTTGCTGAGGGTCGAAGAACAACAGGTGTCGATCACTACAACAATGGTGCACCAGCGGCAATGTTGCACCAACCGAGACTCCCTGATTCTTATCCATAAGTTGATTCATCTACTGGAGAGCCAAGGAGTGATCAGCAAGACTCGCTCACCCTTTAACAGCCCCATATGGCCAGTACGAAAGTCTAATGGAGAGTGGAGGCTAACAGGAGACTGTCGTGGCCTGAGTGGACTGTAGTGGACTATCATGCCACCACTGAGTGCTGCTGTGCCAGACATGCTAGAACTTCAATACAAACTGGAGTCAAAGGCAGCCAAGGGGTACACCACAATTGATACCACTAATGCGTTTTTCTCGATCCCTTTGGCGGCAGAGTGCAGGCCAGTTTGCTTTCTCTTGGAGGGGTGTCCAGTACACTTGGAATTGACTGTCCTAGGGGTGGAAACACAGCCCTACAATTTGTCATGGATTGATCCAGACTGCACTGGAACAGGGTGAAGCCCCGGAACACCTGCAATACATCAGTGACATCATTGTATGGGGCAACACAGTAGAAGTTTTTGAGAAAGGGAAGAAAGTAGTCCAAATCCTTCTGAAAGCCGGTTTTGCCATAAACCAAAGTAAGGTCAGGGGACCTGCACAGTCCTTTGGTCTTTATCTCAACCTACGAGTTTTACCTTTTTTTTCTGATTTCTCTCCCCGATCCCACTGCAGGAAGGGGAGTAAGCGAGCAACTGTGTGGTCCTTAGTTGCTGGCTGGTGTTAAACCACCATACTGTGGAAAATGTCAGATGACAGTACACACAGAAACAACTTCCAGACAGGGTTTGAAAAGATCTGTACCAATAGTTTTGCACATACCACAGTGGATCTAGTTAATATTGAAGTGGTGGGTGAAAAACCTACATTAACATAATTAAGCATCATGTCAAAATGAGTAGTGTAGTATTAGGTGGCATATTTTTGAAGGCCCACTTTCTCTACGTCCTGCAGAGATTCAGTACTCTTCCAGTTTGTAGGGTGCACATGAAAATATAACAGAAATGTTCTGTCTTTCACTGGAAAGCAAGATGCCTTCAAGTTCTAGCCAGCAGCATGTAGAGAGAGTCTGTGTGTCAGTAAGGACTCTGACAGCTCACCTGGTGAGGTTTTACACCCAAAGCTATAACTGTGTTTGAAGGTACCAGTTTACTTCCTCTCCTCTTCCAGCTTCCAATATTAAAATAGGAAAAACTGACTCTCACATTTAATGAAGATAAACAAGCTTTTAGCTTGGAAATTCATCCTTTAGTCTAGCCTAGAAGTTTGGACCATAGCTTCTTTTAGGTGAGTTTCTTTTAGGTGGCAAAAAGTCTCTGTGAAGAAAAAAGGGCAGCTCTTGATTTAACTCAGCCCTCAATTTGAAGTCCATAAGTGAGAGACCAGCAAGTCCAATTGGCTGATATTTTGTAAGATTAAGTAATTTGCCACTAAGACATACAGAAAAACCTTGTTTCCAGTAATAGTTCATTTCCAGTAATAATAGCTGTTAGCCTGCAACTGTCTGGAAATACAGCAGATCTGTTGTTTGCTCAGAATGAGTGGAAGTTTGGGAATATTTGCTGTCTTTTCCTTTTATGAAAATGCCTTCATTTTTCTGAATGCTTTTTGAAGTATGAGCACAATATACTATGACAGAATTAATTAAATGCTATTCAGTAGCAGTTCTTTCAGTCTTAATAATTTCCAAAATAATTAAAAGGGCAGTGATGTTCAATGCAACTTGATGTGTATAAAACTCAGGAAGAGTAACACTAATTGTGCTTTTAGGCATCTTTCTCATTACAGCATATGTCAGACACATTCTGTTTAACCAAACTGTTTAAAGGTTATGCTGTCATTCAGGAAATGCCAACACTTAAGTTTCTGTGCAAAAGTTTAACTCTGTCTTTATGCTGTCCTTGCCACTTACTGTTTCATATACGTTGTATCACATAATACTGTGTCTGTGTAAGTAGAAATCTCTTTAAAGGATGTTTTCTTTACAATCCAGCAATAGGATTTTAGAGAACATCTGAAGAACAGAAGGTGTTCTGTTCTAAGAAATGCTTCATGTCTGGAAAATACTCTGTACTCATGATTATTGACTTTTGCAGCGCACTGTAAATCAGTTACAGTTGCACTGTATGTATGGCCCTTAATCACAGAATCACAGACTGGTTGATGTTGGAAGGGATCTCTGGATGTCATCTTGTCCACCCCCATGCTCAGTAGAGAGCTCACCTAGAGCTGTTTGCCCAGGATCATGGCCAGACAGCTTTTACTGTTATCTTCAGTATATCCTTCAGTAGCATATTAGTATTTAACTAACAAGGGATTATTAAATTTGTTTACTCTGCTACAAAATTTTGGCTGGAAGACTGACTATGAAGTAACACTTCATGATGAATGTGCAGTTGGTGTGTAATACATAGTGCATCATGTATAGTGGTGTAGGATATTAAAAAGTGATTTATAGAATGGTGTATTTTCATTGTTTTAAATAGCATGTTTACAGTAATTAACTGTAAATCTGCTTAAAGAAATTTTTTTTTATGTGTAGTTTATATGTAGTATTATGGCAGATGTGTAGGTTTATATGTAGTATTATGGCAGATGAAGAATGGAAAATGAAGATAATGTATCTAAAATGAGAATATATTTTAAATGAGGGAGAAAACCACTTTTTATAATCCAAAAGAAAAATATAACAGTGTGTTCTAAAACCACGTGACTTCAGACTTCAGTGAAGCAGAAAGTGTACAGCTATGATTTTGGCCAGTGTATACTCCTGTTTAAAATGATTGTAGACATTTCACAGTTCATCGGAATATCTCAATTCTGATGTTTGGTAGATGGGTTTTTTTAGTTGTTACCCTCCTCAATAGAGGTAGTTTCAGATCATTTCTGTAAACTAACAGATAGCTGGTGCTACTATCAGGGCAGGAGAATCCAATATTTACGATACTTTTAGTAAATTTTTATTTTATTTTTATAATTTAAAATATTGGTAAATATTTTAGTTTTATTATATTTAGTAATTTTAGAGGGAAAGACAGTTATCATCTTTGCCTTGTTTCATTGAATGAAAAAGATGAAGTAAAATTTAAAAACTTACCAAAATCCAGTTCGATAACTTGTTTACTTTGTGGCATGGATGACTTACTTGAATAAAATTTCATTCATGGAAGAAATATAAGATATATATTGCTCAAATAGATGATTTATTCTCTTGAGAAAAATTGGCATAAGATCTATGTAAAAAATAGTGTCACGTAGTTCCAAGCAGCTGTGTAATATTAAGAAACAACAAAGTATACTGAAATAAATGCCAAACTGTCATTAGGTACATATTTGCAATTGTTGTCAGTTTACAAATGTTTCTGAGATAAATTTGTCATCTTAATTGTCATATTAGTATTAAATCCTGACATAGTTTGTTGTGTTATACTACGATCATATATATGATTGAAAGACTTTATAAGGAAAAAATAAATTAAAATAATCATCTGCCTTTCTATCTTCATCCGAGATGTTTTGTACTACTTAAGCAGACAGTTTACAGAACTCAGCTTCTTAGATGGAAAAAAAAATGTTCTTTAAAACATAATTTCTGCATGTTTTTTATTCAGATTGTCCTCAGATCTCACATATTATTGGCAGAGGTTATGTAATGCGTTAAACCTATTTGTCTTCTTCTTTTGAAGGCTTCAAAGCTTCCAATGTCAATAATTATAGTGGGGGTAGGACCAGCAGAGTTTGATGGTAAGTGTTCTAGTGTTTTTCTTAGAATTTTTTATATTTATTTACATTTTAGTAATATGTGGCTTTTCAAACAAATATTGTTCTTTAAAAGAGCATAATATGGAACAAGCAATAAGCACTGTTGACATTTCCAGCTGGATTGATTGATAACTCAGTATGATTACAAGCTACCATGTGGAGCTGTGTAGCCCCTTAGGCTCTCTGTTCAAGTCCCAGAACCATATGGGGGCTCAGCATTTACAGAGCTCCAGAAGACGAGTGGAAAAAAACCCCACAGTAAAGTAAGTGTACTCGAGTAATACTGAATTTCTTCAACGCAGATATTTAGTTGCCTTGTGAAGTGTCAGTTGACTGGAAATACTGATCATTTGTACTTACTGCAGTAAGAAAGTACTGAGAAAAATAAATCTGGGGAGCTGATCTGGGTTAAACTGGGTTTCACTAGATAACAGGAGTGAGCCTTACTGTGTAGCAGCGTTGAGAGAATCAGAATCATAGAATAGTTTGGGCTGGAAGGGACCTTTAAAGGTCATCTACTGCAACCCCCCTGCAATGACCAGGGACATCTTCAACTAGATCAGGTTGCTCAGAGCCCTGTCCAACCTGACCTTGAATGTTTCCAGGAATATTACAGAATATTACAGCAGGAGAGAAATTACAGGATTACTTACATATTCTTTCATGTGATGTTCCAGAACACCATTCTCTTTTGCAAGAACTGAACTGCTTCTGTTATTTGGACTAATTCATTAAGTGCCATGGTGTATATCACTGCACTATGAAGTGTAGACACTCCTTGTGTATCTGTTCCTCAAAGTCCTACATCCTTTCTTTTTAAGTTGAGTACTTCTGGTTAGACAGTGTGCCTTCTTTTCTATGTGAAATATACTTAGTACTACCACAGATGTATAAATAGTCACCAATGACTGTACATGTTAATTCTTGTACAAATATTCTAACAGTATGAAAACAAGAGGAAAAAATAACACAAGAAAAATAATTTATTGGGGGTTGACTTTCTTAGGCTTTTTGGCAAAGTGGTATATTAGTGATAATTTCAAGTATCTTATTCCTTGAAGCGATTGTCTAAGTTGTCTAGATTGTCTATTAAGCCTAGATTGCCACAAGCAACGATAAAAGACAGTTTATCTACATAAATGCATGTGAGGGAAATTTGAAAACTTTGTTTTTCCCCCTCAGAACTCCCAACTTCAGTCATACATTACTTACTTTTCTCTCACCCCTCCTTCGCCTTTTCCCTTTCTCCCTGTTTGTCCAGTCCTTGGGTTTGGCCAGGCTCTCCTTAACTCAGTCGGAACATATCAATTCTGTCTTCTTTTTGCTTCTGGAGGTTGTCTTTGCAGAGTTCTTGGGGTGTCATCCCTACTGCTTTTCTTAAGGCAGGATTCTGTTTGTTCTGCAGGATACAGTTTCCATCTTTGGACCCACACTCCATGAGTATACTGCCTCAGTGAAATTCACCTATTAGGTGTGTGCCATATCTGTATCACTCAATGCCCAAGAGGGTAGAGATATTACCTTTCCATTTGCAGAAATTCCTTCTGGAAAAAACAACAGACTCAGTGTCTGATGTGGACGCTGAAGAGGTGTGTGTGTAGGAGGGTGTATGTTCCAGGCACACTGTCTTACAATTCAAATGCCAGTCGAGCCTCAGTTCTACTGTACAGAGGCTAAGCTACTCCTATCCAGATATCACTCCCCTCTAGATATCCCAGGCTGTGGGGGCTAGCAGAGGGTCTTTTAAAAATCTGGAGCTCTGATAGATGGCACATTATATTTGGCAGAGCTTCACATACGGATGTGAGGATGACTGTAACAGGTCAGCTCAAGGGTCCGTTTTGCCCTGTATGCTGTATCTGACATGACCATAGGTGGTTATCTAGAGAACATTAAGAACAGAATAAGCAAATACGATACATCCCTGAATACTGTTTTTAGATTTTAATTTCCTGAGCAGGATGTGCTTTATGTCTATTTTGGAAATTTTCAGTGGGTCTCTCCTTCAAATACTTGTTCAGTCTCCTGATTTGAACACATGTATATTTTTTGCATCAGTAGCATCACCTGGCAATATACTCTACAGAACTACTAATTTTTTCTTTGAACAAACATGCTCTTTTGTTTGGTTTGAACTTGGCTGCTCATAGCATCATGTATGCTTTCTTGCATTGGAAGAACTAGGTTTTGAAGTGCTGGTTTCAGTGAACTCAACCCAGTTTGTAAACCCCTGAGAAGCTCAGTGATGCAGGCCTTTGATTTTCATAGGGTATGCTGAAAGAAGGATTGTAGGATTGCAGATCCAGTGGCTGAGCAATAATCTGTGATCCCAAGTCCATCCATTTCAACACTGACCAGAGAGCAGGTATGCCTTTCTACCTAGAACAGCTTCTGGGTATCTGGACAATTTTTTTTTCCCTGGATCCTGTTCAGAAAGAAACAGGAAGAGTTACCCTGTAAATTTAATAATTTTTTTAAGAACTCCTCATTCCTATGCATTAACAGTCATTACTTTTCCAGTATGAGAGTTACTACCTCTGTGCTGTATCCTGTGATATCTTCTGGAGGAATAATTGCTGAAGATGATTTTTTCTCCACCTGTGAAAGTATAAATGTAGCCTTACCAAAGCAGATACACTTGCTGGTTTGAGAGCTGGAAGCGTAAGGACCTTATCATGGCCTGGTTTGTTCTGAAGATGACAATAAAGGCAAAAACTATGTATTGTCAGCATGAAAAAGTGCAAAAGAACTACAAAGCATGATGTATTTTATGGTGCAAATGATCTTAAAGATATACGTAAATAACAATTGTTGGTTTTGTTGCTCTAAAGTGTAAATTGAGTGAAGTTTTTCTGAGTAAGATTGTTTTTCTTATGTAGCTAAACTCATGGATGAATTCATTTTGTTTCTGTTTTTTAAGCTATGGAAGAACTGGATGGTGATGTAGTGAGGATTTCTTCAAGGGGAAAGTTTGCAGAAAGAGACATTGTGCAGGTGGGAGAGAAAATTTACTCTGTTAGCTTTTACTGATCCTGTTTCTTTTGAGCTCTTGTTTCTATCTATATTCCTGCCTTTCGTTTTACCTTAGCACTGACATACTTTTTCTTGGGGTGTTCATAACAAGCTTAGAAACATTCTGTGATACCTATAAGCCTTTATATAATACATAGTAGTAGATTTGCATTCATTAGAAAATGACCCCTAACTGGCAGCACACTGATCTAAAGTCTCAGGGTTATACAGCCATGGGAGAAGAGTTAGTTGCCTCTGTACTGCGATCTCATTATGATACCATAAAGAAAAACTGCAACTTTTGTGGAAGTTGGCAATACCTAGACCTCTTAACAACTGAATTTGAGATGCGTAGGGTATCTTTCCTTGCCTCTAACTGCCAGTCCAGAAGACCATGAGTGTCTCCCAGTTCCTGTGTTGTGTCTGCCACATGCAACCATGCAGATGTCTCATGCATGAGAACATCAGATGGTAGCAGTAACAGGTTGCCCAGAGAGGTGGTAGATGCCCCATCCCTGGCAACCTTCAAGATCAGGTTGGATGGGGCTCTGAGCAACCTGATCTAGTGGAAGATGTCCCTGCTCATGGCAGGGGGGTTGGACTAGATGACCTTTAAAGGTCCCTTCCAACCCAAACTATTCTAGAATTCTGTGATCGGTGTTTATGTGACTGCAATAAGCCCTAAGAGTGCTACTCTCATCTGCATTACATGAATGCCTCCATTTCTCTGCCAAAGTCCTCTGGTTCTGCTCCTGCTCTCTACAGTCATTCAGTCAGCCCAGGAGTTGTCATTCAAACCTACATAACCACTGGCAGGGTGGTATAGCAGTTCTGCATGTGCATACCCACCATAATCCCCATTCCTTCAGAGCTGTAGATTTATAGAACATCACAGGTTGCCCAAACTATGTACTTCTTCCCAGGCATCCCATCTTGCCTCATGATTATAGAATCATAGAATCATTTAGGTTGGGAAAGACCTTTAAGATCATTGAGTCCAACTGTTAACCTAACACTGCCAAGTCCACCACTAAACCATGTCCCTAAGCACCATGTCTACATGTCTTCTAAATACTTCCAGGGATGGTGACTCAACGACTTCCCTGGGCAGCCTGTTCCAATGCTTGATAACCCTTTCAGTGAAGAAATTTTTCCTAATACCCAATCTAAACCTCCCCGGCACAACTCAAGACCATTTGCTCTTGTCCTATTGCTCATTACTTGGGAGAAGAGACCAACACCCACCTCACTACAACCTCCTTTCAGGTATTTGTAGAGAGCGGTAAGGTCTCCCCTCAGCCTCCTGTTCTCCAGACTGAACAAGCCCAGTTCCCTCAGTCACTCTTCACAAGACTTGTGCTCCAGACCCCTCACCAACCTCGTTGCCCTCCTCTGGACATGCTCCAGCAACTCAGTGTCTTTCTTGCAGTGAGGGGCCCAAAACTGAATACAGTATTCAAGATGTGGCCTCACCACTGCCGAGTACAGGGGCACAATCACTTCCCTACTCCTGCTGGCCACACTATTTCTGATACAGGCCAGGACGCTGCTGGCCTTCTTGGCCACCTGGGCACACTGCTGGCTCATGTTCAGCTGGCTGTCAGCCAGCACCCTCAGGTTGGTTGCCCACCTTTTCCACTGGGCAACTTTCCAACCACTCCTCCCCAAGCCTGTAGCGTTGCATGGGCTTGTTGTGACCCAAGTCCAGGACCTGAGACTTAGCCTTGTTACCTACCCCCTGGAGAGACTTCATGTCATAATTATTTTCTTGATCAAATAAAATGAACCACCTATGCATTTTTTATTTTCATTGGATACTGAACTGGAACCAAACAAAGAGAAAGACATTTGATGGCTCAGCACACTAATCCCTGCTTCATAAATTAAAGAAATTGATATTTGAAAAGCAGCAAATTGCTGAAAAATTTCATCAACCTGATGACTGTAGAAAGAATGATATCTGTCTAAAGCTTTTATGGAAGGCATATTTCCCTGGAAATGTCTGAATACATTTATGAAATAGAATATTTCAGTTGGAAGGGACCTAAAACAGTCATCTAGTCCACTGCCTGACCGCTTCAGGGCTGACCAAAAACTAAAGCATTTTATTACCGGCATTGTCCAAATGCCTCTTACACACTGACAGGCATCCTTAGGTTCAAACCTTACCTTAGATCTGCCATTTCTTCTTCTCCCTTTATTTCTCCTATTTGTCAGCATTTGTAGTCTTTACTTATTTTTCCTCTTGCTTATATTTTATCTTACTTTTGTCTAAGCTGGGTTGAATTTTTATATTATCATTGGCTAGTAGAATACATACATATATATTTATATATAAAAAATAATAACTGAGCTATAATATATATTAAAAAAATAACTGAGCTATACAGATAGCTCATATTGCAGGTGATAATGTTTTAATAATAATTACCATCATATTGCATCTGATGAACTTTGGAATTTGTGTATTTGTTTTCATTTATATATGCAGGAACTAAACATTTTGAAAAGTAGCTATTACAAATACTGGTATGTGAAGTTTAAGTATTTGATAACTGCTGGTGTATACAAAATCTCAATCCAAGGAACTGTTCAAAACATATATACGACACCTAATTTTATAGATCTTCTTGTATAGAATGCAAAATAAACAAGTCTACATAAGTACATGGAAATTACAATGATCAGATCTTTTTTTCCCATCTTAAAGCTTCTCAGTGCAACAAATACTACATTAAAATTAATATCTATTATTTTCATAAATGGGGATCAGAAATGAGAATAAGATGATAGCAGTTAAATTACCCTCATAATCTGTATGGATATTCATTGAAGAAAGTCATGGATTCCTGAATTACTTTTTTTAATAGTTGAAAAAGAGACTTTTTAAATTTATGCAACATACAGAGAAAACAATTGATGGGAGAGTGACTTACCAAAACTCTCAGAAGACTAAAACATGCTGGCTGCTTTAGTCAGTGTGTCAAAAAGGTAATTATAAAAGTAGGGATAAGGATAAGCTGGACAACTGAACAGGAGGCAAGAAATAATGTTTCTCATTTTGTCAAAGCCTTTATAATGCTCCTTGGTATTCCATATTGGGCTAGAGAGGGGCTGTCTGTAATCTGTTATGCTATGTCAGTGGTGTTCAACAGAGCAGTATGTGGAGATCTGCCTCCACAGCTGGACGTGTTTCTGGACCCCAAACTAGTATTTCTGCAAAGCCCTGTGCCATGTCAGATTTTTTAAAGATAATTCAGATATCTCTGGCATGCATTGCACGTATATTTAAATGCATTTAAATATACACAGTGTAATTACTCATTGTTTCTCCAAACAGCAGCAGCTCCAAAAGCTGCTGTTTTTCCTTCAAAGAGCATGAATGGATAGAGTTCTTCAAATGCTATAAACAAAACTTGTGAAAATGCTGTTCATCAGAAATATTCTAATTTCTGCTGAGAAATAAAAAAATAATATGCAATGAATATCCTGTTGTATTTCTTTAGAATTCATTGCATATCAGAAATGTAATAAAACATTTACTTGCTATTAACATATTTCAATCAGAACTTTGCCCCAAGCCATATTGAATTATGTGAAGGCAGTATTATTTTGTGCTCTTTCTGTCTAAATACTAACAAATACATTATATGCTAGCTAAATAAATAAAAGGGGCTAATGTCAAACCCTTTAGGTTTGGTGTGACCTTTATTTTATATCTGTCAGGATAAAACTGACTTGCTTTTATAACATTAACTACTCAAATACAAAAATCTTTTTTGTGTATTAGGTTAGTTGAAATTAGCTAGTGAAATGAGCCGTTAACAGTCAGTATTGTGAAATATTTTAATCAAATTATTAAAAAATTTGCCTGCTAACAGTGACTCAATGTATCTATTATATTTACTACTGCTCTTTACATGAATGTAAAGACATGACCTTCATTTTTCCCTCCGTGCTAGTATACATATGTGTTGTAGGGACTCTGTATTACATGTGTTCTAATTCTTCCTCAGTTTATTTCATTTCTGCTCTTCCGTTATCCTTTCCTTATTTAAGAAGTTTTAGGAAAATACTTACTCATAGTGATGTACCGATTGTTTCTCTTGAAAATTTTATATATTAACCTTTTAAATTAAGCTCTCAAACTCTGGAAAAAGCACTTTACATTCCATCAGTTTCCCTTTAATTTTTCTTACATCTTTCATTCTATTCCACTGCCACCTCTGCTTCTTTTAGCCCTAGGCCTTGCTGTCATTGCCAGATATCCTTGTGTATCAGTATGTATGCTTATCTGTCCATAGTTCCTTCAACTTCTCTGATATCTGTATACCATAAGGAGAGGGGAGTCAGAACTAATTCAGGCCACCTATATTGCATAATTGCATTTCAACAATTACATTGTTGAAATAGCCTCCCTTTGCTGTAGAACTGTGGTCTGAGTTCATGTCTGCAGACTAATGGGTAAGGTGACCTCTTGGGATGGGACACGTTTTGTTCTTTAACACAAGACTGCATGTGCTTTTTACATAAGGCTGACATTGCACTAGAAAATGAATAATTACATGAGGGGGAAATGAACACCAAGCTTATCCCTTCCCAGCTGAATGTGGAAACCAGCAGGCTACAGAGATGCTTGTTTGGTTTTGTTATTCTTCTGACTTCATGGTTCTGGAGACCGTCAGATGTGTTCTTCCAGGAAAGTTGATGGAGTTTAAGAAGGAGCAACCATTTGAAACAGGGAAGTGCTGGGCTGGCTTCTGAAAACCGATGGAGCTTTTTTTATGAAACGGAGGAGTCAGTACTAGTAAATGTCACAATGTGTCCTTGTCTCTTGTATTGAAGAGTTACTGAATGAACTCAGAAATAGTGGAGACAGCTAATCATATGGAACTGCAGATACCTTGCTTCCTGGCTTAATATCCTAAAATCAGGTTTCTTTTTGCCTGTTTTCTCCTGTCCTTATGCCCGATACATTCTTGGACACAATGAAGAGGTGAAGGATGCTCCTATCTGGAATGACAGCTACTCTCGTTGAATAGTCTTGCTGACTGCTCTTGCAGTCTTGTTGACTATGGCAACCTGCACTAGCTGGCTCTGCTTGAGCAGCAAGGTTGGACTAAAGGATCTCTGAGGTCACTTCTAGCCTCAACAATTCTGTGACTAAGCCATCATCTTCTAAGAAACTGCAGATCTACTGCTTCCTGGGGAAATGCCCTAATCAGTAGCTGTTTATGTTTAATTTGGTGACAAGTTTCAGTTTAATTCAACATAGTTCAAAAACCTAGGCTTGAAGCCTTTTTTCTGGCAATTTGCGATCCTTTTCAGGAGAGTTATGCAAAGAGTCATCTCTTACTTGAATTCCAAACACCTTTTAGTAGGAGACAGATACCTAGATAGGGTGTGTAAGTCCAGGGTGAGAAGTGCTTTCCAAAGTTGTTGTAAAAATTACTTCATTAAGTTCAAGTTCTTTATTGCTGAAATGTTGTCTTTGGTTTGAGTTGGTTTTTTGTTGTAGGGGGTTTTTTTCCTCAAAAGGTTTTTTTTATTTAATATATTTAGTTGATTTCTTTTGTTTATTTCTGTCTTTTCTGGAAGACTCTTAGGATCTCAGAAATACAGTGTAGGCTAAACTCTTACTGTAATTCAGTGTTCCCCTAAATCTTGAAAACCTCAGTGCTTTTTCGAAAAATGGAATTTAATCTGTAGCCTTGGTTGCTGTGCATCCAAAAAAGCAAGATTTGTTTGGTTAGTATAATGGGCGGAAGAGTCTTCAGCCAGGAGATGAGAGATCTGTGGGTCTGACTTCTCAATCAGTTCTAGTTTTGTTCTGGAGTACAAGAATTAACAATTAAATCTTCCCTGTTTTCTGAGCTGAAGAAAGGCACCAATAGGCTTTGATTTGCAGCATAGCATAGCCTTGCAGTTCAGTACCAGAAGCACATTTGGGCATTGAATCCCAATTTTGAAAAGTCACCCAGCTGTTGCCCTGAGATAGGCTCCAAAATCTGAGCAAGAAGCAGAATTTCAAATCAACCTTCCCTTTGGCATAACTTATTAGCTAATTTAACCCACTACATATCTGCATGCTGTCTGTTGTGAATAAAAATCAAGGAGCCTAGATTGTTCCTTTTTTCTATACCAGTAGCATCTTATTAATTATTATTAATTATTAAAAGAGGGCAGATTTAGACTAGACCTAAGGAAGAAATTTTTCACAATGAGGGTGGTGAAACCCTGGCCCAGGTTGCCCAGAGAGGTGGTAGATGCCCCATCCCTGGCAACATTCAAGGTCAGGTTGGATGGGGCTCTGAGCAACCTGATCTAGTGGGAGATGTCCCTGCTCATTGCAGGGGAGCTGGACTAGATGACCTTAAAAGGTCCCTTCCAGCCCAAACCATTATGGGGTTATTATGAAATCCAAGCCAGAGCTGTCTAGCTAACTTTTTAGGTGTTGCAGATATGGGTATCACGTAACACATTATTTTTGAATGCAGTCCTTTTTGCTTAGATTCTTAAATATTTGTTTGTATCGTGTAAAAAGTGTTCAGGTGGTTCATAGTTCTGCTAGGTATAATGCAAAATGGTCAAGAATATAAAGTCATCCTTTCTGTTTTGTTCACTGCAGATGGCAAAAACTCTATTCACAAACTGCCAGAGCAGTGGCAGTCTGGTAGGAGAGCCCCAGGAGCAGGAAATGTAAGCTAAGAGTAGCTTTCTGAGACAGAATTACCTTCTTGTATGAAAAGAGTTGAGAGATAAATCAAATATATCGATGAAACATGTAATTAGCAATTATCTGAGCTGGCCATGGCTTACGTAAAGAACTTCACCCAAGTGAAAGCATGACACTGTTTCTATTAGAAGACGGATTTTTAAAAAATTGAGATGCAATGTGTATATATAAAATATATAATATAAAATAAAAAACATGTATATATGGGTATAAAATGTGTGAGGTAGTATATTCATGTACTCTAACTCCCCTGATAAAACTTTCTTATTTTTACATTGTAAGATGTATTCTGTGTCTGCATAATGACCTGTGTGAACATCTCTTCTGTTTTGTAGTTTGTGCCATTCCGAGATTACATTGACAGAAGCGGAAACCATGTGTTAAGCATGGCAAGACTTGCTAAAGATGTTTTAGCGGAGATCCCAGAGCAGTTTCTGTCCTACATGAGAGTCAGAGGAATAAAGCCATCACCTGCACCACCACCCTATACACCTCCGATTCACGTGTTGCAGACTCAGATATGACTGCTCCAAAGTGCTTAGCATTTATCACAAGTCAAGAGTCTCGGGATGCAGCAGTAAATTCTGAGAGCTTCTTGGAGCTAGAAAAATTCTCTTCATGTACCAAAATTCTCCTATGGTTGCATGAGCAACTGGAAAGCTTTTAAATGCTAGGAGCAAAATGTTGATGTTTTCTCTGAGTCTTACTTTTTTTGACAAAAACCCCTACTTTTTTGATCTATATTGGAGGGGAAAGCACAAGTCAGGATTTCAACTCAGCAGATATTGTCCTGTCTGAATACTGCGTGTATATAAATGTATAGGAATGCTATTACTCTGTATCAATGTTTACATGTTACTATTTTTAAATTTCAGTACTTTTATAACTATTCTTAAGAATAAAAGTTTGGAATATTGACTCACATGTCTTCTAGCTTGCAATAGTTTGTCACAAGGTAACAAGAGAAGCAATATCTCTTTGAATGTTTGTCCAGACAAATATAGATGAAAGCTAAGAAAAGGACAAATATATACATGTTTTCCAATACCTGGATTGCTTCAATCAGTGCTCAGTAATCCATTCATCTCACGGTTTGAGAATAAACTCCTAAAATGTGAGTAGCATAATTGCATATGACTTATGACTAACTCCAAACTTTGAGGGGGAGGTATGTGTATTTTTTCAGAGAGTCTCCAATTTCTAAGTTTATAGTTTTTTAAACTAGTTACTGAAGCAAATTAGAAGAGTTACTTGCTATAAGTAATTTAAGAAAATTACCTCAAATCAGAACTATCAGAGTATTATAGTTGACTCACTGAGCTCATTAAATCTTATCATGCATTCTTTAAAGCACTGGAAATTTTGGAGTGATCACAGCAGATGTTTTATAATGGACCATTTTAAACTTAATTTAAAATTGTAACTTTTTTTGTCTAGATTGCCTATTCAAAGGGATGTTGACTCTTAATATTTGGGTTTAATATTGTCATTTAATCACATTTCCATTCAGGGCGCATGAATGATAATGTTAATTAACTGGTTTAAAAATTGTACAACCATGTTGCTTTGTGCACAATTTTGTGTACAGAACTGCCCAAAAATTTTATTATATGCCTGTTCATATATAATTATTAAATGGTTTTGCATGTACAGTTTTTACAAAATACACAGTTTTGTGAGTTTGTGTTAGATACATTTTACTTAGAACTAATGGCCTTAAATTTCACAAAACTCCTGAAATGATTGTGAATTGCCTTCAAATACTGTTAAAACTGAACATTTTAATTTTTTTGTGTAACAGTTGTAACTGTCTTGTAATGTAACTTTTTTCTTTGCATATAACCTGTTTACTACTTCTGTTTCTTACTACGGTATGTTGTAATGTACAGTATAAAACTAAGATGCGTTTTTTAAGCATGAGAAGTTTTTTGCCAGAAAGCAGATCTTCAATATTAATAAAATATAACTATGTAAATGCAGAATCTTCCATTTTTAAATATATTTAACTTCCTTTAACTGTCTCATGTGGGAAATTACTTTTTTCCCAGATAATTATTCTGTTAGTAAAAAAAAAAAAAATTTTTTTTGTAAAAATAAACCGTGTTTTATTTTTATTTCAAAAGAGTTTTTACATAAATATGGACTTTAATTTTCTCACCAAATTATGTATTTCTTAGTGGATTGATGTTGCATGAATGAAATTTGATACCTGGCAACTACAAATTTTGATGAAAGTGCATCATAAAGAATAAGTTTAAATCTGATGAGTGGTGTGTTCTCCTTCCATCTTCTGCATTTATTTTTCATAATTACAGTATTGGCATTTTAGAAATAACTGAATTAATTTTATATTTCTGTTGTTTCATTTGGTTAAATAAATCTTTATGCTGACGTTTATATTCATTCCCAGTGGCCGATGTATTTAACAGGTTTTCATTCTAAGGCAAAAGCTACAAACTTCTTGTATTCAGTTTAGAGTAAGTTTATTAGCTCTCATTTAACAAGCACCTTTTATTAATCCAAAAATCAGTCTCAAAACTAATTTAACAAGTGAAGGAGCTTTTAAAGATTGGTATTACTTAAAATTATTTTGTTCTATCCAGCCTAAGTACCAGCCTATTCTATTCTGCACTGTTTTTTCTTCTGTTTGGTATTGGCTTCTAAATCTAACATATTTAATGGAAAGAAATAGATGTGATCCGTGGACTAAGTATTCTCGTGGGGAAAGGAGACTTTGTCCAGACTTGTGACATTCCCTATATGTTTGACATTTTGATTCTGCAATGTGTATGAGAATCATTATGTAGACTCACATAGTAGCCTCAGTCATTCCAGTATTAGAGAGGAGAGTTAATGGTCAGAACTTTAATTTCTCCAAAGTATCTTATGCAGTCATTTTTACTTCTGGCTTTATTCTTAAGAATAACGGAACACAAAACTCATATTCCTTCCCAAGAAATTCTGTCTGCTACCAAAATGTGGTAATTTTCTATGACTAGTAGCAGAGAGTATTTATGTTTAAGAAAGGTAAAACGTGACATGTTAGATGACAAATTAGTTGCCCTAAAAGGCTTCACTTGGTATCCATCTTTGAACAGATGTTTTCTTTGTAATACATGCCGAAAATGCTACTGCAGTGTGCAAACTGTACAAGTGTTCCTACAAATGAGGAAAGACTCTGTCTCATGGAGAATGTAATTTGAGAGTGACTATTTTAGGTTTATTTCTGACTAGTGAGGAATTGTTTGCTAATCTAGAAGAACAAACTGGTTTGATTTTAGTTACAAAATAGAATTTTGTCATTTTAGGCAAAGATGGCAACCTATACAATAGAATTTACGTAGACTTCAAATCAGCTTACTTCCATACACAAAAAGGTTTGTTGAGTATGGTCCCCCAGGGAGGCGTCTGAAGGAGAGGAAACAGAGTTCAGGAGAGCAGGTATTCTCTGGAAAGACACATTTTGAAAAGCTGGAAATTCTCACCTAAATAGGAACAGCAGAATTTCACTCCAGAATACTTTATAAAATGGCTGAAACAAACAGAATGATAAGTTATTATCATCTTTGAGAACTAATAAAAGGACACGTAATGACAAATTGTGCCAATGCATTGGGAAACCAGGGAGCAGAGTAAGAGGCTATTACGACTGCAACAGCAGTTCTTACAGAACTTCTAGCAGAAAAATCAACAAGAATAGAAAGGGAGAATATGTTGCTATGGATAAATGTAAAAGCACAGGTATGTGTGAAAAAGGACAGAAAAACACAAATTATGACTGCTAAAGGCCAATAAATCCCAGACTAGAAAAGGAAGGAAAGTTGAGTCTATTATTTAAAAAAAGAATGAGCAAATAGTAAATCTAGGGAAAACTGAAATGCTCAATGTCTTTTTCCTTAAGGCTTCACGGAAGAGGGATATAATTGAATTAACTAATCAATTACAACAAAATTAATCTAGACCTAGTTTTAAATCTACCAATAAAAAATTGTTAATAATACACGTTTGGAACAATTTTCTTGAATAGCAATATGATGAGCTTCAGGATAAAACAGAGAAACAGCTGCTTTAAGATGACACTTTAAAAGCAAAGCAAGAGATAATGACCTCATTTGAAGTGTTATGAAATACTACAAGACTGGCTAGATTGTTCCAAAAAATGCTATCAGTCTTTCATCATCAAGCTGGAAAAACATAGCAGTTGATATTCCATAGGGACCGGTCTTGCTTTTGGTATTATTTGATAATTTCCATTGATGAAGCAATATATAAAAGGTTGTTATTAAATTAGCAAATTACATCATAGAATCATAGAATCTTTGGGTTGGAAGAGACCTTTTAAAATCATCTAGTCCAGCCCCCCTGCAGTGAGCATCAACTGGAGATAATTTACTCACTTCCAAAAATGGGATTAAAACTTGAAATTATTTTTATGAATTAGAAGAAGTACCTGAAAGAGGAGCAAATTCAATCAGTGCAAACAGGTAAGAGCACTTAATTAAGTAACCAAAACCTACTACACAGTTTGCAGTAGTTTCTGGCTATGTAGCAATTCAGCAAAACAGTGTCTAAGGTTATAGTGGATCACAAAATAGGCATTGAGGGGAAGGTGTCCAGGTAGAAGGTTTGAATATAGGCCACCTGAGATAATCCATTCATTGTTCTGAAAATAATAAGGCCTCAGCTACTGTACCAGGTCCAGTTTTGAGACCTCAAATACCATGTGGGTCAACTGGAAAAAGTCATGGAGGACTGTTGGAACAAGTTGGGCAAATGATCAGGGAAGGTTTCAGAGGGGTGGACCTCCCTGCCAGAGGTTATCTGTAACTCTTTTTGATGACCACAATGAACTACCCCACCAAGGGTCACTGCGTGAGAACAGGACAAGCCCTACTGATTTAAATGTGTGTCAGGGACCATGTTGATGCCATCATGGCAGAAATATTTTCAGGAAGGACTGACCATGACCATTCACATTGTTAAGTTGTTGCTTCATACTGCTCATGTTTTTCACATGAAGTGTGTTCTTACTTTCTTTCAAAATGCATTATGGCAATAGTTCAAATTTTCTTCAGCACCCCATGATGGATTATTGCTTCTTTGCCACTGAATTGGTACAGTATGATTTCAGGTTTTATTTCAAGCCAGCATGGTGCATTTATGTCCATTGCCATTAGAGTGCAAGTGGCTGTAGATGACTGGTATTTTCAAGTTGGCCATCTGAACAAAGGGTATAGAGTACTGCATTTCTGAGCGCATGCCTACAGCCAAACATTTGACAGTAATACATTTCATCATTGGGATTCTTATTTGATGATTCTATTTTGCAAACAACTGAAGGCATTGAAGTGACTGAGCATTCTTAAAAATACTCCATTCCTCAGAAAGGGTATGACCGCTGTGCGATACCTGCCCCGCAACCATGCGGCGTGGTTCCTAGTGCTGTGTGTGCCACGGGTGGTGGGACAGCCTTCCCAAGCCACAGAGGGCTGTGACTCTGCGCTGAGCAATTCCATCACTTCTGCATTGGTCTGTTCCTCAGGGAGCAGCAACTTTGCCCAGCCTCAAGGAGAACAGGATTGTCACAATAACGGGGTGACGCGTGCGTCCTGGTGCTCACAGGCTGTTACGTAGTTCGGTTTGCTTCAGGTTGATCATGAAATCAAAGCAACTGACTGCATGTGCGAAGTGATTAGCACTGAATGCCGTTGTCTTCAACTGAGGGGGCCATCAGGACGCAATCACCAGCCCAGGGGAATTCAGGGGGAGGCAAATTGGCTAGTTTCTGTGAGCACAGGAGTACTGCAGGCTGGGGAACTTTTCTGGGGAGAAGAAGGGAGTGAATAATCCCCTCACAATGTCATTAAATACTTCCACTGGCACTGGCAGAAAGCCCCTCGAAGTACAGGAGCGGGGACACAGCCTTGATTGATTGCTTTCTGTGAGCTGGAGGGAAGGGAAAACATCAACGGGTTGTCAAACCTGGAGGAAAGGAGGGGAGCCCAGCAGCACGCTCTCATGGCTGTTTCTGGCAAATACTGTCATTAACGCAATTAACAAAGGGATTAGAGGCTACATGTATAAAACCGATGAATGTATTGGCTCGCCAGGGTTGCAGGCTGGGATACCTGATTAGAATATCAAAAATGGTTTTCATTAATTGGAGAGAACGTCAGGAATCAGTGAGATAAACTGCTGCGGAAAATACTGCATTCAAGAGGGAAATAACTAAGCACAAATGAAATGAAAATGAAAAATACCTGGATAAGCAGCAGTTCTGGACTTAATAATCTGCAGATTACAGCTGGGCTCCAAACAGAATATGAATCAAATTGTGATACTGCTGCATAAAAAGCAAAGATCACCCTGGAAGATGTTAACAGAAGTTGTGTTAGTATGGGGAGGGAGATAATCGTTGCTCCAGGCTAAGCCATGCTGAAGCCTTAGCTTGGCACTGTGTCTGGACCATGGGGCCACACTTTAGGGATGATGCAGACAATTTTGAAAGAGTCCAGGAGAGAAAAAAAGCAGATGCCTTTTAACCTGTGAGGAAAAAATTAAAGCACTTGGGTATTTTTTGTATGCAAAAAAACAGAGGGAGTGTGCTAAATGTGTGTCTGTGCAAAGGGGTGCTATAATGAGCTAATCTCAAAGGTCAGCAATGACGGGTGATGTTATCATCTTTGGCAGCAAGAAAGGCTTATACGGACTGATAGACAAACCTCTCTAACTAACTGGAAGCCCCTTCTAGTGCATCTTGGGGAAATTACATCATCTTTGTCTTAGAAATTGTTCAGAACAGGCTGGACAGCCGCTAGGGATGGCCTAGTTGTGTGGCCTCTCTCCGAGCAGGGAAATAATACATTAGATAATAGTTAAATATCCTCCTGAAGCCCCGTTTGTCGGTCCTGCAAATGTTGGTGAAAATTAAGATAGGGGCAAGGATAATACACTGGGAGAGGAGGACTGGAGTGGGTGGGTGGGTGGGTGGACAGGTGTGTAGGAAGGCACTGGGAGCACTGAGGAAGTCTTTGGTGAGATTTTGTCTGAAATACGTGTATGCTTCCAGTCACCCATCTTCAAAGCAATGGACTCAATGGGCTGGTAAAGAGAGAGGCTCTTAGGAGATTTCCGTTCAGTAGATAGGTGAGATGGCCAGCCCCTGTGTGCTACAAGGAGGGAAGAGTCTCATGGCGGTCGCACCAGGATGATGAATGTCAGGTGAGGAGCAAGACATGGCACCTGAGTTGGTACAAGAGGACAGCAAGATGGGAGTCTCTGTCTGCACATCTGAGCTTTCTAAGCATAACTGCAATGAGGTGTTGGAACAGCAGTAAACCTGGCTTGCTTGCAAGAGAAAATAAGGTTATGAAAGACCTGACATCATGTTATTGCCTGCAACATCTGGGAACTTAATTCCCCAGTTTTTAATTTTCCTCGCTCACCTGCAGCTCCCCTCCACCAGACTGCTTCCAGAGGCTTACGGAGCACAGGCGGTGGAGAAGGCAAGCAGCATGGCCAGCTCACTGCTGTCATCCGTGCTTCCAGCTGGATGTGAAAGCACATGTTCAGAGAAGACCAGAGAGTTCAAGGAGTCTCAGAAATGAGGTTGAAGCAATGGAGCCAGAAGGATCTCTGTGTCCAGCGTGGCCTACAACGCATGCTGGGTACTCCAGGAAGCCAGGTCACCAGCACTGCAAACTGGGGACCAAAATCTCTGCATACTTCAGCTCTTGATGTCACTGGCCTTCAATTCCCATTGGTAATTATGTACAATCAACTACAATCATGACACCTTGGCATGATGTACTTAGTCAGCTATTGTTACCTGTCATTTAATAAATGAGCATCACATGTTACCATGACTGATTCATAATAGCTTGGGAGCTAGAACTCACATTTTAAGCACGTGGGCTGGTAAACAAACAAACAAAAAAAAATCAGCAGAAATATTCCCTACAATGCCTTTACAAGGAGGGACACAGAATATGCTGTTGGATCCTCAGGATTCATAGCACCGGGCTATACTGAAACACTCAGTTTCTTCAGTAACAAGAACTGGTATTTTCTTCATATCTCTAATTCACTCACTCGTAATAGAGAATAAAGTCTCTTGATAAAAGAATGGAAGAAGCATTTAAGGGATGTTGGAATAGAACTGTAATTGGATTAACATTATCAGATGTCCTTAAATCTGTGCTTTGCGTGTTCATCATGTACAAATTCAGAGACAAATACCTCCTTGGTGTGGAGGGAAAATCATTTTACAATGCAAGCTGTTGGTTAATAATGTTCTCCCCCACTGACCTTCTGCTGAGCTAATAGTTTGCTCCTCTAGTTGGAGTTGCAGACACTCTTTTGTTGCAACCATGACAAGTATTTAATAAAAGAAACCCCACTGGTTTTAAAACTGAGTCGTCCTCATTTTCTCCTATATAGACCTCCTCAAAACTTGTCACCTTTCTGTAACTCAGACCTATACAAATCTCCTCTGCAAATGCCACTTTGGTAGCCCTTCAAAAAGCATAAAACTCCTTTTTAGCATTTTACTCTGTAATTCAATCAGTAGAACTCACACTATGGAGAAATTACATCTGCTAATGAAATTAGCTATTTACCCCTCACTAAATTCCCTGCAGCATAAGAAGAGGTGTTACAGCAGGTAAAGCCTTAAAAAAAAAAGCCCTAAACCCGCAAGCCAATTGCAGACATGCTGCAATTGCTTCTGAAGTAGCTTTTCTCATCTTGCTAAGCCTCTTGGAGGAATACAAATGGGAAGAAGGTGATGCCATGGCGAGTGAGGAAAACCATTGAATCGCAGCATGTCATTACTTGAGAGATGCTGTCAGCTGCACTGCAACATTTCCCACTGCCCTAGAAGAATTAGCAAGGAAAGAAATACATGTTTTAGTACACACCTACAGTATTAGCAACTTTTTTTCTGGCACTGTTAGGTATTTCACAGTACAGAGAGATTTTAAATGCTCATTCATGCAATGCTCTGTGCCATTATCAATAGATCTGTCTATTACCTATCACTGCAAGGAAGTACCAGACTTCCAAAAACCCTTTTTAACAATGACAAAAACAGCTGAAACGTTGCTTTATTTAAAACCTGTTAGAATGAAATAGGAAAAAGAGGATATTTGAAGTATTGATGTACTTAGTGGGCAGGTGCTCCCTTCCTCTCCCTCCCTCCCCTCCCTCCTCTTCCATCGCCAAGCCTGTTCCGCAGAGGCGAGCTCTTCCCCCCAGCTCTGCGTGGACATTTACCTTCACCCCACACCAGGCGGGGGGACCCACACAGACACCCCCTCGCACCAGCTGTCTAGAACGGAACGAAAGAAACTGCATGGCATTAATGTTGCACTCCTGGTGCTGCAGAAGCACCCCGTGGCATCAAGAGCACGGGGCAGGAGCCGTTCTCCAACGCTTGCCCCGCGGCTCCCCGCAGTGATGGCAGCGTTTGCGGAGCCAGACGCAGTGCGGGCCGGGATAGTCGGCAAGGTGCTAAATGAGCTCGGACACCCATCCAGCACAATGCTGCATCCAGCAGAGCCGCCAAGTTGTGTCCCAGAAGCTGGGTGGCAATTTAAGAACAACATTTCCCTCCCAGTATACGTGCCCTGGGCATCCCACGCCGGCGGGGCTCTGCAGCTGGTGCCCCGGGCAGCGCACGCACCCCTACCCCTGCTTCGGGAAGGGCAGGACAGCGCTCAAGTCTGAGGAGCATCAACAACATGAGCATCACAGCAAATAAAGTAAAAGCCAACCATTTGGGACCCTTTTCTCATGGAAAAGTGCCCTGTAAGGCCATCCTGGAACAGCAGGGACATCACCAGTGAATCAAGAAAGCTTTGGGAAGCAAGGGGGAAACATCCACCATCACCAGCGCGCACACCCTGGTGCGAAATACGGCACTTCGGGCAGGCTTTTGTGTTGTGGGTGGAAGCTGAACGAGAGTGACTAGCTGTGTTCACCGGAGAATGAGGCAGTCGTCTGGGTTTTTCCAGAGAATGAGGTGGTTGTCTAGGTTTGTAAAGGGAGAAAATGGAGTGAGGGAAAAGGTAATGGAAAGTTTCTTCCTCCAGGAGCGCGGGTGGACGAGGGCTGCCAGCCCAGCTCTCGGCGCGGGCTGGAGGCGGGTGGCCCTGCCGCTGCCCTGCCCGGCACCGGGCTGCTGCAGGCCCTGCGGCTGCTGAGGGGCCGCAACCCCACCCGCCTCTCCAAGAGGGGCAGCCCCATTTTTAAGTCCAGTTTTACAATGAAGAATCATAGCAGCAAGCCTGATTAGTATAAGACTACAGGTCAAATATATATATTTTTAAATAAATTAATTAGTGACTGCAGTGGACACAGGAAAGGACCCCAGCACAAGGTGTTAACTTGCAATCCTCTGCCGCAGCGACGTGCAAAACCTGTGCCGACTTCGTTGCACCCAGGAGGTCAGAGCTGGGGCCCTGTGGCACCCGCTGCCCCAGCTCTAGGGACAGCAATGGGAGCCGCGGGCCATGAGCCCGGCTCTCCTCTGCAGCAGCACTGGGCTATGGGCAGCACAGGAGGGGTTGAGGGATGGAAGGGGATCACTGTCAGGAGCCTGGCAGGCCCCCTGAATTTGTCTGGCAGCTAAGGGATGGTAGAGAGCTGACAGGGTGATACGGGAGAGAGACATGAATGGCAGTTGGAAAAGTTGCTGAAGAAAACACAGCAAAAAAAGGATTTGTGATTTTTGTGTCATCAGAGAGCAGATTCTCCCTTTGCAGCACTGCTGGCGGAGCTGACACGCCAGCCAAGAGCCCCACAGTCACCGAGCCACCGGGCCCACGGCCACTCCTGCCTGGGCTGGGGCCTCTTTGCCAACCAGCTTCCCCTGGGACATCTCCCAGCACAGGATGTCCCCCTCGATGGACATGCCGCTTTCTTCACGCATGCAGGCTGATAGGTCTGAGCAGCCTGGCTTCTGCTGTGCAAAGTGATAAACCGGATTTTTAGGAGGTGGCTGAGATTGACAGGGTGGGATGCTGTGAGAGGTGCAGGCTTCAACGGGAAAGAGGTCGAGCTGCTCCTCAGCCCTGCGCAGCTCCCGAGCGGCTGGCGCGTGGCGAGGGATGCTGCCGAATCTACACCAAGGACGCCTGGAGCCCCCCGAGGCAGCAGGTGGTCACGGGCCTGAGTTTAGGATTTCCTTGGCGAAGGCCCTTTAGTTTTTCATCATCTGCAGAAACAGAAGTTGCTGCTGGAGAAACCGAAGGCAGAGGCAAATGGTACTGAACCTGCTTTTTTGACGAAGCTGTAGATGTGTGAGGGTTAGTGGAAGGTGAAGCCGGTCGAACGCCGGTCCCTGCCAGGAGCAGCGGGCCACAGTGCTGGTGCCCGAGTTGCTTCCTCCGGGGCTGGAGGCAATAAGCCGCAGCCCCCACGCGCATCCCCGCAGCAGCCAGAGCTCCGTGCTGGGGAGAGGGGCGGCAGCCGCCAAACCTCTCCGCGCTGGTGGCCCCTGAGAGCCTGCACGTGGCCTTCGGCCGCTGTCCCCCAGCCCTGCTCCTCCCTGCAACCCCCCTGCGAACCACCCGGCGAGAGGCAGCGGCCGGTTGCTGGTTTCTCCTCGCTTCTCCTGCTGCTCTGTCTCCTGCAGGGTCAGGAGGAAAAGGCAAAACGGCAGAGTCGTCCTCCGTCAGCACAGCACGGGAGGGGCTTTATTTGTTTCACAGAGGTAGCTGCAGGTAAGTCTAGGTATAAAACACATAAGGAGGGGCACCAAGCTCCATGTTCGTGGTTTGTAGGTAAAATTTCCCAGCCTGAAGGCAGTGTGCTGTGGCGCAAGCCGGGACTTTCCGAGGGCGGACGTGCCCCTGCGCTCTGTTTTCAGCGCAGCAGGATGGGATGCTCAGTGCGCTGGGCGCACGCTCGGGTGACCAAGGGCCCTCGGAGAGGCCCGGCTGAGTCAGTAGGAGCTGAAATATGCGCTTTTGCCTCGGGCAGCTGCTGGCTTTCACCGCGTGCTGGGGTCCTGTGTGCGGCGAGGGGTGCCCCGAGGGGTGCCGGGCGGTTGTGCCTCCGGTCGGCACGCTCGGCTGGCGGGGGCAGCTTTATTGCACGATAGGGCTGCAAAGCAGTATTCCCAACATGGCAGGACAGGGCCTGTGTTGCAGCTCATCAGGCCTGAGAAGCCAGAGAGCCGTTCCAGTTGTCGTTCCCTTCTCGCTCTTATTGTATTACAGAGCATCTAAATTGTGATTACTGTAAAGAAAACTAAATGATCCTGTCCTCCAGGCGCCTCATTACCGCTTCCGTTAGAAATAAGCCTGTGACAGGTGGAGGAAGCTCCAGACATCTCAATTGCTTTCTAAAATTTGCATGAATTTCATTAGGAGCCGGAGAGCAGGCGTTGGGGGGATGCGCTGCTTTGCCTTCCCTGCCAGCTCATGCCTGTGCCCGCTCTCCCCAGGCAGGTCTCACAGGAATGGAGGAGGAGGGAAAAGTCCCTGCACGCTTTGAAAACTCTCCCACCTGCTTGTTTTAAGTTTGTGTGCTGTGTTTAACCTCAAATCAGAGCTTCTTCAGTGGAGACTCGGAGCAGTGGCACCTTCCTCTGCTCCCTTTCCTCCTTCTGATGTGGTTTCCATCCCTCCACCCTCACAGCTTGTCCAGCACCTTCTCCTGTGCCCAGGGCTGGAGTGTGGGGACATCGCTGTGACAGCCACATCTCGGTGCATCGCAGTCACCCACCTCAGCCCCACGTGCATGCACCCAAGGGAGCTTGGTGGGCTCTGGGTGAGGGGACCGGGGCCAGTGAGGACCCCCTCCTGGACTCCCATCTGGCTGATGAAGCCTCATGCTGCCTCCACCCCAGCCTGGTGGGTTGGTTCAATAGCTCCTCTCCTGGGTTTGGGGTTTTTTTTATAAAGATTGAGTCATTATGTACAAAGTCTGTCCATCGTCTGGACAATCTGTTCTGGGAAGAAGTAATAACCCTCTTTACCCGGAGCAGCCAGCTGTACCTAAAGCTAGACTCAGCAGGAGTGCGAGTGACACACGGCTGCTCAAAGCCACAAAGGGAGGCACTATTTTGGGGAAAACATTTGTTTCCTCCATTATTTCCATCTGGCAGAAGCAGGAAAGCCAACCCCCAAAGACTTTTGGCCCGGGTGGGTGGGAGAGCCCTGCCAGCCGGGGGGACAGGGCAGGTCTTTCTCTAGCGATGGGTGCAGACAGTGGGGGAGATAAGGGGGCATGAGCAGTGACCTCCCAGATTTTGGTTTTAAAGCCAGTCCTGAGAGGGGTTTCTGACTTGCCAAGCCCCCCCCAGCCCCAGTTTTGCCTCCTGGGAGCAAAAAGTCTATGCCGAGCAGCCAAACAGGAGCTCTCGCTGGATGGGATGAGATGTGGTCAGACATAAAGCTATTTCTGGTTTACACCTGTGTAGCTGCTGAGAAATCTTCAGTCAAACCCAAGCAAAACCTGAACAAAATGAAGGCAGAATCAGAGCCATGATGGTCTTTGGAAGTCACTTTTCTTGCAAGGAAAGCACCTTTTTTCCGTCTGCTGGTGGGAGGAGACAGGAGAAGCAAGAATAACCCCCTGTCCTGCTGTGTCAAAGGTTGGGAGGCAAATTTCACAAGGATCAAAGATATGAAATGGGTAAAATTCAACAAGCTGCTGCACAGGGGAAACTGAGAAAAAAAACTCAAAATACCCCAAAAGGAAGGGAATAGCCAAATAGGTGCTTCCAGTTAGGAGGCTTCATATAGTAACACTAACCATGGGAAACTGTCTTGTGCTGAGCCACCTTTGGTGGGATCACACCTGGAAGTCTCTCCTTGGTACAGGCTGTCCTAGGATGCTGTTCTCTGCAGAGCTGGGTTTTGGTGGCTTTGAGGGCAGGAGCATCTGCAGTGGCCCCAGGTAAGCAGGGACAAGACTGACTTGCATTTCTGCCTTTAGAAGGGGTTGGAGCAGAAGGTCCCAATGTCACTGCCACCACTGCCTTGCAGCTAATTGACAGCCCCAACACCACTTGTCAACTTTCCTGGGAGAAGACCAAATCCTAGCTTAAAAAAGATGACCATAACATTTTCTCATCTTCTCTCCACCATTGTTTTTCACATTGCTGTAGGATCACTGCTTTGATATTTGTTCTTTTCTTATTAAAACAGATGGGCTTGGACAACTTTGTAATAAAGGTCTGTGCAAAATGACAGTGAGTTCAAGATGTTACACATGGATCTAACTTGTACCCTCATGGGGCTGTTCTGTGCCTGGACTCCTCCAGGTATGTGGTGAGACCTTTGGAATCCTGATGTTCAGCCAAATCTGCCTCTGCCCTGATCCCATGTGAGCCCACATGGGCATGCTCTCTGAGGTAGCGAGACAAATACACATGGCGAAACTCAGCTCGTCCCTGAGTGACACCTTAGCACAGCATCCCTGAGTGCCACCTGGCACAGCCTCATTTAAATGCCTGGTATTAAATATTTTACAGCAGACCATCTGAGCAAATCGGTCCTACCGATGTGGTTTGTCCCAGTGGTGTAACCCCCTGTACGATGTCCAGGACAACCGAGGCTCAGCTCAGGCTGTGTCTTCCTGGAGGACTGAAGCTGAGGGCTCCTGGACATGCTTGGGGTATAGAATCATAGAATCGTAGAATAATTTGGGTTGGAATAGTTTTCTGGCCTAGCTTCACACCTCTTGAGCACTGAGTCAAGGATCCCCATGCCCACTGAAGTGCTCCCATCATTAACCAGCCTCACTCGTCTCCCCTGGCAAAGAAGGGAGCCAGAAGATGCTATGAGCTGAGGAACCCATCTGGGCAGGGCTGGCAGCCAGGACCCGTACTGGTCCTCCTCCTGCAGAGGACCTCAGCAGAGCCAAGAGAGCCTCAGGTCCATCTGCAGCAGCACCACTTGCATTCACAATGAGTCCCTGGATGCTCAAGCACCTTGTGGTGAAGAAGAGCAGTGGCTCTTCCCGCAAGGCATGAACAGTGATTCCTGGAATTCTGGAGCAAGAGATGGGGTGGAAAAAGTGAAGATAGCGTATGCCAAGAGACAGGACCTCAAAGCTGCACATCCTGGGCGAGGCGCTCTGAGGCATTTCAGAAGCAACAGCAGTGGTGTTCACTGCCTGTGACAGGATTCTCTGCCTGGAGCCGTGATTGATGTCTGATTGTCACTGGAGGATCCAGGAGTGATTGTACAGGGGGCTCTGACCTGCAAGCAGCCTCTCCAAGAAGTGTCCAGGTTTTAAATTCAATGTAAGCACTTGGGACTTGAAGTAGTGACATAATGGTGCTCTGTGAAGCTGATGAAAATCCCTTCTCGAGTAAGTGTTGGCTGAGATGCAAGAAAAGGCTGTCTTGGAGGGTTTTAGCTGTTTTTGTGGGTTCTGATGGAAGAAGCAGGACAGAGCAGAGGTGCTAGCACTTCTGGGAGCATGAGCATCCATCTTGGTCTTAGAGGAGGGCGAGGGAACTTGCAAACACAGTCACACCGTCAAAGGGACCCAAATGCTCCCGTCGCTTCTTTCCCAGATCAGAAGGCAGCCCCACAGCCAGCAGCCAGGCGTCGGGTGGGACCAGCTGCTGGAGCAGCAGTGGGCTAGCGGCGAGTGAGTGCCTGGTCAGAGGGTGGTGGTGGTGGTTGCCGTGGCAGGGATGTGGGCGGGAGATAGACAGACAGACAGACAGACAGACAGATAGATAAACAAGCGCAGCTCAAGGTCAGTTGACCTTGTGACAAGGTCAATCTGGTGACACCAGATCCCGCAGAAGGCAACACTGGTGATGCTGTCGCCCAGTGACTCCAGCCTGCGGGAGAGCAAGCGGCTAAGGGGGTCCCTTCAGGGAGAGGGGAGCCAGCGGAGGCATTAGTGTCTGATTCTTTGTAGTGACAGGGAAAGGAATTGAGCACAGCCCCAGTTCCCAAAAGGAATGGCAATGCCACAGAAAGCTGTGAGGAGAATATTAAAGAGAGAAAACTGATGAGTTGTTGCTGGCCTAAAACCAGGGGTGGGAAAGCTGCTGTAAAACTGGATCCTCCTCCTGGTGCCTGGTGTCTGGCCAGGGATGTGCTCTTGCTGCAAGGGCAGGAGACCCCCAGCTGAGAAGCAGATGGCTTGGGAAGAGCAGAGAACTATTCAGGGGGATTTTCAATTTCAATTAACCATATCTTTCATATTTTGCATTTTTTCCTCTTTTTTAACTTATTAATATTTTTCTGAAATCAATACTGGCCCCAAAGAAAATAAGCCTCTGTGTATTAATGACACATATATAGCTTATATATTTATCTATTAAAAAAATGGGGATAAGTTGTTTTAATAAATGCATTTTCAGTTGTCCAAGGTTGGTGGAGGGTTCAGCAAGTCAGCAATTGGCATTTATCACATGGATCACATCAGTGCCACTTACCTTTTATAAACAGATCTGAAAGGAAGATTGTGTACGAGACATTTCCCTTGCCAGCATTGCTTACTCCTGCCTAGGAGGTACAAGGCTGTGCTCCTTTTGTGCAACATGTCTAGGCATTTTCTTAATTAAGAATAAATTAAAAAAAAGAGGAAAAAAATGTTCTTTCATCTGATTAAGTAGATAATAAAAATACAGACTACCTTTAAGCGCCATCACTGATTAAAGACTTGGATGCTGAACAAACAGGCTAAAGAAAATTTGTTTATACAAAGGACTCATCTACTAAGTAGCCAAAAAACTATCGCTGATTGGGAAGACTCCACACAAGGAAAACCAGAGACCAAAGGGGAAAGCACATAGTTTCTGTAAAGAGCAGCTTAAGTGAGGGCAGGAGGCTCGGGCTGCGGACGGGTCCCCAGTGCGGCAGAGAGGAGGCAGCCCCAGGCACCCAAGAGCGAGCCTGCAGGAGCCTTGCACTGCTGTGGGCAGGGGCCCGCGTGCTCCCTGGGCCGGTGGCCCAGAGCTTGGGCAGCAGGAGAGGGGAAAGGAGAGCTCGACATCTTCGCAGCCCTGCAGTGGGACTGCCGGCAACGACGTCCTTCTGCTCTTCACCCACAGGGATCACTTGCTAGGGCCGAGTCTGGTTTTGCAATATTTGGAGGAGTTCAGTTGGCAGCATTTCAGTCAGAAAAGAGATCTCCACCACTAGTTTGTCCCTTGGTGTAGCGTTTGTTTGTGGCAAGTGCAGTGGGATTTCCAGCACAATGGAGAGAAGCACTAAACCTTACGAACCGAAGATCTCCTTAGTATTCACCCGCCCGCAGCACACTGCACTGCTGTTCACCCAGAAGTGTTAAATGGGCTTGGATCCACCAGCAAGCTCTTAGCCCTGTTCATGATAGTGCTGTTTCATTTCCAAGCTCTGGTTCCCATCCCTGCCTTGCTTTTTGGTCCTGCTGTTCCATTTTTAAGAAGCACAGGCGGTGGCAGATGTTACTGGCACCAGCAGCCGCTGTCCCGATACAGCTGTCAGCAGCTGCAGCCCCGAGAGGCTCAGGGCTGAGGGGCCGAATCCTGGTCTGCATCAGCGATGCCGCGAATCATGTTGGACAGGGATGAGTTTGAAGGTAGCCATGGCAGCCTCCTGGCCAGAGGGGTGCAGGACAAAGTCTCCTACAACAATGGTTACATGACAAGCTTAGCTCTCGCCTAGCTGAATGCAAGGCAGCATCCCGTGTTTCCAAGTGCTGGGAAAACAGCATAAGTTTTCCTTTCAATTACTAAGTGTATTTTTTGTTCATTCTTTTAGTGACTGAACTTAAATAGGAAAAGCTTTGCAGGGTGTGGAGTAACAGAGCAGATACAAACCCAAGCCAATGACTTTGCTTAATTTATTCCAAAGCATATCTGCAAGGACATTAGCCAGGACAGATCAGTTGGGAAAACTTTATTTTTCACCTGGGCAACAGCTAATGTCCCCCAAAGAAAATACTGTCTTGTTCTTCTCTGGATATTGCATCTCTTAATTAGTATAATCTATTTAGTCTGCTTTGTTTGCTTTTTCACTCATAGAAGCTGCGAAGCATCTTCTCTTAAACTTGGACTTGCAGTTGTCTCCTCCAGGTAGCAGTGAGGCCACGTGCCCTCACCCAGCGTACACAGGCTCCTCTTTCAGAGGAGATGGGAGCACCATATCTCGCTGCCTACCTCCTGCTGACTTCCCTGTTTGGGAGAAAAGGGCAACAGGGCAATCCCTGCTGCGAGCAGGTCAACGGTAAGGCAGAGCAGGTCTCAGGCACAGGGCATGGCTGTGAAGACATTACTGATAATGACCACATCCGCTACATGTCTGCGGCTGCTTTTTGTATCTCAAAGTTTCCACTTCACCCTCAGCCAAGCACTGGAGGAGGCACCACTGCCATTTCCATTTGGGTCTATGACTCTGTGGCACATCTCTCCCTGGTGCGGGGAGGCAGAGCCCTTTCCATTTGGAGGTACAAGGACAAAGACTGGTTCAGGTGAGTCTGCAAGAAGTTTCTGTATGAAAGAAATCTGTCTTGTCCAAACAACTTCCGTCACTACTAAAATAGTTGTTAAAAGAAATGCCCTTTGAGTGTCCTCTTCCTTCACTGTTCCTGTTGCCTTTGCTTCTTGTACATGTCCTTCTTGTGCTTTGTCTTGCTGTCATGTCCTATTTCAGGTCACAGCTCTGCCATTTCTTGATTCCTCTCTCCTTTATCTGTTCATCCAGAGTAAAAAAAAACTTGTTCTGAGGTGGGATCTCCCTTTCTAGGGCTGGTCACGTGGGTTAAAAGTATTTCAATCAGAGGAAACAATCTGGATGGCTTCAGAGGCTCCCAAGGCTGCATGTGGAAGTGAGTTGGCAGTGCAGAGCAGTACAGGTGTTGCTGACATGACTCAGAGCTCAGCTCTAGGTCAGCACTACCCTGACCACAAACATCTAAATCAGGGTCTATCCTCCAGGCCAACTCAAACCCTACATGTTTTGCTTAGAGGAGAGAAGAACTTCTCCTTTGAACAGTCAACCTGTCTCTCAGAAACATTCACAACTTAAGTGGATATGACCCTGAGAAACCTGGAGTAACTTGAGCAGAAGATAGGACCAGTTGTCATGCATGGGATCGTTCCAACATAAAACCCTCTGTGAAAACATGATCCTGAGGCAATGGCACCTGTGGGGGTCAGTACCAGGACAAGAGTGGCTTTATGTACAACCTCAGAAGGAATCTCCTGGTGCATTCAGCTCTGTGTTCCCTGCTGGATACACAAGGCCATGCTGCTTTAAAAAAAGCAGAGCAACTTTCATAGGGATCATAGAATCATGCAATAGTTTGGGTTTGAAGGGACCTTTAAAGGTCTTCTAGTCCAACCCCCCTGCAATGAGCAGGGACATCTTCCACTAGATCAGGTTGCTCAGAGCCCCGTCCAACTCGACCTTGAAGGTTTCCAGAGGTGAGGCAGCTACCACCTCTCTGGGCAACCTGGGCCAGTGTTTTACCACCTTCATGGTGAAACATTTCTTCCTTAGATCTAGTCTAATCTGCCCTCTTTTAGTTTAAAACCATTACCCCTTGTCCTGTTGCTACAGGCCCTGCTAAAAAGTCTGTCCCCATCTTTCTTATAAGGCCCCTTTCAGTACTGGAAGGCTGCCATAAGGTCTCTCCAGAGCCTTCTCTTCTCCAGGCTGAACAACCCCAACTCTCTCAGCCTGTCCTCATAGGAGAGGGGTTCCATCCCTCTGAGCATTTTGGTGGCCTCCTCTGGACCTGCTCCAACAGGTCCATGTCTTCCTCACGCTGAGGGCTCCAGAGCTGGATGCAGGACTCCAGGTAGGGTCTCAGCAGAGCAGAGTAGAGGGGCAGAATCCTCTCCCTCAACCTGCTGGCCATGCTGCTTTGGATGCAGCCCAGGATATGGTTGGCCTTCTGGGCTGCGAGCGCACATTGCCGGCTCATGCGCACTCTTTTATCCACCAGTGCCCCCAAGTCCTTCTCGAGAAGGCTGCTCTCATTCCCTTCATCCCCCAGCCTGTACTGATGCCAGGGGTTGCCCTGACCCAGGTGCAGGCCCCTGCCCTTGTCCTTGTTGAACCTCATGAGGTTCACATGGACCCATTCCTTGAGCTTGTCCAGGTCCCTCTGGATGGCATTGCGTCCCTCAGATGTGTCAACATCACCACTCAGCTTGGTGTCATCTGCAAACTTGCTGCGGGTGCCCTCAATCCCACTGTCTATGTCACTGATTAAGGTATTAAAAAGTACTGCTCCCAGTACACCTCCTGAGAGGTGTTTCATGGCTTCAGTGCCTCTCCCTTCCCGGCAGTCATCAATGCCTGTGGAGATGGATATCTATATGGGTGCCATGGCTGCTCACACAGGTTTCTCACGTGTGTGGGCTGTGTGACAGCCAGAGCAGCTGAGGTCCTGTCTGTGCCACAGCACTTCTGGTGCCTTGCCCTCCTGCTGCAGGAGGCAGATTTAGGGTGGAGCAGTGGGGTCTGGTGCGACACGACCACATCTCCTGCACGTGACATAGCAGCAACATTGCCCTTTTTCAGACTGGGGAATGGATCTGCTCCCAAACTCTCTTCTGTGCTCTTGGGAAAATCTGTTTGCTGGACAGTGCCTAAGGAAGCGGGGAGGAGCTGTGAACAAGGTAATACATGGAGAGTGCTCTATGTGTATCAGCCAAATATAAGAAACCCTGATGGGGACATTCATGGGAGCTCTCCCCCCTAGCCAGCTCCTCAGGGGCAGTTGAGCCCCACGAATGCAGCTCTGACACCACCATGTTACGCATGAGGGCTGGGCTGGGGATGGCTTTGAGGTAACAACGTCACGGCTTTCTGGAACAAGGTCCAGTGATGAACACATCTTTGCCTGCAGCTGGGAAAGGAGAGTGGTTTCAGTGTGTCCCTGTGTCTGTACGTTACACCTGGAAATAGTGGACTTCTGCTGACTGTCGGGTTCTGGCAGCCCCTGTCACCAGGCGTACACTAAGCACTGGATAACTTTAGCACTGTAGTGGGACCAGCTTGCTGGCTTCAAAGACCAGACTCAAATCTCATGCCCATCTTCTCTACTGTACTAAAACTGTGCATTTCATCCAGTGAATACCCTAGTTAAAAATTCGAGATTACTTTTTCCATCATGTATGGCAAAGTTCACATATGTTATTATATATGCTTTGGAGTTTTAATTGGGATTAAAAATATGTCAAAACAGCAAGTCGGGGGTGCACAGATGTTGAAAAGTGTAAGTCCTCGTACACCCAGGCGATGGAGGTGAAATGCAGCGGATGCCTTGGGGCCAGTTGCACCTTATTGTCTTGTTCATCAGGTTTCACTGGGAATCCTGAATTGCTAGAATGAGATAGATTATTTTTAACTGTTTTGAGACTGAATTTCAGATACGCTACTCCTCTTTTCTTGTAAATCCTGAATACTTGTGAACAACCATCCAAGTGTTTTTGACATGGTTGCAGAGGTGACAGTTGCATTAGTTATTTAGAAAGTGACTGTGAGGGAAGAGAAGGAACTGGTCTAGCAGTGACACTTCAAACATTCCAGCTGCCTTACTTTGGCTTTGTTGTTTCTTTTGTTTATTAAAATGCTATAAAAATGGCCTTTTGTTCTTTTGCCTTTCTGTTCCCTCCTTGTCAGGTTTTTGTTATGAGTCAAAACAAGCTTTTTCTTCTGTTCCGTGGCATAGATTTACTGTCAGAGAAGAATAGGCCTTCCCCTTGGTTATAAATACTGTAATAGACAACAGATGGATGGTAATAAACCGTGCTGAATTTCCAACGGCTTGCTGGAGGTGTGAGAGCTCACGGCTCTGTCTGGAGAGCCACGGGTCGGCCAGAAGTGGAAAGGTTTCAGGTGAGATGTTGCACTTCATTGCACCAGTTTTGGCCATCACCATATATTTTGGAGGACAGCTGGTTCTTGGCTCATTTGCTGAGCCTTGTGGGCCCAGCCAGTTTTAATCTCACTGACAGCGAGGAAGGACTTGGAAGTTATCTTTTTTTCACCAACGGTTTTAGACTCTGAAAGGACGCATTGCTCTGCTTGGCTCCCGTGGGAGTGGTGTCCGTGCAGCAGTGTGAGTCCTTCCCCAGTCCCTGGCTGCGGCGACGATCATACCGACAGTGGCTCCTGGTGGATGTTTGCCAATGCCCCAGATGGAGCAGGGTGCCTTTTCCCACAGTATCGTCTGCCAGGAGTTGCTGTAAGAAATGTTAATGCGTTTTTTAACAGCAAAAGTGACTTTATTATCTGCATTTCTCTTTTACGTAAGTCAGAGAATTTCTCCCAATGGTGACTAGGACAACCTCAAGAGGTGAAGGCTGATATATGCTGTATTTTTCAGAAGACTGATTAAAAATCTTTGTATGAAAAAGAGGTGCTCCATCACTCTTTCTGAGTACAGGAGTGGCCTCCTGAAATCCTGACACCTGATGTCAGACCTGTTTTCAGCTCAGGGAAAACACTTTCCAAAAGTTGGTCCAGCCCCCTCTGACAGCGAGTGGAGCCATTTTCTGTTCTGCTTTCCTGTCTGTGCTTCACATAAAGCAGGTCCTTTGGCTTGAGGAGGAGTCTTCTGGTGGAGTGCATGAGAAATGTCCATTGCCCAGATCTGGTACAGGTTCATGTGCCTTCTCCTCCAAAGCACCTTCCCTGCCAGAGACCCTGCCAAGCAAACAGAGCACAGAAGAGACTTTAGGAGTAGCTCTTCTCCCCAGCCTGGAAAAGGATGATGCTGCTGCTCTGCCACATGCAGGGCATGCTGTGGTACCAGACCCCACTTCTCAACCCTAAATTTGCCTCCTGCAGACATGGGGTCCATCAGCAGCTGGTCCCTGCTTGCACAGGTAGAGCGATGGCAGCCTGTGCCTGTGCTGGAGTGGGCCAATGGAACCAGGAGTTGACTGCGCAAATCAAAGCTTGCTTGCAGGTCCTGCACTGCATTGGTTTGTGACAGAATTAGGCTGCTTGCAGTCAGGAGGGTAAAAATTTGCACAAATTGGGGGCTTGGGGAGAAGGAGGGGAGCAGGACAGAGGGATGCTGGCAATGTGGGCTCGATATGATCCCTGTATAAGCAGCAGGGGTCTTGGTGGCACATGTGTGAGGTAGTGAGAGCCAGTCAGATCCCATTACACTTCAAGTTGTGAAAAAAATGGACTGGAAAGAGCCTCCAGAAGCCACCAGGGTGGTGACCCTGTGCTTTTGCTGCAGCCATTCCCAGTAGAAGTTTGTCTAACCTGTCAAGAGTAACTGGGCATTAATTAAAGTCCAGGTCTGCTCCACGTAGTTTCCTTCGAACTGCAGGGAGGGAAAGGCACCAGGCTGGGGTCCTCCCCAGGTACTGTCACGGTGGGCTTGTTTCCCTGTGTCACTCCACGCTTCTTCAGCATGAGCACATCAAATATCAGGTGAGCTCTCCAGGGATGCCAGCAAATATGTATCCTCTGAGCAGGTGGGGCACAAACCCATTGTGGTCCAGGGCTCTTAGCTAGCTCTCTGCCCCAGGGTGGCTCCTGGGCCAGGAGACAAACTGACAAAGTTTGACAGCACACAGGGCAAGCAGGGACACAAGTCCGTTAGCATCTGGCTATGGACCTTCAAGAGCAGCTACCCAATTCACGTGCATCTGTTGGAGTGCAATTGACACCAAGGGGCAAAAGGATTCTTGCTCATGAGCTGGCAGGCCCCATTGAGAGGGCTTTAAACTAGATTTGGAGGGGGGAGGGGATAAAACCGGGCTCACTAGAGTTGAACCTAGGGGTAGGTTCAACGTGCCAGAGTTGAAATCGATAGCCCAGCTCAGGTGCATCTACACCAATGCACGCAGCATGGGCACCAAACAGGAGGAGCTGGAATCCATTGTGCAGCGCGACAGCTATGACGTAGTTGCCATCACAGAAACATGGTGGGATGCTTCTCATGACTGGAGTGCTGCAATGGACGGCTATAAGCTCTTCCGAAGGGATAGGCAGGGAAGGAGAGGCGGTGGGGTGGCTCTGTATGTTAGGGAGTGTTTTAATTGCATAGAAATCAAAGATTGTGAAGACCAAGTAGAGTGCTTGTGGGTAAGGATGAGGGGGAAGGCCAATGAGGCAGATATCCTGCTGGGAGTCTGTTACAGGCCACCCAACCAGGATGAAGAGACAGATGAGACATTCTATAAGCGACTGGCGGAGGTCTCGCATTCGCTGGCCCTTGTTCTTGTGGGGGACTTCAACCTACCGGACATCTGCTGGAAGTATAACACAGCAGAGAGGAAACAGTCTGGGAGGTTCCTGGAGTGTGTGGAGGATAACTTCCTGACGCAGCTGGTGAGTGAGCCCACCAGGGGAGATGCCTTGCTGGACCTGCTGTTTACAAACAGAGAAGGACTGGTGAGAGATGTGGTGGTCGGAGGCCGTCTTGGGCTTAGCGACCACGACATGATAGAATTCTCGGTTGTGAGGGAAGTAAGGAGAGGGGTCAGCAAAACTGCTATCATGGACTTCCGGAGGGCAGACTTCGGCCTGTCCAGGTCACTGGTTGAGAGAGTCCCTTGGGAGACCGTCCTGAAGGACAAAGGGGTCCAGGAATGTTGGACAGTCTTCAAGAAGGAAATCTTAAAAGCACAGGAGCAGGCGGTCCCCATGTGCCGTAAGAAGAGCTGGCGGGGAAGGCGACCGGCCTGGCTGAACAGGGAGATTTTGCTGGGACTCAGGGAAAAGAGGAGAGTTTATCACCTCTGGAAGAAGGGGCAGGCAACTCACGAAGAGTACAAGGATCTCGTTAGGTCAAGCAGGGACAAAATTAGAAAGGCAAAAGCCCAGCTAGAGCTCAGTCTGGCCACGGTCGTAAAGGATAATAAAAAATGTTTCTACAAATATATTAACAACAAAAAGAGAGGCAAGGAGAATCTCCATCCCCTACTGGATATGGCGGGGAACATTGTCTCCAAGGACGAGGACAAGGCTGAGGTACTTAATGCCTTCTTTGCCTCAGTCTTTAATAGCCAGTCCAGGTATCCGCAGGGTATTCAGCCCCCTGAGCTGGAAGATGGGGATGGAGAGCACAGTGTACTCCTCATAATCCAGGAGGAAGCAGTCAAGGACATGCTAAACCACCTGGACACCCACAAGTCTATGGGGCCTGATGGCATCCACCTGAGAGTACTGAGAGAGCTGGCGGAGGAGCTTGCCAAGCCACTCTCCATCATTTATCAGCAGTCCTGGTTAACAGGGGAGGTCCCAGAAGACTGGAGGCTTGCCAATGTGACGCCTGTCTACAAGAAAGGCCGGAAGGAGGATCCTGGGAACTACAGGCCTGTCAGCCTGACCTCTGTACCAGGGAAGATTATGGAGCGGTTGGTCTTGAGAATGCTCGCAGGGCATGTGCAGGACAACCAAGCGATCAGGCCCAGCCAATATGGGTTCATGAAAGGCAGGTCCTGCTTGACCAACCTGATTTCCTTCTATGACCAGGTGACCCGCCTAGTGGATGAGGGAAAGGCTGTGGATGTTGTCTCTCTGGACTTTAGTAAAGCCTTTGACAGCGTCTCCCACAGCATTCGCCTGGAGAAACTGGCGGCTCGTGGCTTAGACGGGTTTACTCTTCACTGGGTGAGGAATTGGCTGGATGGCCGAGCCCAGAGAGTTGTGGTGAATGGCGTTAAATCCGGCTGGCGGCCGGTCACAAGCGGTGTTCCCCAGGGCTCGGTTCTGGGGCCGATCTTGTTCAATATCTTTATTGATGATCTGGATGAGGGAATTGAGTGCTCCCTCAGTAAGTTTGCAGATGACACCAAGTTGGATGGGAGTGTTGATCTGCTGGAGGGTAGGAGGGCTCTGCAGAGGGATCTGGACAGGCTGGATTGATGGCCAGAGGCCAACTGTATGAGGTTTAATAAGGCCAAGTGCAGGGTCCTGCACTTCGGCCACAACAACCCCATGCAACGCTACAGGCTTGGGGAGGAGTGGCTAGAGAGCAGCCTGGCGGGAAGGGACCTGGGGGTGCTGGTTGACAGCCGGCTGAACATGAGCCAGCAGTGTGCCCAGGTGGCCAAGAAGGCCAACAGCGTCCTGGCCTGTATCAGGAATAGTGTGGCCAGCAGGAGTAGGGAAGTGATTGTGCCCCTGTACTCGGCACTGGTGAGGCCGCACCTTGAATCCTGTGTTCAGTTTTGGGCCTCTCACTACAAGAAGGACGTTGAGGTGCTGGAGTGTGTCCAAATAAGGGCAATGAAGCTGGTGAGGGGTCTGGAGCACAAGTCTTATGAGGAGCGGCTGAGGGAACTGGGGTTGTTTAGTCTGGAGAAGAGAAGGCTGAGAAGAGACCTTATCGCTCTCTACAACTACCTGAAAGGGGGTTGTGGTGAGGTGGGTGTTGGTCTCTTCTCCCAAGTAACTAGTGATAGGACAAGAGGAAAGGGCCTCAAGTTGCGCCAGGGGAGGTTTAGATTGGATATTAGGAAAAATTTCTTCACCAAGAGGGTGGTCAGGCATTGGAACAGGCTGCCCAGGGAGGTGGTGGAGTCGCCATCTCTGGAAGTGTTCAAAAAACGTGTGGATGTGGCGCTTCAGGACATGGTTTAGGGGACATGGTGGCACTGGATTAATGGTTGGACTTGATGATCTTGAAGGTCCTTTCCAACCTAGTGATTCTGTGATTCTATGATTCTGTGATTCTGTGATCCTATAGACATCACACATTCCCTGAAGCCCTTGCTGTTACTGAAACCCAAGGTACCAGCTCTAGCTTCCTCTTAGCATGTCCCTCATGTACTTCCCTGTGGACTTCCCTGTGCTAACTGCTGTTTTAACTAGCAGAAATAATTTCCAAAGTATGCAAAGCTGGGGGGAAAAAAAGCCGGTAGAGAATTCCTGCATAAATTTAAAGACCAGAAAAGATATTCAAGTATTTCACCCCTCCAGAAGGGGACACCTGATCTTCAATGGACACAGAATATTCCATCATCCCAACCCACCCATTTTACTGATTAATTGCTCTTCTGAAAGTCCTCATTTTCCTGCTAACTTAAATTTATCCAGGATCAGCTTCCAGTCACTAGAGCCCCATTTTAATGTCCTTGCACAAATTGATAATACATGTCTTCTAAATTATTGTACCTTAGGCCTCCCCCTGGATCTCAAAAACTTTAATGCCAAAATATAATTTATTGTCATTAGCAATATCTTGGGACTGCTGTGTGAACGTACCAAGAAGGCTGGACCTATTAGCCTTTAGTCAAGACAAAGAAGGGGATGCAGCAGTAAGCACAAAGCAGTAAGTGCTAGAGGGAAGATAAATCAGGTGCTTCTCTGAGCCTTCTCCCCAAAGAACAGGGTGATACGGTGAAAGAGCTCAATGCAACCCCTGTGCAAATTAAAACTGATAACAGAAAACAGGCCTTACAGGCTAGATAATAAATCTTTGCAGTTCACTATTCCCAAAGTGCTGTTGAGACTTTGTCTGCAGCCTGGGAGCCCCGCTGTCCCCAACAGGGTGATGCCTGCTTGCCCCCTCTCCACAGGACATGGTCCCACTGCAGGAGGAGGCAATGGTCCTTCGGGCCCCACCAGCTGCCATTGGCACCAAACTTGGGGCGCTTTTGATGTGAGCACTCCATTAACCTTGGACTTTTTTTTTCAGGCTGCAATCTTTGGTTCTGGATCCTGCCAGGCTCCAAGCATTGCGCTAAATGATCTATTCCTGTCCTACCTTTGTGCCACAAGTCAACTGTGAGCACAATTTTCAAGCTTGTGGTCAGCCATGGACAACATGGCTTTTCCTTCATCTCTCAAGCCTGTCTTTAAATTACTGATTGAATCTGTTTTGATTCTCTCTTCTGTGATCCCAAAGCCCTGTGAAGTTTCCTTCTGACTGTAATGGACTAAGGAGCACAGACCACTTCCTCTCAGTAATAACTGCTAAGCTGTTTTCTAAAGAGCTTCGATCACATACCACATATTTTGTTCTCTCTCTCAGCTTTCAGTCCCATCATGTCAAACCAGTCTCACCAACAGCTCAGCATCCAGGGAGAAAAGAGCTCAGAGCTGCTGTAGAACCACCAAAACCCTTAACTAACGTCCTTCTGGACAAAGACAAAAGCCAACAAATAGTGGAAGAAAATGAAAATATAGGAGAGAGCTTGTACGAATAGGATATTCTGCTATATTGGGTCACTGCCTCTTTAAAGAGAAGTTGTTGGCTGGGATATTCAGAGCACGAACACTTTTAAAAGATCATTAATACCAGCCTGAGTGTTCATTAAGCTCAAACCTCCAGAGAAGGGGAGCTGCTGGGAGAGCTCTGAACACCACGACTGAGAGCCTGCTTCGGCTCCTACTTCAGCAGCCTCAATTTTCAGGGCGGTCAACAGGTTTTCTGGACCCTGGACCCCTCCAAAGATCAATTTCTTTGATTGCAAAGCAATTTGCATGTCTGCAGTGTGATAGAAATCAATGACTGCTAATAAGAGGAGCAAGGGGCCACTTCTAGACTCTACAGCAGCAGACAGGTTGCAAATTAGCACAACTGTGCCAAAATTATCCATTTACAAGCCCTTTAAATATTGACAGGTTTTCATCTCATCTCATTTCATCTGAGTCTGTTTGCTGTATCAAGAGGGTATGGTTTATTTTTGATCAATTTTGTTTGTTCTTTTTCTGAGGAATCTTATAAGTCATACAATACTTCTGAAGACAGGAAAAAATACACATAGAGGCAGGAGGTGTTGGAACTGAAGCCAGCAATAGAGGAATCAAAGGATCCATCTGCCTTAATGTTAGATGTCTGTGGTGCAAATATCTATAGATGAGCCCATCACCCTGAGCTCCCTTTCTAGCGAAGAGCAAGAAATGGGCTATTACAGGGTGTGACTTAGCTGGACTATTTCAGGCAGCTTCATTAGGATGAAGTGGGTTTTCACACAGGCTGTGCTTGTTGTTCGCTGGTGACTACAAAGGAAGACCAGCTCAGACGTAGGTATTTACACATGCAGACTCTGGTTGCCCTCTGACACCTTGGGGTCCTTCATCCCTGTTGAGACAGCCTGTGTCATTCTCTTTCATCCCCAATCTTAGTTTAGAAATAGCGGCTCTAAACGCGCCGTCCCGATAATGCAGGACGTAGGCGGCTTGAACCTTCCCTGCAGGTGCAGGGGGATGCAGGCTGTGTTGCAGGGTGGAGAGCCCAGGAGAAAATGAGATGCTGCCTTTGCCTGCAATGCTGGACCTTTTAGCAGTGCAGCTCACTGGGCTCTACCCCTGCCTGCAGGCAGCGGGATTCCCTGAGCACTGTGGGAAGCCGGAGGTAGTAAGTGCTGAAAACAATGCCAAGCCATTTCAAATAGTTTAACTAAAAACTTTTTTCCCCTCTCAGCTGTTCAAACATCATTCTCTTTGTATTACCAACTCATGCGCTCCCCAGTCTTGCAGAAAAATTACTTGCATGATCTGATTATACATGCACACACCTAAGAGTACACAAACGCCTTGTGAAAATTAATTAGAAAACTCCAAAGGACAAGGGAGAACTAAAAATAACAGAAACAGCAGGAAGTCTTATACTCCCATGTGTGACATTAAAAAAAGATGCTTACTTGGTAACGAAGCAGAAGTGGTATGGCTTCTTTCCCTTTCGGTCCATCTTTAAAGATGTCCTAAATTGATTTAGTTGTGTTTAATCAATTGAAGTTGAGTGAGGTCACAAATTTAAGCAAGAAAATATGCTGTGTTGAAGACCTTAATTGTTTAATACAGGAGGCAGAAGTTTGCAGTATTCCTCCAATATATTTCCTTTTAGTCCTTGCTGCCTGATAACGCTCCTATAATGTTTCCTTTTTGTCTTACGAGCTTTGTTTTCCTTATATGATACTTTAATTTACTCGTTCTTTCATGCAATTTCCTTGCACCTGTACTTTCCTATTTTTCTGTGCTTTGGTGTTATTTTTCAGCCCCCAAAAACTCTGCTTTTTGATTGGCACACCTCTGTAGAAAATACCATGTCTTTCTCTGCATCGGATGGGCCCCGGGGATTTAGCGTTGCCCCGAGGCATTCACATTTCTGGGGCAGGAGAATGTTACTGCTCCTTTCTCTTCTAAATCCACCAAGCGAAAATGCTGCTCTCCAGCCCTGATCATGTAAGCACAGGACTTATGTATGTCATTACAAAGCACAAAGCCCAAAATCTGCTGTGCACATTGTAGAGTTCGACTCCAATACAGCTGTAAGAAAGGGGCCTATGAAAATGTTAATAGACTTAGAAGCATTGGGAGGCAATTTGACATACTTCCAGTAGAAAATAGCAGCTTTATGACATAAGCATTAGAGAAGATAAGGTAAGATATTTTGCCATGGTTACAAATACAAGGACAATAAATATGTCTGATCCTTTTCCAAGAAAACAGGAGAAAAATAACTGGAAAGGTGCCTGCTTGCAAAACCAATTTCCATGTATAAAGGGGCCTGCGAAAAGGATTCTGACTATTACGCTGCCGGGCAGAGAGAAGGGAAAACCATTTCTGGATGCAAGAGGCAATGAAAGTGTAACCAGAAATAAAATAATAGTTCCTTTTGAGCTTTTCAGGAGCGAGACCAACCCAATAAAACTGACAATGCCCTCTCGAGCTCCGGCGTCCAGTGTGCCAGGCAGCCTCTGTCCTTCTTGCCCATAGCTAGGGAGAGGCACCGAGGATAAAAGAAATGGATTAAGTCGATGAAGCAGGTGAGGGAATTTTTTACTCTGATCTCAAATCTGCAGTTCGTATCACTGGCAAACTCCGCTGACACCGTCCCAGAGCAGCTTCACTGCTGACGTGACCCAGGCACTGTCACTTTGGTCACCTAATTCCCTCCTGCCTGGGGGCGAGAGATGCACCCGGGGGCAGCACAGGCGCCGCTGGCGGCTCGCCCCTCCTTCCGAGGGGAGCCAGCAGCAGCGTTCCTCTGAAGAGGCTCGACTTAATGCCTGTCAAGAGATGCTTACAACAAGGTTATCCGTGGAGGCAGATCATTTCCTTTGCAGTTTCTCTTGGCTACGTGGAGAGGAGGTGGCTGTTAGTGTGTTGTGTCAAGCTGACACACTTGCTAGTACAGAGCTACTCGCAGGTAGCTGTCATACCTATAGATAAACCCTGCCGCACATGCTGTTTTCAATCACCTGCCCTCAGTTTCAGTGAAAAACATAGACCAAGAGTGCCTCTTTCCCTGCACGTCCCCTGATTCCTCGTGCGTGATGGGCTGTAATTCTCCCCATGCGTTCAGTCTTGTCTGCCCCAGCACATTAGGGACAGTTTAATACTCTTGCCTCCAAGGAAGGATCGGGACAGCCTCCCCAGCCCTCTCTCAGCTCAGCTCTTGGCAACATGGCCAGACCTAAGACTTGGTGTCCCACCCAGGTGAATGTGGCAGATGCTGCCCCAGGCTGGTGGACACCCTCCAGGCTGGTGCTTCTGGCTATCTGCAGACACAGGGGGACAACTTTATGTTTTTCAGAGTACTCCATATTTGCCTTGCAGACGAAAGGTCTAGAAACATCGTTTGTCTTATGCAAAAGATGTGGGAAGAGAATCCCCAAGCCCCTTATGGCAGCTGGCTGCCTGACACCTATTTTTATCATGGGAAAAGAAGGGCTTTTCATTCCCAGATTCCCCAGTTGAGCACCATGGGACAGGCACAGCTAACGGGTGCTTTAGGTCCTCTCGTTGAATTAGTTGCAATGGTTAAAGTGATTAAAAAAGCAGCTGTGATGGGGATAGCTCATGGTGAGCTCTGGGTCTGAGCATCGGAGCAGCTACATCCTTCCAACAGCCATGCGGTGCTGGAGTCTCCTCAGCTATCCCCAGCCCCGCGACACTCACAGAATCACAGAATCACTAGGTTGGAAAGGACCTTCAAGATCATCAAGTCCAACCATTAATCCAGCGCCACCATGTCCCCTAAACCATGTCCTGAAGCGCCACATCCACACGTTTTTTGAACACTTCCAGAGATGGCGACTCCACCACCTCCCTGGGCAGCCTGTTCCAATGCCTGACCACCCTCTCGGTGAAGAAATTTTTCCTAATATCCAATCTAAACCTCCCCTGGTGCAACTTGAGGCCATTTCCTCTTGTCCTATCACTAGTTACTTGGGAGAAGAGACCAACACCCTCGTCGCCACACCCCCTTTCAGGTAGTTGTAGAGAGTGATGAGAGCTCCCCTCAGCCTCCTCTTCTCCAGACTAAACAACCCCAGTTCCCTCAGCCGCTCCTCATAAGACTTGTGCTCCAGACCCCTCACCAGCTTCATTGCCCTTCTCTGGACACACTCCAGCACCTCAACATCCTTCTTGTAGTGAGGGGCCCAAAACTGGACACAGGATTCAAGGTGCAGCCTCACCAGTGCCGAGTACAGGGGCACAATCACTTCCCTACTCCTGCTGGCCACATTATTCCTGATACAGGCCAGGATGCTGTTGGCCTTCTTGGCCACCTGGGCACACTGCTGGCTCATGTTCAGCCGGGTGTCAACCAGCACCCCCAGGTCCCTTCCCGCCGGGCTGCTCTCCAGCCACTCCTCCCCAAGCCTGTAGCGTTGCATGGGGTTGTTGTGGCCGAAGTGCAGGACCCTGCACTTGGCCTTATTAAACCTCATACAGTTGGCCTCTGCCCATCAATCCAGCCTGTCCAGATCCCTCTGCAGAGCCCTCCTACCCTCCAGCAGATCAACACTCCCACCCAGCTTGGTGTCATCTGCAAACTTACTGAGGGAGCACTCAATTCCCTCATCCAGATCATCAATAAAGATATTGAACAAGACCGGCCCCAGAACCGAGCCCTGGGGAACACCGCTTGTGACCGGCCGCCAGCCGGATTTAATGCCGTTCACCACAACTCTCTGGGCTCGGCCATCCAGCCAATTCCTCACCCAGCAAAGAGTAAACCCGTCTAAGCCACGAGCCGCCAGTTTCTCCAGGAGAATGCTGTGGGAGACGCTGTCAAAGGCTTTACTAAAGTCCAGGTAGACAACATCCACAGCCTTTCCCTCATCCACTAGGCGGGTCACCTGGTCATAGAAGGAGATCAGGCTGGTCAAGCAGGACCTGCCTTTCATGAACCCATATTGGCTGGGCCTGATCCCTTGGTTGTCCTGCACATGCCCTGTGAGCACTCTCAAGACCAACCGCTCCATAATCTTCCCTGGTACAGAGGTCAGGCTGACAGGCCTGTAGTTCCCAGGATCCTCCTTCCGGCCTTTCTTGTAGATGGGCGTCACATTGGCAAGCCTCCAGTCTTCTGGGACCTCCCCTGTTAACCAGGACTGCTGATAAATGATGGAGAGTGGCTTAGCAAGCTCCTCTGCCAGCTCTCTCAGTACTCTCGGGTGGATGCCATCAGGCCCCATAGACTTGTGGGTGTCCAGGTAGTTTAGCATGTCCTTGACTGCTTCCTCCTGGATTATGAGGAGTACACTGTGCTCTCCATCCCCATCTTCCAGCTCAGGGGGCTGAATACCCTGCGGATACCTGGACTGGCTATTAAAGACTGAGGCAAAGAAGGCATTAAATACCTCAGCCTTGTCCTCGTCCTTGGAGACAATATTCCCCGCCATATCCAGTAGGGGATGGAGATTCTCCTTGCCTCTCTTTTTGTTGTTAATATATATGTAAAAACATTTTTTATTATCCTTTACGACTGTGGCCAGACTGAGCTCTAGCTGGGCTTTTGCTTTTCTAATTTTGTCCCTGCTTGACCTAACGAGATCCTTGTACTCTTCGTGAGTTGCCTGCCCCTTCTTCCAGAGGTGATAAACTCTCCTCTTTTCCCTGAGTCCCAGCAAAATCTCCCTGTTCAGCCAGGCCGGTCACCTTCCCTGCCAGCTCTTCTTACGGCACATGGGGACTGCCTGCTCCTGTGCCTTTAAGATTTCCTTCTTGAAGACTGTCCAACCTTCCTGGACCCCTTTGTCCTTCAGGACTGTCTCCCAAGAGACTCTCTCAACCAGTGACCTGGACAGGCCAAAGTCTGCCCACCGGAAGTCCATGATAGCAGTTTTGCTGACCCCTCTCCTTACTTCACTCACAACCGAGAATTCTATCATGTCGTGGTCACTAAGCCCAAGACAGCCTCCAACCACCACATCTCTCACCAGTCCTTCTCTGTTTGTAAACAGCAGGTCCAGCAAGGCATCTCCCCTGGTGGGCTCACTCACGAGCTGCGTCAGGAAGTTATCCTCCACACACTCCAGGAACCTCCCAGATTGTTTCCTCTCTGCCGTGTTATACTTCCAGCAGATGTCCGGTAGGTTGAAGTCCCCCACAAGAACAAGGGCCAGCGAATGCGAGACCTCCGCCAGTCACTTATAGAATATCTCATCTGTCTCTTCATCCTGGTTGGGTGGTCTGTAACAGACTCCCAGCAAGATATCTGCCTCATTGGCCTTCCCCCTCATCCTTACCCACAAGCACTCTACTTGGTCTTCACAATCTTTGATTTCTATGCAATCAAAACACTCCCTAACATACAGAGCCACCCCACCGCCTCTCCTTCCCTGCCTATCCCTTCGGAAGAGCTTATAGCCATCCATTGCAGCACTCCAGTCATGAGAAGCATCCCACCATGTTTCTGTGATGGCAACTACGTCATAGCTGTCGCGCTGCACAATGGATTCCAGCTCCTCCTGTTTGGTGCCCATGCTGCATGCATTGGTGTAGATGCACCTGAGCTGGGCTATTGATTTCAACTCTGGCACGTTGAACCTACCCCTAGGTTCAACTCTAGTGAGCCCGGTTTTATCCCCTCCCCCCTCCAAATCTAGTTTAAAGCCCTCTCAATGAGGCCTGCCAGCTCATGAGCAAGAATCCTTTTGCCCCTTGGCGTCAATTGCACTCCATCAGCTGCAAGCAGGCCCGGTGCCGTGTAAACCACCCCGTGGTCAAAAAACCCAAAATTCTGACGACGGCACCAGCCCCTAAGCCACGTGTTGATCAGATGTGCTTTCTTGTTCCTTTCAGCGTTCTTCCCTGCCACTGAAGGGATTGATGAAAACACTGCCTGTGCTCCCGCTCCATCGACCAGTCGCCCCAGTGCTCTCAAGTCCTTTTTGACTGCCTTTGGGCTTCTTAGCGCAACCTCGTCGTTGCCAACCTGCATGACCAACAGCGGGTAGTAACCAGGGGGCCGAACCAGACCAGGGAGTTTCCTGGTGACGTCTCTCACCCAGGCCCCAGGGAGGCAGCAGACTTCCCTGTGAGTTGGGTCTGGTCGACATATTGGGCCCTCTGTACCCCTCAGAAGGGAGTTGCACTCGTGTCAGGTGCGACGGTGCTGCTGCGGCAGCTCCAGCTGAGCGGGCCAAACTGGAGCCATGTCTGCCCTGACACGCTCGGGGTGCGCTGAGGAGTCACAGAACCACACAGAATCATTAAGGTTGGAAAAGACCTTCAAGATCAGCAAGTCCAGCCGTCAACCCAACACCACAATGCCCACTAAACCATGTCCTGAAGTGCCACGTCCACATGTTTTTTGAACACTTCCAGTGATGGTGACTCCAGTGATGGAGTCGCACAAGCAGTGGCTCTCCTCGGCCCCGCTGCAGCTGACAGGCAGCAGGGATGCAGCCGCCAGTGCCAGGGACGGGCTGGCCGAGTGCTGGTGAGAGCCATCCTGCCAGAGGGCTTGAAATGAAACAAACGTGATGCTACTTCCCCACTTTCCGATGCAAAGGCAGAAAAAGAGTAGGTCTCTAAAAAGTCCTGCTACTAGCCTTCATTTTAACTCGATGGGCTGACTTCCGTGGGAGTACTGAGGAGCCCTTCCCCGACAGCACACGGCCGTCTATGGAATGAATCCAGAATCCTAATTCAGCAGCCAATTACCACAAATATTAATCTAGTCATACTTAAAAGGTGGGATGAAACTCTTTTTTTTTTTATGTCTCCCGTTGGAAACCTGCAGCTTGCACAGCAGATCTGGGGTGAGGTTCATCATCTGTCTCGTGACAGGAAGGCCATTGCCAGGATTTTTTGACCAAGTGCCAGGTACCATCATAAGCGGGAACGTGAGGCTCAGTTGTCTGCGTGCACTCGTTTCCAGTTGTAGGTCGCGCGGTGTTTGGAAGCGGCTCAGAACACTGTTGCAGCCAGATAGCCTCAGCGCTGGCTGTTCAGCGCCAGCGGCACCGTGACTGAGTGAGTGCTGAGAGCAGCAGGGGTGAGAAACGCTGCGAGCTCAGCCCCCGCGCAACTCCTCTGCGAGGAAAAGCGCACAATGTCCCTGATCACTCTGTTACCCACTGATCTTAAATGTCTCACATATTTGACCCCATTTACATAGGCATCTATCCCAGGAATAATTCCCTAACTGTGAGTGCAGGATTGTGTCTTCTCAGGTCAAGAGAAGCAAGATAGTAATTACAGAGATAATTGCTTTTAATGCATTTTTCACCTACAGAGTCCCATTAAAATGTTCTTTGCAGAAGAACAGAAAGGAACAATGTTTTAATGTTAGGAAAAGAAAGGTTTACAAGAAACACTTTTTTCCTCCTTTATTATATCCAAGTTCCTTGACAGTGATCATGAATTAATTTTCACATTGCGCAGTCTGATTTTTTGTGGAACAGGCTTTGCTAGCTGCATCTTAATAATGAAACTTGGAAAACACTGACAGTGTTTATGATAATTAAAACCAGTTGAAGGACACTGTTCAGTACTCTCTGGCTAGGCTTAAAATTACTCGTGTGCCTCTTAAAAATCAACTAGAAAGAAGAGGCCAAAGTGTTAAGACCTGTTAGAGCATGTAAACCCTTTTTTCCTCCATTGTTTTCTTGACGGTGTTTGACAATTATGTGAATTAATTCCTATATGTCCCGCAACAGCTTTTGGCTCAGCGTCACTTACTTCCACATTGAACTGCTCGTATTTTGCTTGTCTAATTTTTTAGTGTCTCCAGGAACAAAATTTATCAGATCACCTGCAACCATGATCCCGCTTGTCCCCAGACCAGGGAGGGGAATCACAGAATCACAGAATCACAGAATCACTAAGGTTGGAAAGGACCTTCAAGATCATCAAGTCCAACCATTAACCCAACACCACCAGACCTCCTAAACCATGTCCTGAAGCGCCACATCCACACGTTTTTTGAACACTTCCAGTGACGGTGACTCCACCACCTCCCTGGGCAGCCTGTTCCAGTGCTTGACCACCCTCTCGGTGAAGAAATTTTTCCTAATATCCAGTCTGAACCTCCCCTGGCGCAACTTGAGGTCATTTCCTCTCGTCCTATCACTAGTTACTTGGGAGAAGAGACCAACACCCACCTCACCACAACCCCCTTTCAGGTAGTTGTAGAGAGCGATAAGGTCTCCCCTCAGCCTCCTCTTCTCCAGATTGAACAATCCCAGCTCCCTCAGCCGCTCCTCATAAGACTTGTGCTCCAGACCCCTCACCAGCTTCGTTGCCCTGCTCTGGACACACTCCACATCTCAACGTCCTTCTTGTAGTGAGGGGCACAAAACTGAACACAGGATTCAAGGTGTGGCCTCACCAGTGCCAAGTACAGGGGCATGATCACTTCCCTACTCCTGCTGGCCACACTATTTCTGATACAGGCCAGGATGCTGTTGGCCTTCTTGGCCACCTGGGCACACTGCTGGCTCATGTTCAGCCGGCTGTCAACCAGCACCCCCAGGTCCTTTTCTGCCGGGCAGCTCTCCAGCCACTCCTCCCCAAGCCTGTAGCGTTGCATGGGGTTGCATGGGGAAGCGGCTCCTCCTACACCCACCAGAGCAGGGGGTGGGAGAGGTGGTGGGTACCTGTCATGGCCAAGATCGGGGCAGGGGGATCCTACCAGAGCAGCCATGGGTGCACATGCAAAGGGAGCACAAGCAGGGAACCTGCCCTGGCCTCTTTGAAGTCATTCCTGCATCAGCTGGCAAAGAGATCAAAGAGCTGCCACCAGCTCCTGCTGATACCTTTGTAATACCCACTCCGCAGGGCAGGAGCGGTGCCTGGAGCTGAATTTGGGTTATCACAGGCTCATTAGCAAGGAAGTACCTTGGTGAGGCCCAAGCTCTTTGCCACGCTCACTTGGGGCAGGCTGGGATGTGCAGTGGGGTGGGATGTTGGTCCGACCCACTCCCGCTGCCCCCCTCTCCCGGCCGTGACCCCACAGCCTTCCCGGGCAGCACGCTATGGCCGGCCCTTGCTCCACTTGCATCTCTGAAACCCTACAACCTGTTCTGCAGGACTGCCACATACCTGGGATCATGCCCTGTATCTATTTGTGTAGTTGACTGGATCTACCTGGACATAGGACTTCTCTTTTGCTGAACTGAATTCAAAATTTCAGGTCATTTTCATAATCTGTCCAGATAAGGCTAAGTCCAGCTCCCTTCCTTCAGTAGCTCCTCCAGCTCCATGAAATTTTGAAAACCTAATGCCCAAACCCTTCATTCATCGAAGTTGTGGGTGAAAATGCTGGTGGGTCCCTGGTTCCAGCAACTCCTCTGAAACTGCAACTGATCCATACGCTCCTTTGGGCAGTGATTCACTGACAGCTGCTGGTCTCTACACCAGACTGGTGTTCACCCTCAGCTTTTTCTACATATTATCCACCTAGCTTACTAGTGAAAATCTCATGTAATGTTGTATCAAAACCATCAATATACATTATTAGTGTACGACAAATCTACAGTGGCTATTACTTGTGTATTTGTTATCTTTGAAGCACTTACAAATAGAATGTTTGTTTGTTCCATTAATTCTTCTGGGAATCAGAATTAAGCTGAATGATGTTATTTACCAGAGCCTCTATCTGCCTCTCCTTAGTGAGAGATACAATTTTCTTTTATGGAGTTTCTTGGTTGCTCACTTGTACTCTGAAATTGCACAGCCAGTTCTCAAAGCATCCTTGGAGAGCATCCAACTTTCAAATTTCATCAGGCTCCAACAAACTCAAAATATTTTATGTATTGCTGTACTTTCTAACATCTTTCACTTTCCTGTTCTTTACTTTTATCCTGAATTTGTACCATTTCCCCTCTGTTACGTTAGCTGTTTGATCGCTACCGATGCTTCCAGTGAAAACTTGAGTCAAAACGGCATTCTGCAGTTCAGCCTCCTTGGTATCGCTTGCTATTAGCTTTCCTTCTGCAGTGAGTAGTGGACCAATGTGTCCTCTGATATTTCTCTTTCCACTAATGCCTCCATAGACTGCGGTTTTTGCTGTTCTTTTTTTTTTCTTTTTCACTTGAATTTGATTTTCTCCCCTCCAGCGCATGCTGTCCTTTGATATTCATCCTTACTCACTTGACCTTGTGCCCATTTTATCTGGACTTCTTTCTTGTATGAGTTCACTGAAGAGCTGGAATTTATCCAAACTGGTCTCCTGCTGCAATTTCCAGCCTGCCTACATGCTGGTAGAGTTTCCAGTTGTATTGTAGTATCATTTTCTACAAGGAACTGACAATTCTCCTGAACTACTTCTTTTAAACTATTTTTCCACAAACTATTATCTACGATCATTCTTTGGTTACTGAAATCTGTTTCTGGAAGCCAATTGACTTACTTAATTTTGTTTTGTTTGGTTATCCAACTTTCTTTGTCTAAGAGTCGTTACACTTAATAATCTCTCCCTTAGTAGTTAACATCAACTTATCAGCTACACACTGACGATGCTTTTAAGAACTCTAGGAGGGAAGCAACAACATAATAAAAGCAGCCATAAAACCAGTCATATTAATTTGAATTATGAAAAGGAAACCTAAAAGATTTCAAAAGGACCTGAACTATTAACTGACCTCCCACATTTACCTTGTCTCTGTGTGCTGTTTCATAATGCATTTTCTCTTCTTGAGATTTCACTGACACAGCAGGAGGTAAATTAAAACTTAACCTACCTGCACAAGAGATATATTCAGGTAATTAATGGTAACAACTGCAGCTTTAGCTTCTACTGGCATTAAGGGAAAAAAAAAATGGTCAGTATCTCTAGACCACATCCAAGAGCTATGCCTCCCAACAGCAGTGCAGAAAGTCTTTAACAATCAAACCCAACTGTGGTTTGCTACTCAAATCAGTGGAGCGAAAGCCCTGCGTGCAGTAATCCCCACCTCCACCCTGGCAGCGGCACAAGCTGCTCGCTGGTGGCAGACGACACACCAAGTCCCACTGCCCAGAACGTCACCTATGGTAAGTCTGTGCTCTCTCCATCAGAACTATGCAACAGCATCAAAACTGCTATCATGGACTTCCGGAGGGCAGACTTTGGCCTGTTCAGGTCACTGGTTGAGAGAGTCCCTTGGGAGACCGTCCTGAAGGACAAAGGGGTCCAGGAATGTTGGACAGTCTTCAAGAAGGAAATCTTAAAGGCACAGGAGCAGGTGGTCCCCATGTGCCGTAAGAAGAGCTGGCGGGGAAGGCGACCGGCCTGGCTGAACAGGGAGATTTTGCTGGGACTCAGGGAAAAGAGGAGAGTTTATCACCTCTGGAAGAAGGGGCAGGCAACTCACGAAGAATACAAGGATCTCGTTAGGACAAACAGGGACAAAATTAGAAAGGCAAAAGCCCAGCTAGAGCTCAGTCTGGCCACGGTCGTAAAGGATAATAAAAAATGTTTCTACAAATATATTAACAACAAAAAGAGAGGCAAGGAGAATCTCCATCCCCTACTGGATATGGCGGGGAACATTGTCTCCAAGGACGAGGACAAGGCTGAGGTACTTAATGCCTTCTTTGCCTCAGTCTTTAATAGCCAGTCCAGGTATCCGCAGGGTATTCAGCCCCCTGAGCTGGAAGATGGGGATGGAGAGCACAGTGTACTCCACATAATCCAGGAGGAAGCAGTCAAGGACATGCTAAACTACCTGGACACCCACAAGTCTATGGGGCCTGATGGCATCCACCCGAGAGTACTGAGAGAGCTGGCAGAGGAGCTTGCTAAGCCACTCTCCATCATTTATCAGCAGTCCTGGTTAACAGGGGAGGTCCCAGAAGACTGGAGGCTTGCCAATGTGACGCCCGTCTACAAGAAAGGCCGGAAGGAGGATCCTGGGAACTACAGGCCTGTCAGCCTGACCTCTGTACCAGGGAAGATTATGGAGCGGTTGGTCTTGAGAGTGCTCACAGGGCATGTGCAGGACAACCAAGCGATCAGGCCCAGCCAATATGGGTTCATGAAAGGCAGGTCCTGCTTGACCAACCTGATTTCCTTCTATGACCAGGTGACCCGCCTAGTGGATGAGGGAAAGGCTGTGGATGTTGTCTACCTGGACTTTAGTAAAGCCTTTGACAGCGTCTCCCACAGCATTCTCCTGGAGAAACTGGCGGCTCGTGGCTTAGACGGGTTTACTCTTTGCTGGGTGAGGAACTGGCTGGATGGCCGAGCCCAGAGAGTTGTGGTGAATGGCGTTAAATCTGGCTGGCGGCCGGTCACAAGCGGTGTTCCCCAGAGCTCGGTTCTGGGGCCGGTCTTGTTCAATATCTTTATTGATGATCTGGATGAGGGAATTGAGTGCTCCCTCAGTAAGTTTGCAGATGACACCAAGCTGGGTGGGAGTGTTGATGGGAGGAAGCTGAGGGGAGACCTTATCGCTCTCTACAACTACCTGAAAGGGGGTTGTGGCGACGAGGGTGTTGGCCGCTTCTCCCAAGTAACTAGCGATAGGACAAGAGGAAATGGCCTCAAGTTGCGCCAGGGGAGGTTTAGATTGGATATTAGGAAAAATTTCTTCACCGAGAGGGTGGTCAAGCACTGGAACAGGCTGCCCAGGGAGGTGGTGGAGTCGCCATCTCTGGAAGTGTTCAAAAAACGTGTGGATGTGGCGCTTCAGGACATGGTTTAGGGGGTCTGGTGGTGTTGGGTTAATGGTTGGACTTGATGATCTTGAAGGTCCTTTCCGATTCTGTGATTCTGTGATTCTGTGAACAGTGATGGAGAGGCTGCCCAGAGAGGTTGTGGAAGCACTGTCCTTGGAGGTCCTCAAGATTCAGGTAGATGAAGGGTTGACAGGCCTGACTGTGTCTTGTCCCACTTGTTCTTGAGGATGGGCGCCTCCAGAAGTCCTTTCCAACCAGCATGCCTGTGAAGCTCCTAAGCCAGTTTTCCACCTTCCTTGAGCCAGCACAAGACTGGGATTCAAGCAGAGAGAGGGGCTAGCAGCTGCCTCCCTCTGGAAACATCAGTAGCTAGTAGTGATATGTTTGCTCTTGGTGATAATTCATGCTTCCAAAATTGGTGTGAGGCAGTGGTTCTTCTTTCTCCTCCTCCCTGCACAGACTTGCTTTTTTAAGCCTCTCTTTAAAATCTATTGTTCACCAATTAGGTGTGATTTTGTGGCTGAGGTTTCTAGAGGTCACGTCAGCGCTGAAGGGAACTTTTTAGAGAATCTGCCCTACAAATGGGACATGATCTGAGTTGCGATAGAGCAGGACTTAGCAGAAAAGTGATATATGCAGGTCAGGTGGTCCCAGAAGGTGCAGGATTGTACCCGGTCACTGAGAAACATCTTTGGGAGGTCACGAACAGTTAAGGCAAAGACAAGTTCTGGGCTCCTCCCTTGGTGTTGCAGAGCACAGGGGATGCTTGAGCCCCCGAGACAACCTCGTAGACTGGCACACCACTCTCTCAGACCCTTCCTTCTTGATGACTGTCGTGGTTTAGCCCCAGCCGGCAACTACGCACCACACAGCCGCTCGCTCACTCCCCCACAGTGGGACGGGGGAGAGAATCGGAAGAGTAAAAGTGAGGAAACTCATGGTTTGAGATAAAGACAGTTTAATAAGTAAAGCAAAAGCCGTGCACGCAAGCAAAGCAAAACAAGGAATTTGTTCACCACTCCCCATGGGCAGGCAGGTGTTCAGCCATCTCCAGGGAAGCAGGGCTCCCTCACGCGTAATGGTTTCTTGGGAAGACAGACGCCATAACTCCGAACGTCCCTCCACCCGTTCCTTCTTCTTTGTCCCAGCTTTATATACTGAGCATGACGTTATATGGTATGGAATATCTCTTTGGCCAGCCTGGGTCAGCTGTCCCAGCTGTGTCCCCTCCCAGCTTCCTGTGCACCCCCAGCCTGCTCGCTGCAGGCCAGCACGAGAAGCTGGACTGTCCTTGACTACTTAGCAACAACTCAAAACATCAGCACGTTATCAACATTTTCTCATCCCAAATCCAAAACATAGCCTCATGCTAGCTTCTATGAAGAAAATTAACTCTACCCTGGCTGAAACCAGGACAACGACTTTCCTCTCCTGCCACTGTCCCTCTCCCCTGGAGATGCTCTGTCCATGGCTGCAAGGGCGAGCACATGTCCCAGGCTCTCTGAAAGCAAGGCGAAGCCTGGCCCTTCTCCTCTCCTTTCCTTTATAATCACCATCCAAAGACATTCTTCAGCTACTGCAGACAATTTGGACCCGGCCCTTTTGCAACTAAGCCAATTCCCATTTCAAATGGCATCACAACGGTGCAGAGACAGAAACGCTGCTAGGAAGAGCTCTGTCATTAACTCACCAAATATTAAATGGCATCAAAGCACTGCAGATAAAATTATTTCAAGGACTAATTACTATACCAACCCTCCTGGCTTTAATTCTAGACCTGAAATATTGCAGTGTTAATAAAATAGGATTCATGGTACATGAGACATGTGAGAGAAGATTCAATTTGTAATGATAATTTGTAACATTTTAATAGGATTTCACCAGTAATATGAAGATTGGCAGTTTAATAATTTCTGGAAATGAAGAAGTAAAGCTTGAGCAACATATACAAAGCCTTCCTAAAACACCTGGAAGACAGTGCAGGATAAGCCAAATATCTGGCAGATTCCTGATCTCCCTTTTCAGAGTAAGACCTACTCCAACTCCAGCACTGTGGCTCTCGCTGCAAGAGCTCAGGGCCTGAGGTTGACAGGTGAGAGGCATTTTAGACTTAAACTTTCCGAAGGCTGCCTACCAAAACACTTGGCGTTCTGCTGTCTTTGTGGCAGAGGTTTTAAGCCGGTGTTTGAAGGAGCTGCTTGGGTGCTGGACCAAAACCTTACAGGAGATGGGAAGTAATTCTCCACAAGGACATCCTCAGCTCAACAGAAGAGCAGCAGAAATTATCACATCAACAACGTGAATGTGCAAGAGCAGTGTCTTGAAAAACCTTTAGTTTAAGAAGCAGCTTTAAAGATTGCGTGCGAGGGATAAGCTGGGCCTGGCCATTATTTCCTATCCTCTGCAGGAGTCCTCTGTGCCACTGAGCCCATGCCGGTGCTGCGGTCTGCTCACGGGGTGCCCTTACCCTCAGGAGGGATCCATCGCCACCCGCCGCCAGCCCGCAGATGCAAAGAGGGGTGAGGATTCCTCCTCCTCCTCGGTGTGGCCAAGCCAGACAAGCCGCGCCTGGCTAGCAAAGAGGTGCGAGCGCCAGCTTTGCCCTGGCAAGCCCATCGCTCCAGCGAGGCAGCTGGTACCCCAGGGACAGACAGCGGTGGGGACAACGTACACATGGTCACAGGCACTCGATTCTAGTTAAACTCTGTTTTCTGATCTCAACCTACACGTCTCTTCATGGACTAATGAGAGGCAGCAAGAAAGAGAGCGCAATCCTGTTTTGTGCCGTGCTTTTCAGTAAAAAAGCACAGTAGCTTTTTGTCTGTATTGCATTAGACATTGCCAACGAAAAAGGCAGGCTGGATCTATCACAGGTGCAGCAAAAGCACAAGGCATGTCTTTGCTGCTGTAAAAGGATATTGTTTTGTCAGAGGAAAAACAGTCATTTGAAGAAAACCCCTAACTCGACGTACTTTGCCAACCTGCGGGAAGACAACACTGTGTGAGGGAGACTGTAGTTCAGGGGGTGATACGATACAGGCTTTTCAGAAAGAAAAGGAAAGAAACCTCCAAAAATACAATTGTTAGGTTACGCAAGCAGGTTAAGAGGCTATGCTATGTGCCCTTCATCTGCCATCCGGGGTTTGGTAAATTTGCTGGGGGGAGAAGGTTTCATATCTCTGTTTTGACATTTTCTAAAAGTGACTCTAACAAAATCACAGCCTTGCTGAAATGGCTCCACTACCTTTCAGTTCTGGCCTTTCAAACGACACGACATGAGAGACACTCGGCTTAATTTATGCAAAACGCCCTATGTGAAGCTATATTTTGGTACACAGAAGTTAGAAAATGCCCTGACGTAAGAAACCGTATTTTCTGATTAGTTTTTCAGATATCGTTGACACTAATTAAGAGCCTATTCCATGCAGCCACAGGATGAGGAAGACCAAAAAGCCCGCTCCATTTGTGGAAGCAGGAGCCAAGAGGGGATCAGGCTGAGCTGGGGTTTGCCGGGGTTGCTGGTGCTCAGTACGCGTTTGCAGCCCACCAGCTGTGTGAGCAAACCAGGACCTCTGTGTCCGCAGCCAGCAATTGCTCGGCAGCGGGTGCGTGACGGGCCACCACCTCCCGCAGGCGCCCAAATGCCTTCCTTGCCCTGGGGAACGAGTGGGGAGCTGGCAGGTACCCCGCAGCAGGCTGCTAGTGCTTGGCGTTGGCACCAAAGCTCTTGTGAAGGATGGGACTGATTTCGTTTGTAAGACTAATCAGATAGCAAAATAAAACCAGAGAATCAGCATAATTAATTCAAATCTATGTCGGGCATACAGGTTCTCCGTATGAGCCATCTTTCAAGTCAGCATAAATTGAAGGTTAAGCTGGCCTGCCCTGTTGTAATCAAAGCAACCCATGGGCGGCTTAATTTTAATTACAGCTCCTGGGGACCATTTAGGTGCTACTCTGGATGCTGTCTAGGCTTCATAAAGAAGATTATTAAAGTTGTCAGTCACAGATCATGAAAGTTCATAAGTGCAGAAAGAATTGATTGATAGCGGTTTGTCCCTAACGGGAGCATAAGGAGTATTAAATAAAAAGCAATGTAAATAGCCATCTTGGATCTGTAAAGCATTTTAGACTTCTTCTGCCTGAAAGTTGCTGCATAAATGCAAGTGATTATTCCTGATTTGGCTGAATGAAGAGGAAGAATGCTTGAAAATGATGCACTAAAAGTATTGCATTTCAGATGTTAAACGACAAGAGTAAGCTTCCTTCCCGCATGCTGCGATATCTGGTCCCAGGGACAGTAAGTGACCTGCTGCATAATTGCAGGGTTTACCCTGGAGGTATGAGGACCATCCTCCTCCTCACAGCCTAGGCTTCATGCTGCATCGCTTAGACATCTTAAAAAAAAGTTAAGACGTCTCTCATGAGCTAGCCCGTGAAGTTCTCCCTGTTACCACTGAGCAAGACGGGAGAGCAGCTCAGTCCATCTGTTTACTGACTGTTCAGCCACCCCTGCACAGGGCAGCTGGTGCCCAGGCAGGATGAAGGAGGGACCTAGGCCATCAGATTAAGAAGATGCCTAACCTGTAGATGTCTAGACTTGCTGAGATGAGCCCTGCCCTACATGCCAAGCTACCTGTGAGCCAGCACAGAAATCTCCCGTTGGGGCTGGGAGTGGGGCTGGCCCCACGGCAGCAGGGCAAGGGAGCTGTTGCAGTCCTTCCTCATCACCATGCCCAGCCCTGAGTAGCTGAATGGGGACTTTTTTCTCCCCAGACCTCTCAAAGACTTTTCAAGCAAAACCCCAAGATTGCTGCATTGTTGCTGGAGGGAAGCAATTCCAGAGGAGTGAGGGCTGTAACACACAATGGAGGGCTGCAGGATCTGCCCCTCTGCACAGACTAAAATCAATTATTAATGGCAAATAGGAATCTGATAATTTACATGATATATATTTATATGGAAATATATATTGAGCCGTCCACACATGAGATGGAAAATGGATAATATTTGTGATTCTTTAAAAAGACAATTGCCTGGCTCTCTCCTTTGACATTTCTGTGGTTTTGCACAGCCCTCCAAAGGGAGGACATTGTTTATTCTTTGTGCTTCAAGGAAAGGAGAGGAATATTTTTCTGATACTTTCTGCTCACTGGGTTTCCTCACGAATTTCAGACACTCAATAATTTCAGGTTAATAGGATGTGATAACTCAGAGTCCAAGTCATTCCTTTTGCAAATGCTAATGTTAATCTATAAATAAAACATACATTGTAAAGAAACATCTCCTGCGTGGCAGCGGGGAGCAGCCAGCCTGTCTTAAATCTTCAAAGCTGGAATTTAGGGCAGCGTGAAACCCTTTGGGGTGATGGGCATGGAAAACGTGCTGCGTTCCTGCTGTCCCCATGCCAGCGTGGGAACAGGGCTCCACCGCCCCACATCCACGTGCCACTGAGGGACAGGGAGGATGCCTGGCTTTCTGGGTTCCCACTGCACCCACGGGAGCAGCCGGTTATCTCTGAAGGGCAGAGGGGAGCTGACAGGGAGCTTCCCCTGGCCAGGGATCAGCCAGGCTTTTGTGGACCGCCCTGGGCTCCGAGCCCAGAGCCAGAAGAGCAGCTCGCAGTGTGTGCCGAACACCCCAGCCCCGTGTCCAGGCAGGCTGTACCACTGCTGCAGTTGTTCACCACAGCCCTGCAGTTGGGCTGACTCCAGCCCCCACGGACACAGCTGCGTGCCCCCAGCCAGTGCTGCCCACTGCCTGGCTGCCAAGGCAGGCAGAGGCGGCAGGAGGAGATTCCTAAAGCTGTTTTCCTCCAGCTCCCTGGGGTCTTATCTCAGTGCCTGGTGTGCAGCTGGCTGTCCTGGTGGAGAGGGAGGGTGCTGGCAGTGGGCAAAGACAGGGATGCTGACATGGGAGGAGAGGAATTGGGGTTTTCAAACACATTTTTCCCCGTGCTGAGCAGCAGAGAAGTTCAGGCACCCAGCCACCAACTTGCAAAGTGACTTGTGGTTGGTATTTTACCTTTTCAGGTTGCTGTTAAAAGATTTACCAAAAGTAAGAAAATGTAGGTAGCAAAATGTAAGGCGCATGATAAATTGATGAGAACTAGTTCTGAGAAAGAGAAAAGTGATAAATGTTTAACAATACATGGGCATTACTAAATTAAGCTTTCTTCTCTCTTTACCAGAAAACAGAAATTTGCATTACTGTCTTTTCCCTACTGGCCACAGAAATGCTGGGTGATGAAAACAGCAGTTTCAGCTCCAAAACCAGACCGTAGCTTACATGTACTGCTATTGAGGAGAAAACAGGATCCGAGAGCTTTAGCTGCTCAGGGCATGAGTCACCTTTACATAAGCGTTGTCATAGGTACGGAGAGGCCAAGAGCTGGCTTTGGACCTGAGCGTTACACTGCAGGTGGGCATTGTCCCATTCATAAAATATTTGGAGCAATTCTGACACACGGCCTTGCAGAGAGCGTGGGGAAGTGAGCTTTATTGGGTATTGAAACAGCTCCTTGGGAGCAGTTTCCCTGCGGAAGGGGGATGAGGCTCTGGAGCATGCGCAGGGTTGAGCAGGTGTGTTGTGGAGGTTCCCCTGTCTCAAGACTTTCCCTCGTTGGCTTCCAGAAATTACTCACAGAGAGGAATGGCTGCCAGTCAGGGGGATGGAGAGAGACATGGAAAACTTCCCGGGGAAGCAGCAATCGAGCATCCAAAGGGAATGTCTTCCTGCAAGACTGCTTTTCTCCTTGCTCATTTTATTGCTTTATGGAAACAGCTGTCAGGCAATAATCTTTGATTTTCATGTTTTCACTGTTGCAGAAGGAAAGCAGAACTTTATGACACTGAGACCTAGTCTCTGCTCTTATAATCTTTTTGCTTAATATTTAAGCTGCTTGGGGCAGGGATTGCCTTTCCATTGTGTCTGCAGAGTGCCTTCCCCAGCAAGGACCCATTCTGTGCCTCAGATGCTAGGAGCTATCATAATGGCAATAATTAATAATAATAAAATGTCATTTTTTTCTCTCCATGGCTTGCTCTGTAGGTTCACTATTAACCTGTCTGAAAGTGCACCAAGAGCACAGCAGCCAGAGACAAGGGAAGCCAAACAGGGTGGATGCCTGATGGCTCTCACGCTCCCACTTCACGCAGTGATCGAGGGGGTTTATTTTAGGAGTGCCAGCGTATCCTCTGTAAGGCATTATTAAGATTTCACTTTGAAAAGAAAATCATCACCTCTTGCCTCAGTGCCTAGCAAGAGGGACCTTCAGTACTAAGACCTGTTACTTAAATGAACAGAATTTAATAATAACGTGAGTGCAGTCTTACCCCCTAACGTGTATTAATTAAGGTGGGACACATTTGGAGACCTTGATTCCAAAATCATTTGGGTGACACTTCTATCATCACATGTGGGCCAAGCTCTGGAGCTTAGCGCTGGCAATGATGTTTCTAAAGTATTTTATATTGCTTGTCTTCTCATGCTGTGAAAATGTTTCCCTTCATGACACAGCTCCTCCTTACCCGCCGGTGCCCCGGCAGTGCTGTCAGTCACCTGCGGAAAGTCACAGGAGGGCATCAGAGAACCAGCAATAAAGCACATGGCTCTCTGGTGGCCACAGGGGCTGGGAACGGGGATGAACATCTGGAGGAACCGTAGCCCGGTGCATTTAAATTAAGAAACACGCTCGGACTCATCCGTGTGACGCTTAAGCAGCCTCTATCCCATATCCCCGCCTGGGGATACGTGTCATGCGGTCATTTCATCACCTCTTGCTGAGGTCTGGAGGGATGGGCCAGGTGAGCAGCGGGGTCAGAAGGCCCCGGGCAGAAGCAGAGAGCTGCGGGCAGCGTCAGGGCCGGCAGCCACCCCGGATCTCAGTGCACGCGCAGCTGAGCCACGTTATGGGACAATCCCGCACTGAATTTTACAGCAAGGAAAGGGCTACCCAGGCCAGTCTCTGCTATGGGGCACTTTCACTGTCACCTGCACGTTTTGCCCTATAATCTGAAGAGGGAGGGCAACACTCAGCCCGTTTTTCTTTCGCGTGCTTCACAACTTCGACACGTGCACGTCCTGCAAGAGCTGCTGCCCCCCGCCATGGCAGCAGCATTTTCCTGAGACGGGCACAGTGACTTTCCTGGCGTAGAGAGAGATGTGCAAGTGTAGGTACAGCACCCGCTCTGTCACTAATTCTCACTTGCGAACGTAAATGTAAACCTGACCATACAGACCCCCAAAAGCCAGCAGCTCCTCTCCGCTCGGGAGGTGTGCACTCACAACAGCTTCGAGCACACAGGTCTTCTGGACTCCCCCAGGAATCCTGCCTAGGCTAGCGCTATCCGGTGTCTTTATCAATAACCTGGAAAATGGGGAAAAAAAGCTCAAACCAAAACATTAGATGCGTTCCTGGGAAAGTCTGTAGGTAGCCCCAGCCTGGTGAGCAGAGGTGAGAGGTACAGAGCTCGCTACACCGTCTGACAGCCCCAATTCACTTGGCAGACTATCAGTGTTTGTGTTTAGCTGAGTCCCGGGCTCAGTGCTTTTTAAAAGGCTACTGGAAAATTAGAAATATGTTTCCAAGAATAGTTAAAAAAAAGGGTGTGTTAATGAGAACTTAAAGAAGTTCAGTTTTTAAAATTATGTGATGTAAGGTTAAGGGAGAACATGATCATCATCTACATAGACTTGAAAACTTTTCTTCTTCAGCTCCTTTATATTTCCCTTAAGAAAAATCTAGCAGCGCAGCTGCTGAAAGTGATGGGAGGAAAAATGGGACTCTCTGCCCATGGTTGTCATCTCCAGCGTGGGGGAAGATTGGCTTTGGTCAAATCCCTGGAGAAGCCAAGGTACCCTCTGAGGGGACGGCACGGGAACTTGCTCCCAGGGGAAGCCTTCAACCAGAGGGTGTTGGGACACAAGAGGCATTTTCCCCAGCTCAACAAAAACAATGAGCAGAGTGAAAGGGCCAAGGACCAGTGACAACCCTGGAGCAAAGTGAACAGTCACCTCTCTGTCATACCTTGTTCTTGGCCTCAGCATCAGAAATATCCTCTGCAAGCATTGCCATGGCCTCAGGCAAGACACCACGTGTAAATCTTTAGGTGAATATAATTAGCCATGGAAACACATACCTACATATAGAGCAACATCCTTGTCAGCAGAGAGCTTTAAACCAAAAGTGAGTATATGTCTAGATGATATTTTCTAGTGCAATGAAGGACACAGAGCAGGTGCAGGAACACTTTAATGAAACCCCATGGCTTCTTGTGAAGAGCATTGCACATGGTAAAGATAGACCCTTGTGATCTTGAAGGATGTGAAGGATGTGATTTCCCTAAGACCAAGTGCTAAAAATTGAGCAGGGCAACATGGATAGTGCTTGAGGGAAGGAACGGAGTTCAGTGTCCGACGAGCTCGTTGTATGTCACTTCTCCTATATGCTACTCCAGAGTCAGGTCAGCCTTCAAAGGGAGCAACGAGGTCCTCCGAACTGCTCAGTCCAAAGCCACAGGTGACAGAGCAGCAGAGAAGATGACCAGGAGCTTTCAAGGTTTCTGAGAGGCACAGGAGAGAATCTTCACAGATTAAAATCCTTGCCTATGCAATAACTACATTCTCAAAACCGTTTCAGTGAGAAGAACTAATGTCAGAAGACAAAATTCAAAAGTTACTTAAGCATCTGAAGAGACAGTGAGGCTCTTTATGTTACTTTTAAAAAATCCCAGTTAGGCCCCTGGATTCCCACAGGTTCCCCAGTACACCTGCTCGTGGAGAGCCAAGCCACCAAACGTGGCCAAGCCTGATGCCAAGGGACACACACAGTCTGAGCCATGTTACCATCTGGACTACCTAGAATTGAAAGTATTTTGGGTATTACAATTCAGCTGGACATAGCAAGGTACTGTCAGATAAGGACTTGACTTGAATCACAACAGAAGGAAAGCTGGGATGTGATTCCCAAACACAAGGGACAGCAGCCAGCAGCAGCACTGATCTAAGGAAAAAAAAGACAGAACCCAGGGCGAACACACAGCTAGGTCCAGTAGCCATAAACAAGACAGCAGTCACAATAAGACCCAAAAGTATTCAGCACAAGGGGCAAATTCTTCCATCTGCAGTCAAAGCAATTTGCTTTATGAGAGGGTGACACTTCTACCATTAAAAAAAAAAAAAAGCACAAAGTCAACAGCAGGACAAAGCTCTCATGAGAAACATCTCCATAAACTTGCAAAGCAATGTTCACCATGAGATTGGTTTGTGACACAGGAAATAAATGAACTAATATTGTGTTTCAAAACAGATACTGGAAATGAGGACAATGTAATCATAGAAAACACATATAAAAACAATTAGTGACAGCCTGATGCTAAGGCAGAGAATTCAGCTTGCTTTATACAGTGGGCACATCATAAGCTGGTCTATCAGAAAGATATTAGCATGTAGGTATAAAAGCCATTACTTTTGAGTGGGATTTTAAATAGCGGGAGAATTCTTCTGTGTTCTGGGGTCGAGAACAGCCTGCAAATGATGACACACAAACGGGCACATCTTCTGAGTAGAAGGCAAAAGACATTCTTACAAAATGAATTAAGGTACTTAATGAGCTGAGATACATTAGGGATATAGAACATCACATTGATATTAATCCCATGAAAATGCACATCATGTGAAACCCCATAGCACTGAAAAATAGAATAAAAAGCATTGCTAGATGGGAAAGTTAGTTATTACTGAGCAACTTCTGCTAAACAATATGCTCACCAAAACAAAACCAAATACTTTCCTAAGTGGGGGGTTTAAATGTGAGCAGTGCCCCAGAAGGGCAACCACATCTGGCTTAAAAAAAAAAAAAAAAAGTAATTTTGACCCTAAGGCAAAGGTTATGTAAAGTGGAGCATCTTCAATTCCCTGCTCAACAGGCAGAGGTCTGGGATTGCCCCAGCAGTCAGTCTGGCTGCCGCAGCCTGAGGTCCTAGAGGGAAAGCGGGAGGCAGGAGCTGAGCTGTTGACTTATGTACTGCAAACAAATGCTGGCACATTTCAGGAAAGCACTTTCAGCCTAGAAGAATAACTCTACATAGATGACCAAAAGGGAAAATAGGCAAATACACATAAATAGAATTTTTTAGAAATTGCAACAATGATTCACATGATCTAATTCTGGGTTAGGCACTTTACGCTATATTACAGAGCATAGACATGGAAGTGTATTTCACAGGCTCACCTTGGTCTGGAGGTGTGTAAGAAGAAATCACAGTTCTAAACAAGACTGAGAATTAAGGTTCCAAAAATAAAAAGTTCATTAACTGCTGGAAGCAGAACAGCACGGCATCTTTGAGCGCAGCGCCAAGCAGCCTTACTCCAAAAAGTGCTCTTTGGTTCAGCTGAAAGTTAGTGATCAATTATGAAGTAAGTTTTAAACTAAAAGAGGGCAGATTTAGACTAGACCTAAGGAAGAAATGTTTCACCATGAAGGTGGTGAAACACTGGACCAGGTTGCCCAGCAAGGTGGTAGATGCCCCGTCCCTGGAAACCTTCTAGGGCAGGTTGGATGGGGCTCTGAGCAACCTGGTCTAGTCAAAGATGTCCCTGCTCACTGCAAGGGAGTTGGACTAGATGATCTTTAAAGGTTCCTTCCAACCCAAAGGTTCGGCGATTCTATGATTCTAAGAGGAGTATTTTTATGCGTTGCTGATACTGAGTGAAATTATGTCAACTAACAACTAGGTCAACTAACATCACAGTGGTCCCTCCTGTCCCTAAATTTACAGTATTTTTGCACCCATTTCTCAAATTCATTAAATCCTTCTTCCCTTGACAATGACTGGAACTGGTGGGAAGTGTTGATATTTCAGCGTTTAAAGCCCAGTGACCATACAGGTAACTGAGCAGCACTCAATAAATCACTGCGGATAGCACTCCAGGACAAGGACCATGGAGTCCACAGCTTGAGTGTGGCTTCACTCTTAGGCACAGGTCAAGGCTTCACAACACATTGGCAAACAGGTTTGCAGAAAACTTAACGCTATGCATAGCTTGATTTAAGGAAAAAGTCCATATGATCAATCATCGTTTTTCATCATTCTGACTCATGTCTTGTGTTGGGGTCCAGAGAGAAAAGCCACTCTGGGCTTCATGTCATGTCACAAAAGAAAAGGACTTAGTTTTCTAAAAGGTACGTTCAGCTGTGCCTGGTGAGCCTGGGCTCTGCTCTGGGCTCGCAGGGTGAGCACAGGAGTCACTCGCTGTGCTCCACCTGCCTTGCCTGTAACACGGATATCAGCCTCCCTTTGTAAACCTTTTTGCAATGCATTAACAAGCAAACCCCGTACAAGTTAATCACAGATCATCTCAACTGCATTATCTGTGATTCTTCAGCAGCTTTTTGGTGCCTTTTTTTTCCACCAGAGCCTCACCATCTTGTTCAGCCTTTGAATCTTATTTTTCTCTCTTTTCATCAGAACAGTGCATTTAGGCTTTTCTCACTTCTGCATGAAGAAGCGCTTTGCTAGGCAAACTGTATAATAAAGTGATTCTGAGTGGTGCTCTGTAGTAGAAGATTAGTACTATGAAATCCCTTATTAAAATTAATATCTATATAAATATTTTTCTATCAGGATGTTTGAATTACAATGTGTGAATTACTGCTCAGAAAAAAGAAAACATTAGTCTTTTGAAGAAATGACAAAAAAATCCTCCTAATATTTTTGTACTGTAGGAAGTCCTCTCATTTTGACACTTTTTCATTACGAATTAGAACCGAGTAATCAATGTATGAAACATTGCTAAATGTTTCATGCAATTTCTAAACTTAATTTTTTTATGTCGACCAGAACAAAATGTTTTCCCTTCATCGGGCATTAAACTCTGGCTTTCCCAGTGGGCATCATATTACATAAATCATATTTTGGGGTCTCACAGTCCTTTTACTCCCTTCTGGCACTAGCATGCCAGGGGTTTACCTCTCTCATGTCCCATTTCAAGCTTTCCCCAATTGCTGGGACACTGCAGTGGGAGGGAAACTAATCAAGAATATTTCAGGTTAACCGACCAAGGGATTTTGTTTCCCAGTGGAACATTACACGGGAAAAAAATAATGTGGAAAACATCCGTTTCTGTGAAACACTTTTGTAACCCCTTCTGTATTATAACACGATTTCTACATTTTCTCATCGCTTACCATTTTTTTATCTATTAACTGTAACTCTTGATGGAAGCACATCGCAGAAACCGAGTGCTGGGCAGTACTTCTCAGCATCTCTCCCGTGCTGCGGAGAGCGGGCTGGGGAGGCTCCAGAGGCTCCTCGCGGGTGGGCGAGGGCAGCCAGAGCTCCGTGGAGGAGCCCCTCTCCTCCGGCATCTGCGCCAGCCAACCCTGCCCCTCTCACCGCCCAAGACTGCGGTGTTTTTCATACTCGGTTATCTATCTATCTCCACTCTTTGGCATTTTAGTCCCCTCCTCAACTGCTTTGCTATCATGTTAGTCAACAGTTAAGGCATTATCGCTGCCTGCGTCCTCATGACAGCCCCCACGGCTGGAAGCAATTAGTTCAATGCAGAACTACTACAAATACCACAAAGTGAAGGCAGAGGCAGATCAGCTCCAAGACAGGAAATAATAATAATGCCAAGCAAGCTCCATCCTTCCTCCTTTCCTACGGTGTTTACAAATTTGTCTTTATGTGCACTTTTTCTTTTCTTCCAAATAATGATCTTCCTGAGGGAACACTACTGATTTAAGTTTCATATTCTGCTTCAATTCATATTCAGTTCATATTTTTATATCCTGCTTCATATTCATATTTGCAAGAACAAGAACTTCCAGTCAGCCTTCTCAGCTTTTCCTTCCAAGGCTTGGCAAACAAATGATTTTACTTCCAGAAGTGCTGAGCACCCACTGTTCCAGCTGAAGTCAGCAGAAGATACGAGATGATTTACAGTTCTGAAAACCACATCATTTATTTACTGACATCTTAAAGGTTTAAGAGACAATGTTAGTTTCCTGTTTTTTCTTGACCTTAAATGATGGAGCTGCAAAACTCTTTGGAGCCTGTTCTCTTGGTAATTTTCCTCCGTAGTTCTTCAAAGTTCCCCAAATGCGTAAGCGCAAAGGGAGACACCCTGAACTCACTGCTCAATGGCCCTTCTTAAAATTCTCTTGCCAACGCTTCACCTGCTACATTTGGCTGAGGCCTGGTGTGATGCTCTAATTGGCTTCTCTTTAGCGTACTCGTACCTTAGGGGCCCGGAGGACTGCTTTAAATTGTGGGCAGCCTCCTTGTGTTTAAAAATCCGTGGTGAAACGCCTTGATTTCCTGTGAGTTTTAGATTCCCAAAGGGTTGTTTCCATCATTCACCCTTCCATGGTAGGCATTGAATATCTTAGCTACCTAAGCTGCGCGTTGATATCACAAATCCTTCTTTTCCACGGGAAAAAATATCTGTTGTGTTTTTTTGGCCCTGGTTCACATTTACGTGGCTCACGCAGAACTCTTGGCAAGGTCTGCCTCTTGGCTCCTCATCCTCCCTCTGCAGCTGAGGCTCCTTCCTTCTGCCTCTGCTTTCCTGGTCCGTCACCAGAACCCCCAGCTCCCCTCCTGTCTGCTTTCCGAACGCTGGGACAGCAGCAGTGGCGCAGCATGGGTGAAGGTGATCGAGGTGCCGTGGGTGGGCCAGGGCCCCGCAACCCCATCCGTCTGTCCTCGTGAGCAAGCCAGCCACAGCGGCAGCACAGGTCAGCACCTCAGCTCCAGCCTCGTTAATGAACAGGCTTCTTTTCCCTTGGATTCACATCCTAGGTAGGAAGAGAGAAACGGGCCAGGGGGGTAAAACAGCTGGAAAAGGCACATGCTGGAAGATGGCCTTCGGGATGCCCGTACCACCTCTGTGGCTGCGGGGCTTGCCTCACACCTGGGGGCTCAGGCACCTGGATTTTCACTGGAATAAGAAAATGTCGTTTCAGTCTGACGCTGAAGGCGTTTTCTTTCACTGGGAACATGAAAGCTGAGACGGGGGAGAGCCGCTCTTCCTGCCGGGGAAGTAGAGCGTGCTGCGCGGCTGGCGCAGCGGCAGCAGTGCCTCCTCCGAAACGAGGCGCAGCAGCAGAGGCGCGGGGAGGAGACGGCGTGAAAGGGAGGCGTACTGAGCGTGATCCTGAAGCGGGAAAGTTATTATCTTGTCAGTGATGATTAAAAACTGGATTCCAGCAAAAGCTCGGTCGTATTGTGTAATGCTTATCTTGGGAAATAAAAGACAGGGGTGGACCAAACTTCCAAATTTAATTTAAAGCATGAATAAATTTTCTAGGCTTCTGTTACACTGGAGACTCCTTATGCATGCGCTTCAGGCTTTCATTCCTCCATTGTTTCTTAAGTCTAGACATAAGTCCAGCTACAAGGGATAAAATGCAGTTAGATCCATGCTAGTGAATCGTGGTGGTGTTCAAGACAGCAAGATAAGACAAAACTGGAGTCTTTTTGTCTGCACCGCTGCTGCAATCCCCAACCCTTCCCGTTACCACAGATCTCTCTTTATTAGCACTGTCATCACTGCCTTGTCCAGAGAACAGGCAAACTGAGGAGCCTGAGTGATAGAAAAGAAAAGGCTCGAGTACCCACAGTATCCTGCAGTTTCCCTCCAAAGCCCTCCGCTATCTCAGTGGCAACACAAATGTATTCAACAGAGCGGGCAATGAGATACAAATCTGAACGCTCCAGCATGGTGGAAGTGAGAAAACAGAGGAAAAGCATCCACAGCTGCTCTTCAAGCCTCCCCAGAGCTCATATAAACCATGATCAAGGTGCTCCGTGCCCAAATTCAGTAACTGAGATGCAGCATCACACCATCAGCCATTACACAGACTAATGAACAATGTCACATCAGCATCTCCTGTGATAGCAGCCACCAGTAACAAAGAAATCTAAATAGCCTCTAAGCCATCACTGGGTTTAAAGCCAGATCATGAATCAGATGTGCCTAACTGTTGCTAAAGCACAAAATGTGATAGAAGAGCTTACCAGGAAGGGCGTTGCTGTTTGAAGCTTTCCACACCGATTGTGGGAACTATGCCTGTCAATATTTCCTGGGTCCCATGGAGACCACCGGCTGCATTTACTCATAACAGAAGCTCTTTTTCAAAATAGTTTTTTATTCTAATCCAAATTGACACTTGCTAGTCCTTCCTTCAAACCCCGAGCATGCCAGTTTAAGGGAAGTACTAAATGGCTTCAGATGCGAATGCTGATATTGGGGTGGCAATGCTGCCTTCCCCAGCTTGTGGCAGTCAGCTGCTCCCTGAGCAGCACTCCCAGCGCACTGCCAAAATGCCTCTTTGTCCTGCAAATCCCATGGTCATCTGCTGATTTTTAACCCTCTTAAATGAGAGCCAGTGATGGCCGCCAAATATCTCCCACCATAGCAGATTAACTGGGTATAGGTGAGTAGTAGGGCTATATGAGCTACAGATGTCATCTATCTGGACTTCTGTAAGGCCTTTGACACGGTCTCCCACACAACATCCTTCTCTCTAAATTGGAGAGATATTGATTTGATGGGTGGACTGTTGGGTGGATGGTTGCTTCCAGACAGTAGTCGTCAATGGCTTAATGTCCAGGTGGAGATCACTGATGAGTGGTGTTCCTCAGGGGTCCGTATTTGGACAAGTACTCTTTAATATCTTCATCAATGACATAGACAGTGGGATCGAGGGCACCCTCAGCAAGTTTGCAGACGACACCAAGCTGAGTGGTGCAGTTGACATGCCTGAGGGACAGAATGCCATCCAGAGGGACCTGGACAAGCTCGAGGAATGGGCCCGTGGGAACCTCATGAGGTTCAACAAGGACAAGGGCAGGGGCCTGCACCTGGGTCAGGGCAACCCCTGCTATCAATACAGGCTGGGGGATGAAGAGATTGAGAGCAGCCCTGCCAAGAAGGACTTGGGGGTACTGGTGGATGAAAAGCTGGACAGGAGCTAGCAATGTGCTCTCGCAGCCCAGAAGGCCAACCGTGTCCTGGGCTGCATCCAAAACAGCGTGGCCAGCAGGTTGAGGGAGGGGATTCTGCCCCTCTACTCCACTCTGCTGAGACCCCACCGGGAATCCTGCATCCAGCTCTGGAGCCCTCAGCAAAGGAAAGACATGGACCTGTTGGAGTGGGTCCAGAGGAAGGCCACCAAAATGATGAGATGGATGGAACACCTCTCCTGTGAGGACAGGCTGAGAGAGTTGGGGTTGTTCAGCCTGGAGGAGAGAAGGCTCCAGGGAGACCTTATTGCAGCTTTCCAGTACTTGAGGGGGCCTTATAAGAAAGATGGGGACAGACTTTTTAGCAGGGCCTGTTGCAACAGGACAAGGGGTAATGGTTTTGAACTAAAATAGTGTAGATTCAGACTAGATCTAAGGAAGAAATGTTTCACCATGAGGGTGGTGAAACACTGGCCCAGGTTGCCCAGAGAGGTGGTAGATGCCCCATTCCTGGAATCATTCAAAGTCAGGTTGAACGGGGCTCTGAGTAATCTGATCTAGTTGCAGATGTCCCTGCCTATTGCAGGGAGGTTGGACTAGAAGACCTTTAAAGATCCCTTCAAACCCAAACTATTCTGTGATTTTATGATTCTCTGCACAACCTTGGGGAAACACATGAGGAGCAGATGGGGAGGTCAGGCTCCCAGTCACAGTCACACAGCTGGGCTGGAGCAGCAAGACTTTCCCCAAGGGAAGCACGGGGACAGAAGAAATTATGCACCCTGAAAGTGGCCAAGCCCGCGCTGAGAGCTATCAGCTGAGCATCAGTGCTCGAGGCAACACCTACCCCTGCTCACCTGGCTGTTACAGCACGCAAAAACTGTTTGGATCTGATTCCCCAGCCCTTGCTCTCTTGCCTTCAGACTCTCCTGTTCTTAGTTTGTAGAAACAACAACATCAGCTTATTTTTCCTCATGGCTAAGATTCCTGCAAGCCTGATGGGCATAATGGGCATGAGAAGATATTTATCTGATGCTGGAATCACAGCTTATGTGCTGGTAGCTGTTCTCATACATTGCAAACTGTTTTATTTGGTACAACTGTTTGGGGTCTGGTGTTATTGCAGGCACACTGAAGATTTATATCCAGATTTTTGAAGGCCTAGAATGCTTATGGGTTTATTTACTTTAATAGTATTTTTTAATATTAAAACTTTGGTGTATAACCTAAAAGGGAAAAGGATTTAACAGCTAAGAAATTATGGTCCTTTTCTGGCTCTGGTCCTGGATTTACCTGCAATTACTCCCTAGCACATCATTAATATACTTTTATCCTCACCATTACTATTAGTGGTCAATATCTCTCTACATAGTGTGGAATTTAACCACCGTAAGAGCTGCAGAGGGGAAAAAAAAAAAAAAGGCGTGTATTTTTTCTGATGCTGCAGGAAGGCAGAGGGAAGGCCAGTGTTACCTCCCTGCTGCAGACCTACAGGCTGACTTCGGACATTCACAGGTACCACGAGCATTCAGCATCCCTGTGTGTTTTGGATTTGTGCTGAGAACAGTGTTGATAATTCAGGGATGTTTTCATTATTGCTGAGCAGTGCTTACACAGAGTCAAGGCCTTTTCTGCTCCTCACACCACCCCACCAGCAAGTAGGCTGGAGGTACACGGGAGCCAGGACAGATGACCCCAACTGACCAAAGGGATATTCCATACCATATGACGTCATGCTCAGCATATAAAGCTGGGGAAGAAGAAGGAAGGGGGGGACGTTCGGAGTGATGGCGTTTGTCTTCCCAAGTAACAGTTACACATGATGGAGCCCTGCTTCCCTGGAGATGGCTGAGCACCTGCCTGCCCATGGGGAGTGGTGAATGAATTCCTTGTTTTGCTTTGCTTCTTTTGGGTGTGTGGTTTTTGCTTTAACTATTAAACTGTCTTTATCTCCACCCACGAGTTTTCTCACTTTACTCTTGCGATTCTCTCCTGCATCCCACCGGGGGGGGAGTGAGCGAGCGAGCGGCTGCGTGGGGCTCAGTGGCCAGCTGGGGTTAAACCACCACAGTCTCACAGGATACACCTTCGACTGGGCACCACTTACCTACGACAGCCTTTGCCCTGTGGCTGTGGGTCATGAATCCTAAGGGGGACGGAGAGGAGTCACAGACAGAGCCAAGGGAAGTTATATCACAGGTCAGTGAGAAAAGGAGTAGCGACAGTGTAGGAAAAAATGTACTAACTCACTGGTTTGCATTAGGTAGTATTTAATTGCTGGCAAGAGCTCAGTTGCAAGAAAGTGGGGAAATAGACTGGAGGGGCTGCGCTGCTGCCGGCCCCGGGAGGTACCCAGAGGCACAACGTGCCTAGCGATTTCATTACGGGGGGCTGGGGACCAGAAATGCAAGCAGACCTCACCGTTTCCAAATGCAATTGTTTTTCACCAATCAATAAAACTTCCTCTGGTGCCAAAACCTTTTCCCTGCAAAGGAGAGTGAGGAGCCAGCTGAATGCGGTTTAATGTACTTAAATGTTGGTGCGGGTTATTGTGCTCCTCCTCTTCATGCCCTGAACCTTTGTCACCGTAAGGGGGAGACACTATTTTGAGTGTTGTTATTAAAACAGATTCTGCACTTTAAAGCTTCTTCAAAAGCCTCTGTGACAATATCCTCCAATGCCCCAGAGAGCAAAGCAAACCCCTTGGGAGCAGAAGCCTAAAAAGCCTGACCCGAAGGAGTCTTTACAGCATTTCACACCCATCTGACAAATGAACTGAAGTTAAGTTGCTGGTTATGGCAGTGCCTGTGTCCTGTTTGGAAACCTCCAGCTCAGCCTTAGCGTTTGGGGCTTCAGACATGCATTTGTCTAGGCATATCCTGAGCTGCTGTTTGTTGTCCCTGAGGGGGAGTCTCTGTGACACCTCTTGAGAAAGGGCTGTTTCACCATGTTATAAAAGACCTCTTCACAACGTGATTTGAGATCTCATACATGCACACTGGTTACTGATGTTTGTAGGCTGTGATATATTCCAACAAGACATACTGTGTCTTCAGACCGAAGAGTCTGCCACCTAACCAAGGGCAGTTCAGGAGCAGATGTTATGCCAAGGAGGAGGTTCAGCACTGAGCAACGATGGCGAGAGAGGTAGATGAAAAATGCATTGCACCCTTTGGCTTCGACTCACGGATGTCTACCACAAACTTAGTCCCATCTCCTTGTTTTGCCTTGAAGTAGCATATAGAAAAGGCACTAGATGGTATAAAGGCCCCCCCCGTGTGAATTTGTGTGAATGGGCTCTATAGCTACCTGTGAATGTTTGTGAACAAATAGGAACCAGAAAACGAGAGGCTGAAGAGAGAACCAGGAGGAAAAGTCTATGGAAGTTTCCCAAGGACTGATGGGCTCTGGAGGCTGGCAGACCCGCTAAATCCACAAAACCGATGAACTCAGGACATTCAACATCCACCAGATCTGCACATGCTGGCATCACTTGTGGGCTGTGTCCCTTGGTCTGCACCCACGAGGCTGCCGGATGCTTAACATGGACAAAAAAACACAGGATCACATATACACTGATGAGGAAAAGGCCCCACCAAGAAGATGCCTCAAGAGCATCCCAGAAGCCGGTGGTACCTCTGTGCAACCCTCTGCTCCCGAGGACACGGCTGGGTTGGGCTCCTGACTGCATCTTCCGCTGCTGCCCGTGAGGATGTGCATGTGCTGGGTGAAAGCCACCTAATGGCAGCACCTCCATGGCCAAAGAAAACTCAAAGGTTGTGGTCTACATCTCCTCCACCCCATAAGAGGAAAGGGGATATGCAATAATTTTTATCTTGTTTAAATGCAAAAATCTGAAAATACTGAATTGTTAATGGTGTGCCCTACTTGCCCAAAGGTAATCACACCGTACAAAAGGCATATGCTGCCTCAGCAAACACATTGGCTGCAGAAAAAATAAATGGATCCACTTTGGTGGGGAAGAGGAAAAGCATATATTACTTTTCAAATTAAGAAAACATTGTATTATTTATTAAGATCAAGCTCAAGAATCCTGAGATAGCTGCAGAATAGCTGCCTGTTGTCTGTCAGTGCAAAAATGAATCTTTTAAAATTAATTACAGGGAAAGCAAGCCATTTGTTTAAAAAGTCAACGTGTTTCTAATAGGCAAAATGTCCTGAAGTGGTTTGAAATCTGTTAGCATTTTCAGTTTTGTGATTACAGTTTAAAATGACTGCAAGAAAAAAAGAATTTTTTTCAAGAGCTCGGGTGGGGAGAGAGGCAAGTTTCTGAGAAAACTGGAAATCCACATTCAGAAAAACCCATAGCAAAAGTCTCTCTGAACTCGGTAAAAGCTGTGCATTCCTGTTTTAACATATCTTCATTAAGTGTTTAGTACAGTCATGGGTCAGATACTGCAGGCCGCTCTCTTTGTTGTTGAATATCAGGCTTCCATCTTAAATGCATCTTGACAAGTTTCTTTCAGCTCATGGGATATATTTAGCACACAGATTTATTTTTGGGAATGGATGTTTATGCTCCTGCGGAAATAGGCACCAGCCCTTTGGTATTAAATTCCGACCTTGGGGGGCTGGGATGACAAAAATGGGGAAATTACAAATATTTATAGAACTGTGAGGTTTTAGGAAGCCTCTTGCTGGCATTTTTGCATAAAGGGAAATCTGTTTTTCCCAGATGTACAAGAGGCCCTTGAGGCACGCAGCTCTGGTGGTGCGCACTGCTGTGCGGTGCGCTCAGTAAGGACGGGTATCGCTAGTGGCCATCTGAATGACATATCTCCCCTAATGCAGACTGAGCCTAGGCATGGGTTTTTAACCAAGCACTCAACTTTAACGAAACTGTGGTTTGTAGACAGAAGGATGAAGGGAATAAATCTTATTGTGAACAGAAGGAGTCATGAACAACTGGAGGACATTTTCTGGACATGGGGCACGTCCACCCCGAGCCCGTGTCCAGCGCTGGGGACCGCATACACGGCAGTGCTGCAGTCCTGCCCCGGCACTCGTGGAACGGTGCTGGGCTCTCTGGGTTCATGGTCAAGCAGGCAGAGATGAGTTGGTCTTCTCCTCGCCCATGTTCCCGAAGAGGACATGGCTGCACTGGCACTGCTGTGCTTTGTGACCAGGGGATGCCCATGAGGTGACACCTAAGGGAGCATCACTGCTGATGGCGGGGGACAGGGGAAGTGCAGTGGGAGCTGGTCCCGTACGGCTGCGTCCCACCAGCTCTTCTTTCGGGTTTTATCCATGCTGCACCCTTCAAAGAGCAAGGTGAGGCGACCAACACACCGTCAGTCACTTGTTCTTTTATCTTCTCCCCAGAAGAGAGGATGTTTCAGTTTAAGTTGTTAGCTTAGTTGGTTGAGTTGTTTATTTTCCATTTGCTTGTTGATGGTATTTATTACTGTTATTTGCATATGCGCTGCGCTTATCCTAAGAGGAGACAGGTCAAAGAAGCATGCCCTGAATTTATAACGGCAAGCAGTGTGATCAGCATGGTCTTTTCCACTTTCCAGCAGCCCTTGAAAAATTGTGTTTGGTCCTGTGATAAGCTTTATCCTTCCTGCACAGAGCAGGCTTGTCTAAATGACTGATTTTTTAGGTCAATAGTGGAAACTTAACATTAAAAAAAGAATAACTTCAAGACAACTCAAGATTGAAATCTTCCAAAGTTTGCATCACATTTAGAAAGTTTATTCCAAGGCAGGTTGGGAAATTTTTGACTGGTTTCGTTCTTCTGAGGACTTTATGAGAGCGCGAAGCAGCTTGGCCGGCGGAGCAGAGCCCAGCTTTCCATCCTCCAGCTCCCAATAGCGGTGGCTTTGCAGCGGCGTACTGGGTCTGGGAGTGCACCCCACCATCGTGGACTGGGGTGGCTGCCTGTCCACGCACAAAGCTGCAGCTTGGCAGAGGAGACAGCAATAAATGCCCCTGTAAAACATAAAGATCATGCGCAACTCCAAGCACAAATAAAACTTATTATTAAACATATTTAAAGCTGCTTTTTAAGATGCTTTCAGGCTCTACTGAGTCCCACGCCGGGGCTGTCCCCATGGCAGTGGGCTGGCTGAGGGACATGTGGGGCTGACAGCCCCTTCTGGGCAAAGGGGTCCCACAGCAGGGGCTGCCATGGCCCATCCACAGGACCGCGGTGCAGCAAAGCAAGCTCGCAGGCGACCGTGCTTGGTCTTGGCCATGCTCACTCCTTGTACCATGTTGACCGTGTTGCAGGAGGAAATCTTGGTAAAAATCTCCATGCCCCCAGGTCAGCTGGAGAGGGGACCGAGGTGGTCACTGGAGAGGACGCTCCCCTCGCATGCCCAGGTTTCCACACCAAGGGCAGTAGCCAAATCATTGCAGGTGGAGGTTAGGTAGCGAATCGGCATGTGTGCTGCGTGGCTGGTCAGGGAGCTGAGGTCCTGGTGTAAAGCAGGAGTCAGCCAGGCTGGCCGTGTAGGTACCCCTGGGCAGGAGTGCGGGAGCAAGGTTCTGAGCCCACCTTGTCCATGGGCCATGTGCTGAGGCCAAGAGGAGTTTGGCAGGACCTGGCAAGGAGACCTTTGCCTTCAGTGCAAGCTCGGTGCTCGGGCTTTTGGCACAGCGAGGCCACCCCAGTCAGCTCTCAGGCATTGCAGAAAATGCATCTCATTTTGGCAGGATGATGTGCTCAGCTGGGACCATTCTCAGATCTCACCCCGTCCCCCAGCACACTCACAACCCTTCCTAGCTTTCTGCTAGTTGAAAATTGAATAAACCTGTTTCTTAGTTTATCACCCGAGTCGTTGGCAAAAATACGGAGTCACACGGAGCCCAGGAGAGGTGCCCACGGAAACCACGGCTGGTGTGTCCTCGCTGGCCATGGAGCTCAGACCATGGTCCAGCCTGGGAAACTGCAGCAATGGGTGCTCAGTGTCACAGCCTTTCTGAAACGCAGTGCCTACCTCCTCCCCGCGGTCCGCACGGTCTGTCGTGCCGGTGTGAATGGAAATTACCTTTGTTAAAGATCATATGTTCCCAACAAATCCCTGCTAACTGTTACTTATCCTTCATCATCTCCCAGGTGTTTACCGATGGTTGGATTATTTCTTCCCGTTCTGGGACGAGAAGGTAAACTGGCAAAGTCTGCAATTCCCCAGTTCCCCCTGTTCCCCAATGTAAAGATGAGCAGGCTCCTAGCCTTACCCATCCTGCCCAGTCTTCAGTAATAAGCCTCTGACTGCTCTCAGATTTGCTTCACCTGGTTTTCAAAATTCCCTGTGGAATTTCATTTAGCTCCAGAGAATTTTGGGGGAAAATACTAACTTACTGATTTGTGCTCTCAGCTGATTCTCTCTTCTAACCTAAATTCGTACCCTTTCTCACTGGCCTTCCAGGAAATGCTGAAGCAAAAAGAAACAAAACACTTCAGACTTCTCAATATCATTTATAAATAGATTTTTCTCCCTCTGAGTAGAAGACCAACTCTTCCTTTTATAATCCTCTCACTATTAATCTAAGTTTAGAGTATTTTCTTGTTACCTTTCATGTCCCTTGCTAGTTGTATGACATTTTATGCATGGGCTTTCTAATTTTCTCTCAAGCATATAGCTTGTGCTATTCTTGTATGCAGCTCCCTAGACGTGTGACCTAATATCTAGCTCTGTATACTTTCAATATGCCATCTATATGAGATCACTGAAAAGCTTGCTATTTAATCGCATCGTCTTTATGATGCTTTCTATTTCTTACTCTTTTTTTAATATTCAGATTTCTCTGGCACTGGTTAGTAGGCACATACTCACACTATGTCTTTGCTAAAACATTGGCCAAAATAGGCTTCACAGTCTGAGCAGAGTACAAACTGTTTACCCAGTGGTAAGTATGCTAACAAGGTCAACAGAGTGGCAAACATGAAGTTCTGCTGAAAAAGTGAGTAACGGAGTAAAGCTTTCAAGGCTTGCACAGTGCTTGTACGATAAGGGTGGAATGTGAACATGTAGATACGAATGCAAGTCAGGTACAAAGTACAGGATAATTTGAGAGAGAAATGTAATATGCTACTTGTTTTGGTCAATGTGCAAAAAGGAAGTGAAAAATTTCATAAATTTGTATTGACCAGGAAGATGCTGTTTTCTGGAAACAACGATACCCAAATGATGCCGTGTAGCATCCCCTTGGTTCTTGATCATGTCAAAGGCTCTGTGGCATTGCAGTGAGATCTGGAGGTACAGCGACAGCATCACATCCACTCATGTGAATTATCCCCTCCAGATTTGCAATTAGTGTTCATCCCCGTTGCAAATCAAGGCTTCAGTCCCTCCTGTCCATCCCTCACAAGTACTGCCTCAGTGGGCCAACAGCACCAATGCCAGCACTGAACCTCCTCCCACGAGCTTAGTGAGAGCAAGCCCATGTGTCCCAGTTCATTAACCCTTCCTTGGCCCACGCTTGTTCACACCCGCAGCAGAGCATCTCCCCATCCAGCTGAAGGCACAGAAGAAAACATGAAGGAAGAATAAAGTAATGTCTTTTAGCCTTTGCCTTGTAGTCCTAGCTACTAGTTACAGTCGCTAGTTATAACTGTTACATGCATACATAACATATATAAATTTTATATATATACAAATATATATGCGCCTCTTTTGTCTGGCTGTACGTTGCCATCATGACACCACAGGTCTGCTTGAACAATGTGTTTGCTGATTTGCACCCATGCTCTGCAAACTCGTTCCCTGGGTACAGTACAGGGAAACAAGGTGCCCAGCCCAGGGCAGGGCTCCACGCCAGGGTCTAAGATACATGGAAATTTGCATTGGTTATATTCAGTAAGAAGCAGTGATCCCTCAGTTAATGGAGGAGTAACCAGATCAGTTTGATTCATCTTCATTCATCAGTGGGATAAACCCATTAAGGAAAAAACAGTTGTCTATACTTCTGATTTGAGCCATTCACCGCACCACCTAAAATTGGCAAAGTGATTATTCTGCTGTCATTTGCCCAGGTAACTGAAATGTATTGTTCTCTTACTTTGCTGTAAGCAAAATAAAGCTTTAAAATATCCCACTTCTCTTTATCCATTATTATGCCTTGTCACCATTAAATTGCACTCAATAAAAGGGTCTAAAAAGGATAATCTTGCTGCTTTTTACTATGCTGAAGTTATTTGACCTTCAGTTCAGCTCAACAAAGAGAAATCTTGGAAGGAAAGATCCTTGAGACTGTATTAACCGTATTCATTATTCAGCTCACTTCCATTACTCCCTAAGTGAAGATCTAAAGTAAGAGAAGGAAATGCAGAATAAGAGTACTGAGAAGTTTTCTGTCTGGATTTTTAATGGTGTCCTGTCATTATGAATATGCTCATTTAATTAGATGGTGGCTTACACTGGCTCAGTGGTTTTTATGTGTTATGTTTCATTACATTTCTAAGGATTTCCCATGCCATCTAGCAGTCGATACAGATAATAAAAGCTCTACTTTTCTGGAGAATATTTAAAATTATCTTCATATCTTCTTAGAACCTTTCAGAAGTGTAGGAATAAGAATATGGGTTAAAATTCAAATTTATTTTCAAGTCTTCCTCTTAAAACCTTCTGTTTATTTCAAGAGTCACAATATAATTCAGAGATTACAGATAAAATGAAAAGGGTTATCGCAAAACTTACAGAATATAGTAGAAAACAAGACAATGTCTTTGTAAATGTCTTTGAAACTGTCTAAAATGGTTGAAAAAAGTGTTATAGGAAGTATATCATCTACTACATCATATAGAGGTTTTCCATCAGGTCAATAGATTAAAATGTGATCCCTCTGACCCCCTTGCTGGTTGAGTATAAACCAATTGATGGCCATGCTTCTCTGCATCCACCTGTTAAATTGCCATGTATCCCCCCTCCCCATCCTTGCACTGGTTTTTAGGCTTTTTCTTCCTACTAGGGCAAAGTCTTTTGTCTCACAGACCCAAAACTCAGATGACTGGAACCTGGTCTAGCATTGTCCCACATGACTGGAACACAAGAATATGTCATCTCCTTAGGCTTATCCTCTAGGAGTTCAGCTTCTTCAGATTGGGACACTAATGTCTTAGGCAGAACTGTGTTTATCCCTGAAATTTATAGTGTGCAGCTTACCTTAGAATAAAGGATCCAAAGCAAGCAGTTCTTCACTTAGTATTAGTCCAATGTTTATTGTAAAATTTACAAAACTCTCAAGTAGACAAGCAGGCAAATTTTAAGGGAAAAATTATACCAGGTAATTAAATCAAAAGTCAATTAAATTCAATGGAAATGAGAGATCTGTAAGACGTCCTTTGCAAAATCACTCCTACGCCAGTAACTCACAATCTATTTAATCTATTTTCTTCTATGCAGTCCTGCACTTCCACTGATCTCTCTTGCAAGAGTCAGGTAGATTGTGTTGTATAGCTACACAGAGACAAGATACTGTGTGGTAGAGGGTCTCTGATTTAGAACACAAAAAATACATCAGCCTAAACTGAGAACTGGGCAATTCAAATAACGCACACAGCGCAAGCTGGCCACAGGACCACCTTTCCAGTCTTTCCAAGGTTGACTCAACCACAGACATTTGAGCATTTTCAGAGTCCTGCTCTTCTTCATGCCCAAGGACTGTGTTTTTCCTACCACCCCAGGAACCAAACCTGTCATTCTTATTAAATGCCTTGCTACTAGTATCAAAATGTCTCCTCCCTAGAGTCACAAGCACATTTACTACCTTTGTTCCTATATCCTTGAGCACTGACAAAGAGTGGGAACACTTTTACACTTGTTGATAGAAAGGACATGCATTTTCCTACCTTTTAATTTAAAAATATTTCAATTGAAATGAAAATTAAGTTTTGAATTAACCTTAATGCCTAATTGATTTTCCCTATTTTTTAGTACTAGTGTTAGGAGTCAGCATTATGGCTTCAATATTTGAATCCAGGAGATCTACTAATTCAGACCTCAAAGTTCAGGGGATTTCAGTGTCCAGAACTGGTTTGAGAAAAACTGAATTCGCAAGGTGGGGCCAAATTAAAAATGCAACATCATAAACTGCAAAAACAAAAGAAGGAACAAATTCCAAAACAATAAACAAAGCCTGCATTGCATGCTGCGAGACTTGCTAAGTTTTGAATTTGGGGAACACTCGTTTTATCTTTCTGCAGCCTCTCTCCACCCACCCTTCCTGCCCGGCAGAGTCCCCCTCCACTGTACCAGGCTGCTGAGAGATCAGGCAGATCTGCACTAGAGCACCCATAAACATCCTCGTACAGACGCTTTTCCCCCCGCTTAGGTGGGAGCAACCAGCTTCACAGATACGGGATGGAGAGCAAGCGTCTGGGTTGCAGCTCTGCGGAGAAGGGTCCAGGGTGAATCAGAGAGCAAACACCCTGGGGTGGGGGGGACAGAGAGCTTAGCCTGCAAGACTAAGGACAGCCTTAGATAGGTTAATCCTAAGAATGAGGATTAAACCCTCCGTGGTCCCCAGTGCTGCCGGTGACTCCACTGCAGCCCTGCGTTCAGCTGTGCGTAACGTGCACCCAGGAAGACGCGGTGCAGGCGGGGAGAGGGATGAGAGGTCTGAGCTCCGGTCCTATGAAGAAAAATTGAAAAAATTGGAATTGTCTAGCCTGGAGGAGAGGAGCATTAATAACACTCCTTGAGGACAGAAAAGGCTGCTGTGAATAAGAACGCAATAAACTGGATTTTACGTCCTCGGAATGCGCGTACTGCATCAGACCAAACGCTCGCCTGCCAGGGTCACGTCGCTGACAGCACCAAGGTGGATGTCTGGGGAAGTAAGGACACAGGGCAAGCGTACGAAAAATACTCTCCCCAGACACTCCAGCCCCAGTCGGCGGCGGCTGGGAGACTTCCCAGCCGGGACCTCCCTGTTTGCTACAAGTAGGACAAGCAGCCCCAGACCTGCCCTGAGGAAGGGGAATTTCGGGTTGGTGTCAGGAAATCTTTCCAACACAAGGACAGCAAAGCACTGGAGCAGGCTGTCTGGATTCTCTTCATCGATGAAAAGCCGAGCTGGATCATGCTGGAAAAGCCAACAAGCCTCCATTTAAAAGTAGATGCTACCAAATTCAAAATAATTAACGGCAGAATGACATGGCATCTTATGCTCCCCTAATAATCTGATTTTCGGCCAGAATGGGACCTGGCCTCTGAATTTACAGAGCTGGCACCCCTCTCTGGAGGGAAGGAGCACAGTCACAAATGCAGAGCAGGCTGTTGGGTGTTTACACATTGCCAGCTGTGCCACAATTTGGGGCAGAAATGAAATTAAACTTGCTGCTATTTTGGCAAGAGACAGAAGGAACGAGGCTTAAACAATCTGTTATTGAAAGAAGATACTGTGAAAATAACCACTGAAGAAATATGTGTAAGGTGGTTCTGAGTGATATCTGTAAAGTTTAACAATTTAACACTTATTCTTATATAATATATGTATTATTAAAACACGTTTATGTTTTGCATTAAAGGTTATAACATGCCAGTTGGACCTTAATATAAAAACTAGTAGATATTTATACTTTTAAAAAATGTAGTAAGTGACAGTTTCAGTCACTGAGATGGGGTTTCTTGTACGGAGTTGGGAAGCTTTTTAAGTTGCACAGATGAAAAACAATAGTAAAAAATTCATATATACTGTATACATATGATGTATAGACAGAGAGAGTTAAATATCAAAGGGAGCTACCTGTCCCTTTGATAAATCAGAATTCATGGAGAAACTCAAAAGAAAGCATTAAAGCAAGGCTTGAATTCTCAGCTCACCTCTCCCCGTTATCTCCACCAGCAGCATGTGAGCTGGGTTATCACTTTTCTATACGGTCCCAGAGTTACATAGTCATTACTGGAGCTGACATTTGCTCTCACCCCATCCATTTCCTTAAGATTATTAACGTCAAACAAAAAGTCAGTTTTACACAGTTGATCCTTGACCTTCGCTCATGTTCCCATGGAGCAGGCTCCTTTTTCAGCAGCTCCAGCCCCTGCTTCCTCCTGTGAGTCATCCAGCAAAGAAACACTTGCATTACTAAAGTTATCCTTCGGATCGCACCGCGATGATCGTTTCTGTGGCACATTGTTTGCTCCTCTGTGCTTCTAATTATCTCCCAGAATAGCTGTGTCTGAGGTACAGCATTTGATTGCTTGACACTCAAATAATTAAAATACTTTCGGTTTGGGGAACAACTGTTGAGAAACAACTGAGATCAATTTATTCTCACGGATCTATGAAATTCACATACCGACTTCCCATTGCTAGGGATCAAACCTGCTCCTGCTCACGCAGGCAGGGATGGGGGGGTCAGTCCACACGTTGCTGGTATTGCTTCGACAGGACCACACATCTGAAATGCACCTGGGAATGAATTATGTGCACGCTTTTTGTTCTAATGATTCATAGAGACGCCTGAGTAAATAAATGCATCTCGATAAGGAGCCTTGTTTCAACGGTCCGTTGGGTCTGCGGTTCGGTAGCCTCGGGAGCTCAGCGGCAGTTTAGTGAGGCGAAGGGTCCAGCTGAGCTGCTAAAAGCATCAATATTTCCTGACCCCACCCTGAAATACTTCTTGATTTTGATTTTTTCTGTGCTTAGTCACATAGTCTGAACAGCACTGAAGAGGGACAGGATCAGCCTAGTCTTCAGCATAGTCAGGCTGGGCTTTGCTTTGCTTTGCTACCTACATGCAGGTGTATTGTGGAAATCATCTTTAAGGTTTTTGAAATAATTCACACAGTACAGAGAGTATTTCGCTGTATACCGCAATAAAGAAGCAACTTTCAAAGTTGGCAGTGGGAGCAGTAGTGAACAGAGTAAAATAACTGCAATGCCTGAATTTCTCCCTTATCATCTGGTTGCACAAACATGATGGAAGAGGCACGTGCCCAGTCCCCACGTGCTGAGACCACCTTGGGTCTTGCTTTTTTCTAAGCCTCATAACAAAACCAAAGCACTCAAACAAGAAATATACGGTTTCTCGTTTAGGAAGACAGCAGAGATGGCTAAATGAAAATGAGGCATAGGTACCATGGCATCGTAAGATCTAATCCTCTCAGAGGAGATCTGACCCAATGCTGAACCCAGCCACCCTCTTCAAATATTGGACTATGAATTGTAGGCGGCCTGTGATCTGTGAAAATGCACCTGGAGAGTCTTTATGTAACTTGTTTGTGTGTCACACCAGTATCAAGGTCAACAGGGCTTAAATATAAGCCACAAGAAAAGGAAAGGTGTGTGGCAACAAATGCCAGACATGCTGCTAATGGAATTGAGCGGCCCTGGGGAGAGCAGAAGGGCTATTGAGCGAGGGAGAGATACCGACAGCAGCACCGAGGTACCAGGATACGCCAACACCACCACCTCATCTTTCGTATCCATCACCCTGGCAGTGCCTCAGGAGGAGCTTTCCGTGAAATGACAGGGCACGCAGTGCCAACTGTGCGGACCGTTCCCCCGTGGGTAACCACACAGCTCCCAGGTGCTGGGTGCTCCTGGCCTCCCCCCTCAGGATTTATTCTTTTCCTTCTGCTTATGGGGTCCCAGGGCAGGATCATGTACCTGCGCCCTTTTTCCAGTAGCCAGTGTGGATGTGGAAACAGTAATTTTATATTTCCTTTCAGCGCAGGGTGAGATCCTGAGAGGTGTTTTTTCAATTCTGCATTCTCTATAGGTACTGAGGTACTTTCTCCTTGTAATCGCGTCTTCCAAGGCCCAGCTGCTGCCTGCAGGACTCAGAGAGGGAAGAGAGAGCAAATTAAAAAATATCCCAAAAAGCAGATTTCTGAGCAGCTGAACCAGTAGAACATATCTTCCTACAAATCCTTTGCCCCCTAAACACCTCTTTCCTTCTGTAACCTCCACTCCTACATATGTCCCCTATGGCATTCCCACCTGGCAGGACACAACACATGCTATGGTTAGTCCAAAAGGAAGTGGGTGCTGTGGCTTCACACTTACTGCTTGGTTGGCTAGAAGCTGCCAAGCAATGGGTAATACCACAGGTTTCTGTGCTCTTTCCTTGATGGGAGTACTAAAAGGCCATTTTATTTAAAAGGCTCTGCAAAGACCTCCCCACCAGCTCTCACAGAATCCATAGGGAAGACTGACCTTTGAGGTTTCTAACCCTCTGTCTCATGGGGGTTAAATCAGTTGATGGGCTCAGGAGTCGTGAGAAAAGAGGAGAGGGAAAGAAAGAGGACATGCTTAGATGGTTTTGTTTCCTTAGGAAATAAGAAAACATCACAGTGGAGCGAAAGAAATGCCTTCAGGTGAGATACACTGTGTTGTGTTTGCCTAGGAGAGCTAGGATGCCATGGACCGCGGAACCTTGGTACAGTTCATGGATGGAGGCCACACTGAAGGTTGCTGGTAACAGAACCATGGACATAAATAACTCAGTATTACAAGCAGACATTTTTAAGGTCCACTTTTTCTGGGATTTCCATGAAATGTAAATCTCATGGCACCAAAATCAATTATTAAATACAAAAAAAACTCCCAAAAATGCTTAAATAAATAGATGATAATTAAGTAAAAAGACAATTATCTGTGCTAGTATACAGAGTCCTTCTCCCTTCTGGCTATTCATCAGTGCAGAGCCCTTTCAAATCATTTGTACAGTAGGTCAGCTTGTCTCCCCACCAAAACCCCTCTTGCAGAATGAAGTGAAGGGCAAAGTGACTCATGTTGCACTATAGGAGAGAAAGCAAATCTAGAGTCATGGGCCTTTCATCAAAAGCTGGGACCTTCCAGGCAAACAAGGTAGCATCATTTCAGATGCAGAAGCTCCTTTTCACTTGCTGCTTGTTGAGAGAAAACATTCCTTTTTCCTCATCATTTACTAGACCAACTCCACTTCAGGCAATGCATGTGCATGTTTTTTTATATGGGGCAGTGGGGCATGGCAGGTGGTGGTCTACAGGTGGTTCCATTTACCTCTGCAACTCAAGCTCTGACATCAGAAATAAATCTTTCCCCAGTGAACATAAGCAGCTATTTTGGAGTTATTTTCTGCTGTATGCCTCAAAATGTAGCGGACAGGTCATTTTTCATTTTGTTTAGATTCAGTTGGCAGAGCTAAATGAAATGCGGTTGACGATTTCAGCCTCTCTTTTGGGTGGCATTCCAAAACCCTGAAATGGGATGCAATGGGTAGTCCTCGTGCAGAGAAACTCCAGCGATTCAGGCAGCATATTCGCTGAATTTTCTATCACCCTTTAGGCAGGTAAAACTGAATATGTACATGGCACAGAGTGTAGAAAAGCTCGGGCTTTGGCACTTACACTGTGTTTGTCTGGCTGTCTGCTGTAATAGTCTCTTGGCTTTTGTGAAAACAAATATTTTCTCAATTTGTCATTTTCTCTCATGAGCTGTGAACGCATGCAAAATTAAGATAAACATCAGAGGGCAAAGCAAATTCTCTTTGCATGTTGGAGTAAAAAGTAAACTGAAAAATGTAGCTGTCGGACTCAGAGGGACTTCTGTTAGTGCAAGGCAGTTGCTGCAGCACTGACCAGCTCATGGTTCGCTTCACTGTACACCAAAAAACTGCGAGCTCAGGTTAACACCCCAGCTGCCATATGGTGTTAGCTCTCATGTGCTGCAAGATCAGCTTTCGGCGCAAAGGTTTCTGCTGGGATCTGTATTACTCTTCACTTCCCTGTACAGAAATGTGTAAATCAGCCAACCCATTGAAGCTCCCTTCAGCCGAAAAGAAAAGCATTTTACTGACATTTCCATATTTGCTTCTGGACACCATAGCACATACCATAGTGTGGGCAGGAGCTCGACCGGCTCCTTGGTAGGGTGGGATGGTGGTTTGGTCTCCCATGTCCCCAGGATGGCCACAGTTCTTACCTCCCTCTCCCTGACTTCTCCCCAGGATACACTACCTGGATTACAGCTATCTTTCAAAGACTCTTTCTTTCTACTTTTTTTGTTTTTATTTTTTTTTTATTTTCCTGGTCTCCTCAGTCAATTTGGTTCCTTGGAACAACTTACTCTGATTCATTTTTCAGCCGATAGGCCAGTACTTCTTCATCCCTAGATTCTTAGCCATTTTTCCTACTACAGCTTCCCTTGTTCAGGAGAGCGACTCACTGCTGATCTTGCATGCTCAGTATGGAAACACCCCGTGCTTTCCATGCTGAGAGAAGGGAAGGTGGTTGCCCTTTTCTCATCCCGGATCTCTCCCTGTGGTGCTCCCTCAGCCCGTCTCCCAGGCAGGCAAAGGACGTAAGTATTTAGTTCAAGTTCTTACTTTGTTCTTCTCATTGCAGTATCTAATCTCCTTCCAGAAATACACAACACAAAGTGACTGGCACCTGTCACATCTCCACACTTTCCTCCTCCACCCTGGGGAAGAAGTGTGTACAAAGGAGTATCTTGGCTTTGAGCCTGTTTATTTTAAGCTCGATTTTCTTAACACAGGACTTATGCATGTCATTTCCCCACCCCAGACACTACTAGACCATCTGCTCACTTTCAATCTAACTTGACAGAGGGACAACGGTCTTGAAGACCAGGTGTTATGACGAAGGCCAGGCAGAAGAGGGAGAGATGAGTGTCTCTCCGTCTCTCATCTCAGGAAGAATCTACAGCAGGATTTCATCCCTGTTCAGATGGTGGGACCTTGGCTCCAGGACACCAACTGTTGGTAAAGAAGACTTCATAGATCACCTTACTGAAGTCTGTAATGGCCCTTATTCCTGGGAAAACCCTGTCCACAGTTTACCACACAGGTGCATTCTTTCATCGCTGCCATGGACTGCCTCAGTTGAGCAGGGTCACTGTCTGTGGTCTTTATCCTGCTCCTCTAGCTCATCTGGTGTGGGTACATGGGCTTCCTCATGGGAAGCTGATGAGCAATTCCCTGGGAAGGTATTTCAGGGGTGATGGTGGCAAGCCATGCCATAGCATTCTGTGCCAGATGGTGTGCATGGATTGCTTTAACTTCACACTAGGGGTGTTGCATTGCTATAGGCGAGCCAAGAGGCCTGAGTTAACTGAGGTCACGTCACTGCTATGTAAAGTCGTTTGCTAATGAAAGAGGAGGATGTTGCTTCTAAGCACTGGTACACAGCTGGACATGGACAGCAAGCAGGAGAGAACTGCTATGGCTGAGGCTCCTGCCATGAGATGTACCTGCAGACAAAGGCACCGCATGTGGACGGATTTCTTTCAAAATACTGCCCTATGCCTGTCACCTCCATCCTACTTAGATCGCAGAGAAGATGAATACAACTGCAACCGTGTCTGAAGACCTAAGCAACTCACTCGGGAGGCTCAAGACCTAATTCCAAGTTTTTTTTCCCAACCCTAAGAAACAGAAACTTATTGTTTTAAGGTAAAGCTGAGGCACACAGCTAACGGCAGAGCTCCGAGTGCTTCTTCAGGAAGCCACCACCATGTGCTTTGTTTCTAGGTAGCCCTCAAAGCAAAAGTGCTGCGGTGGTAAGTGTGTGTCTTACTGCCAGTGTAGGACACAGCATGGGGACAACTCTCTCACGCCACAGTTTTGGCAGCTGGACCATAGCCAGTGCACAGCACACAGCGACCAGGAGCATCTCTAAGACGGCAGCCATCAATCAAGGCAACCCACACACCTCTGTTATCAGCTCCAAACAGTTTGACAGCAGGCGGAGGTTGCAGGATTGGGAGTAGTGGGGGGCTGCCTCCCCAACACCCCTCCTTGCCCGGCTGCAGCGGGGAGCGGCTGCGGTTCCTCCCCGGGCTGCCAGCAAAGACCTGCGGGACGAAACATAGCTAAATGTTTTCTCTCAGATGTGTTCTCCATTCCAGACATTACTTCTCTCAGGAAGGATTAATGAAGCATTTCATTTATTAAATGGGAGCATTTGGCTTCAGTGAACTCATCTAGTTGTTTACTATTTGCTTTTATGCACATTTGTTTTTGACAAATGTTTCTGGTTTAATCTGTACATTTGCTATAATCTCTTCTTTTACCTCAACATTTTTCAAAGTTAACAGCATTAATAAACATTTATATACCACATGCTGAACAAAAGCACCTGCCCACAAACACTATTTACTTAATTTGCTTAAGCCAGTGAGTTATTTATTTACCTGGCATCCAGCTAAAAGGGATAGCAGACAGCTTTCTAGCTTAACACAGTGTTGGCAAAAAGTATTGACTTAAAACTTATACATAATGCATTTGATAGGAGAGAAAAACAGCTCTCTGAAATAATTCTGAGCTCCCAAAGACACTTATTACCTTATCTCACATTTTTTGTCATTTATTTTCTGATTTTTTTATGTCTGGTTTTTTTGTGTGTAGAGCACGTAGATGGGGAAGGAAGTGTTTTTGAAACTCTAGCTGGTTTTAAAGAGCACTTAATATGTGGTTTGTTTTTTTTCTCGTGATGTTCCTAAGAGCTATTGAGAAGATGGGAAAGTGAATTTATTGGATATACTGGACTGTGAATACTTGCCCATGTTTTATTTTAAAAAGTACAGCTTGTACTGCTGATGTGAGTGGATTAAGAGGGGGGTTGAGATAATAACCGATTAGCTACCTTTGCACCCACCATTTGGTAGTTGCTTTGATTTAGGCTTTCCTATTTCTTTCACTGTCTTTCAAAATACATGAGTTTTATGAGGTTCAGGAACTTCAGATGTTTGGGATATCTGCCTGTTGTCTGGACTAAAAAATAATGTTCCTCTCAAGGAAGTAAAGTGTGGTCACCATATAGATGTGCTGATTATGAATCCTATATTAAATATTTAAGAAGAAATATAAAAAATGTGGGGGGGAGATAAAAAAATGAAAAGAAAGGTGGATGCTGTACAGTCAAGATGCTGAGGTGCTGGGGACAGAGGAGGTCCTAGAGGTGAGCTGCAGTAAAAAGCTACCTATGTTATTCAACAGGTGGCAACATCTTGCTCATCTGCAAAATAACATTCATCTCTGACGTTCTGATTGTTTCCGGCCCCGGCCATCAAGATTGTTCACGTCTTTTACGTTTCACATTCTTAAAAATGTCAGGAACTAATCAAGGACTCAAGAGCAAAGTTCAGGTCTGCTCTCTCCCAGCAAGATGCCTGTCAATGAGGTTAAAGTTTTACCCCTATTCTTTTCCCACTGCATGTCCTATTGCGGTGTGTATAGATTGGTCAAGCTCTTCTGAATCCTCCTGGTCACTACAGCTTTCCCTTTGGAGCTGCATCTTTCCATAAGGAAGGCACAGGAAGCCCAAAGTCAGCTCTCTGAATTACCCTGCTGTGTGTCTTTTCACACACGGGCTTTGTGGAGAGCACAAAAATACTTCAATTCATCTGCAGGGAAAAAGGCCTCTTCGCTAAAATGCCTTTTAACTATGTGTCTCATGTGGTTTGCCTCTCAGCAACAAAGTAGGAAACAGTCACTCTTCTTTCTTTTCTGTAATATTCTGTCTCCCAGGAAAATCAGAGAGGTTCCGTACTAGTCATGATAGAAACAGTCAAAAGACAGCTCTTGCCCAAAGAACTGGGCAGCAGAAGGATGGAGTGAGACCAGACAGGGGAAACAGCAGAAAGAAATAAAAAAAGATGGGGCAAGAGAGAGTTTCTTACCTGTTGCATGAGAACAGAGGGAGGACAGGTCAGAGGCAAGCTTTACACTCGTTGTAAGCCAAAAGATCAGAGCTGAACAGAAGTAACACACCAGCAAGCCCCGCGCAGGCTGGAAACCAGACCTTCTCCCTTGTCTATCACATTGTTGGCCAACAGGATGACAACCACCATCTGCTCCTTTTTTGGAAGAAAAAAGATCGTCTCTGCCATCTTCTCTGTTTCTCTGTTGGACAGCCACCTGGAAAGGCTGTGGGAGATGCTGCAGGAGTGGGCCTTCAGCCCCCGGCTGAGCAGGTGCTGTTGCTCCCAAGGCGCTGGGCACAGGCAGCGCGGGCACAGGCAGCGCGGGCAGCTGTGCCTCCTGGCAGCGGTTCGGAGACCCTCGGGGCGTGATGCCAGGGCCTGGCCATCCTCCCTAGGTCTTAGGGAGTGACAAAGATTTAGGCACCCACATCACTTTCATCTGGCCTCAGATCAGTGAAAGAGTGAGCTGGATCAAACACTGCGGGTGTGTTGATGCACTGTGTGCATCAGACAAATTGCCTATGCCCACCTTCGAATTTGTCACCTAATTCCATGACATCTGGAGAACTGGGAATGGTTTTTGTGTCAAAAGTGAATTTATCAAGACATGCTAATTCTTTTTTCAGACAGAAATTGGCCTAATCAGACTAAAGCCTTAAAAAATTGCAGTTGTGTTTCTTTTCAATTTTTTTGACCCAGCATATTCCAAATTTCATTACAGAATGGCATTTACATTCCAAAGGTGACTTAAGGTTTAAAAAAAAACCCTTAAAGGATTCAGTCCTCCAAAATGAAATGATTGGTTTCCCATCAGATTAATTGTTATTTACACAATTCTGTATCCAAGTTTTGCTGATGACTCTTGAACACGGACTGTACTGGCTGTCACCTGCCAGAGGAAAGATTTCCATAATGATCTGATTCCCTCACACCAACAATTTTACAGTTGAAATTCCAGCATTGAGGATGATTTTAAGTAGCTTATATTTTCCCCCAGCAGGGGCCTTAAACCAGAACTGCCCTCATCTGAGAGTGAGCTTCTGAAATATTTGCTCTCCGAACTCTTTTTATGAAAATGTCTCCCCATTTTAAATTAAACTTTGTTTCAAGTGGAGATTAGGACACTCTTTTAAAAATGCGTTGGTTTGTTTTAACAAACTGTGCCATCTGGCAAGGGAATATGTCCCTGTCACTGTGCTTTTAGCTTAATTACATTAGAAGCTTTCCCAGTATCTAAGACCACGGCTGGGTTGTATATTAATCTGTGTATATTAATTAACTGCAAAGCTTTAAACATATATCTCAATATCATGGTAATAATTTCTGAAGATCATAAATGTGCGTTTGGGTGAATGGATGTATAATAAGTTACTTTATGCTGACATCAAGTGGTGTCTCTTTGGTCAAAATGCACGAGCAGAGCTGTCGTATGCTGTAACTGATTCGGTGCTGGCACGACAGCAAAATACTTGTGTTCCCAGCCTAACTGAGGCAGCGCTGAAAACTCACTGCGTGCAAAAGGGCCACCACTCATCTGTCCAGCAAAACGGTGACTCCAGAGCTGATGCAGTGGTGTGGTTGACACGCCTGAGGGACAGAATGCCATCCAGAGGAACCTGGACAAGCTCGAGGAATGGGCCCGTGGGAACCTCATGAGGTTCAACAAAGACAAGCGTAGGGTCCTGCACCTGGGTCAGGGCAACCCCTGGTATCAATACAGGCTGGGGGATGAAGGGATTGAGAGCAGCCCTGCCAAGAAGGACTTGGGGGTACTGGTGGATGAAAAGCTGGACAGGAGCCAGCAATGTGCGCTCGCAGCCCAGGCGGCCAACCATATTCTGGGCTGCATCCAAAACAGCGTGGCCAGCAGGTTGAGGGAGGGGATTCTGCCCCTCTCACTCCACTTTGCTGAGACCCCACCGGGAGTCCTGCATCCAGCTCTGGAGCCCTCAGCCTGAGGAAGACATGGACCTGTTGGAGTGGGTCCAGAGGAGGGCCACAAACATGATGAGGGGGATGGAACACCTCCCCTATGAGGACAGCCTGCGAGAGTCGGGGTTATTCAGCCTGGAGAAGGCTCTGGGGAGACCTTATTGCAGCCTTTCAGTACTCAAAGGGGGCTTATAAGAAAGATGAGGACAGACTTTTTAGCAGGGCCTGTAGCAATAGGACAAGGGGTAGTGGTTTTGAACTAAAAGAGGGTAGATTCAGACTAGATCTAAGGAAGAAATGTTTCACCATGAGGGTGGTGAAACATTGGCCGAGGTTGCCCGGAGAGGTGGTAGATGTCCCATCCCTGGAAACCTTCAAGGTCATGTTGGACGAGGCTCTGAGCAACCTCATCTAGTTGAAGTTCATAGAATCTTTGGGTTGGAAGGGACCTTTAAAGGCCATCTAGTCCAACTCCCTTGCAATGAGCAGGGACATCTTCAACTAGGTCAGGTTGCTCAGAGCAATGTTGCTGCTCATTGCAGGAGGGGCTGGACTAGATGACCTTAAAAGGTCCCTCCAACAAAAAATATTCTATGATTCCATGATTCCCCTTCCCTTTCCAGCACCATACTGGTGTTTCATGCCCTTTCCAAGGTTAACCAGACCCAGCAGTTGGCAATGGTGGTCTGAGGAGGATATTCCCCATGCTTGTAGGTTGCTCCCCTGCACAGCCCTTGGGGAACGACCTCGCTGTGCCCCCCATGCCAGGGTGGCTGTACCTGACCGAGGTAGGTTGGGAGGGAGGCCAACTTCAACCTGCCCTGAGCAATGTTGACGCCTATTTGCATCCCTCGGTTTACACTTCTGCTGCCAAAACCATGCCCCTAGCAAAGGGGATCAGAGGAAAATGAAGGATGGAGTTGTGCTACCTCTGTGCCCACATTGCCATGTAGCTGTGCAGCACAGGTGGCCTTGGGACTTGGATTCAGGGGATGGGCTCATGTTGAGGCCCAGCCACTCACTTCAGATCATGATGAAGTTGTCATTGTTCCTTGGATGGAGAAATAGGACATGCTTGAATTTTCCATGTAGGCTTCATTTGATCAGAAGAAATTGGGTCCACTGTACCATCTTCTAAATGGCTCATTAAGCATATCACCCACATCACTCTGTCTCTCTTGCAATTTAAAAAGACTTTTTCTTCTACTTTCCTGAACTTTTAGACCAGGCTGGAGAAGCAGATGTCTTGCAGCACAGCGATGAAAGTGTAGGAGCAGTGTGGGGCGTCCGCATCTGCTGTGCTGCTCCTGCACCTCTGACTGTCCCTGCAAAATCCCACCACCGCAGGTGGTTCGGTGGGCATGAGGACAACCTGGCAATACAAACCAGACAACCAGTGCCTCGCAGAAACACACTCCCTGCTTCTTTTTTTTTTCCCCTCAACACGATTTGTCTGCATCTGGAGAGATTGGGCTGGGGCAGGTAGAGGTGGTTAATGAGGGTCCTCTCATAATTGGCAGGTTTCCTTGCACTCGGTCTCAGCTGCGAAGTGGGCATGAGGGCTCGGAGCCCCGTGGAGGGTGACACAATGTGCTCAGCTGGAGGGAAACAGCTCGCTGGAAGCCGTGACTCAAGCGGCCCTCGGCACGCACAGACTCGCTGAGCCACCCTGCATTCATCCAGCCTTGTTAAGGCCCAACATAAAAATAAAATCATTCATCATCCGTGATTAAATTAGTGCCCCTATAAAATTTTAATATGCCTTCCGAAAATTAGCCACGCTCAGAAAGCGCTCTCCTAAATATTTCATCAAAAGCTTCCCACGGCAGTGGCCACACAGCAAATCTTTTTTATTTACAAGGACAATGTTTTAGTTCAATTGCGGTGTTTAAAGACAATGCAAGTTCTCTGCTAAATTGCCTCTCGTGCGGTGGCTTGCACCGCGTCCCACCCCTGCTTCCCAACGAACGTTTGTGCAGTGTGCCTCATTGTGTTTCGAAACACACATCATTTCCTATGCAAAGATTCATAATTTGGGGAAGTTATTTTAAGTAGCCTGAACAAGACACTGTGGGAGCAGCACAGGGGTGATTAAAGGCATTTGTGCGTTGCACAATGCTGTTACTGAGGCACCTCAGGCAGTCACTCCCTTTGCAGCAGAGACTACGTAGGAGGAAATAATTCCTCTCTGTGTGCTGTAACGATCGGGATTCGTGGCTTAAAACCAGGATAAGGTCTATGGTGCAACTCAGTGTAAAGAGGAGCATAAAGTTATTAGTGCGGGAGTACAATTGTTATCATTAGTACTATTTGTTAAGAGTCAATTATATTCTAGGCTTAACCCAAGTCATGAAACAACAGCTCCTGCCCTGAACTGTTTACAGACTTGGCTAATACGTGGTCTCTGGCAGGTTGGCCGCTGGGTCTCCTTCTCCTTCCGGTGGTGGGGTTTGCTCCGCTTGGCGCTAACGGCCGAACACCGACCGAGCCACACGTGTGCTACGGCTCTCGCTAGGGAGAAGTCACCTCTGCAGCAAGTATTTGGTGAGAAAAAGCAGGGATTTGGAGCCGGGGCTTTCACACACTGGGTGAATGCCATCAGAAGCAAATTACGGGGGCAAATTTAAAACAAGGATGTCAGTTTTCTTATCAAATTGTAAAGAATTTTAAATTCACCCTCACGTGGAAAGGAAATTGTGGTATTATTTATTTCTAGTGATTAGTGAGGACTCTGAATTGGAGAGCAAAACTTGATATGCCTTTACACAGGGCACAGGAACAACATCTTAGGGCTCTTTGTAACACTGGTAACAGCAACCAACACCAGTTTTTCTGAAACCAGGATATTCCCCGGGGTGCTGCCTTGTGTTCCAAACCTCTGAAGAGCTAGTTATTCCTTCAGGAGTGACTTTGAAATCTCAAACACTTTGACGCTTTTTCCTTCCTAAAATTAATAAAAATATGGCTCCTTTCCTGAAGAAAAAAATCTGTCTCCTAAAAGCTTTGTTATTTGTTACACTCAGGAAAATACAAGTGCTCTCTGATTCATTTTTTCTCTGAGGAACTCAGTTATAGAGCTCCGATAATGAGAGGAACTTTTCAATCTTTTAATATAAATAGATGGGTTTCTTAGGCTCAAGACACCAACCAATCCTTCAACAGACATCCCCGCTGCCAGCTTTACAGGAAAGAAGGCTTCTCAGTTAAAAGGCAAAACCATATTAGCATACATGACACGTGCAGCAATTGCATTTTTAAATGAGGTTAATGTGTGCTCAGCAGTAGGATGAAAAAGCCATTTTGCAGTCTCCCATTTTCTTATTCTTCTGAAAGTCCTCTCAGGCTACCACAGTTTCTCCTCCTCATCTTCAGAAGGGGCTTCAGGCAAGATGCGCCATAGCTAAGAAGAGAGAAACCAAATGCTGCTTTACTGTTGACAAGTCTTGGTTGCCCCATTAGATGTGGGTCTACCTAGGGGACTTGGGCTTACCCAGAGACATACCCCACCACTCGGCCATGTGCACGTGCAATGAGCCCAATGCCTCATCTCACCTGGGCAGTTCACACAGCTGCTGCGAGGCCAGGTACCATATAGCTTTCCAAAAGCGATGCCACACCGATGGATGTTGGTGAAACCATGGAGGAGGGTGATGGGCCACAGGTTCAGAGGAACTAGAAACACCACTGTGTGCTGATGCAGAAAAAAAATCACTTTTGGGTGGTGTTATATAAAAAGAGCACAGCAGCAATAACTCTGACAAAAGAGAAAGCTTTAGGGAGCTACTGAGACAGGTTCTGTGAGGATTCATAACCCAAGAAACAGAACAGACCTTTCATCAGAAGGAAAAACAAAGTGCAAAGGCTTTGTGAAGCTCTGATAGCGCTGCTTAGAGATGATGTGCTGTAGAGAGGCTGTGGCTGCAGAACATCCTCACCACTCAAGCTGTTCCCATTTGTGCACCAGAAATGAAGAGGACAAAAGTAATAGTGTAAAATACTGCAGAATAGGTCATTCCATTTCTGAGTATGCTGAAACAGAAAATGCCGAATGAGGAGTGGTTCCTAGTCATCAGAAAGCTTACTAACCCAGAGGTAGTAGGAATGATTGATCTCATAACCAGAATAGTTGTGTCTTTGAAGTTACATGAACACAGTGGGATTCAGCCACGAAGGGTATGTGTCATCAGACAGACACTCGATTTGGAGATCTGCACCCCATCATGCATTGATGATGCAAGTAAAATGTTTCAGATTCCCCAAGCACTTACTGTTTCCCTGGCTAACTGACCAGCCTGCTGCAGATAACCAGGTGCTGACAGCTGAATTAAGAGCAGCGAACAGCCTGGCCTCCGGGCAGACCCCGTGGTGAGGGAAGAAACCTCCATGTATGAGATCGGCATGAGTTAACTCCTCGGTGCTCAGAGCTGAAGCAAGATTTGATCAATATGCCTTCTTCAGGCAGACACTTCTGTATAATTTCAGCAGCATAGGAAGAAGACTAAGCTCATTAGCTAGGCTAAAACAACTGACAAGCTCCTCTGCCAGGGTGTAGTCACACCCTGTGCAGTTACACACACAAGAAAAATCATTTGTCAAAGTACGTTTAGATGCCATGTGCTTTGAAGTCATCAGCAGTTAGTGTGGATCTTATTCAAATCCTAGATAAGCTGGGACACTGCATACTTTGTTCAACTGCTGAAGAAACTGATAAGGCCCTTTTCCTCCAGAAGTTAAAATGAGCCTCAAACCAAGATGTTCTCCTGCCAGTAAAGATTCACCCCTCACACATTATTCTTATTTGGGGAAACATTAACAGACAAGTGAAAAAAGATTTTTTGTATCATGTGAGTGGAATTACCCATCAGTCTGCTTTCCCTGGATCACAGCAAGATGTCTGGACATCTACCATGTGTGACATGATGAAGAGTCTGGTGTGGACCTGCCATATTTAAACACCAAAATGAACTCACATGAGATGCTGTTGAATCAAACTGACAGCAATGTCTTGGAGACCTTGTAGACCTGGCTACGATCAAGTCGTCTTAACAAAAATGTCTGCACTCAAAGAGATGATGCAAACCAGCCATCGCAGACCCTGCAAATACAGTACTTCCCAAAGCACTTTTGGGGTTGACCCAGCTCTTCAGCAGGAATGACACAGAAAGATATCATGTGTTTCAAAACCTTATTTTCAGGGTGTTGGCCAGCTTAAACCAACCCAGTGCTCGACTGCTGTTGTCCGGGATTTCCTCCTTCTCTGCCCCACTCAGGTTTGTGTGGATAAAAATTAATCGCACTGAAACCCTGGTAGATCAGAGAGGCAGATGAGCCCCATGCGCCAGCTCAGCCAGCTGAGCAGGGAGGGCTGAACACTGAGCAAGGAGCACAGCTCAGCCCAGGCCGGCGTCAGCTGCCGTCAATGCCTCCAAGCAGGACCTTTGCATCCTTCTGCCTGCCACTTCCAACGTTTCCAAGGCTCAGGTGTTGGACCACTATGGGTAGGATGCAGTAGCCTTGCCCAAGAGCTATCCAACGGATGAGGAAAGAGCATCGTTTTAACTGTGCAGTAGAGCTCCACAAGGTTTCTTAAGAACCCCCCTTGCACTAGCATGAAAAGCATTACTTTGGCTACGGGATAATTATCCTGTTATTGCTTGCTGGAAGAAGTGTTCAAGTATTTCAGCAATGTTTGTGACAACATCTGCCAGGCACAATTCAACTCAATCCCTTTTAATGATTCATTTTCATGAATTATACATCTATTTTAAGTGCACTGCAGTTACTTGAGAGGTAATAGCAATGAAAGCTTAACATTTTGGATTTCTTACACTGGCATGGTAAGCATGGGATGCCGACCATTGCAGGCACCCAGGGTAAGTGCCTTACCAGAGCTCTAATATGCTTTCTCGGGAAATGATCCAGATTATTTATGGTATAATTAAAGGTATGGTATAATTATTTTGTAATTCTTCACTTGCAGTAAGAATCTCCTTTTGATTAGTAAATATGTAATGCTTAAGTGCTATTATGTAAAAATATATTTATGATCAGACAGAGGGAGTGTCATCTTTAAGTACAAAATTACAAGTCTATAATTATAGGAAAAGCTATGTAGGCAATGTCTAGAGACACAGAACGTCTTCAAACAACATCACTCTCATTCGCGCTCTCAGGGGGCACAAACACCTGAAGTGTGTACCTTTGAGTGCCTGGCAAAGCGCCGCGTGCCCATCAGGTGCTGGGGATGGCCTGCGGCACAGGAATGTGGTTCAGCTCCCCGTGATGTCCATCCTCTCCACCAGTCCAGCCCCTGATTTAACTTGGAGCTGCTACCTGGTCCCAAGCCAGAAGAGAGCAGAGAAGTGCGTACAAGTCACCTCCCCTTCTGCTCTTCTCAGTAGCACTGGCTGGAAATTAAACTGTGAAATGGGCTTAAAACAGAACACCAGAAAGTGAGGACATGTCTTCTAGGAGAGCTTGCCTTGCAGATCATGCAGTGATTTACGTTTTACACCAAGGAAACAAAATTGGTGAAAACTGCTTCTTCTCGAGGCAGGTCACATTTCAGAGCAACTTTGCCCTCCTTCTAGAGAGCCATAAATCATCGCAGGGCACACAAAACAGTAGACAACCAAGGTCTGGCTGTTTTGTTTAAATTCTCAGGGTCACATTTTTTTCCTCTGCAAGGTGGGTGTTGAAGGTGAGCCTTAAAGCACGGGACAGATAGCTGAGATAAAAATGTGAGGTGCCAGACAGTCCTTCACCATATGACACCGAAATGCTTCTCTGCTCCCTTTTGCTGCACACACTTTTGTACTTGTTTAGTGTGTGCTATTAGCATAGCTGTACAGTAACCTACTTCAGCCATTTAGACCTGAAAATTGGACTTCAGACACTTTTAAAAAAATAACATTCAAATGCTGAAACATAGGCATGAGAGGATTTCCGGATAAAAGACACTAGCTGCTCTCCTAAGCCTTCTAGAGATTTGTGACACTTCTCTTTAACATTTTGCCCATCCAGCCCTGCTGTTTGCAAGGCAGCAGGGATAAAGGCCGTAAATAAAGTCCATGGTGTGTGGTCTGCATTTTGAGCTGGAAGCTATTGCACTGGCTCAAAGAATCATTCCAACTTCTCTAGATAATATTGCAGAGCACCGTGTGTGTGACTAATGGTAACAAATATGCTCACTCCCCTGATTTTGTAGAGCACAGAATTTATGTGAGCCTTCACGTAGAATTGCAAATGATTGATTTCTATGCAAACTTTCTAACTGGGCTTCTCCAATTAGTCCTGAAGGAGGTATCGAATATTTGTTCTTGTGTCACAAGTGATCAGTCCAGATATAAAATTTTCAAATCTTCATTGAGAATAAATTCTTATTTACTGTCTACTTTTCAAGGCTTATCTAGCAGAGCTGCTCTGCAGGTTCTGAAGATTAAACCTCACTTAAAGTGAAGCAAGGCACTGCAGAAATGCCACTCTGAGGGGGATGCCTGAAGTACAGCTGGAGATGTGTGTTCCCAGCAACGAACAGTTGAGATTGCTTTTTTGTAGTCCAGCCTTTTGCAAAAAACTTGGCCTTTGCTTTTATACCCATCATATAAGACACTTCCCAAGTAATGGGCATTAGACCAAATATCCAATAAATATTTAAAATGAAGTCAAGCAGCCGTGTCAAAGCGTGGGCAGGAGAAGCAGCCACCACAGGAGCAGAAGCAGCACCTCTACCCCAGCAGAGCCATGAGAACAGAGGACGACCAGGGGAGTCAAGGGCTTTATCTGTGGCAGATCTCCCCCAGCCGAGGCTGCAAAGGTGCTGCAATAAATTCCTGTTGCCTGCCTGCATCTCTCCTTAAGGAGAAATCTGTAGCACTGCAGCTCTCTGCACATCGGTGCCAGGAAGGTTCTCACCCTCATCACCTGGTCCTCCGCCAGCCAAAACGGGCATCGTCCACTGCGCTCGAGTGCGTGATGAAGTGACCCCAGCAGCTCTGGGGAGGGGTTGTATGGTCCGACCTTCCCAACTACCTACTGCAGTTCCCTGGTGTCTTGCTGGAGCTGGGGAAGAGCATTACTTCATCATCTGAAACGCCAAGCAAATATGCTTTCATTTGATTCAGTGTTGATCGTAATATTGATTAAAGTTGGAAGATAGCCTGTGCTTCTCTGTGCATACAGGCAAGACGTATTTGGATGAAGAGGAGTCATTTGCAGCTACCCAGGGGAGAATAATTCTAGCTATAAGTGATGCTCACAAAAGTACATTACCTGGCATTATAGACAAAGGGGATAAATTAATATCATGATTACCTTTTTTAAAACTAATAAGTTATCCAGGGCTTGCAGTGAGGATTCCTTTATGCACAGTCAGTGCAAATGAGCTGAGAGATATACAGTCCTTGGCCAAGTACTTATGGATAAGGAACATCCCTGAAGTCTAGTCTAGCCTTAACAGGTTGGTGGTTTTTTCATTTTTTTTCTTTCTAGGTCTATATTTAGGAGTATGTAAGAAGCAGAACTGAATTCTCTTGCTCTCATTTTAAGCGAGAACAAATTTGGTGTACTTGATATATGTTAATACAAGGCTCTGGAAATGATGGGTGGATGAGAGACAGGTTTCTCCCACATAATATTAACAAGCAAAACAAGTACATTCTCAGTACTGATCTTACGGAAATGCAAATTAACTCTGACATTGCAGCTATAAATTCTGAAGTGGTTTCCACCACACATTTTCACAACTTTTTTAAGGTGGTTTAAGGAAACAGAGAGAACTTTAAGGGTTATTATACCCTACAAGATGGTTAAAGACTCATATTTGTCTGGGTGCAGGAATGGCACCATATGGTAGAGGTTATCCTTTCTTCCAAGGGAGGATTAAGGTGAAAGTTAAAGTTGTTGGTTATTGCCTACCTGTTTTACCAACTAGCAGACACATTTGGACCTCATCAGTACTGAGGCTGATCCTGGTGAATTTAACTTGATTTTAGGTAAGTTAAAATGATGTGAGTGCCAAGTCAGTCTCAGCACACAGATTCTTCCAGGTGGGTTCAGCCTGGCTGGGAAAAGAGAGGGTTGTCAATAACATTTAGAGACATGAGGTGGGATTCATCCCACTCCATTCAAGCTTCAGAAGCTGTGAGGGCATGTCTGTATTGCCAAAGCAGCTCTAATTCCTGGCTCTGAAACCAGACGATGCAGATTGTCTCAATTCGTCTGCTTGGGGCCAGGTCCTTCCGGGGGTACATCAGTTCCATGTCACTCCAAACCCTGAGCCTCTGCTGGAACTCAGTGTGACACACCTGTGGACCTAAAACCATCATAATTCTTTTGTGTTTGTGGGGTCTTTTCAGCTCAAAGGCTCTGAAATAACATGAGGGCTGCGCTGCGCCTGCCACGTTTGCATTGCTATAAGCCAGCACCGTTGCGTGCTACAGGGTGCCATGAGACATGCAGGAGGTTGGAGGTTGCTTCACTCAGGTAGCACTGGAGAAGACAGGAGGGTAGCAGGAGTCAGACCGGCTGCAGTCTTGTTCCCTCTGCCAACAGGAAGCTGTTCCTGCTATTTGGCAACCACATCCAGGTTGTCCAGGAATGAGCTGGCAGGGCCACCCAAAGCAGAGCCAGGGAGCAAGCCAGCAGGTTAAGGAACGCAGCTGATGGGGATCCTTTTCCTGGCCCTCTTTTATTTAGTAGTGCAGACATATCTTCAAGTCACATCGTTGTTGATAAACTCCACGGTGCCAGGGAACATCCCCAGGTGTGGAAGTGTGGCTGCTCCAACATACTTAAGTTGTTAAGTTCAAAGTGTTAAGTTTCTAATAGCTTTTAAGTTTGCAATTCCTTTTAAAGTTGTAAAATAATCAACTATATATGTGTGCATATATATAGGTACATAATTACAAAGAGTTTATAGATACGTGCATATACATGCACACATCTGCACTGTTGTTGTTATCGTGGGTAGGTAAGCATCTGAGTAAGCACTTACAAAGCAGATTGTAGAATACCCAATTGGCAAGCACGTGATCTACCAAAATGCTTGAATGTCTTCCAGCTTCTTTTAGATCACATGCAAAGAAAAACATAAAGCAGCTCTGTGCGCTGAAAGAAACAACAGATTTTGTTACTTACTATATGTTGAGTACTGACAGTGTGCTCACCTCTGAAAACCTCCAAGAATCTTACCAACGAAGGGCTGCAATCAGATCCCAACACACTATATGGGAAATGAGTCACAGGGCTAAGCAGCATTAAGACACCATCTTGAATGTAATTGCTTTTTAATATGAGGAGTACTAAGCATCATTATCTCTTGTCTTCTGTGTTTCTTTGTTAGTATTCACCTGTTCTTCGCAGCTTGTTTCTCTGATGCAATTTTTTGAGCAGTAACTAAGACTTCAAAATGAGTGCACGCTTTAGAAACAAAGTAAGCAAATGGCGTATTCGTACAGATTTCATTTGCCTTTAAATATGCGGAATTGTTCAACATGGTCTTTTTACAGATCAGCATGGGGTACGTCTCCTGTTTATTTTGGTTTATTAATTAGTCTCATACATTCTTCCGGAAATCAAGATACACAGTCATCTGATTTTTGATGTCAGACAAAGTCTGAAAAAAACCTCAGATATTTCCTTAGTTCATTTCTCTTAATTTAAATGAAATGCAATTTAAATAGCATCTGAAATAAAGGTATGCAATTGGCTGGGTGTAGGTCATGATTCATAAGCCTTTCATAAACAGCAGGGAAATAATAGCTATTCTGACTGCTATTGCATATATTTTTGGCTTTAAAAACCCATCTACCATGTCAGTTAATAGAAACTATTTGAGCCAAAAATAACTGTCACTTTTTCATTTTTAATTACTGCATCTGTTATCCCATTTAATCTTGGTATAATAAGACAATGGGACATTACCAAAAATAACCCCACAAATTATTTCCAGGCTCATGAAGGAACTGCCAGTGCATGGCAAGAACGTAGGCCCACAGAAGGGCTTGCAGCGGTAAACAATGCTTTTTCGTGTGCATTAAGGTTTCTAGCGAATTACCAGACGCTTCTCCGACTACACGTGCCTTGCTGGCACCCCTAATTTGAGGCAGTCACCGGCACTCTCTGTCCCGCGAGGGCAGGTGGCAGAGGAGCTGGTGGTGTGCCTGGGCAGGTTACGATGGCAGGCCCACGGCGCTGGCACCCTCCGCTAACCAGAGGCACTAACGGCACTGACGGGATTGCCCGGCCCTTGCCCGGCTCTCCAGCACGTAACGGTTGCCTTTTTGGAAGGGGTCGTATCCCGAAGTGCAAAAGGCCCGCTCAGATGCTGCTGCGTTGCAGGTACATGGAGACAGGCTGGAAAGGCTGATGGTCCGGCAGGCACCGCCAAGAGTCCAACCGCTCCCAGAGTCCAACCAGCCACTGACCACAAAAAGGTGCCGGCAATGGTCCCCCTTCTCCAATCTGCTGTGGGAGAGCCCCAGGAGAACTGGCAGAGACGGAGAGAGAAACGCAAACCCTTGGTTTTGGGTTGGCATCACAGCCACATCTAGCAGCCCGTGGAAAGGCAACACTGAAATGCTATAGGTGAAAGCACAGCATAAACATGCCTCACCACAAGCAGACAGACTGTATAGGGTGTCCTGTCCGTGGTCGAGTTGGTGGTGAAAACAAGTGGCATAGTTTTAGCACAGGGCTAGGCTGGAGAGAGAAGAATTCACAACAAAAAGCATCAGTTCAGCAGGCTCCTCTGATTTCTCTACAATGCTGTTATTGAAGCTCTTTCTGTTCAAGGAAAATTTAGGAAACCTTTTCCTTTGGTTTTCAGCACATGAAGACACAGCAGAGTACAGGGGAAGGGTAATAGCTGTCTTTCCTGGTAACTTGAAATGTATTTTGACAGAGCAACTAGAAAGAGTATTGTAAAATTTTCTAAGCACAGTTTAGATTTATCAGTAGTTGCTGGGTCCTCCTTGGGTTTTTATGTCATTTTAAATGAAAAAATTCCTAGAATAATTTATGGCACTTTTTGTTTTCATCTGCCTTGGGTTTTTTTCAAGTTAATAAAATCAACCTGCATATCTTGGTAATTGTGCTTACAGAAAGCTAGGCAATAGATTCAGTTTTCTAGCTTAATATTGTAAGATTGCTGTCTTCAATTGCTCATTATCCATCCTAAGCATTTTCTTTTTGCTGGAAACTTCAAATAAGTTCACAGATTTATCTGCACATATCAAATATATAAGATAAAATGTTTATTCTCCCTCCTGTTAGGATAACAAACTCTGTGGGGAATGCTGGAAGCTGGTTTTTGAGATGTAGCAGAGCAGAAGCAACGTGGGGGGGGCGAAAAAACAAAACATCGAGAGCATGGCGAGGGCGAGAGACTGAGCTTCCATCAAATAATTGGCTCCCAGGAGCAAAACAAACAAACAAACAAACAAACAAACAAACCACAAAAAAAAACCCCACCAAAAACCAGAACACTCTTGCTGACAATTTTAGTGCTAAAAGCTTTGAGAGAGTTGTGCCTTCATATAGCCTTGATGTAGGTCCCTGTGTGCTGAAGCCAGATGAATTATATGGCCATATTCTTCACATGAGCAACACAGCTGTATCTCTTGCCAAGTAGTGAAATGTAATAAGTTGATGGTGGATTTGAACGGGCTGCTGTAAGGTGGCAACATCACAAGAAAATAAAACATCCAGCAGCAACCAAGGCTAGTATGTCTGACCCAATCTTGTTTTTACAAACGTTCTCCAAAAATTCTTGTCTTGATTTACAGCAATTTGAAAGCTGCATTTTCTATTCATCAAATGAAATTATCAGAAGGAAACTACTTCAGATAAATACATCACTTGAAATGCTGATGAGTGCATTTCTGGCATTCAGGGAGCATTTCAATCAGCAGTGAAAAATATACCCCTTTTGGGTATATTACAGGAGAGATTACAAAACTCCTCTACCATGTCATACTAAGAAGACAACTAATATATACTGGATCATCTTTGAGAGCATCAGAAATGTTATGGACTGGAGATTAACTGGAAAAATGTATTTAATAAATGCTAGAGGCTGTGTCTTTTTCAACATAGCATCTTTAAAAAAATGAAGATGCATTATGGAAACAAGATGCTCAAAAAACTCATTAGTTTTGAGCTAAATTGATCACCTGCTACACCATACAGTAGATGACTGGAACTACACCATGGCCCACGTTCTGGCCCCCTGGAAGCTTAGGGAAGTTATGCAATTGTTCAGTGAACCAGGAAAAACCCTCATTTTCTTGTTCAGGCAAAGCTGTGACAGGGTTGGAGACCAGCACCCTACAGCATCGCTGGGGCAGGGGCTGGTGGCCCTGGGCTGGGGAGAAATGGGGTCCTGGGCCATGAGCAGGGTGTGGGGAGGCCCCAGCGGAGCAGGCAAGGACATGGGTGCCCTCAGGACTGTGATACATACTCAAAGTCCCTGCCTGTCACCACAAGATTATAAAAACAGGGTAGAAAACATGACCTTCTGCCTTTACCACATAGTAAGCAGTGCCCGCCCTTACTTGCAGGACATGAGGAAGCACAGAGGATTATAGAGGGTTTTGCAGCGATGCTACCAGGCTACCTCTATTTTCCTTCACTAGGTGATCACTTTCAAAGTTACTACATTTCATTCATGCATCTTCACAATTCTGTTCCTGCCTAAGTCCGCTCTTCCGCGTGTCCCGCTGTTTCCTTTCTTCCTTACAGCTGGACTATTTGATCCATTACTCTGACAGTTCAAACTAGAGGGTCCTTTGTAGCATCTGAGTTGAAAGCATGCCTGCTAACACAAAAAGGCTTTGCCAGGCTTTATCCATCCCTGCAAGTTGTTATTTTTTCTTCTTTGCTTGCTAGTCTATTTAAGAAGGATTTTTCATCTGTTGCTTTTCCAGAGCTGCGTAACAGTTACTAACCCTACCCCATTTCCTACCTGGAGAAACAAGAAGACTTGAAAGCCACGAATTGCTTCCGTGGCCTTTGGGGGGAGACCAGAGAGCCCAGGCAGATGGGTCCTTCTGCTACAAGACAGTTTCTCACGACATTGACGATGGCTCTGGGAGAAGCCAAAGCTTAGAAAAGAGAAGCCTTAATAAACAGCAGAGAAAGCAGGGAATTCTTGATGTAATGAAATCACTGATTTCATTAACAGGTATTTTTCTTGGTGACATTTCCCACATGTTGCCAATGTGAAATAAATTAGAATAGATTTTTTTTTTTTTAAACTAACTAATGGTCTGAGGCATAAGAAATTAATTTTTACTTTAAAATGATTAAAGAAATCCTTCTGCACTCAAAAGCTCAAATACCCATTAAAACAGTAAACTCCTGTTGTATCCTTACCAAGGACCTACAGTATAAATATTCTGTTTACTTAAAGGTTGGCATTTATTTTGCCAGGAGCAGGGCTATGGCGGACATAAGTATATTGCCTATTACCATGTCTGTCGTAGTGGAACAACACTGAATGGTGCAAACATTAGACGCATACAGTATATATGCAATAGGACAAGGGTAATGTCGTTAAACTAAAAGAGGGTAGATTTAGACTAGATCTAAGGAAGAAATTTTTCACAATGAGGTTGGTGAAACACTCGTCCAGGTTGCCCAGAGAGGTGGTAGATGCCCCATCACTGGAAACCTTCAAGGTCAGGTTGGACGGGGCTCTGAGCAACCTGATCTAGTGGAAGATGTCCCTGCTCATTGCAGTGGGGTTGGACTAGGTGACCTTTAAAGGTCCCTTCCAACCCAAACTATTCTATGATTCTGTGATTCTATGATTCTATTATTCTGTTTTCTGGTCTTTTCACTTCATCAGATTCTACATGCATTTTGTCGCAAATGAGTAACACTTGCTAGACTGGGTGAGTCCAGAAATATAGATGTCCTACTTTCTGCATTATGCTTCTTCCCACCTGCAATTTTTCTTTGCTTTCTTTTTTTTTTTAATGAGTTTGACTGATTGCCATTTTGGCTCGTGGCTGTGAAAGTACAAGCGTGTTTTCCCTCCAAGCCAATGTCACTGCTCACCCAACCAGCCAGATCATCTGTAGTGAATCAGTGCGATCACACCACAAGTGTTTGCACAAATCACACTGTTCTCACCAGCAGTTAACAGCAAGAGAAAGATGAAAGGCAGCTTTGAAGTGTCTTATTATGGGCTGAGCTGATGGACAAAGTTTTTGACAAAATTTTTCATTTTCTCAGAAAATGATGATTGTTGAAACTTCAAACTTCTTTTTCATGACATCGCAGAGAAGTTCCACATATTACAAGGTGTGATAGCTCCAGTAAAAGAGCTTTATAATACTACTGTTAACATAAAATAATTTAAATGGTGGTGGTATGAGATTTAAATCAGGTTTTAGAGACAGCCAGACTACAGTGCCCTTGGACTGAATGACTCCATTTGAATGCGAAGACACATCTTCCTGGTCATCTGGTCTTTACATATTTTAACAAAAGATTGCTTTCAGAGTTTAGGTAGAAGAGAAGGAAATTAAAGGCAATAAAATGAGAGGTGGAAAGGCAATACAAGGAAAGGACTGACTATCAAAATGCTGATTGTCAGTCCATGCAAGTGTATCAATATGAGTCCAATTGTTGATTTTTCAGGCCAGTAGGTCAAATCAAGTTAAATTATTCCACCTTGTTGCGTGTCCCAGAACTAAATCCAAAGATAATTTTACAATTCCTTGGACAGATCCCATAGAAGTTTTTTGAATTTGTTCTAACACAAGGCACTTACTAAAAGGTCTATGAAATCTTCACATTCTGTACAAACATGCTTAAAGGAACTCTTTTCTTCTGCAGAAACATGCTTGTAGTCTCAGATTCCCGCTGACTTGTCCAAACAGTACTCGTAAAAATAAAATTCAGCAAAACTTGGAACTAGTCAAGCATGGGATGAAAACTTTGGTAGCCGGTAGCTACTCAGGTTGTCACTGAAAGCCCCAAGTGGCCCAAGCACCTGTGGGTCTTTGGGAGAAAATTCACCATAGGGACCAGAACGCAGTAATGGGGGTGACCCTCTTCTTCTCTTGTACACCCGGAGGCAGCCAAATATTTGTACAAATATGCACTGCGTGCAGTGACACAGGGAAACGTACAAAATGGAGCACACCCAGGCTTTGAAAGCATTAAGTGAAGAGGGTGAAACATCAGGACTGCATGGGAAAGGGGAGGAGGGTGGCATCTTAGTGCACTCTGCAAGATCAGCAATGCCAGAATACTGGGGTCAGCTCAGAAACTGGTTTTTAGAAGAACCTAAGAGGTGCCAGTGACAAATGACATCCTTTTAGGACAAAACACCCAGCTTCAAGTCACCAATTCAAACACTAAGTGACCTGCTTTAAAGCATTTGTAGTAAAATGAGCTCTTAGGAGGAGATGCTGAGCAAGTAGGGAAGGAATATGAGGGAATGGCAGGAGCACACGTTTCTGTCAAACACAAAGGCGTAAATCGCTTCTGTCTGTTATGGTAGTCTTGAGTTGAGTGATTAAACCCATGTTAAAAATTATGATTTCTAAATGGATGGCTCTACAATCCTGCTGCTGCTGCATGCACGTAAACAAGACCAAGTATCAACATCAGCAGGAATAAGTTTGTTTCCCTGGTCTTTTTAATGGAAGATCTTCACTAGAATAGTAACAAATGGCCTGGTGGTATATTCAGCCTTCCTTCCCCCATATTACTTAGAAATCGGATTCCACCCTTCAATTTGTTTATGTTTTATAGGATGACATTTAGCCTTTGGCTCTAACTGGAAGAGATACACTTCACTACAGATCAAAGAAAAGCTGGTTTCAGAGTGCTTATTTTAGATTTTCAACCACAGGCTCAACTAGAGCAAATCAAGAGTGGGAGGAGTGGCTTTTAGCTGGCCTTGTAGTAGGTATCTCAGCCAAAGCGTTCAGCTAAACATCAAAATCAGATGATGCATACCACCACTAGAATTAAGGCAGCCAGACGTTCACGATGACCCAGGCAGTCTTAGAAATAATGTATGTATATTTGAACACACTTTCAAAAATACAGAATTTGCTGTAGTTCACTTAAACAAGGGAAACTAGCTTGCTGGCCAAAGCTGATCTGATTTCTTAGGTTTGCAGGAGAGACATCATCATTTCCAAATGCAGATTGCCCTTTGGGATATCTCTCTCCTCTTTTCCATCCAACTCTTACAGTAAAATGCCACTTTCAAACTTCATAACAATCCAGAAATGCATTCACTGGCCCAAGTGTCCTGAATGCCCTCAAGGAGGGATCGCCCCATACCAGAGCACACTAAGACCAGCTTTCCATCTCCTTCCCCAGTTTGGGACCCTAAAGACAGAGAGCATGAAAGCCCCATAACTGTGCTGTAGACTCACACAAGGTATTGACACCTTTTCCCAAAACGAAGGATATCTATGCAAGTAGATGTTCTTCCTGACCTATTTCTCCTGTCAGTTTACAGTCTATCATCATATTTTCAAGCCAGTGCCCGGGGCCATGGCTGCGTTATTCCCGTCTCAGCCAGTGGAGAACACAAGTCAGCCTTTAGAAACGAAGCAGCTCAAGTGCCAACATCAACACAGACTTATTTCATTAGTCTGTATAAGCTGTCTGATGCTATTTAAAGCTCACTTTGGCAAGACCTACGGACAACGGGCACGCTGGCAAGGGGAGGTAGTTTAAAAACATGGCTTCTCTGCTATCCCTCATTCACCCAGCCATCCTGCCCCAGGAAAGCCCCTGCATCGCTCCCCTGTCACCATGTGGCAAAGCCAATGCACACCTCAAAGCACTGGGATGAAGGCCAGGAGGGACGTTCAGTCCTGGCACAGCCTTTTCACATGCTGTCCCCGTGGCCTGGGGAGAGGACAGTCCCATCCCAGCCAGGACCTCGCAGGAGATACCCCCAGGGCAGGAGCCCCAGTACAGGAGCAATGGGTTGCACCTCCTGCACCTTGAGGGGGAACCGGGATGCTCAGCAGGTAAATGCTCATTAGCAAGAATATTAAAATGAAAATCAAACTCTTCTTCCATCCTTATTGCAAGGATTAGGAAATGGAGACACAAAATCAGGTCCCTCTGATACAGCTCCCCATCTTATTCACACATTCTCGTCAAACCCGATTCTATCTTCCTCCACTTCAAGCTTTTAAAAATAGCTCTGGGAATGTGGCTTTTAAGTATTGTAGAGATGATGACACGATACAATACAGGGCACTTTTTTCATTGTTTTGGGGATGATTAAAATAGAAGATCCAAAGCGCTACTTACTATAATTTTAATCTCCCACAGAAAGACTATTTATCTCTCTTCCCCCAAAGTAAATTACAGGCTTTGTTATTAAAATAGTGAATCAATTTGTAGACATATCAGAGTCATTGATAACTTTGCAACCTTCTAACCCAGTTAGGCTTAATTAGTGCATACACATAGGCTCCTAGTTACTAGGCAGCATTTATATGTGAATTCACATTTCTTGCAAGTCTTTGTTATTTTATATAAGGAATACAATTTTTAGAGTTATCCAAGTCTTCCTTTGGGATCCTGATGCTATAAGCAAATTCTTTATTATTTTGGGGAAGGTGTGCTCTGTAGAAAAATAATACTTTGGCAAATTTTTGGCATACACTATTGTAAAGAGAAGATATAATTTTGAAAGAGAAATAAAGATGAATATACAATATTTTTTTAATTATAGAACATAGAGTTTCTCTTTGCACTATGATAGGTACTAGATTTAAGGATCACATAAGAACTTGTGATAAAATAGATAAATTAGAATTAGACATGGTTTGAGCCAGTGTGGAGTAATCGCTGAGGGGTACTTTGGAAATTTACCCTCTAAGAACAGTCTTGAAACCAGGTGGAACGTAGCACTCATGTACAATGGGTCTGTGACATGGACACTCCCTGAATGGCCTTGGATGTTGGCAACATCAGGGGCGCCTGGTGTGCTGACTCTGGGAGAGATTACATGGAGGGTGGAGAGGAGTGGAGTGGAGACATCGCGGCCACGTTCTGTGAACAGGGGAGTTTAGGGATGCACAGTATGTACATTGATAAGCTGCGCTTACAATGTCCTGGGCCAAGGACCTGCCAACTTTGATGAAGTGCTGTACTTAGAGTGAACTTTGCTAATTATAATATCATTATAATACTAAAACACACACCCCTCTCAAAGGCTCCCACCCCCCCAAGGTGCGACCCCTCCTCAATGAGCGTACGCACTGAATTTTTCCTAGTTGGTACCTTCAAACGCGAAGCGAGAGAATTCTGCACCAATCCTGATAAAGGTATGTATGACTAGAGTCACTCAAGCTCCACCTGCAAAGTAAAACACTATAACATAGTGTTTTACGAGCTGGATGTTAGGGAAGATACCATCGTCGTGTAGTACTCTAACTTCTGGGATCAGTCGACGGGCTGAGCCTCTCTTCCCCCCCATCGGGACGCCGTTGGGTAAGATTCGAACCCTTGGTCATACCAAGTGCCTCCCTGGGAAACTTAGAAATCTCTATATAGAGTCACTTTACATCTTTTAACGCGTTTATAGCCAAGTAGCGTCAGTCGTAGTTTTAGCATTTGCATGTGCTTTGTAGGCAGTGAATTTATCACCAGCAATCCAAAGAACCTGTATATCTGTTGCTTCAATAAATCGCACTATTGATTGATTCAGCCGTGTGTGTATAAATCGCACTATTAATTGACTCAGCCGTGTGTGGTCCCTGAATGCGACCGTACCTCTGAGTGCGGCCGTGTGAGTTCAGGAGGTGTCCGGCTGAGCAGGTAGTGTGATGTTAGTAGTGCATCCGGACCCGTGATAGTCCAACGAAGGTGTTGGGCGCGACCGGACTACTGACGCTAACTTTGGGCATCATTCAGAACCTAAGCTCAGCCGCCCCCAGTCCCTCTGATGTCTGAGGATCGACTGGAAAGCAAGGGGCTTTAGTTTCTGCCAAATTGCTCTGCCTCTTAGCGCAACAGCCAGATACAGAATCCTTACAGGCAAGCCTTCAGCAAATCCATTCTGATGGATGATTATAACATCAACGGTGAAACTCCAGGATTTTGTTGATCGCTAAGCATGCCATCATCAGCTTCAGTTACAATAATTTATCTCTGGTCAGATGGATCAAAATCTGAGTGATTTTAGCTATGAAAAATGTGCATGCCTTTAACTGCTATAGAGATTCTAATCAAAGCTGCACGGTTTGAATAAGGCTATACTCTTTTGTTTTAAATCCCATGGGATCAGAAAGTTCTTTCTCCCTGAGCTACATAGTCATAATCATTTGTGAGAGATGGATATACTGAGAACAGCTTCCAATCCATCGATACATTTAATGTATCTAATAAACACAAGGAGAAAAGAGAAAGTTAAATTATCCTTTAAGATTAGTTTCAAGGAACCTGATATCTATTAAACAATTTATTTAAAAATAAAACCAAGACAAACCAAAGCTTTTGGAAACCAGTTAAGTCAGCCTTGTCAGTTCAACAAAGCCAAGTGCCGGGTCCTGCACTTTGGCCACAACAACCCCATGCAACGCTACAGGCTTGGGGAGGAGTGGCTGGAGAGCAGCCCAGCGGAAAGGGACCTGGGGGTGCTGGTTGACAGCCGGCTGAACATGAGCCGGCAGTGTGCCCAGGTGGCCAAGAAGGCCAACAGCATCCTGGCCTGTATCAGACATAGTGTGGCCAGCAGGAGTAGGGAAGTGATTGTGCCCCTGTACTCGGCACTGGTGAGGCCACACCTTGAATCTTGTGTTCAGTTTTGTGCCCCTCACTACAAGAAGGATGTTGAGGTGCTGGAGCATGTCCAGAGCAGGGCAACGAAGCTGGTGAGGGGACTGGAGCACAAGTCTTATGAGGAGCGGCTGAGGGACCTGGGGGTGTTCAGTCTGTGGAGGCTGAGGGGAGACCTCATCACTCTCTACAACTACCTGCAAGGGGGTTGTGGTGAGGTGGGTGTTGGTGTCTTCTCCCAAGTAACTAGTGATAGAACAAGAGGAAACAGCCTCAAATTGCGCCAGGGGAGATTTAGACCAGATATTAGGAAAAATTTCTTCACTGAAAGGGTTGTCAAGCACTGGAACAGGCTGCCCAGGGAAGTGGTGGAGTCACCATCCCTGGAGGTATTTAAAAGACATGTAGATGTGGTGCTTAGGGACATGGTTTAGTGGTGGACTTGGCAGTTTTAGGTTAACAGTTGGACTCAATGATCTTAAAGGTCTTTATCAACCTAGGTGTTTCTATAGTTCTGTAAGTCATTGGCTGTTATCTCTCCCTGGATTCTGACCACAAGAACATGACAAACTTATTTTCTTTGCATCTTGTTTAATTAACATGCCTTTGGAGGAGCAGAGGCAGTGGCAGCAGGGATCACCCCTGACACTCACTGAATTCAATAAGCGTCTTCTGTCCTCCTGCAGACAGGCTTTATTTGACAAGCTCCTTCTGGCTGACTAATGCGCCTTGGGTCATGTTTACGGTTAGCATAGATACTTGTAGAGCAGATATGACTTATTACAACATGTGCCACTTGTAATGAAAATCTCATACTCTCCAGGAGAGGGGAAAAAAAGAAGAAACAAGCAACAGCTTTAAAAAGAAACATCTTTCAAGATGTTCTGGTTAGGCAATACCTAATTCCAAGCATACCAGCATTTTATTTTCATTCAGACAGAAAATTATTACTTTTTGAGGCAGAATTGCTTTGTGTTAGAGAAATGCTATAATAAAATGCAGTAAGTCTCTAATAGTAATATACTATAGAAATGCTGGGTATTTAAGAGCAAAACAGCCCTATTTGCAATGAACTGAAAAACTGAAATATCAGAGTCAATGCTGAGGTCTCAGCTTTTTCCTTATTATCCGTGTTGTACAACACGGTGAGGTGAAGAAAGAAAAATGTCATTGTTTGAATCAGAGTTGTGGCTTTCATCAGTATGTCACCTACCTGCTCTCAGGTTTTAAATTGTCAGCAATTATTTTAAGTTTCTGTGAAGGAAAATTGCCCCAGATGATCATGGAAAAGGAAAACTTTACATTCACTAACAGCGCCTTGTACAGTTTTGTGAGTTCTTGCATTCATTTTAACTGGACATCCGATTTACGCTATCCCTGTATGGCTGTTAAAATAACAAATGGACGAGAATCCCCTTTTTCACTGGTGGTTGTATACTGGGCTAAATAAAATCTTCACTTACACATTAAGCTTCTCAGTGAGGGTCGTACCGCTGCCATATGACCAGGGAACGCCGCCCCCGTTACCGCCCTACACTGAAATTCCTCATTCCCACCCCGTGCCCGCCTGCTGCCCCTCGCCCTTGGCCACAGCCCCTGTGAGCACAAGCAGAGCCATCTCCACCTCTCCCCACCACCTTGGCGCAGCGATTGCCATGTCTCCGTGCTGCCTTTCCAAGCGGAAACTCATGCGCTTGTACCTCGCCGTGCAGAGCTGCAAACCCGGCGGGCCTGGGATGCTCCCGACCAACCGCCCGTGCGCTGCCGGGTTGGTCTGTGCAGCGTATGGAGGTTTCCAGCTGTTTTACAAGTGGCTGTTTTTCCAAGTGGGCTGTAAAGCACCTGGAAATCCTGTCTAATTTTTCCAAATCTTGTAATCTATGTAAGCCTGATTTTCAACTGGGGAAAGATGGCATTCCTAGGAAAATCCAGACACGTGCTCTGTCTCCTCATTCATCTGGGCTCCTGCATGAACATCAGTCCCTTCAAAAAAACTTTTAAATTTCTCATCTACAACTTGACTTGTGAGGTGAGTGGTGATAACAGGTAGATGCAGATACCCACATAAGCAGCTACAGGGGTAGCTCCTGTACCCCATGGAGCAGCTGTGTGTTTTTATCAGTAGGCAGCCAGTGTGCTCTGAGAGCAGCACTTCAGGAGCTATTGCAGGATTTTTAGGTGATCATTGTAAGAAATCTGTGCCAGAGCTTATAATCATGATGAGTTTTTAACAAGGAGAAGTTGGGTAACAAATGTTAGAGGAGAGGAGGAGCACGGGAGGGAGCAGGACATGTTTCTCCTCTTGGGCTGCCATCAGCAGCTCCAACAACATCTTGTTCAAACCACACCACTGCCAGCCTCCCATTGCTTCTCCTTGTATATCTCCCACTTCTACATACAGATATTAGCAAACATCATCTGTCTCTAAGTAGGTCTCCTTTTCATATAAATATTCAGGGTCTGATAAGTTCTAGTTACCAACTTATTGCCCCGGGCTTTCTAATTGCCGCTAGATAGTCCCCTCACTCTGCGGCAGGCTGCTGCGGTTTGGTGCTCCTCCCTCTGCTGCAGCACGCTGAAGGTGTCACCCACTTCTGTGATGCTCTGATGCTCTTTAGCAACAACATCAAAGGTGCAAAGAGCAACTTTACTACCTATGACAGCCTTTTTCACACATCTTTTGCCACCTTATACATATGCATTGTCTCCAGCTGCAAGGACAACACGGATATTTATATAGTACATTTTATATTTGACTTCATTACAGTGTTAATAAGAATTTTCATTGCCCGTTTTTGCCATCATTTCAACAAGTCCAAATCCAAGCCTTGAAGGTGCTGTCCTCTTAGCAATGTTCATTAGGCATTTTAAGATTTATTTTAACCTTTTTTTATAGTTGTTCTTTTAACAAGCCTGGATAGCCTGGGCACTCATTCTTTAAAGTACTTTAACTTCTAACAGCCAAATCACGATTTACTGTCTGCCATCACTACAATGGGTATGCCATGCTAGTAAATACAGATTTCATTCTTGAAATTGTTCATTAACTACAGTACTTTCTAGAAGTGTTATTTCTGAAAAGTAGGAATAACAATCTAGAATAACTGTATTTTTCTGTTTAAAAAAATCCATGACAGTTTTGTTTCTGATAAATCTGGAATTCCCAACAGAGGCTGTTCCTTTTCAGTAGCTTCATTCACCCACAAATGTGACCAACTGCTTGCCTGAACCTTTCCAATGGTTTTCTGCACTCCTGACCATCCTCAGCTGCTGTAGAACCCTGACACAAGCCCCCGAGTCACGTATGAGACCCCACCACCAAGTGACTTGTTTCCAGGTGCTGGTTTTTGCCCCATTTCCAGTAGCAGACTGTGTTACTGACCAGTGCTTAGGTAGGATGGTGCAGTCTGCCAAAGCAGATCACAAGCTACTATAAAAAAGTCAAATGGGTAGTTTCCCTGAATCAGGGTGAGGAGGGGAAGCAAATTGGGCATATGGCCAGAAAAGCCGAAGTCCAGGCTCAGCTGATGGGAGCTCAGGTCTTCAGGAGATACAGAAAGTATTGCAATGGATGCCTTGACTGCTTAAGCACCACCACAGCACCACCGCTCACTCCTGTGAAGGACCTCTTCAGGCAGAAGGAAGCTAATTTTCCTAAAAATGTGGAAACTTAAAGATTGCTGTTGATAAATACTTAGTACGCTGGCTTCTCCTCTTCATTTACACACTTTGGATTTTTCATTGCCTAGAAAAGTTATTATTATTTACATTTTATTTGCAAGTGATTGATTTAAATTGAGCAATAAAGGGAAGGTTTAATAGGAGCTGCAGGAATTAGAGGATATTGACTCTCACTGCCCAAGAGGGGAATACTACCAATCTGTGCTTTCTGAGTGGAGCCAAAATGTAAAGGGTAATTTTTACAACTCCATTTTAAAGCAAAGTCTCTTTTATCATTAATGATAAAAGATTAATCTTCAGTTTAATAATTTTCCTTCCATGAGGACCTGCATGGGTTTTTTTAAACCTACAAAGAAAGGAGACTATCCAATAAATTTCCTTCAAAAAACACTGGTTATAATTCTTTGTTGGGTTATGTGTATTGGAAATATATTTATCTGAAACCATTTTTAAGTATTGCAAATTAAATAAAGTCTAGAATGAAAGAGCAAGGCTGGTTCTATGTAATTAACTCTTATCTTCTTTTTATAAAAAAGCTTTTTTGCATAAGATGCAGGGGAAAAAATGAAGGTAACACACACAAAATTGGAAAAATGTCCTTATCCGATAAGATGAAAGCCAATGAGACTAGTTTGCCACGTATTCTCTAAATGGAACAGAGCAAGAGTGTTACGAGGTCAACTGGGATACTTCAGTTTTCCATATCCATTACACTTCAAACAAAACTACATTTAGCGTACCTCTCAGCACAAGAAATTAAGAATGAATGACAGAAATTGCCCCTTCCTTTGATCTTAAATCTCAGGGCTTCTGGATCCTGAATCATAACACTTAAATGCTAGTGATTGGCAGGTCTGCATTTGTGCCTTTGAAAACACCTTCCATAGGTGATTTAGTGACATGATTTATATTAGCTCAAATAAGAAACAAATAGTTAATAAGTTCAGCAAGCATCAAAAAGCAACATTTGGCTTTTGAGTTTCTACCAACCCAAATTTCCATATTAAGCAGATGCTGATACTGCAACATCTGAGAGGAGGAGGCCAGGCTGGGCTAACAGTTCATCCTAGCTAAAAAGGATCAATCGTCTGGAGAGGCCCTACTAGGGCTATGAAAATCAAGACAAGTGAAACTCCTCTTCTGCAAATTTTGCTTCTGAGAGCCAGAGTAGGATTACCCCACGCTCTTTCTTTTCCCAGGCAAGTCGTTTTGGTGCCATCCCACCAAGATGATGATAAGTACAGCCTACACTTAGATTTCTTGAAATCCTTGCCTGAAGGAGTGCTGAGTTTTGTTTTTCAGCAGTAAGAATGAGGCAAAGGAACAGTCTCAGCTTGCCAGGGTGGCCAGGACAAAGGCTGTTACAACTGCAGATAGTCTGTGGCACATGCTTATGGGAAGAAGAGAAGGTGGCACCAAAGGAAGAACAGCCAAGCAAGAAGAGGAACATGTTACTGTGGGAGAGATGGGTTCATCCACCCTAGAGCGGGATGAAATTGAAGGCTGAGGGGCCAGGGTGAAGCAGGGTTGCCATTACCATGGAATTTATTCCTGGCTCAAGCTCCCTGCAAATGCCCACAGGATTGTTTTTACCTTTCTTCTCGATACGACCCACCAGGCACACCTCCTCACTTTGTTCTCTTCCTTGTTATCAAAATACAGAAGTTCTCACAAAAGTTCAAAGAAAAAGATCAGGTTTATAAAGGTATTTAGGACCACAAAAATGCAGATGAGCACCTGCACAACTAGATCCTACCTTTTCAGATTTGATGCACATCTACTTTGTACCTTATACAAGCTGGCAACCGAAAATCTGTTACAAAAAAAATATCTTTTCAGCTTTGTATTTCCATGTGTTGTTTCATTGTTGTATATATCAAATGGTAGGTTTGCAAAAAAGTAGTCACTGCTGTGAGTTTTATTTTATTTTTTATCATTATGCATTCTACTGAATATACCAAATCCAAAATCTTTAAGGTCTTTATGCCTGTTCTTTCAGGTTGTAAGATTGAGAGCATGCAGCTGAAGTGTTTCAAGAGGGGATTATTATTTCTTTAGTGTGTAGTTCCTGTTGATTTACATCCTCTAGACAGTGTCCTTGGAGAATGCAGTATTGAAATGAAAATAGATCCACCTCATGAAGTTGTACTTAGTACAATTTCAATTAACTTAGTGTGTGGGTAATGGAAAAGAGAGTCAGACTGTAATTACCTTCTTCAACTCTGCCTTGGAAGTGTATGTTCAAAGCACCAAAGAAACTGTCAATATCTCTACACTTGCAGAGAAACATTAAAGGTTAAATCTGATGCCAAATTATCCTTTATCCTAGTTTTAATGAGAAAATAAAGTATTGAATGTATTCTGTCAACATGTACTGTTGTCTGCATTTTGACTGCAGAGTATAGGTCCATTCAGTCCGAGTACTACTCACTAGTCATGTAAACATATACACTTCTTTAACTTAATCAAAAAGACCCCCAAATCAATTTTTTACCTAAGAGCAAATAAAACCAAGTCCAGGAAAGAGGATCTTGCATTGTGAAAGAAAACACAAAAAGGGCTGATCTCATTTACCATGAGATGCATCACAGCAAAAATAAAAAAATAAAAAATAAAAATCTTTTAGAGCTCTTTACTAAAGGGAAGGAGTTGACTACAAGCTGACTTTGACATGCTGGTTTCTTGCCAAGCAACTGCAGACTATCAAGACATTGTAAATGACTTCAAAGGCTTTTCTTGTTTGTTTACTTAATCTCTGACAAAATGATGGGCAAGAAAATTCAAGAGCATCATGTACTCTATTATGTGTGACTTAAATAGCAAGGTAAAATCTTTGCAGGTGTTTAACATCTTTGACTCAGATTCAGTCACAAACAACTTACATTAACTGATCTTTGCCATAATTGTATGCTGAGGTTTATAGAAGCCTTAATTGCTAGTAGGATTGACATTTATTTTCCAGAAAGACTCTTTATTCACAAAGAAGTTCTAATTATAAAGCTAGGATTTGAAAGTGCAAGAGGATGTGCCCACCAATTTTGGTGGTGGTGGTGGTCATTTTTTTTTAGAAATCAAAGGCTTCTTGCAAAGTTAGCTGATCTGATAGCTTATTAAAACAAAGCCTAAAGCCGTGGATTAAAGAGTTGATGCCCTCATCAGGGCAACTGCTATTTGGTTTAGTCAACCCAAGGAAAAGGAAAGAGGGCCTCCTTCCAGAGCCACCCCATCCTCATAGTCTAAACACCTCTGTTTCAAACCAGACAGGAAAGAAAAATTCTGTGCTCAAACTCCACAAAAGAAATCGTGTCTCAAGGCAAACACAGCCAGCCTTTCAATACAACAGCAAGTTAGCCCTGGCTTTACAGACCAAGACAAGTAGTCAATCAAGTGAATTTAGTTCCATAAGCATTTAACTTCAAGGATCTCTGCGGGAAACAGCCAAATCATAAACTGCTTAGCCAAACTGAAACTTCACATGCTCCAACTCTGCTTGCTTCTCCCTGGTTATTCCTACAAACTGATGTGTGTATCTTTAGCCACTTCACTGGCAAAGATGAAAGCAGTTGTTATGGAAAATAACATTTATTTTGGACTGAATTTTCCATTAGCGTGACTTTGGAAGTCAAAAAGTGATGCTTCACCTACAAGGTAGCCAGCATGCTCTTCAGACTAAAGGTATCCATGCAAGGTGGCACAGAGCTTGTCTTGGCTAAACAGAGCAAGGTACACAGGTCTAGGTAGATGATAATTCTTCCCTATAAAAAAAAATTGTGTTGTGCAGTCTTCAATTCTGGTGATCATACTTCTTTACATGCTGAAAAAAGCCAGAGGAAAACAATCTGGAGCACAGGAGTCCTCATATCTCTGTAGGTCAGTAGGTGAAGAGGCTGTGATCCAGTGTAAGTGGTGTGTATCCATGCATATAAAAGAGGAAAATGGGGAGAATTGTTTTTGCAATGTAGTGTAAAGCTTATAACTAGAGAAAAAAGTTTCCTAAGAGCAAAAGTAATTAGTCTTTGAAAAAGCTTGTCAAAGGATATAGCAAATTCATCAAATTCATCACTACTTGATAGCTTTAAACAGAGTATATTTTCAGAAGATGTGCTCTACCTCAGCTACAAAATTAAACTCTACAGGATTCACTTACACAATGTGGAAACTAATTCCCTCCTCGGTGCAAATTCCCAGATAAAATTTTGTGGCCTCCTGTCAGGCAAAGAGACCCATTAGGCCATTGCAATGCTACCCCCTCCTCCACCCCCTCCAAAATGCAAGCAGCCTATATTTCATAAGCAGTAAAGGAGGGTGGAGGGAAATTACTAGTACTTATCTTGAAGGCAAACTTGAAGTTTCTCGCAGACAACAGGTGGCTCCAAAATCTCAAATACATTTTTCCTTTTATTTCTTAAGAAAAGTGCAAGCACTTGATTTCTTTTTGGTTTTACGCAAACTGCCATTCTTCCCTGTTTCAGAAAAGAATGCAGAAGATTCTATCTTAGTAATAATTAATTGAACAAAACTCACTGTTAGTGAAGCAAATGTGCACCGCTACATTTTTAGCAAGGATACATACAACTCTCTACTATAGCCAGCAAATAAATTCCTTTTCCTTTGACATGTTCCTGGCTCATTTTCTTGGGGACTGGACCTGGACAGGGAAGGTTATTCCACATGCCTTCTTGAGACTTTAAAGGAAGCTAACACGTTGTATTGGGTTGAAACTTTTCAAATTTATCTAGCAGAGTGCCTGCCAGGAAAATCAGCCCAAACACGGGTCATTCTGGCCTAAACCTCGGATGTGAGGCTTCCCCAGCTCACGCGAGTGCCCTGCCCAAACAGGCTGTGCTCTAGAAAGCAGATCGTACTAGAAGGTAGTTTTAACAAGATGTCTGGCAGATGAATTCCCACTTTCACAACTATCTCAGTGGACTACTAACATAAAATAATCCTCTCGGTAATGAAAAATATATAGTGCTATAGCAGGACAGGAGTGCACAGAGCAGCAAGTAAAGAATCCTATATGCAACAAAGAAAACATTAGGTATAGAACGCCCGCGCTGCTCTTCGCCAGGACTTAGTTATGATGTGCTTATTCCCACCCACTAACAATGTTGTGGCATTTGCTCAGCACTGACCCAGAGGGTGAAGCGCTATCTCTGAAATAGATGATATTCCTGACTGCGTCTGCTTTGTTCTTTTGAAGCTTGTCATTTAAATTTCAATTCAGCCAGGCAATGCTTTGTTTGAGATTTGATGGGAACGCAGGCAAATGCAGCATGATTAATACATGTATTAAACTTGCAGGTCTGTAGCAGTGCCCTGAAATTAGAGACCCTCGCCAGTGATAATCACCATAACCATTCCTTTTGCATTGTATATTCATAAGATTATTTCTATGACAATAGTTTTAGGAGGGTTGATACGAAAACGTGGAAATCTAATCTCGTTAGAGAAGATCTGAAGGTAGCTAAGGACGCAAACTTTTGCAATTACATCTTTGAAAAGGCATACATTGCTACCACTAACAGGAGTTCATGCCAATGTGAATCAAAACGCATGGGATATTAATGCACATCTACTTGAAACCAGGATATAAAGCACAAGGGAAGCCAATGTTTTCAAAGTGTTTATTTTTTAAGATAGGACCATTTTTGCTTTATAAAAACACTAGAGTATCTGGGCAACTAATAACCTGAAAATGAAAGCAACCCCTTCCCTATTGCTGACACACAGCTGCAATTCAAGCAAGCTCATGAACACAGTAGGAACAGTTTTCATTCACAGATCCACAGCCAAGTACCAAAACATCTTTCAAGAAACCAATTAGCTCCTGAGTTTCAGCAAGACCATTCTCACAGTGATCAGGCCAGCTCTAGCAACAAGCAGCTTCTCCTTCCAGTTGGAAAAGACTCTTCCGCTCACGCACGGCGAACAGCTCTCCCGTATCACCCCATACTCGAGCAAGCCGCAGTTCACTGCTGAACACGGCGGTGCCCCAAAACCCGCCGGAGCACCCCGCTCACTGCTGCTGCCGGCAGCGCTGCACGCTCCCAGCGATGGCAGCACCGCAACGGCAATTATCTGTACAGTCTTTTTCCCCTTGATTCCCGCTCCTCATAGCCCAGCTACCCCTGAAGCTGGAGGAACAGCATGAGGCCCTGAGAGTATTCCGAGATTAGGCACAAAAACTCACTAATTAAGGGCATTTTAGCTACACGCTGCTAGCTAGGTTAGCACTTGTGTCTCAGGGAGAGATTCTTTTTGTTTGCAAAATGATGTTTGTTAGTAAAACCAATTATCTGCATCCACCTAAAGCATACTTTTTAAGAAGGATGTTTTTCTATAAAAGATGCCTCAACTGACACAAATGTCACTGAATCGAAAATACAAAGCATATCCTATCTAACAAGAGATAAGCAAGGAAAGCAAAGCTTTTCAGGGAAAAAAAAATTAGGATGGTGAGTATAGACAAAGAATTTGAGATAACTGGAAGCAGTCATTTTCATGGACTCTGGCTTTACACTTCTTCATTACACAAAAACTGGATGACATTTAAAATGCAATTATGTCAGGTACTATAGGGCTAACAGACATTTGAGCATGTATATTGCATATGTGCATCATCCAGTTAAAAAGAGTATTTCAAAAAATCACCACGTGTCAGTCTCAAAAGTGTAATTACTTTGCTTTCCTCAATTTGTCCTCCATTGTTTTCTTTTTAGACAGCAATTAATTGAATGAATATGTGAAGAAAATAAGAACGCTGTGAAATTGAATAAAACAGAAGAAGGAAATTTGCTAATTTTCTAAGCAATGACACTGTTTAAAACAATGACATCATTTCAACAATAAGTTTTCAAGTTTAATTTTGTTCTCTCAGACCAGACATGAAAATTCCACAAATACCAAAAATAGTGAAACACAATGTTTTAAAGATGAGCAAAACATGCTTGTCTTCTAAAACTTAACATACAATATATATTTACAATTACATACAAGGCTATTTTAGCTAAACCAGCTACTAAAACAAGCAATCAGCCATGACAGAATTCAAGTTTTCTAATTCTGAAACAGTCTTGCTAAAAACCCTGACGTTACGACTTCAAGCAGCACTGCATTTAGCAGTTGGTCACCTCAACAAGATGGCACAAGGCTGCCACCTTGTGAAAAAAAAAAAAAAATCAGACAAAAATCACCCGGCTGCCCCCAGAGACTACAGAATGCTTTTTCCTACAATATTTTTAACAGATGCAATCCACCTGATCTATCTACTCACAAGAAAAATAACAGATAAAAAATTATTACAGCATGCACATACTGCTTATAGTGTAAAATGCACGCTGATTTGGAACATGAACCTGTGTTGTCAAAGAACTTAAAAGGAATGAAATACAGAATGCTCATGAGTAGCAGAAAATACAGTCCACAGAATATAGGATTACCAAGCAAACTTCCCATCTTCCCAAAAACACCTATGTTTAACTACAAAAAACAAACCAATGCGCTCAATTATTTGTCTGGTGTTTTTTCCATCTCAAAACAATTCAGCCATGCTGTGGCTGTTCAGCTCTCTATTTTTATTATCCTGACAGTTATTGAAAATTGTCATCTTTTTTCTGAGAAAAGCTGAACCTGAGCCTTTATTTTTAATTAGCCATTATAAATATGTTAGCTATGCTATTTTTGTTTTCATCTTGGACATTTCAACAAATTAGTGTGATTTTTTTTCTAATTGGCTAGCTTATTAATAAAATATACAATAAATTATCATTTTAATGCTGTTGTAATTAATTCCACTGCTAAATGACAGTTGCTGAGGAATTAACCTACAGTAAGCAATTATGGTTCTACTGAAAAGAGAAGACATTGGCAACATAAACCAGGATAAACACATTCCTTTCTGCATGTCTTTAAGATTAAATTACAAACAAATACAATGGAAATATTTCAGGAGCAAAATTCTAAAATCAATTTTCCAAAAGATACTTGTTCCAAGATTATAAACTATGGTTAACTAATTCTTATATCTAGATTTAAACAATGCTACTGCTACTGATATTTGTCAAATTTCTAAGAGATCTTAATCAATATTGGAGACCTTTCTCAATGACCAATTATGATGTAATTACAATCATCTTGATTTCTGAGACTGAATCAGGCTAACATTGAATATTACCTGTAAACTCCCTGTGGTTCATCAGCAAAAGTGAAAATACAGCTTTAGTCTAAAAATAAATTATCCTTTCATGCTTTAGTAATTCATGGACTTTCCTCTTCAAATTAAACTTCTATCAACTCAGCCTGCTTTTAAAGTAGCAAACCAGGTTGAGAATAATGGTACTCCTAAACTAAAATATGTAAGTATATTGATAAAGCCTGTGATCAAATATTATGCCATCTTGTACTATTGGTTAAAAAAGCCACCAACATTTCACAGACATCTCTCTACATGTCATTTTTCTAGTGTCTTGTGATGTGGAGCTCATTAGAAGGTATTGTGCTCTAAATTTTGGGGGACCTTGTGCATTCACTTTTCTTCACAAAAGAAATGCTTTAAAAATTGTATATATTTAAACTCTTTTTTGTTTTTCACTTGAAACATGGCTTCTCTCTCGGTTATGAATAAGCAGGAAGCACAAAAACTGTTCTTAACAGTGTTGATAATCCAAGGCATTCAGATACCAGTATCAATAGACACACTGGACAAAACAAAACACCAGTGGACTATGTAAGCACAGGAATTTTTGCATCTTGTCAAGCGAATGAACACCTGATCCCGTACATGAAGACAGGAAAAAACCAAAACACAGATCCAGGAGACAATTCAGAATTCTGGCCAGAGCCCCATCCCTTCCCATGCTACCATTTCAACTCACTCAATACTAAAATTTGAGGACATAAATGAAGTTGTACTAAAACACGCGTATGTACTTTACATTGTTTATGTTTTTACTGGCATGGTATACAAAAACAAAATTGGAAGAAGAAGGCATGCAAGACTTCCTCCCCCCAAATCTGTCATACTAAAATCACAACAGAAAACAGTATCCTGGACTCTGCAAGAACCATGCTGGATTCTTGAAGAGCAACCCATTTTGGGTTTCTCTTGCCCCTTCAACTTACATGTAAGTGAACAGGTGAACAGGGAGCGACTGAAAATGGCTTTCACTACTGTACACATATTATCAACAAATTACCGTACAGGTAACAGGCCAAGAAGCAAACAGTGACTTGGCAAACATCTTAAATTCAATACAAATAAACCTACTCATTAAAGGTTTTAAGGTATCCTTAGAAGAAACAGGGTTGCAAAAACATTGGACAGGAGAATCTGTGTTAACCACATTCTCCATAGTATTAGTACAGGGAAGGGATCGGAGCCAGGACATTGCTCTGCATACTGTAAAAGAAAAAAAAATAACAGTACTGATATGAATAATAACTCCACAGTACTGACCTTTTGAGAAAAAATTCCATTTCAGAGTGACTGGACTAGCAATAATACATGTTTGCATAGATTTAGCTGCAGTATTTCCATTACAGAATAAGAAAGAACTTAAAGATGCTACACAGTATGTGAAGTTTTGGATCCCCCCCCTCAAATTTAGTTATATTTATACAACTGTTTAATAGTTAATTTTAAGTGATCAAACATTTTTCAGTCTAATGAAAGTCATTTACTGAAAGGAACCATTACAGCCTTCTTTTATTCTGATGATGATGCACTAGATGCTTTTAAAAAAAACATACACACACACATTGTATTTTACCTTTGTAAAACAAAATACATACTCCCTAGTTCCACTAGATTTGTGTATGTATATGAAAAACATTTAAAAGAACAATTCAGTAATGCCATTAGTATTTCTTTAAGATTACACGTCGAAAATCTTAGAAACACTCAGTTCAGCTTGTGAGTGCACTCATATCCTACTTCAATACAAAACTCTGAACACAGAACCTCAGGACAGAAAAGCCTGATTATTTAAAAGGGTATTCATTAGACTGTATTCCACTGTGTAATGACACGTTTCAGTCTGACATACACAAATTACTCCCTTTCTAAACAGGTCATATTATCAACTGCAATTTATCTTTTGTTATACAATAACATTTATTCCCCCAAAGAAGGTACGTGCACATAGCCTCCACTATATTTTCTAACTATCAGTCTGAAATAAAATTTTCAAAATGCTCTAATGATTTAAGGGTCTACATTCCATTAGCAAAATTAATGTAAGCATTTATTAACAAAAAAAATAATGAAAATTCAGTGGGATGTAGGAGGTTTTTTAAACATACTTTAGCAGTGGTTCATACCTTGACCACTAGCAAACCTAGATGGAAGCGGCCTGATCCAAGGAGTAAATATGCACCCAGAGGTAACAAAAAAGGTTAAACTTTGTTTTAAAGAGAAACCTCTGAAACAAAAATTGTCACACCTTCAAGGGCATATCATATAATATTTTATTATAATGAAAAATGACTATAAACATCTCTCTTATTTCACATTACAGAAGGGTGTTCTCAAATTCCCCCTCATAGTGAATTTGTTAATTCCAGGAGCTCACAAATTCAATACATGGAATATCTTCACATTACAACAAACCAGATCTCACATTCAGTTCCAAGAAATAAGCAAACAGCTTACTTCCCCAATTCCAATCAGGGAAAAAAGTCCTTACATATAATGCAAAACATATCCCTTCATTCCAGAGTCCACAGTCCTGAAACAGAACTGGGTTTTCCTAAGGTTATGAAAGTATCGGGGCGGGGGGGGGGGGGGGGGGGGGGTGTCACCACATAAACCTCTGGATTTCATCACTATTTGGCCATTGGAATGTTCTGTTTAGAAAAAGATAAAAAGTTACTGCATTCACAATAATATAAAAAGCCAGCTCCAGAAGTTGTCTATATAGGGATGGAAATGGAATATTGAGCCTATATATTAAGAATGGCAAAATAAAGTAACGAAATTCTAGCAATTTTTGAGGAACTGTGACTGCTAATAAACACACAAAATACACTAAGATCCAGAATATCGATTTTGATTTTAGTGTATCAACAAAACTCCAGCCAGCAAATATATAGACTGGAACTAATATGTATTTCACAAGCTCGTGTCTTTGGAAGACTTTTCTCCAGACATAGAATGTATAATGTCTGTTATCTGCTAGTAAATACTTATGAACATAGGTAAATTTCCAGATCAGAAATAAAGAGATGACAGCAATTAAGCTGTACTGCACAGGGTGCTTTCGTAATGACAGAAGGAATTTTCTGATTTTAGTAGGAGTCAATAAATGAGGGAATGAAAAAAAGACAGTAAAGGACAGAAAATAGAACAGTTGAGGAAAGTGCAAACAGGCTTCGTGGCTACTTCTGTCACCAACAACTATTCCACCATTGATGAAGACAAAAACAAGGAACACCGTCACTAATATGATGTATGGCCAAGTTAAAGCAGTAAGTGTAACTAAGTGTTTAGGCGATAGGAGATATTCAATAAGAAACTGCAATATTCTGATCAAATCTGAAAATGATCCTTTCCTGGAAGAAATCTTTTCATCTTTTTTTTTCTGTAAGTCTGTCTTCCAGGCCTCATTTAGCTTCTCTGCAACAACATTTCCCGCACAAAAAACTGTCCACACAATATTGGTCTGACGAAACATGAAGCCACAAAATCCAAGGAGAGCTGAAGTTTTATGGTTACCGTAAAGGCACATTAAATAGGCAAAGAGAGTAAAAAATACTGATCCTGGGTCCGTATAATAAAGGAATGTAAAAAAATAAAGGGTGGGAAACATTGCAAGAGTTAATGTAGACAAGATTCTCTGGAAACCAGACACAGCCTAGAAAAGAAGCAGAAAAATGTGGTTAGCAATGTTCAACACAACTAAAATAAACAAAAAACCAAATAAAGAGTATCATTCTTGAAAATTCCATTAACACAATATAACAGCTGTTATGCTCTTTGGTTCCATTACTGAACAAGCACGCATGCTATATTTTTGTTAACCTCCTGCTATGCTAATACAGAGTGTCAGACTATACAATGTCAATAGACAAATCAAAGTACAGAACATTACTGCAAGTGAGTTAAAAATGTGGCAACGACAATACACCAATTTCTTTGACATGTCAGGTGTTCACATATTTGTGGCATTAAAATCATTGTGGGAGTATAATTGCTCCCATACCTAGGATAAAAGAGCTGTACTAATGGGCAAAAGAAAAAAAAATTCCATGTTTCATGCCCCTGCAATCTCATCATCACATTCTGTTTATTTGTGAGAGCAGAACACATCATTCCATGCTTATACGATCGCGACTTTTGAAGCCAGTCCACAGAGCAGCCAGTTCAAAGTTTCCAATCTTTGGTGCAGCTTTTATTGTTTATCTTCATTATAATCCATGAGTTAGAAAACAAACTTTAAAGAAGGTAGGAGACCATGCAGTTTAAAACTCCTCTCAATTATCCCACTCACTACATGATGCAACGCAATTCACAACATTAAAAAATGTTGCATGCTACAATGATGTAGCGTGGGGTGAAACAGCCAGTCACCACCTTACAGAAGAGGGGAATAGAGAAAATGCTGAGTTCAAAGGAGTGCCAACAATACAACTACATTTTCTAATGCTTAGACTACTGTCATTAAACCTTTTGTTTTCTTACATTTATATTCCACTTCCAAGCATAAAATTAAAAGTGTTCCAAAACTGGAAACAATTCATTGAATTTGACCCAATTCTCTACAGTCTTATCACGTGCTTAAACACGAAGCGTGTCCTGTAAGAAGAAATTTTCTTCATAGTAAAAGAATCCCTCAGTTATCAGGGAACAGGAAAAAATGTTCTTATGGTTAAAAGTGAAACTAAAGAACCTCACTAAGGTGAAAGATTTTGAATAGGCCACTAGCCACTGGAACAATTTACCTACTCCAGTGGTGGATGCTCCACCACTTTAAACATATAATATCCTTGTATATCCAAGTTGAACTGTTATGGTCTGGATGTGGGAAAAGCTAGACAGGTAAAAACTGGCTAGCTGGTTAACTGGTCACACTCTAACCAAAGGTGAAACAACCAGAGTATCACAGGTATCTGTACTGGAAACTGTCCTGTTTAACATCTTTATTGATGACTTGAAGGCAGCGGGAGTACACTCTCATCAAGTCCACAGATGACACTAAACTAGGGGATGAGGCAATACGCTAAAGACCAGAGTTACCATCCAGAGTGACCTAGACAGGCTGGAGGAATAGGGCAACAGAAATTCAACAAGGACAAATGCAAATGCATGCACCTGGAAAGGAAGAAATCCCCACAGTGATACAGGCTGGGCATGGAGTAGCTGAGGAGCTGCTGCTCTGCAGAAAGGGAGCTGGGGGTCTTGGCAGATAGTGAGGTGAACATGAGCCAGCAGCATGCCCTGGCACTAAGGAACGGCAACAGCCTCCTGGGCTGCATTAACAACAGCACAGCGGCAGATCAAGGGAAATGATTATCCCTCTTTATTTGTTAGGCTGCACCTAGAATACACATCCAATTTTGTGCCCTGTGATACAAAAAAGGCACTTTTAAACTGGAAAAATGGCAGAGGGCCACCAAGAGAGTTGAGGGCTGAAGCACCTGCCCTGAGAGTAGAGGTTGAGGGAGCTGACCTTGTTCAGCCTGGAAAATAGATGGCTTGGGGGTACCAAACAGCAGCCTACCAATACCTGTGAGGATGTCAACAGGTAAAGGAAGTCAGGCTCCTCAAAGTTGTACATGGCAGGAAGGCAAGAGACAACACTCATAGACTGAAATGAGAGGTTCAGACTGGATGTAAGAAAAAACTTCTTCACTGTAAGGCCAGTCAGGTGTGGAGCACCTGTTACATAGAGAGGTTGTGCCGTCACTCTCCACCCTCGGAGAGTTTTCCAGGCCCCAATCCTGAGCAATGTGGTCTGAGCTTAGCGCTGGCCTGCTTTGAGATGGAGAGCCGACTTCCTAAGGTCCCTTCCAACCTGAATCATTCTCCAGTTCTTTCCAACTTGAATTATTCTCCAGTTCTAAATACTGACATAAAATCTGGTGTTTTTCTAAAGAACACATTTTTCTTTAAACACAGCTCACAGGGCTTCCCTCAGGATTCACTGGTTGAAGTTTTGTGGACAGTCTTAAGCAATTCCAACTAGATGTGCATTCAGACCTTTGGATAGTAAGTCTATATGCGTACTAACTTTAACTTTTATTTCCATGGGACTACTTATAGTTATGCAGAAGAGAAAATTTTTAGAGGATTGCACCCTGAGAGAGGAAAAAGATACTAAAAAAATTTTGAGAAAAGCAATGTGTGTCCTTGACCAAACAGGCAGTAGTACTTGCAGTTATATAAACTGAGGACAGCTCACATATCTAGTGAAGCGAACATACACAGACACCAAAATTGCTCATATGAGCACACAAAATTATTCTACTTTGACCATACCTTATTCTTCTGATGGATCTTGAACAGAAGTAAATACAGTAAGTAGAAGTTCCCAGCACCGAAAAGGAGGTTAATAAACCTGAGCATTCCCGCAGAGCACACCACACTTCCCGTCCACCCGAAGAACCATGCCGTGGGCTTCACGACTCCCACCGAGGCCAGGTACAAGCCCGGCAGCGTGGTGATCATGGGGTCCCACTGGGAAGCGGAGAGAGAAACAGGGTTACGGAGCTGCTACCACACAAAAAAGGGACCAGAGACATGCAACAGACTATGACATACCATCCCCACCTACATCCCATCCTGTTAGCTGGGTCGCTCGGCTGATTTCTGGCATCATCAGCCTGAAATTTTTGAACACTTTGTATCCAGCCCGGCTCACTACTGCACCACCAAGTACCAGAAAGCAGAAACCAGCATTTTGGACAACAAAGACCACACATGATCCCCTTTCCAAAGCGCCCACGGTACGTTTGTAGAGATCATCGACCCTGACTGGGAAACAGGAGGCGGGGCGGCTCCCGCGCCGCACCTGGAGGAAGCGGCCGTGGCAGTAGGCCTGCGCCTGGGGGACGTGGAAGACCTCGTCCATGTAGGGCCCGCGCTGGCGGCGGTTGATGGCCGCGAAGAGCAGGCACGACAGCAGGAAGGCGCCGCTCATGGCAGCGGAGAAGCCGTAGGCCTCGGACCGCTCCATGCCGGCGCCGCCGCGCTGGCCGCGAAGGGGCCGCCTTTCCGGGAAGGGCTGGGCGCGGGGAGGAGGGGCCTGGCGGCGCGGGGCCGCGGCGGAGGCGCTTGTCGGGCGGCGGTGAGGGCCTGGCGGTGCGGTGAGGGCCTGGCAATGTGGTGGTGGCCGGACCGAACCGAACCGGACCGTACCGGGCTGGGAGGGAGGGAAGGAGGGAGGGAGGACGGCGGGAGGAGCCAGGCACAGGCGGCGGCTCCCGTCTTTGCGCGGCAGCTGCCGGGAGGGAAGGGGCGGGAGGTGCGGCCTGCCTCACGCCGTGGAGGCCGCACGCGTGGGGATTTCCCTCAAAGAAGCGTTGAAAAAAACTGAAAAGTTATTTTGCGCGTTATTAAAATTGCGTTTCATTCGAAACAAGAGCGGGTGCGTCTCCGTGTCCTCGTTACTCTGGCAAGCGTCCTAGGGCTGGAGCTGCTGAGCGCTGCCCGGGGCCGGTCGCCGCCATCGGTGCGAGATGGAGTTAACGCACCAGCTGGAGCTGTTCCCTGACTGCAGCGTGACCCTCCTCCTCTTCAACCACCTGAAAAATGCCGCTGCTCTAAGAAAAAAAGCCATGGAAGGCTCCATTGAAGGAGCATTAATAAACCCTACAATGGTGAGTGCATGCTTGTGTCACCCTGTTTGTACCGCATTACAGTTTGGAAGGCAGTGTGGAAACCCTTCTCTGTGGGAACTCTGAAAACCGACCTGTGCTTGTAATTGCTGTCAGAGGAGTTGCTGTGCACGTACTTTCCTTCCTTTGTGCAAATGCCCCTCTTTTGATTTCACTACGGCAGCATACAGCGTAAAGGTTCATCTCTGTAACAGAAAGCCTTGGCAGGATTGGCCAAAACAATTGCCGTCTTGATTCACTTTACATCCTACTTGGTGGAGCTATTTAAATCTACTTCCCTCTGTAAAATGTGGTACTAACTGCTTAATGCTGTCAAAAATCTGTTTGGAGCCTTTGTTCTCATTTATACCCATAACTAGTTTCTGAATCTAGTCTTTTTTGTTAGAATTAGCAAAGCAGTAGTTAGAGAAGGGAGAAAAAAGGAGTCTAACCTGGCAATTTACTGACAGAAGACTTATTAATGTGATTCTTTTTTCAAAAGATTTCAGTAACCTGATTTGAGAGACTGTAATCTTTATGTCAAGCCTTACCCCACACAGGAAGTAATCACATTGACTTTGGAAGAGCAAGAACTGCTACAGTAACTAGCAGGATGCTCTTTTGCTCACTTCTATTATTGCAGACTTAGGTTATCAAAATTAAGTGGCCAGGATTTTTTCAGAGGTCAAATACTTTGTTAAATTTCTGTTTAACTTCTTCTGTTTTGTTTTACAGATTGTAGATCCTTTTCAAATTCTTGTGGCGGCCAACAAAGCAGTTCATCTACACAAGATAGGTAAAATGAAGACCAGAACTCTCTATGCAGAAATTATTTTCAGCCTTTCACCAAACAACAATGTAAGATTTACTGAACAAATGTCTTTTTTTGCTAGAGGAGCTTGCTAAGTTCCATACAGCCAAACTAAATATACGTATTCACTTAACTGTTTACCTGGCTACTGATAGAAGTTACTGTTATTTTTAATAACACTAATATGCTGTTACCTTTTGTAGCTTGTTAGAATTCTGTTAATGTCAAACATGCGTCAGTTTATACTTGTGGGTTTTTTGACCCAGTAACTGAAAAGGTTGCTTATATGTAGTGAGAAAGTGACTCACAATATTTTGATATTTTTCATCTTTTCTTAGATTTCAGATGCATTTAAAAAGTTTGGCATTTCAGACAGTGACACAGCAGTACTCATTGTTCTGGTTGTGGACAGAGAAAAAACTCCAAATCTGGAAGATATAACATCTCAGGTGGAAGGCCAACAGGTTTCCCTAGATGAACTCCCGCAGCTAACAGACACTGCCAAAGTTAAAAAGGTATGTAGCCAAAAGATGTAACTGGCATAGATAAAAGATATAGTTTATTTAGTTATCCGATTAATTATCAATGGACATAATTAACTTAGGGTCTGTATTTCTTTAGCACAACTGAAAACTTGCTTTAAGTGAACCTTGATTATTTATTTATTATAATTTTTTTTAGTTGAAAAAAGTTGTAGTTGTCACACCCTGACATCACATTTAAGTGTTCAAATTCTTCACATTGTTAGGAAGTTGAAACTTAAAAATAAATTCCAGATTGCTGCCTACCTTTTAGGCACTTTTGCTTCCTGTTTTCTCAGGCAAATATCCATTTAATTAAAAATAAATTTTCAGTCCTGAACAGTTTCATAATCTTAAGCACATAAATAGTCCCAGCGTGGGCGGCTGAAATAAATGTGTTGATGAGCTGCTAGGAGCTGTGTTAGGGCATGTGTGCTCTTAAGAGATTACCATATGCTGGATAGGTATCTTGAAGCATATGTGTTTCACTTGATAAAATTCAAGTGACTTAAATAATCGTGATCGTGTTCATCAAAGTAATGATGGGAGACATATGAATAAAATTGGACAAATCATAGATGTAAGATGTGGAGCTAAAAGTGCTGCTCTCATTCAGTTCCTTAGCTTTCCTTTATGTCTTGCAGTTTCAGAATTTGCTTGGTTCCTCAGTCCCAATTTTGCCTTGCAGTCACGACAAGATAGAAATTCCCAATATAAAAAGTGGGTGAGGGGGGAAGTCTCTTCTTGTGTACGTATTTTTAGAAGATATGTGATCAGTTTTTTTCTTCCTTATAGAGCTTTTATGTTTTTCTTCTTTTTTTTTTTTCCCTGCAGATGTACAAAGTTACTCCACAGGAAGAAAAAATTGGCACCTTATTGGATAGTATTGTTTGCAGAATATCAACTAAAGACGTTTTATGAAAATGTAGAAATAAATTTTTTTTTAAAGGAAAAAGAGGACTTTTTAAGATGTAAAAACACTTCATTGTAATTCATCCTGCATTTCAGAGAAAGTGGTGTAGTACTGAGTAGTTTGATGACATCTGAGCTTTAACCATAAATGAGTAAGTTTCGATAGGAGGGTAATCTGAGCTGTGCTCTAAGCGCAGAGAGCAATTCTACTGTGCAAAGTAGAATTTCCCATTGGCATTTCTCTCTGTTTTCTTAGCAAGAGAAAAAAATCACTTCTGCCGGTACCTTAAGCTGATCATAAACAGAAGGCTTGGGAGTCTGTACTTAGTTTTCTCTTTCATCAGATGTTTTCCTAGTCCCAGACAGGATTCAGACATTCTAAATCATTTTTATTAGCCCTCCCAGATCTGTTTTGTTTTGGCACCCCTGATGGATGATATCCTTTTAGTGATACTACTGCCAGGAAAAGCATTCTTTATGGCACGAGGTATTGCTGGTGGACTAGAAAAAGGAAAGTTTCCATAAATCATCATCAGCACCTCCCTGTTTCTGCTAACGGGATCGAGTTGCTGCCCACCCTTGGGGAACAGGAAGGGGCAGGAGGGCCACCAGGGCAGCCAGTGGTAGGGGCAGTGTGGAGCAGTGGCATCAGAGATGTGCAGAACAGTGAATACGGACAGTATGGATGATGCTATGGTGGTCTTCGCACCTGGCAATCTGACGTCATAGGATGCAACGTACTGCTGAGGTACTGGTGTGTTGCTGTGGTACATCAGTGGTGGTCTTAAAGGATAATGAAAGGTGCTTTTACTTTATAACACTGAATTATGCATGGTGATGCTGACTGTCTAGGGCCTGGTTCCAGGTGCAGAATTCGCAGAAATTTGCACCATAGATTTATCCACTTAAATTGTCGATGTAACTTACACAGCATTCTGAAAGGATCATTGAACTAATTCTGTTTTGTTGAACCAGTGGTACAAAAGGCCATCAAAGGGAACTAAAAAGAGTAGTGATTTCCAATAGTCAGTAGGTCCAACAGCCCTGCGTGACTATCATTTAGTCACATGCAGGCATTCTGTTTAAGAAAAATTACTGTCCTGATTAGGTAGAAATCCATACTGCTTGTTACTATTATGCTAGACATGTATGAAACTCTGTAGCTGTCTGCATTTTGGGGTTTTTTTCCTAATGTTCTCTGAGGCATTATGATATGTGTACTTACAAGACATTCGGAAGAGTATGCCCCAGATTCTTACACATAGTGTTTGGGAAAAGAAAATAAATTTTAGGTGAGAGGCAAGTCTGAGTTAGAGTTGGAATGTTACCCACTACAGTAAACAGACCAGCAAACTGGTATATAGACCCAGTATTGTCTGTGTTTCTGTATTTAATATGGAAATCCCTAGCTTCTGTTTTTGCATTTTGATTTTGGTTGATTCTTCCCTGAATTAAAACACAGTTGTACAAATACTGTCTTTTTCTTACCAACCAAATCAATGCTTAAATACTTACCAAGTACCAAGGAAATTAGAAGGTTTATCAAATGAAATTATTCAGGAGAAATGGTTGTGCTGATTTCTTGATTTAAAGATGGTTTTATAGAATGTATTATCTTTTCTAAAGGGAAATGTGAGGCGGTAGTAAAAATGGAGCTTGGAAGGGCTTTAGTCTTTTGAAGTAAAACGTGCATAACACCAGCATGTGAAAATGACCATGGAAAATAAGACTTGTTTTCCTTTTCTGACGGTCCAGTTGGTACATGGAGTATATAATGAGATTTGCTGGCTGAGCTGCTGACATTGGTTTTGGTAGAGTAAAATAACAGCAGATAGGTATGCTTAAACCAGTCTTTTTTGAACGTGTAAAACATCAGTCTGGTCTGTTTTAATATATGAGAAATATTAATAAAAGATCACTGCATAACAATTGGTACACAAGTTCCAAACAGTTTCTAAGTCTTCTCAGTCTATTTCGTTGGTGTAGAAATAGTAAACTGTTGACCTGAGTTAAATTAAAAAATTGTGGTTTACTGTGAGACCCAAATGAGCTATTTTCATGGGTGGATTTACCAGAAATTACTTTTGGGAGCTTAAGCCTCCATAGTATCATTTGGGTCTGTTGGCAATGAAGACTATACTATTGCCGTGCAAGACCAGAGTTTTCCCATAGTCCTAGTTGCATTAGCTAAGTTAAACAAATTATTTATGAAAACTGGTAATAAATGTAGATTTTGTTGACCCTGCAAAGTTACGCTTGTCTTTCTGAACACATTAAAAATTAGTAAATTTGGATCTATAATGTTACGTTTAATCAACCACCGCTGTTTTCCTTAAACTTCTGCTTTGCTGAAAGAGACACATGTTTTTCAGAACATTTAGTGTTCTGCTGCTGTCTCCTTTGAACTTTCATACCTTGTCTCCGCTATTACAAGGCGAAAGAGAGGGAGCAAAAGCATTTTCAATACCTTATTTGGATCTCCAGTGCTTCAGAGGCAGGATTATAACAACACAATTTATAATTTAACAAATCCAAAAGTATGATGTGTGGTCAGTTGTTCCAGCTTTTTTTTTTTTTTTGAGGTGGGGTGGTTGTTGGTTTTGGGTTTTTTTGCCTGTGCTGCCTTTTTAACATTGTGTATACGACAAGAATTGAGCAAAACCAGAAGCCTGTGCTTCTAAAATCTGCTGTCTATAACCTCGCCCACCACATTTCCTAGTTGAATGCTTTGCAATACATGAGTTTCTTAGGGGAAAATAAAAAAAAAAAAAGAGGAGACAGGGCAAGCATGAAACATCTTTAACAATGGCTTTGTAACATGCAGTAAAGCGAGCAGGCTCTTGCTGTTTGAATTAAAGAAGGTTCCCAAGTTTTCAGCCTAGGTAGCTCTGATACATGTCCAAGCTGCTGGCCTGTCCAGCATGTCACGGGTACACCTCTGGGCATGCAGCAGGAATGCAGACATGCACTCAAGGAAAACTTGCCTGCCCTGTTGCGAGGAAGGTAGTCGTCCTCCCCCTCTGGGAGGATGTCCAGTAGCACGCCAGGATTTGCCAGCAGCCTTCACGTGTGCAGGATCAGATGTGTGCCTGTCTTATAGTTGGGGGAGGGTATATTTTGGCGTATGGCCAATCTTGCAGTGATGTGAAAGGGACAGTCAGAGGTTCTGCAGGGAAAGACAGAAGCAGAGAGTAGGCTGCCTCGCATCAGGATGACTCCTCTGAGTGCTCTGTGGCCACATCTGCAGGCCACTGTGATGAACGTGGCAGCACAAGCGATGCAGATTCACTCATCTGGCAGCTCAATTTATGAGCTGCAGCTGTGCAACTTGTGTGTTTGATATTACTAAAATGTGTGTTTCTAAAAGCTACGTTAGAACAAATAGCCAATGTGATTTACAAAATCTTAAGCGAAGGAAAAATCCGTCAGCTGTCGGTGACCGGTTCCAGGAGTGAATTCCCCTCACCACGAAGTGTGCCCCCTCCCCAGCTCTGTTCACTGGCTTCCTCGCTTCTGTCATCCTGAGATGCTGTCTGCTTTTACTTCCAAAGCCCTTCACGGTTCACATCGGTCTCCCAGAGCCTAAGCTTACCCTCTTGCCTTGTGTTTTCAAAGCAGCAGCTTCAGGCCTCCTTCTGTGCCTACTTCAGCTGGGGGAACCTCCCTTTATCATTTGCAAAATAAATGATTATTCAGTACCATTCTTTGACTGTTGTCAAAACTCCTTCTCTCCTGCAAAAGCCTTGATGATGGTAAGCTTCCAGCACGCTGAGGCCATTGCATGTCACACAGCCCCAATCACCTGGGGTTTTTTGTACTACTGTCAGAATGTCTAAATCCCTCTCTCCTCATGTACTTCAATGGTACATTTACAAGGGAGGGACCATCCTTTTGCTTTCACTTGTAATATTAGTTCATGCTATGTGGTTCATGACTGGGGTCCCTATGTCCTATGACAATGTATTGTATTGCACTAATCATCTATTTTTTTATTATTACTCCTTTGTGTGCTGTTTTTCAGAGACCATCATCAAAGCTTTGCTCATATGTTAAAGCACGGTGAGGTGGTACCTTAACAAGGGTGTTTGCCTGAGAAGGGTAACACTGGTGGAGTGCTTCATAGATACAGGAACAGCGGTGCCAGCACCCCCACCCGCCTGTTGGGAGCTGACACAGGTGTCTCTGGTGCTACACTGTGCCCTGTAAAAACTCCTTGAGGTATGCTGTGTACGTCTTCTCAGAAACATTTCAGTTTATTTACCCCCCTGATTATGGATGGATACCAAAATGGGGTACACGATACTTAGAAGAATTGTGTTCTCTATGGGTTACATAAATGTATGTAATATGTATGTACGTAAATACAAACACATATGTATCTGTTCCTAAGTATTCAAAATGTCTTGCAGTTCTTCTTTGTTTATTACGATACTGTTTGTTAGTTTAAGTAATGCTGAAATTTGGAATTAAGCTGAGTTTAAGCTCCAAAGGCTTGGACTATTGTTCACAATAGCCACTGACCCTCAGAGCTGCCAGTCTATTAACCTGAGCTCATCAGGAGTAGGCAACCATACAATTAACAAACATTTTAACAGAGACTGCCAACTTGGCTGTATTTCCACAAAGCTTGCAGGTTTTCTGAGTGGAGTTAATTCTTTGAAAAAGTGGGAGTATGGAATGCCGCCCATCAAAGATAAGCTGGTGTATGTAGAGGTTGGTACTGCCATGAGGTATTAATGAATTATGGAAAAGGAAGCAGTGGTTGAAAATTAATTTAAATATATTGGTACCAGATTGAAGACTGAGCCAGCTGGTTCTGCAACAAAGGATGCTTACAAATACAGTTCATTTCATGGTTTTATTCCTGAGTTTACAAAGGCATTACCATAAATTAAAAATATGCAGATGCATATATGTAGTCCCATATAAACTCTCCTCAGCAACAGAGATGAGAATTTGACTTGTTCAGAGGTGTTCCGTTGCCTGCAGCATAGCTGGTTTTATTACTTTTTTTCCTATGTTGTTGTGACATGGCAGATTATTTGCCTGCTTATAGTGTAGTTTTACCATAGACTGGGACAGGTAATCTTAGCAGATGTAGACACTGGACAACTTAAATTCAAACATGAAAAGCTGAAGTGGATACACAAAACATTGACTAATAAAAACATAAGTCCAACTCTTCTTGCTAGCATATTGTGCTTAAAGTTTTGTATACATGCAAAGGGTAATATAAACATCTTCTGTACACTGCCTATTAAATTGCTTCACAGATTCAGTTTCACAAGCAGCAACAGTTTAAGCAGTTTCAGGTAAACTGTACTATGCTGAGACCATTTTTTTTGGTACCTCCTGGGTATGGATAATCGACAGAAATATTGCTGCTATAAGGGTGAATCCTTTCTTGACCAGGCTCCCCAAATTGCCATTAGAAGGATCATGACAATCACTGTGTAAAGGGTATGGACTGTAGCAAGATCCTCTCCATGCCGGTGCTTGAACACAGATGTGCTGTGCCAGTTCTCACTTTTCTTCCCATTGGTTTTCTGTCTGTGAGCACGGAGAGACTGTATCCTGCCGAAACAAAAAGCAAGATTAAGATTAAAAATTATTCTTTTTTATTAACAGTTCAGTAGTGTTTATAATGCAGTCTGGAGCGTGCATTGTATAATTGACTAGATTTGGGAAACAGCACTTCAAACTGTATGGGGCTAATAAAGTCATTTCCATAACTGGAAATGCAAAAACATTTACCAGCCATTTGGTATTTCTCTCCCACTGACAGGCAGAGAGACTGAGTACGGGCTTGTTAGAGGACACACAGTGCTCTTACTCTTCACTGTTGATACAGATCAGTTGTACGAGAAAAAACATACCCTTTCATTTTGCAATATTGTGAAAGTGACAGGCTTTAAAAAAAGATTACCAGTTTCCAAAGCTTTAATCCACAGGAATAAGCACAGCATGTGCTATGTGAGCTTCCCATCCTGCTCTGATAATGTGTTCCTATCTCTGCTTTTTAGAGGGGACTTGCCTTGGCAGTCTGTGTCAAGGTATTCTTTAGCCAAAGATACCAACCAGGAGTACCTACACAAAGTGTATCTGCAGGATTCTCTGGAGTAACATTTTACATTGCTTTGCCACCTTTCCCAAATGGTTTGAAAGTAGAAGTGTTAACCTATGGTAACTGACCTCCAGTTATTATCTCCACTGAAAATTGCCTGTTAAGTCCTGGTGGGCCTGCTGCTTTTCTTTTTTAAGAGAAAAAAAATATTGAAAGTCCACAATTCCATCTGACTGGAATGCCAAAAGGAGATCAATCAGCTTGTGATTTTCATGTAGTTTAGGAAGGGGTCTGAGAAGTATTAGATGTATTACAGCTCTGGCTGATACATGTTCCTGCTGTTATTATCACAGAAGAGTAGCAGTTACCAAAAATGTTACCACAGATACAGCTGACAAATAAAGAGCTTCTAAACACAAATTAGATTTATATACTTGTGCACACTTGGAAGAGAGCTGTCAAAACTGATTTGTTAAAAATGAAAAACTAAGAAGTGCAATCTGCAAAAGGGAATTCATCAATAAAACAGAAGTTCTTCAGCTGACATTTTACAGAAAGTAGTTGAAGAATTAGAAATACACATTTAACATTCATATAAGGACAAGGGCTACCTCCTGTCTTGTGTAACTGCAAATCAAATAACACAGCTCCTGATCATTTGGCAGCATCATGTGAAGACCACAAGAGGAATATTCTGTCGGTAGTTTGCATTCCTATTCCTACCTGAGGGGAATGCAGTATGTGCAGCTTACCTCCTGGAAGCATTCATAGTTGTCTTGGTGACAGAATTCCCAATGCGTCTGATTTCTTCTTGCAGAGAAGAAAAAGGCCTTTTTTTATCCTCTTGCTTCCTTGCACAAAAGAGGAAAATCTTCACTCAGTACCAACAAAAAGAATCTTTCTTCCAAGCCCACCAACTCGACCAATGCTAATCTAGGAGCGCTCGATATGTATCAATCAAATCACTGGTTTTCTAAAGCTGGTTTTGACATAGTTCTTCAAGAAATTCCCTGGAGCAGCTCACAAGGCAAGTAATGAGTAATCCCAATGACTGGCTTCTTTTAGCTGCTGGGATCCCTTCTTATAAACAGTAGCTTGCTGCTAAATGGTTGCCAAGTTCATAGCAACACAAGTGATGCACAGATGGAGGGTGCTGGTGATAAAAAATGCAGAATGAGCTGTAACTTAGAACCACTTTCTATTAGATCACAGGCTATTTTGGGGTAAAATTTAGTTCCTTTCTACAGCCATAATTTGGTTTAACTTGCCTGGAGTGAAATTTCAAGCCACCATCACTTAGATGTGCTCTAATATTCAAACACATTTATGAAAAAGTAGGCACCTTCTTTAATAATCTGATTACTTTTATAACACAATCATATTCAATAAGCAGTCAATAAGCATTATATCAGCACAAAAGAAAACATTTGGACATTTAGGGTCAGTAACAAGGTCACATTCTATTCTTCCCTGGCCATCTGGAGCCATTAATTAAGAAGAGGTTGTGCCAATGCAGCAGTCTTCCCAAAAGCTGGATTAAAGATGGTTTTAGTAATAATTAATGCAGTGGTCCAGTAACTATTTGTAGGGCTTGTGAATAAACACATTTAAATTTGTAGTTTAGAAAAACATGCCAAAGACCTTCTTTCCCAAAACAAAATGTGAACACCTTCTTGCATCATCTTTAAACTGTCAAAAACATTAAAATAACCTTATTTCTCATTTAACTATTCCTTTAAGCTTATTGTCACATAAAATTGCTGTTAAGACAAATCTGAACTTGTAGTTCTGGTGCATTTCTAAAGGCTTTTGCCTTTCCTTCACATAGCATTTATGTTTCTATATAAATAAAATTGGTTCCTTCAGTTTTAGTAAAACAATTGGCAATTTTCAAATATGTCTTAGGATAGCACTTACATTCCAGAAAATTAAGAGTGAGCTTCTTTACTCATACTCTTAGCGGTCTTAAAACTCATTTCCATAAATAACATTTATAAAAAGAGCTATGTTAATTTCATCGGCACTGTGACCATTTAATGGAAACTGATTGAGTCTCCATTTCCTTTAAGTAAACTTCTTACAAGCCTAGTACATCAGTGTGCATTTCAATGGAAGTGCATGTGCTGTTTACTGCTAATGGCTATGTGAGTAAAACTGTGTCACTGGAACCAGTGGAGCTACTGAGGACGTCATATTCTTCATTATTAGTTACATATTATATATAGAAAAATAGAAATATTACAGTGACTTGGAGGAGAAAATTCGGACATCAGTAAAGAAAATTCAGACATCAGTAAAGAATTACTGACTTGAATCACTTCTAGATTTGCAGACCTGACCCTAAGGATATAGGCAGTTTTGGATTCTGTTTTATTAAATAACATACACAGAGTGGTAGATGCCATAATTAAAACTGTACACTTAATTTTTCCTGTATGTTTTCAGTTTTCTTTATATGTTTTTTCTACATCAGTTCTAAGATATGCAGCACACACAGCCTATTTGCACCTTTCCCCCTTAGTTTCATCTTGGTTTTCTCTTTCTTATTGATGCTTTTACTTTTTGACTGAACTAAGCAGAAGGAGGTATGTGCAAACATCATCTCAGAAGCGTGAGAGTGTTGATTTTTGGTCATGTAATACACTCTTGAGATCTCCCATCTTTTATTTTTCCATTGTAATTTTCTTTGTGGAAAATTATCTTTTGTGATGTGTATGGCCCAGTTTTGTTAATACAGCCATGGACCCTCGCTCAGCTTACTGAAAAAGAATTGCTGTTGAGCTATTAGTGAGACATTCTACAGGCTAAAGCAATGAAAGAGAAGAATGGTAAAAATGTAGATTTGAAATGGTTACATCAGTAACAGCAAAGAGAACAGGTATAAAATGCTGAGATAAAAAGCTGGAAGACACAAATTCTGTAATAATGATGATTGGCCTGTTTTACAAACAACAAAGACTGACCCTTCCCTACCTGACTGACCACTGCCAGCCAGGAGGAACTCCTGGGGTGATGGGGAGGGAGGAAAGGTGGGAGGGGAGCATGTTAATACTCAACCTAGTAGCTTTGTCCTGGCCATTTACTGTGCATATTAGCCAATACATAGGATACTTGCTATATACTCAAGTTGCACATATACTGCTTGCAAGGCTCCATAAAAGATACCAAAATGTAAGTGGCCAAGTAGTGAAAAGGTTACAAAATATTTTGTCTAGATGAAAATCTGCTGGTCATGATTAACCATTCTTTTCAGCTGCTAAATTCCAGGCCAATGATTTAGTTAGTCATCCCAAAATACTCAGAACAGAACAAATCCTCGACTGCAATTTCTGGGGCCATGCATGTATTAGGGGAAAACCCTGAACACTGCACAGCATTAAACATCAGATGAAATGTGGAAGAGTGGTGTTTTCCTGGTGTTTCTTACTGACACGGGCCTACCTTTAAAACTGTTCTATCAGTCAGCCCATATTAATTGGCAACAGCTGGGACTGACACCCATGAATCTTGCTATTCTTTATGTCAGCTTAGGAACAGGTACATACCTCTTTTGGTGCAGCTAAGTTACTAGGACAATCATATCCAGCAAAGCTGTGGAGGAAACAAAAGGAGTCTGTCTGCACCCTCCAGCACAGCAGCTGTGCCAGGAGTCACTCTGAGGCCCTGCAACCCAGCGAAGTCCTTCAGTAATGCCCAAACATGCCAGAAGGCTTCCCCTTCCCTTGCTGCCACCACGACAGCTGCCAAGGTCTGCCAGGCAAACCCAGCTCTGCAGCGACAAGCAGCAGGGATGAAGCAGCAAGGCTGGATCCTGCACTTGAGGAGCGGAAAGCGCCACAAGAGCAGCCTGGCCTGCGAGGCCGAGTAGAGCAGGAGAGGCCATAGCCCCAGACATGGCCGCCAGGAGCCAGCCAGCACCCACAGCTGCCTACAGTAGCCTTCTGGACTGCCTGTGATGGCCCTGGGTGCTGTAGTGCTCCAGAGGCCCATCTGTAGTTCTAGCAGACCGTGAGTAATTACACATATTTAATCTGTTAAAAACCGGCCACGGTAAGAGGGGGAGTGCCTCTCAGCGACACCGGCTGCCGTTGGAGAGCCCCAGCTAACTACAAGTCCCAGAACGCCCGGGGGGTCGTGTATCGTTCGAACCTGCCAATGAGGGCGCGCGGAGCGCGTCACGTGAGCGGGGCGCAATTTCAAACGTCCAGGCGGCATCGTAGCGCTGTCGCGCGTTCGCGGTCCCGTGGAGGTGAGCAGAGCGCTGGGTTGGCCCCGGCCGCTGCCCCGGCGTGGCGTCCGCAGGCCTCCCCCGAGGCCCGGCTGTAGAGGGGCCGTTGCGGTCCGGGGGTGGGCCCTACGCGATCTCGCCTGAGGTGGGGTGGTGGGAGGTCGGCGGGCGGCTCCTCGCTGAGGTCCGTGTGGGTGTGAGTGGCTCCGCGCACGCCGGGCAGTTTCTCCTCCCCTGGGGGGGAGGTGTGGAGGGGGTCCCCTCGGCTCTGGTGGGCTCTGCTGGGCTGCCCTGTGAGGGACCAGTCCTGGTAGGTCCGTGCTGGGCGTTAATCCCTTCGGTCTGGCCGCAGCGCATGCAGTGCTCTTCCCGAGGGCCTCTGCGCGGGAAGGGCCGAGCGGGTTGTGTTAAGGTAGGGACGAGTCGACCGTTGCCGATAGGAAGATCGTATTTGATGGGTTTCTGTCCGCAAGTGAAAGGCCCTGTCTTAAGCCCAGCGTGCGTTTCCTCTGCGGAGCAGAGATGTACTGAGTCTCGGTTATGTCAGTCTCCAATTAGTACCGTAAAAAATGTTTTTCCAGCCTGTGGGGTGGCAGTGTTCTGCTGCAACTGTCTAGCAGTGCTGCCCATCGCAGCGGTATTCATATAAGGAGTTTAGTGGCTGAACACAAAGGAGTCTGTGGTAAGGAATTTCAGAAATCCTAGGTATCACTGCTGTATTTGAAGGCTTTTTACAGAGGTTGCAACACTTCGCATATGCATAGTCTCAGATAATTCAATACCATGTTTCAAGAGAGGATGGTGAGATGTGTGTCATCTCATAAAACCACGTTTGTATGGCTGTCCCTAAAATATAAGAGTCTTCAAAGGGAATGTTTACATCCTTGCTAATTTGGCAGTATCATAAAATTCTGTGGCCTTATTGTTGTTTTTTAAACCCACTGCATAGCGAATCCTGTATTTTCCAGACACTATGGAGGAAGCAAAAGAAATGTCAGCATGTTGCTCAAATCACATGATTGAAGAAAAACTGGGTATTTGCATGAGCAATGGTACGTGGAGAACATGTTGGGATATTCTCTACCTAGTGTATCTTTTATTAAAAGTCAAGACAGTTCAGATCAGTAGACCTCCTGTACCTGCTTTATATATTGTCCTGTGTGTTTGTTTACTTGCATGGGCTGCTGTTGCCAGTCTCAGAAGCCTCCTCAAGAGCTTGTGGAGCACTGGTGCTAGAGCATGTGTAGCAGCAACATGATGCCATCAATCTCTCTTCTACATATCTAATCTTAGCTACTCTGTTTTCCTTTTTTGTCTGCTGTGGATTCAGTTAACATTTGGTGTATATATTAGCTAACAGGAAGATTAATCTTTCTCACTGGCTCCTGTTACTGTTCTGTGGTAGTCTGAACTGGAAAAGATCTCACTGATAAGACAACTGCATTGTCATATAGCTCTAGATTATATAGTCTCACTTTTCTTGATTGGAGGCTGCTGATACCTTTTCACACAGCCAGATCCCATGTTCCTGTTATGGATGCTTAGAAATTAGCATTGAGATCTTTCATTATATTTGGGCATCTATCAGAGTTATGATCATATTCACAGCTGTACCTTCAATTTCTTTGACCTAAACGAGGTTTTTATTATTCTTAATTATTTAAGCATCTAAAACTTTCTTTGCCATCTGACATCATCTTCACCAAACTGTCAAAGCATAATGCAATCATTTTTATTGAAAATCCCCACTCTGACAAAATTCTTGTTGTTATAGTTTCAGACTTTCCTCTTCTGAGTGATGAAAAGTTTGATTTTGACCTTTCACTCTCTCCAGCAAGGTAAGTGAAGGATCTGCAGGTAAATATACCTTTAAAATGGACACATATAAGGTGCTGGGCTGACTTATTTTTCTTCGTAGTGGAAATGAAGATGAAGTTTTTGTTGGACCTTTGGGACACAAAGAAAAATGTATTGCTGTCAATATTGAAGCTGAACAAAGTGCTGAAAAAGAGAGTGTGCCTGCTTGTGATGATAAACTCATGTGGAGCCCACTTACAGGAGCGAAATTTGTGGAAATTTTCAAAGAAGCTCATTTATTAGCACTGCAAATAGAGACTGGAAGCAAGAATGAACAGATTAAAATAAGCCAATCAGAGGAACAGGAAAACAAGATTATAGAAAAATTTGTGGAGGACTCAAAATCAAAATTGAAAATACTGAGAAACCAAAATATAGAGAAGAGTCCTAGGGCTGTTAAAAGGGAGACATACTGCGTGTGGGATAGCCCAGCATGTCAGCTACCACCTTGTTTTCAGAAGGAATCAGATAAACTTTTGTTAGATGACAAAACACATGCTTTTCATACTCCTCCAAACAGAAGCCCTGTTAAAATTTGTGTATCTCCTAGAAAAATTGCCAGTTCACCTCTGACACAAGAACATAAAACTAAGGAAAGAAATATGAAGGCAACTGGCAAACTGCTAATGGCAAAACCTTCATTGACTCTTGGACAAAGCAGTTTGTTGACTATTGAAAAGGTAAAAACGGCTTCTGGGCAACCATGTTTTCTTTAAACATGGCCTTTGTATGTTTTAGGAACGTTTAAAGTGTGTACAAGCTTTTATTTTTAAAAGTGAACTTCAATCTTTTGATGTTTCTCTACCTCATAAGATCCTTAGGTGGGAACATTATTATATATAAAAAAAGAAAAGTCAGGGCAGGTACTATGGTATAGTAGCCAACTAGTTTGTTTATTATGACAAAGAGTATCTGCAGGCCAATTTCTTTTCCATTGCATGCTGGTTTTGTGAGTACAGTCATTGCTGGCTCCTATTTAAACACTGTTTTCTTGCTGGTAAAATTACGGCACTGTTCTTAATGGCTTAATGTGTAACAATGGCTTTGTTTACTGTTAACCCTTGCCAATGGGGGAGGGGGGAAAAGCCCCACAATTATTTTGATTGGACAGGAAAATCTTTTAGCTCTGGCTATGTCCACAACTTGTCTCAATCATGAAAAGCACTGATTAATGGTATTACATTTAGGATGTGGCTATGTGACCGACTGAAAATGTATTCTAGGATAGGAAGGAAAGAGTTCTGTTAGTGACCTTGTGTGCATAAATCCCAGTCTCTAGATAAAATATCCTCTAGATTTTATTGCTGTACACCCGATGGCTTAGGCTCCAGCCTCCTTAGGCTCCTTGGGAGCCATCACCTATAGAAAATAGGGGACCCTTTGTGGTATAAGTCTCTTCTTGATTTTGGGTGCTATAAGAGAAGGCACAGTCTTAATGCTTTAAGTAGCCAAGTTCTAACCCACTGTCTGAACAGACAGTTTGGGTGATGCAATCTACTACTGTAATGTCTTATCTTTTGGACAGCTAGAGTAAAGCAGAAGAATATGAATTAAATGGAGATCTCGTAGTTGTAAGGAACAGCTGTTACAGTATGTAGGTGAACGTGATTATATGAAATTGGTGCTGATGAATTTTCGTTGCAGAGCTGTCCTTAGGTTGATGCCCAATCTCTGGGTTCAAGCGTGTTCTAGTACTTGGCAAATACACTCACTAGACTAACTTTAAGCTATATTAGTCTAAAGACTAATGACTGGACTGGGCTCAAAGGCTTCTTTTTTGACTGTTGTCTTGGTTTCTTAACAAAATCCATTTGTGTAAAAACCTTTATAGTAGTTTCTAGAAACACTAGAAGCTTTCAGAATGTTGTATTGAAATTTGCAGCTCAAACCAGGAAAACCTACTAGTATTTCTACGAAAAGAGACTTGAACAGCTTGGGATCATCTGAAGATCTAATTTCTGATAAATCTAGTGCTGCTTCAGATGTTTTCGAGTCTTTGTTCAGCGGCAGTTCCTCAGCGCAAGACAAAAAAGCCCTTCCTGCACCAAGTAAGGTAACAGCAAGCATTCTTAATATGGAAACAATTTTTGTCATGTTCTAAAAAATAAAAAAACTGAATATAGCTTACTTTCTACTCTAAAGCTATATTGTTGTGTATAATGATTTAAGGGAAAGTAGTCTCACTTCTGTAATTGCTGTTCTTGAATGTGTTTATAACACAAGTTTAAGTTTATTACACAACACACTTAAAAGCAACTATAAATGTGTTGGATTAACAAGCATTACCTTTGTTTTTAAAGCACTAGCTGCAGGTAAGTGATCAGCAATTTTGTATAAGAAACAAAGTTTTCATGTGTCATATCCATAACCACACCATATGAAAAGTTGCTGTAACTTGTATGAAGGTAGAATACATACAGCTGTCAGCAGTTATTTTGAAGCTTTAGAACACCTACTTGCATGCTGCATGTCACTTCACTGAATCACAGCATGTCTGATATTGGAAGGGACCTCTTAAGGTCATCTGGTCTAACCCCCTGCTCAGGCAGGGCCACCTAGAGTCAGTTGCCCAAGACTGTGTCCACACAGATGGCTTTTGAATATCTCCAAGGATGGAGACTCAACAACCTCTCCTGGCAACCTGTGCCAGTGCTCAGTGACACTTACAGTAAAAAAGTGTTTCCTGATGTTCAGAGTAGAACTTCCTGTGCATCAGTCTGTGCCCACTGCCTCTGGTCCTGTCACTTGGTGCCACTGGAAGCTGTCTTTTCAGATATTTGTATATATTGATGAGATCCACCTTGAGCCGCCTTTTCTCTAGGGTGAACAGTCGCAGCTCTCTAAACCTTTCCTCAGACAGGAGATGCTCCAGTCCCTTAGTCATCTTGGTGGCCCTTTGCTGGACTCATTCCAGTAGCTCCAAATTGCTCTCATACTGGGGAGCCTGGAACTGGACACAGATCTTCAGGTCTGGCCTCCCCAGTGGTGAGCAGAGGGGAAGGATCACCTCCCTCCATCTGCTGGCAACACTTCTCATGCAGCCTGGGATACTGTTGGCATTCTTTGCCACAAGGGCACATTGCTGGCTCGTGTTAACGATGTCTACCAGCACTCTCAAGGGCCTTTTCTGCAAAAGCTGCTTTCCAGCTGGTTGGTGCCTGGGGTTAGTCCTTTTATTCTTTAATCCCTTTAAGCCCATTCTCAAGTTTGTGTCAGCAATAAGAGTAACAGTCCACCTCCTAGATGTGATGTTCCAGTTCTGTATAATAACCCAGATATCATGAACTGTTTCTAAGAAAGTTAAGTTTTTAAACTGTAATCTGAGGAAGGAGCTTCTCTAAAATTTACAAATAAAAAGCTGTAATACCAGGAAAATGGATGGCAAAATAATGTGTTAAATAGTTTTTTTGCTTTTGAATAAACTATATTCTCTGATTAAGCCTGACTTAAAGAAGATAACACATCTGAAACCTCCTGGTGTTGGCAGTGGTCTCACAAGAAAGACTACTTCATCTTCTTCGTCATCAGTTTCCAGCATGAACTCAAGTCTGAATTCAAGTTTACCCATTTCTCCCATAGGAAAAAATGGTAATCACCCTTACTGCAGATTTGTGCCACAAATCAATTTTGAAGTAGTATGTCTTGTAATGTGGGTTTGGATATGTTTTAATGGTGTCCAGTACACAGAAGCAGTAAGAAATGTTTTGAATGGAGAATAAAATTTTGTGGGCTAGCCCAATAAATCCCTGTGGACTAAAGATAAATCTTAAACTTCTATAATTTGTAAAAACTAGATTCATATAAGCCTGATGCCTACATGCAAGGGTCTGACACAACTAGAAAGTAAGCAATGCCTCAGGAAACGTTTTTTTGTACATGATCTTCTCCATTTTAGCCAAGTACATGAGCTTCTGAATGCTGTAGGCTTGTCAAACTTGAATTAAAAAAAAAAGCCAACACCAAAACAACTGAAATACAGAAGGAAGGTGGAAGGCCTAGTTCCAAGTTCTGAGTTTCTGTAAGCCTAATAAAAGGATGAGCTTTACTCAAGCAGATTGAAAAAAACATCTGGGGAGATAACTGAATGCAACCAAGAAGTTTATACTATAAAGAGGACATCAATTTGACCCTTTCAGTAGGCACCAAAGGATCAGGAAAATAGTCTCCTAAAAATACTGACAGATGTAAGCACCACAGTTCTTGTAGATCTATCAAGATACCAAGTTACTGCAAATTTTTATTTTGTACTTTTGTTTCTGAATGGATAATAATATATCAGTAAAAGTTAAAGCTTAATAAGAATTATTTTAAACAATAGAAGTGTCCAGTCAAGATTCATCCTATTAATGAAAGTAACCTACAGACTAAAAGTAGGAACAGTACAGAAAACTGAGAAAAGCACTTAGGGGTAGTTCAGCCCATGGTGTTAATCAGTGTAACTTGAACTACTACCTTCTTGAATGCCTGCTTAAGGAACAGAGCCAGCTACACTGGGAGAAAATATTGAAAATGTAATTTAAATCTGCAAGCTGTTTTCGCATTCCTTGAAGAATATTCTTTGACTTGATTGCAGTATTTCAGGAACTTGTTGAGGAGACTTTGTAATGGACAAAATTGCTGGAGAATTCAGGGAGTAAGTTTTCAGTGGTTGTATGTGTTCTCCTTAAACTTGAGTTGTTTGAACATAAATTTAAATGCTGTAAATTGCTGGTTTTCTTTCCTCTGTGAGTGTAATTATTCTGCTTAGTCAAAAACTTAGCAATCAGCAATGATTCAGAAGTATAACTTAACTTTCTATTTCAGGAAAATCAAGCATGTCTTCAAAAGCTAGTGTGAATGGCTCTAAGCTTTCATCAAGCAGGCTGGCCCTTGTCAGACCTACCAGAGTGTCATCTCTGCAGGCTGCCAATACTGAGAAATCCAGGAAGCAAGAAAGATCAGCTAGTACTCCCAAAATATCTAGTACTGTAAGCTTGGCTAAATCTTCAGTTTTTGCAACATCATCTGAGGCTGTAGGCAGTGGAATTCAGAGGCTGAGCTCTGTTCCCAGTCTGCAGAAGCTATGTCAGCAGAATAAAGATGGAAGTGCAACAAAAGGAAGCCTGTGTCCAAAGCCCAAGGCTAGAGTTTTTTCTGTTCCTACAAGTCAGACTAAGGTTCCAGTAAAGACTGGAGGTAAGCACATAATTTGCATGACCTGTCTTCTAGCTTGGCTATTAAAAGCAAATGTTAGCTTGAATGCTTATCATTTATTTCATTACATTTCTGTCCACCTCTTGGAAGCAATTAGTATTTTAACTGAAAGGTATCTGTTATTAAAAAAAAAATTAATGTGAATAGCAATTAACAGCACTTTTCTCTTTAGATACACCACCAAACAAATCAGCACCAAATGCAACACCATCTCTTGGATTAACATTTTGTGGCACACTTGGGAGGTAGGTCTTAACTGAAAATTGCAGGTACTGAGGTATACGTCTTAAAATGCAACACGGTTAGGTGATGCAACAATATTTAGAAGTTCTACCTTCATTGTCTAGTCCCTTGAGACCCTCCCAATTAGCTGTGTTAAAGCCTGTTTGAACTGATTTAAAAAAACCAAAACCAAACCCCAAACAAACAAAAACCCAAACTGAACCAAATAAACCACTCCCCACCGCCCCCCGCCTTCAGAAGAGAAGGGGTTTCTTTGCAGTGCGAAGTAGACTAGAGTCATTCATAAAAATTCTTTTGAAGTGAAGCCCTTACTATGCTGTGATTATCAACTTTATGATGATTACCATTCCATTACCAAAGAGAAACTGATTTCTGTTTGGTAGAATAGTTTGAATAAAACTGTTTCTAGAAGCTTTTGGCTAATGCATGTTCCTTTTTTAGTGCCATGGCAATCAGCACTCCTGTGAAAGCCTCAGAAGATGGGATCTTTCAAAATTCTTATTTTCCTGAGAGGTCTGTCTCCATGACTCCTGCCAGTCTGAAACGGTCTGGCTTACCTACACCTGTTCGTCGTATCTCAGGATTTCCAGCAGTGACTCCTAAAACTGCACCAAGAATGGCATTTTCTCGCCCAGGTTCCAGCTTTTCTACCAAAAAGACTCTAACAGCTGGGTAAGACCGAAACTTCCACATATGAAATGAGTATTGTAGGCAAGCTCTCTCTAAATTACTTTTAATGATGCCTTTTAGGTTTCAAGGACCTCTGCTAAATGTTAGAATAAAGCATTTGAGCCTAATGAAGACTTAGAACTTGTGACTAGTAAAATACTATAAGCTTTACTGAGATGAGTCAATATCTAACATTAAAGAATTATAATCTCTAACAGGAGGTTATTCGTGAGCTAGCAGACAACTTGAGACTTGTATCTGATGCTCTGACTGAAAACAGACGTGGTGTTGGCATTATTTTGCTATTGCCTTCTGATAAAGGGAAGTAGCTGGTTAAAATACATATTAGTCTTCACTTTGTTTTATGCCACTGCCAACGCTTCTGTAAAATTACACTTTGTTAAAGCATCAGTCAAAAAGCCAAGGATTTAGTTGACTGAACTTTAGTTTCTGAGCAGGTTTACCTATATTTCATTTGAAGTAATTGCAGAATGGGTGAATCCTACACTGTTAATTATGTCTGTGAAAATAATGTTGTCGTCTTCATATTATCAGTCCAACATCTTCTCACAAGTGCCGTATATGTGTATGTAGGCTTGCTTCATGGTTGGTGATGAATAGTATTAAAGCAGGAATGAATCATGGCTAGAAAACTCTTCCTATATGTCATGCTACTTAGGCTAAATGTCCAAAATAGTCTTTTCTCTCAAGGAAACAATTACTCTCTCTGCAGTGACTTTATCATACTAATCAGATTACAACCCCTGGTCTTCCAGCTGGTGTCAGTACTTCTCAGCAGGGACTGAAGTGGGTTGCTCAGTGATATGCAATATCAGTACTTGTTTGCTAGTTGTTTATTCAAAGTCTAAAAAACCAAAATCCTGTGTGTGAAGTTTAGGCTACATGTATATGTCAACTGAAGATTAAAACTTCATCATCCTGAAGTCATTAGCTCTTTTTTGGCATGAGTAGGTTATAAATTTATCGCAACATCACTATCTTGTATTTTGCAGGTAACTAGCATACTTTTAAATGAAAATATGGGAAGCCTTCCGGTCATTAAAACTTGGGGTAAAAAAGGAGCAAATGAGGTTAGGACATTGGCTTGTCTGCCTTTAGTTCATGCTGATTAAAGGACTCCATTATTGCCAATGTTCTTTCTCCGTAGTTCTAAACAGACAAAAGAGAGTGAGACACAGATATCTTCTTCAGAAGATGATATATCTCCACCACCTGTGCTACCTCTTGCACTTAACTTCTCGCCAGAAAAAACTGCTCCAGAAATAGTGGAAAACAAATTAAAAGAGGCTGAAGTACAAAATCAGCTGGCTGAACAGAAACAAACTGAGGTAAGAAGTGACAATACATTTTTCCACAGAACTACGAAGTAAGCTGCTTGAAAAAAATTATTTCAAGATGAAGGCAAGTAAGAAAACCACTTCAGTACACGAGGTTAAAATGGATTAACTGGAAGCATGTGCACCCTCTAGTGCCTATTTTTAGCACTGAGTAGCTGTTTGGTGTTTCCGCTAACTGTATTCCCATCTCAAAGCTGAATGGTCAAATACTTTCAGATTTCACATTAAATTTCCAATTCTGGGTAAGTGTTGTGAAATCCTGTGCATTTGTTTAGAAAAGCAGTGTCAAAGAGCAGTTCCTATTGCAGCCATAAAGCTCTTTTGGGGAAGAAAAAAAAGAAAAAAAGCACAATAGAAAAAATGCACTGCTGTAGCTAAATTCAATCACCTAACAACAGTGCAAATCTGCATACAATGAGAAAGTATTAAATCCCAAAACCAAGGTATCAGTAAACTTAGTTAAGCGTCACGTACTTAGTCCAGTGAACACTTTTCCCCGCTCAGAAGACTCTGCTGGGTTCATATTGAAAGCTGGCACTCCATGGGCATTAAGGAAAAAGGACTGAACTGGTAGTTCTGAAATATTAACCTGTCAAAGTGGCTATTGATTTACAAATACTCAGGTGCAGAATATCTGTAGATGAATTATTTGGTGTTATTCCATCAGTATTTTCCTTGTTAGCTTACTTGATGACACTTAGTATCTGTTATAGAATTGTTTAGCACATGTAGAGAGTACTTAAACAGGACAAAAGCATAACTACAGTTTGGAGCTTACAGAATAGTTTATATGGCTAAATAACATTGCACAATAATTGTAGTAGAGTCATTTAAATATTAAGAGAGTTATTACTCATCTGTTTTAAATTTGGCTTAACTCTGCTTTTAAGTGAAAAATTGTTTTATGCCCTGAGAAGCAATTTTGCTTTGTCTCACTGCATTTTCCCTATTTGTGATGCTAGCCATTGGCAGAGCAAGAGCTGAGGTTTTTACACTGTGTGTGAACAATCCTGCATGAAAAATACCTAACCTGTAAATTAAGCCTGTGCTGTGATTATTACAGCTGTATAAGCTAAATTGACTACTTAAATGTTTATGAAGGAAACATGGAGAACAGAGTGTGGGGGAGGAACCTGAACTATCTTTCTTTTTTTAAGGGCTTACTGGTAGATATTGGAGTAGATAAATCTTTCCCACACGCTTTGGAATGTGAAAGTAGACCTCTGATTGACCTTTCCAATACTCCTGAAGTGAATAAGATTACGCCTCTAAAGCCTATATTCTCAGGGCAGGTAAAGGTAAGTTATATTCAATTCTTCTGGCGCAAACATGAGAGCAGGAAAATGTCAACTGGCTGCATATACTTGTCTGCAGAGCAGCTCCGCAATACTGTAAGAGTTCTTTAATATTGGCTCAATATGTTCAATATGATACTACATACTAAGGTGCTCTTAAGTAAAGAGAACATAATGTTTAAAATCAAACAGTGTGCTCTAAACTAGAGCTCTGAGCAATCTGCAAATAGGAAAAGGAGGAGGATGGAGAAAGAACTTAATGCTTAAAGTGGTTGTTAAAGAACGAAACTGAAGCAGAAGGTGAATGCTGGCCTTCAGTACAGTAGGCATGCTCACTCTTGTTTTTCTTCTTCTTGCAAAGCTTCAGTTCTTGGCAGCAGCAGCTTGTTTTCAGTAAAAAAGCAAGGCTGTCTCTTGTTTAACTTCTTTCCTAATTCCCTCCTTAGTTGAAAGATGTGCATTGGTATCTACTCTAAATTTGACAAGTGTTTCTGGGCAAGTGGTTTTTGTACACTAGTGGCTTGAAGGTAAATGCCTTTAGATATTTTCAGGTGTATGGTGGTAACTATGAGGATGTGGCCTTTGACAACATTAGGTGTAGCTTGGATCAATTTAGTATCAGATCCTTCAAAGTATCTCAAAAGAGGATCACAGAAGTCTGACATCTGGGGGCATGTTCAGAGGAGTTCAGAAGTGCTCTGCCCTGCCTGGATGACAGTGTCACTTGAATATGCATAGCAGCAAAACTTAGAAAAAGCTTTTTAGGTTTTAAGGTGAGTATGGGCAGTAACCACCTTGTGAAAAGCTTGTGCTTGTTGAAGAATGAGCTACATGTTTAAAAACCTGAACCTAAAAGCTTGAGTGTGATGCTTGTACCTGTCTTCTGGATACTAACAGGAATCCTAAAGAAAAAAAAAGTACTTGAAGACTGTGTTAATAGAGGTTATTATTGCTAGTAGTTATGTACAACAGCTGACTACAATAGCTAAATTTTATTGTTTTTCTTTCAGCTAATTGATTTGAGTTCGCCTCTTATCACTCTGAGTCCTGATGTAAACAAAGAAAACCTGGATTCCCCGCTACTCAAGTTCTGAACTTCAGTTGAAATGAAGAATTCTTGGCATCTGTGATCTTCAAAGTGTTTAGGTGTTAGTCTTCACTTGCACAGTTTTGTTTTTTGAAGGCGGCTATAGATTACCCAATGAACTGCATTAGCACAATAGAATTCTAAAAGTCTTGATATAGTCAAACCAAGTCTGATGAATGGTTCTTTTCATAGATATGCTGTAATGGATGTATTTAAACTGTGTTGCAAAAGGCAAAAAGGGTTATTCTCTGTATTGGAAGCCTGTCTCATTTTATTTCCCACCAATTGTCCTTTGATTCCTTATCCCGTATGTGCAACAAAGATTTAATTTAAAATAAATGAGTTTACCAAACTGTTGTACAAAATAGCAATCTTTTATTACAGGCTTTGGTTAGACTAGTTAAGTGTTTCACTAACAAATGTTAAGATGTAGGTAAAGCTAGTGGACTTCAGGGTGGTTTTTCATACAGAAGTGTAGCAAGTTTGGAAATAAGCATTTTACTGTTGAATGCTAGTGGAATACACTAACAGCAACAGCTGAATTTGTGTGATTCAAAGGAGAAAGCAACAGCTTGTTACTGCCAGATGGTTTAGTCTTGACATTTGAAGGTTAGACTTGAACTTTCTTACTCAAAGAATAGAAAAATGCTTTTTTACCTGAATTTGCCACACACTCCATACATGAAGATTTTAAAATACAGGGAGGTGAATGGAACTGAAAATGCACACAGCCCATAAATGTTGAAATAACAAGCCCGTCTTGAGCTTATTTAAATATATTAAGCTAGTACATACAGGAGACTTCTGCCATGTATATACTAGCTTAATATATTTTTGAAAGTTTATCAAGAGATGGAAATGGACTTTCAGCTGTTTGTATTAATTCAGAAAGTGGTAGAAGTTGGAGACTCGAAATGTTTGTGCAGGAAGTGTTCAGATGAGTTTGTCAAATGTTCTGATGCTGAACAAGGCTGCTACCTTGGCTTTATCTGAAGGCCTACTTCTCAGCACAGCTGCCTCCTGTTACTGCAGTGTCAGATGCTGCTCTGAATGAAGGCCTTTCGCCAGATTGTGAAGACTCTTCTGAGTCAGAGGAAAGAACCATGCTACCTGCTCCTGCCAAATATGAACCATAAAAATGTGGAATTTGTATGCTTTCTTTGCTTGTTCTTTATTTCCTTCTGTGAAAAGCAAGAGGCCCTCTTCAACCAAAGCATTTACTAAAACTTTATTTGAGCCAGTGCTGTGCAGTTAAAAGCAATACTGAAACCAGGTCCTCAACTAATGGGGAGAGAAATGAGTTTGGATGCATATTTCTAAATAGAGATGGGGGAAATATTTTTTAAAAAATAAATCACAGCATTTTTTATGTGCAATGTATTTGTGATTTCTTTTTTAAAAGAGGTAAATGGGTTTATGCCCTGTACTTCAAGGACTTGCAGGAGAACCAAGCATTCTGTGCCCCTTGAGAACTACATTTTGTGCATGTATACTTTTGCAGGCAGTGGATCTCTACCCTGGTTTTGAGCATGACCATGACAACTTATGAACAAACAGGAGTCATCTGCCAGTTGAAACACCCAAATGTGGGGTCTTAAAGCAGGCACCTGGCCAGCTCGATCCTTCTGTGATTCACTGCCTGCACTGGCTAGCCTAACTGGACACTGAGTTGACAGCTTGATCTGTCTTCAGGTGTGAGCCACATTGCAGGTACCAGTCAGTTGCTCAAACACCCAGAGACACTTGAAGCATGGCTAGTGCAGGCTGGCTGCCTGGGGCGCAGAGCTAGGGCACTCTGTGCTGCTCTGTGGTAGCAGCTGGAGCCAGGTGGAATAACCTTAGGGTTATTGAGTGATAATGAACATGAAGCAATCAAAGGGAGACTGTCATGTTTTCCTTTGGATCTTCCTTTGTCCAATTCAATTTGCTGAGCCTTGTTGCTCATGGACAGTTGGTGGGCTTTTGCTTGGAGTATGTGTATGAGGCTTCTGGTTGGTCTGAAGTGGGGAGGGTCGCAGGCCAGGAAGCTCTTCTGACTTTTCCACCTTTCAGGTTGGTTTAACAACGTATGGTCTCCCTGCCACAGCCCCTGCCCTACCCATCCTGAACCTGCTGGGAGAATCACAGAATCATTAAGGTTGGAAAAGACCTTTAAGATCATAAAGTCCAACCATCAACCCAACGGCTGCATGGCACTGAATTAAGCAGCGGAGAGGGGAAAAGACCGAGAGTACTCCCTGGTACGTACCTTTTTAAGCGAGCAAGTGCTTCACGCTACTTCTGGTGCTGCATTAAGAAAAAGGCTGTCCCCTGCCCCAGCTCCTGCTCGAAGCCGGAACTCCCGAGGGGAGGCGCGTTTTCCCCGAGCGCCGTTGGGCGCCGCACCGCCGCGGCCGCCGGAAAGGCGGGGGGGCGGCCGGAAGCGGCAGCGCTGCGGCCGCAGCGGGGCGGTGGCGATGCTGGCGGCGGGGCGCCGCGTGGCCTGTGCCGTCTCCGGCGGGGTGGACAGCGCTGTGGCCGCCCTGCTGCTGCGCCGCCGAGGTGGGTGGGTGGGTGGGTGGGTGGGTGAGGGCGGCGGGGCCGGCACTGCCCTCCGCCGGCGCTGCGGGGGCCGCGCGTCACCTCCCGGCCCTCCGGCCCGGCCCCTCGCCGCGCAGCCCGTTCTGGCCGGCGCCGCCTCCGGCGGATGGAAAAGCCCCAGCTCGGGCAGGGCGCCTCGCAGAGCCCGGTGCTTACCCTCGGGGGTAAAGGAGGGGGTGGGAGAGACCCGGAGTTACGAAATCTCATCGTGTTAGTTTGCCAGAAGAGCTTGGTCTTAACGTTAGCCGTTGGCTGTAGAAAAAGCAGTCACACGATAACTACTGTAAAGCTTAGCAGGATGTTTGCTTAGTACAGAGCTACTCGCATCTCCTGCAGGAAGCAGTTACTCAAGCAAGTCTTGAAAAACACGGGTTTGGGGTCCAGGCTATAAGAATTCCTATAACTTAGTCACCCTTCCATAAGGAATGGACATTGCTTCCATAAATAGGCATTCCTTCCATAAGTCACCCTTACGTTCATTTTGTAGGCTACCAGGTGACAGGCATCTTTATGAAGAACTGGGACCCCTTGGATGAACAAGGAGCTTGCTCCATTGACAGAGATTGTGAAGATGCTTACCGGGTTTGTCAGAAGCTTGATATTCCTTTTCACCAGGTTTCCTATGTGAAAGAATACTGGAACGAAGTATTCAGGTAGAAGCACGTTTAAAATAGATGGTCTTTCAATATATTGGTGTAGTACTGTATTACTGTATTTCTCCCACAGCATTCTCCTGTAAAATCTGGCGGCTCATGGCTCAGACAGGTATACTTTTCGCTGGGTAAAGAACTGGCTGGACAGCCGAGCCCAGAGAGTTGCGGTGAACAGAGTTAAATCCAGTTGGTGGCCTGTTACAAGCAGTGTTTCCCAGGGCTCACTTTTGGGGCTGGTCTTGTTCAATATCTTTATTGATGATCTGGATGAGGGGATCGAGTGCTCCCTCAGTAAGTTTGCAGATGACACCAAGTTGGATGGGAGTGTTGATCTGCTGGAGGGTAGGAGGGCTCTGCAGAGGGATCTGAACAGGCTGGATCGTTGGGTGGAGGTCAACTGTATGAGGTTTAACAAGGCCAAGTGCTGGGTCCTGCACTTGGGTCACAACACCCCCATGCAACACTACAGGCTTGGGAGGAGTGGCTGGAGAGCTGCCCAGTGGAAAAGGACCTGGGGGTGCTGGTTGACAGCCGGCTGAACATGAGCCGGCAGTGTGCCCAGGTGGCCAAGAAGGCCAACAGCGTCCTGGCCTGTATCAGAACTAGTGTGGCCAGCAGGAGTAGGGAAGTGATTGTGCCCCTGTACTCGGCACTGGTGAGGCCGCATCTCGAATACTGTGTTCAGTGTTGGGCCCCTCACTACAGAAAGGACATTGAGGTGCTGGAGTGTGTCCAAAGAAGGGCAATGAAGCTGGTGAGGGGGCTGGAGCACAAGTCTTACGAGGAGCGGCTGAGGGAACTGGGGTTGTTTATTCTAGAGAAGAGGAGGCTGAGGGGAGACCTTATTGCTCTCTACAACTACCCGAAAGGGGGTTGTGGTGAGGTGGGTGTTGGTTTCTTCTCCCAAGTAACTAGTGATAGGACGAGAGGAAATGGCCTGAAGTTGCACCAGGGGAGATTTAGACTAGATATTAGGAAAAATTCCTTTACTGAGAGAGTGGTCAAGCATTAGAACCAGCTGCCCAGGGAGGTGGTGAAGTCACTATCACTGGAGGTGTTCCAAAAACGTGTAGACATAGTACTTCAGGTCATGGTTTAATGGGCATGGTGGTGTTGGGTTGATGGTTGGACTTGAAGATCTTAAAGGTCTTTTCCAACCTTAATGGTTCTGTGATACTGTGAAAAGTAAGGACGGACAGATAATGGGCAACGGCAATTTATTGCAGTATTGCCAGTGCTAAGAGAAAGTACTGAAGCCTGTTAAATATTGGAGGAATTGTTTTTTCTCTCATTCATATTTAAGATCAGAATTTATGTGTTGGTTTTAATATGTTTGTTATTTTTGAAATTAATAGGAGATTTCTCCCTAGTTATTATGAGTGTGTAGCAATTGCTTTGTTGTGGCTCATTTCTTCTGCTTCTCACATACTGGCCCAACATTATTGCGACTTGAGAGAACAATATTTAATGGGGTACTATTATTGTCTGTGTGTGTAATTTATGCAGTGTGTTTTATATTAATACATATTCAATCCAGTTTACCACAAAGTGATTGTGAACTAGCCTTGCTTCTTTAAACTTAGAACAAATTTGAAACTGTTCTCGAAAAAGGGTGTTCAGAGTTTGTGTGAATTTGTTCCACTTTAAGGGAAGAAAGTTCTACACAGGAGAAGCTGAGAGTTTTTCTTGGGAGGCAGGAGAAGGAGGGAAATATTGGTATAACAACATAATTTATCTTTTACACACTCAACATAAGTATGTAAAAGTTGTTCCCTGATCTGCATCATCCCCCTTTAAGTAGTGCTGTTGTTACCTTGTCATAGAAACTGAGGAATAACCTAGTCATGCTACTTCTACTTCATGTTGAAATGACATCAAGTTGAGTGCTAAACTTTTGTACAGTCAGTGAATAACAGAGCCCGTTCTGGGAAAGTTCACTCCATTTTTCCCTCCTGGTGTGTGAGAATGAATAAATGTATCACAACTCTTGAGGGGTGTGGGGTGTCTGTGAATGACACATAAATGATCAGCTTTTCTTTCGCTTCTCATCATTTTTTTGTGTTCCCAAACAATCTGTTTGTTGGGAAAACAATTGGTTTGGAACCAATGGTTTGGTTTGGAACCTTTTTTTTCTTTACTGTCCTCACTGACCTTGAATTTACTCCTCCTCTGGGTCTTTAAAGGGTTATTCATCAAAATCCACCTTTTATCAAGAGAACTATTCCAGGTCTTGTCTTTCCCGTGGTTTGTGCAAGTTCTGTCTCAGATCTTTACGGCAGAGAGAGATTCAGTAGGCATCCTTCATTACCTTTTCTCCAGTTCAGTACTGTACTTGAAGTTCTGAACTGATGTGAGCCTGGCTCTGTGCTGAGTCTTTTATAAAGCTTCCAGTGTACTCTTGCAGTGTTTACAAAGGAGGATTCTTATTGTGAGAGTACAGTGCTGAGCCAGCAAGAGGGAGGCAGCTGTGGGTAAACCCACATTATTTAATTATTAGTATGAATTGTTGAATTCAGAACTGTTAAAAAGGAGTTAGACAACATATAAGATATGTTGCTTTATTTTCTATTTATGAATGTAATGTATAATGGGATAAGGAAGAAGCAATTGATTCTGTTTCAGATGGAGAAAAGTAAAACCAAATACTAGGGTTGCTGATGTTCTTTTAAATCCAGTCTATGCCCTTGGTTCCTCTTGACTTCAGTGGCTACTGAGGAAAATCACGCTTTGTGATGGCAAATAAATATAAAATGCAAACTAATGCAAGTGATCAGGCCTTTTGATATCTCAGTGCATCACTGTATGCTGGTTTAATTTCATTAACCAATAAATTCATTATTATCTCAGTGTTTTCAAGCAAATAATGCTAAGCACTTTAATTACACGACTGTGTAAAACTACAACATGACTTTGAGAAACTACTTGAATTTCTTGAAGAAAAAAGAAGACAGGGAAAAAAATCTATAAAATTGAGCCCCATGACTTCTTATGGTGGTATTGTTGCAGATTAAGTTATTGTCCATTCAGTTGAGACACAGTAACTCCTGGTGTGTATTCCACTGCACTATCACTTTGAAAAATTAAACAGGGTTGTTTAATTCTGAAAGTATTTCGTTAAGAGATGAGTAGGATGTGCACAGCGAGCAGCCGTGTCTCCCATGAGGGAGTATGAATTTAATAAAACGCGGTTACAAAATTGTGAGTGATCATTTGACCATGTCCTCAGTGCACTTTGGAGAAAATCTTCCAAGTGTTGTCTTTTACAGGTTAAAATCTAATGGGTATTTTATTTCTTACATAAAATGCTTAGTATGATTGGGTCTCAAGTTCTGATGTTTAAACAGATTATTCAGTCTTGGATAGTATTACGCAGTGTTAATAATGTTGATATATATTTGAATATTTATTTTACAGTGACCTTTTAAAAGAGTATGAATTGGGAAGGACTCCTAATCCTGATATTGTGTGTAACAAGCACATCAAATTCAACTACTTTCTTCATTATGCTATGGATAACCTTGGTAAGGCATTTTCAAGTGTGTCAGTACAGAGTGTGTACCATGGAAATGCTTAAAGGATACAAACTCTTGAAAAGGTGGGGAAAAACACGAGTTCATATGCATGCCTAATTCACGTATCTCTGTGGAAGTATTTCAATCATCGCAAAGTATTTGGTTTTAAGTTTGCTTTTACATATAGAATCATAGAATGGTTCAGGTTGGAAAGGACTTTTAAAGGTCTTCTAGTCCACGCCCTTTGCTGTGGGCAGGGACATCTTCCACTAGACTAGGTTGCTTATATGTGGGAACAGATGTAATTTGGGGACATACATTGACTTGACCATTAAGTTTTACATTCTTAGGTGGTCCTTAAAGTACAGAAGCACAAGTGCTGGCATGCTGATGAATAGTTTACATTATTATTGTCAGTATAAGACCTCTCTATAGGTTTTCTTCCTTCATTGCTTTCTGCTTTTTTTACTGGACGTTTATAATCCTGTTTTAAACTCTGAATTTCAAATATGTGCCTTTGTGTTTTGTGGTTTTTTTCTTGATAGGAGCAGATGCAATTGCTACTGGGCATTATGCTAGGACCTCACTAGAGGATGAAGAAGTGTTTCAACAGAAACATGTTAAAAGACCACAAAGGCTTTTCAGAAACCGTTTTGAAGTTAGAAATAGTAAGTGGTTTCTTCATTTCATATTTCGTCATAGATATGAAACAGAAATTTAAACTATATTTGGTGTCACAGAGTCAGGGAAGTTTGTTATCTTACACACAACAAGTGTTTTAACTTTATTTAAACCCCAGCCTTTGTAGAAGGGTAATTGCACAAAACAGGGGCTTTACATTACTGAAAATTACCCTGACTAGTCAAGTATTACATGTTCTATTTTTAAGAGTTCTAATCCAGGTGCAGAGGTAGTAATCAACATTCTGGAGGAGCTGTAATGTGGATTAAGGGGACAGGGCTATCTTCCATAACCTTGGAGAAGTGTTTCAGGAAATCTTTATGAAGTATTTCCATGGCTTACATAATATTTTCTTTTTTAATATTTCTTCTATTTTAGGGAATGTATTCTTTGGCTATTCGGTATATTGTCTCGATAGAACTCATCATGGGGATATGCTTAAGTGGAATTTTAGAATTAGGGATTTGAAATGTTAAAATTAGTAACATACTATTAGACTGTATATTATTTTACTGGAAAAAAATCATGTTCTTATTCAGTAATTCAACTATTCTGCCTTATTTCTCTGTTCTCCTGTAGAAGCCTGATTTTCCCAGGTAGATCAAGGTTCTGCCTACACTGCAACTGAAAAGTGCAAGTGCAGCATATGCAGACATTTTTAAGGTTACAATTCTCATGTCAGCAAAGGTACTAGTAGCAGCAATGCAGGTTTTGCTCTTCGCTTTAGTCGTCTGCCTGTGGCTGTATGTAATCAGAGGTTGAGTTCAGCACTACAGTGGTTTCTCTTGTTATTGGTACCAAAGCCAGCTTGATGGATGCTATTTTGGTTATGTCTCTGCATGGCACTGTCACAGCTTGGATGGCAATGTAGAGATTTCCCAAATAGCTCTGCAATGGGCCATAATGCAGTAGAGTAACTCAGATGAAGCTCTGTGTAAGGAGAAGCGTGCTATACCCAAAGGGAAAGAAACTTGCAAACTACCACTATGCGAAGCTCCCATGGTGATGTTTTTTTATTACAGCTTCCCCACTTTCATTTGTTTGTTCTGGACTTAAATGGGTTTATTTGTTTCTTTGTTTAAATTTTATTTCTGGAAAGTTGAAATGGCCCCAGCAGGACCAACAGACTATATTTGTGACAGACTGTGATTCACAGTCATTGTATTTTGTGATGTTTTAAACAGGCTTCCTGCCCCGTTACTGAGATTTTGTATTATTAGTTGTGACTGAACGATTAGCCTGTAGTTAATGTTCGTTTAAGTCAAGGAACATGTAAGTAGAGTTTGTACAACAGCAGAGCTATTAGCTCTTGAAGAGAGGGGACAGAACATGACTGAAAAACTATACCAATTTTATTTCATCTGGGCAATCAGGAGACTTCATCTGTTTTAAAGAAAAAAGTCAAACTCTTCTCTCTGAGCACTGGGAATAACTGCTGATTGTTCAAATCATTGATTTATAGCAGTGTGATTTCAGGGCAAAACTGAATGTCTTTTTGAAGAACAATATACTCTAAGGTATTTGAATCTTCATTCTCTCTTTCACATTTCATGTGAAAGTTGTTTTTGTTTTTCATACTGTTGTTGTTCTTGCCAATGATACAAGCAGTGTTGTAATAGATGAGGCAGTGTAAGACTTTATAAGATTCCACGTTGTAGAAAATCAGAAGCTTTCTAGATCTTTTTAGTGGTGAGAAAATACCCAAACATTTTTAGTCAGATTTTGAAAAACCTTAAAATACTGTCTTTAACATGTACTTGGAAATAATAAAACTAAAATGTTGATTGTCAAACAAAATACTAAAGGAAGTTGAACTATTAAAGGGCGTTATGTTGAGATGCTTTATGTGTTCTGCACTTTGCAGCTGTGAAACTCCTTCAAGGGGCTGACCTCTTTAAGGACCAGACCTTCTTTCTAAGTCAGATCTCGCAGGATGCTTTGAGGAAAACCATTTTCCCTTTAGGGGATTTGACAAAAAGTTTTGTAAAGAAGATAGCAGCTGAACATGGCCTTCATCATGTGCTAAAGAAAAAAGAGGCATGGTAACACTTAAAGTCTTTTGATTTGTACTTCTCTCTAGAATAGACTTTCCTGAACTTTTTGAACTTTAATCTCTGGCAACTCATCTGTTTCCGAGCACCATAACAGAATAGGTTGGGAAGCAGTTTTATAGCTGTCTACTTGCTTAAAAGCACTTTTATGAGCTTGTGGTTAGCTGTGTATTTTAGCCTGCAGATAATTTGTCTACCATTGTGTCTTAGAAGAGCTGAGGTGAAGGTGAATGTGTTAGGATGCCGAGCCTTAAGGAAAGCATTCCCTATCACAGCAGGTGAGAAGCCTTTGGTCTTTATTTTCCACAGCTTTTAAAGGCTTCCTCACTGTAATTGTTTTTCAATATGTCTCTACAGAAATTGGGTCATACTGTTTTGCCACAGTTACTGTTCTCTGAGCACTAACACTTCGTGAGTTGATCTAAAAAAATATAATGCAGGCAGCAGTTGTATTACTGATGCTGTCTTGATTGGTTTTAATGTTTATATTCGGCTGCTGTAAATAGGTGTTTGAAGAATGTAGGCAGTAGCTGAAAGGGAAAGGAAAGCCTATTTGTTTTTTAAAGGTTTTTTTTCAAGAGGTATACCATTACTGTGTAATTTGTGTTACTTTTGTACTTGAATCTGAAAGAGACTTCTGTTTTTAATATACATACAATATGGTCGTCAAGGTTAATGTATTTATTTATTCAACGTGTTCTATTTCCTATTATTTTTCTCCTTTTCTGTGCCTATGGCTCTCACTGATACTGTATAGAATTAGTTTACCTATGTTGGAGCAGATGATGTGGTTTTGTTTATTTTGTGAGATGCCTAGCATAGTTTGGGACACATCGGGGGTGGAAATCCATCTTGGACAGGTTATTAATAGACATTATTTCAAACGTTTTTCTCTGCTTTTATAGATTCAATACCATGTTTCCTTTTCAGAGTATGGGAGTCTGTTTCATTGGTGAAAGAAACTTTGAAAATTTCCTTCTTGAGGTGAGCAACATTAAATCTATGACAACTTTATGTTCTGTTCTTGTTTTCAGTAGTAATTTATGACACTGTCTACAGAAAAATCTCCAACAGCTTGTGGCCCATGCTAAGTAGCAACGTCCCATCTTCCTTTGCAGTCCCAAGCCTACCCAGAAGCTAATGCCAATAGCCTGTAGAAAGTATCTTGCCCCTCCACCAACAAACAGCCAGTCACTGTCTGTCGCCAAAGGAGTGTGTGAACTTGCAGTCCTGTGCCTGCCAGGCTCTGGCATGTCGTTGGGATGTGAGAGGGGCAAATGGCTGAATCCTGCTGTCACTGGCGTAAGTGAGGATGGGGGGAGTGAAGCCCAGAATTACTGCTGATAGGGACTGCTGTTCCTACTTTTCTCTCTAAAGCAGCATCAGGGAAGAGGCAGTAAGCTGCTTGGGCAGAGTTTGCTTACGGAGAAGTTCCTTTCCCACTTCAAGAGAATGTAGTGACAGAACCTGAAATATACTGTGAAGTTTTTTGGGGCCATCTTGTGGCTTAACCAATCTCTTTCTATTTGGTAGTATTTAGAACCTCGACCAGGTAATTTTGTTTCCATTGAAGATAAGAAGGTTCTGGGAACACACAAAGGTAATTGGCTAACCCACCTTAATAACTGCTTTTAGATAAATGGAACAATACTGCTTATATTTGGAGGGACAAATTTTTGTGAAATTCCAAATCAGCCTACAGGTTTTTCTGAGTTTGATAACTAATAATCATGGAAAACTTACTTCATATAATAGTAGAGCCTTGAACTACAACTGATTCTTGATTATTTGTTCCACGTTGCAAGAAAGTAAGTGATAATTATTAGGGTTACTTTGTTGATACTAAGTGGTTGTTAATTTACTACTGAGAGACCTTTGCTATTTAATTCTTTCAAAATTACTGTGCTTCAGTTCCAGGTTCTTTAGTACCTAGACTTTGCAGAAAAAATACACCGTGCACCTCAGTGATGCATAGTAGGACATCACCAAAAATGGGCAGCTTACCTTTTCCTTTCCTTCTGTGTGTCCCTCCTTTGCTCTCCTCAGTTCTAGCTGCCAGAACTGAGTTCCTCTTCCAGGTAATTTACGGAAGTAGGATGTTCTACCACTACCTAAAAGTAAGGGAAACTGGTAAGACTGAGTGGTAGCAAAACCACAAACTGAAGTTGAAATAGAGAAATAAGCGCTTGTCTTTTCTAAACCCTAAGAATACCACAATTGAAACAGATTAGCTTGAAATCGTGCGCTTCAGGTAGAGATGAAAACTTTCAAGTAGATGTTAGTTTAGTTTGTAATGGCACACTTCTCTAAGACAACTTGGTTTGTTATTCTTTGTTTAGTGGTAAAGTTTTGGGGGAATGATTTTAACATGTTTTTCTGAAAGTGAAAGAATAGAAGTTACTAGCAGTGTTACATTTTCACATTTCTTTAGGTTGGTTCCTTTACACAATAGGCCAGAGGGCTAGACTAGCAGGTCTGAAGGATGCTTGGTTCGTTGTAGACAAAGATGTCAGCACTGGAGATGTCTTTGTGGTGAGTTAGTTAAAACTGGTATTGCAAATAACTAATGCAAGCATTTTGTGACTCCTGCTGTATGGAATGTGATTCTAACCTGGGCAGAATTCTTGGCTTTCCTCTTGAGGGAAACAAGAATCAACGAGAGCAGCATCAGCAGATATGAAACATCTTGTCCAAACTGGCTCTTCTTGAGTAGAGAATTGTTGCAGATTTTGGCATAAAACTTTTCCAAACAAAAGGCAAATACTGAAAAGAATCAGCTAGTCTACTGAGCTCTCATTTTCTACTCTAAAACAGGAGGTTTTTATTGTAGTAGTTCTGATACTATACAAAATGTGTATTATCTTGGTTTACTATGTATTGCTACTTTCTTTTCCTAGTAAAAGAAGTAGTAGCCAGTAATACAGTTTTATCTTTTTGAAAACTGAGGCAGAATATATATAATACTGCAAATAATTGTTGGGTTAATGACTAATCATATGAGATGACTGGGAATTCTGCAGCTTCCTAGCACTGTTAATGTTTTTTGCTCTTAATGCAGTTGTTATTCGTATTTGATACTGATGTGGTTATAATGAGGTGTTCTGCTACTTGTTGATGTGCCTGGAGGTGGGGGGAAATCATAATCAAATGAGAGTTGGGAGGAAACAGGCAGGACCACTAAGAAGTTTTTTTTTATGTCCTACAGTAAGGTTGTGTGTGTACAACGCCTTTGTTGGGGAGGTGTTGAGTTGAGAAATTGGAGAAGAGGGAGGTAGGATCTTGTTGAGGTAGGGTAAGGAGGGCAGTAGATACCTGAACTCAGGATGAAGGAGGCAGAAATATGATTGGAGAAAAAAGAATACAAGAAGTGACAACACTTCTTGAGATGGAGAAGACTGACAAATAATTCAGGCTTGCTTTAGCCTATTTTCTTCATTAAAGGTTTCCACCTGGAAGCTGATTAAGTGCTAATAAATGCTTTCTTATTTATTTTGCCTTCATTTTGATATGGTTTGATACTGCTTCTGTATTTCATGCTTTACAAGTTATATACTCTCTGGCAAAAACATCAGCATTAAATAAACATGTTTTAAGGCACCATCAACAGATCACCCTGCTCTGTACAGAGACCTGTTGCGGACAAATCGAGTGCACTGGATAGCAGAGGAACCTCCTGCAGAGCTCATTAGAGATAAAATGATGGAATGTCATTTCAGGTTTCGGCACCAGATGGCACTGGGTAATGAAACCTTGTTTTGTTTTTTGTTTTACTCATTTTTTGAAGCTGTGGTAGTGTGTTCAGTGTAGTTTTGCAGAAATAGTTGGAATGTTTTGGCTTGCCTTTCTGTAGTGTCTTTATAGAACAATTCTGTGTAGTATTATCTTGACTTATATCTGTTTAACTGAGTGATGAAGGTTTTTCTTTTTTTAATGTGAACATAAGGATTAACTGGCAAGTGTTTGGCCATTTTCTGCTCTAGTGCCTTGTGTTCTGACTCTAAACCAAGATGGGAGTGTGTGGGTGACACTAGTGAAGCCAGCAAGAGCTATCACACCTGGGCAGGTAAGATATTAGAAGTGATTTTCTTTCCTTTTTTGTGTTTTGGCTTATCTGCCTAATAAAACAGAGTAGTGTTTTTATTAGCTGGAGCAAAATAGTTAATTTATTTGCATGTGACAGCAGTTAGCTCTATTTTGACTATTCATCAACTCTTTTGAAGGAGTTTGTTTCTAGTTTTATATGGTTGTTGTTATCCATATAGTCTGACAAAATGGCTTACAAGTTTTAGAAATACATGAAGTCACCTCTGGTAATCAGTTGTATAAGCAGAAATGGAACCTGTTGTCTCCAAGAAATAGATTTAAAAAGACATTCGTTTGATAATTGGCTGCTTAATATGTTTCCAGTGTTCAAATGTGTTTAGTACTGAGAAGAGGTACTGCCCAGTGATGCCTTTTAACACTGCTAATACAAAGATACTCGATCACATCGTAAACTAGTGGTTCTCAAACATTTTCTGCATGCCCTCTCCCAGCTTACATTCTACCCTCCCTCTCCCTCCCCAAAACTTTGGGGCCCATGGGACACATCAGGAGGGAAATTGTCTGAGAGCTATTTTTGATGGAGAGATACACTTAAGAGAAGTACACTGAGCTGAGAAGACTCCAGCCAGAGCTGATGATAGTCATGAGAAGCCCCTGATGACCAGGAGCTGCTGAGCCGGTAACCGGGCTCTTTACTGCAAGGTAACAAGACAAGGCCAGGACGTCTGTGCTCCTCCTCTCCTGCAAACACCTGCTGAGCACATCAGGGACCCCCCGTCGCTTCCTTCCAGGTAGTCTGCTCCAGTAGTCCTTGGTCCCCTTCCTATTTTGAGAAGTGCCACTGTAGCCTGGGCACAGGTATCTGGGGAAGGTCTGGTGAAGATGCAGATGATATGTATGTTGTCCTCTTTGAGAAAGGAAGCTTTCCAGCACAATGCATTCCACCTTAGTAACTGAAGAGTTTTGAGATAATACTGTAGAAGTCCATGATGGAATTTCCATCAACATGTTTATATTTAGACTTGTATGAGCCAAGGAATCCTTTGCATTTTTTAATTTATTTTTTTTTAAGATTTAGTCAGAACAAATATAAATAAATACACTCAGTGTCCAGCAGGTCTTGCACAGCCTGCAGTTGCTCACCATGCTGTTTGCAGCTGCTGAAAAGACTCTCCCTGTGTTTATCTCCTAGTTTGCCGTGTTCTACAAGGGTGATGAGTGCTTGGGCAGTGGGAAGATCCTAAGGATGGGCCCATCGGTGCATACCATGCAGCAGGGCAAAAACCGAGAGGAGGGTCCAAAGAAGGAAGAGATTGACAAGATAGAACCAGCAACATAACACGTGGGTTTGATTATTGGAGGACTTTGGAGAATTTGCTGCCTGAGAATAATAAAAACAGTAATAAACATATTTTTTGTTGATCTGTATGTTCTAAAGGTCAGTTAGCCATCAAGTCCCAGCTTTTGACTGTTGGCACTGAACAGGGTTAAAACTACAGCCAGTTTGACACAATCTTACTGGCCTGGATGGTGATATTGAATGTTAGTACGCTTCAAGGGATGTCTTAAGGTTGTTCTGTAATAGTAGTTACACATACAAGAATTTTAATATAAAAATTATGTCTGAAATCATAAATCTATGTTTTATGAGTAAGTGAAATACTTTTTTTTTTCTTCTTACTTGAAGATACCTGTCCCTAGGTAAAGTACATGTGATGTTTGTGCTTTGAACTCTGGACAAGGAATGAATGATAAATTTAAGTTCAGCATTTTGAATGAACTCCAAGCAACAGATATTTATTTTTCATGTTACATAGTTTTATAAGAAATGCTTTGGATTCTTAAGCTGTGTTAAGTAGTGATTTGAGATCTTTACGTAATTTAGAATTACAAATCTAGAGGCTTAAAACCAACATTTTTTCACGCAACTGACTAATTTTTTGTTAACTGCTGAGGGCAGAGGCTGTTTGGTTTGTCTCCTGGAGAAGAGAATGCATTGTTGTGTTTCAGAAAAATGCAAATTCATATGCATTTCCTTATTATGTAGCTAACTTCATATAGATGTGATAATGGTTGGGTCTTGCCATCTGTCAAAACGGAGTGGTTTTAGGAAGAGCTGAATATCTCTGTGCAAATTATCTACGTTTATAAGGATTGGGTGCATACTGAGGATACCCTAAGCTTATAATAAAACTTTATTACAAGTCAACAAAAACTAATTCCTGTCTTTCAGCATAGTAGTAGGAGGTAACTGTCCCTAAAGTACACCTGTGCAGGAGCAGGACTTTACAGATGGGTGTAGAATTTTGAGATTTGTATCTAATTTGGGCAGTTGGAAAGCTTTACTATGAATAGATCTTTTCAGCAGATCTGAAGGCTTGAATGACATGAACACTCTCTTCTGTTGTCTTAGTGTCTTCTAAGAATTCCTTCTATTTCTGCTGGTAAGAAAAGTGAAAGGTAGTCTCTTTTACTTCCATCCTTTGGAAAAAAGAGGGAGAAGACACTCTTCAGTGTCTACCTGCTGGGCTGGCAAAGTTAAACGCACAGTTCAGGGAGCCCTATGGAAAAAACCTAGACTGTTAAAATCTTACGTATCTATTTGACATTACAGTAGATCTGCTTGAGAGGAGAAAAAAGCCATCCTTTTTCACTAGTGCCAAAATCGGTTCACTTTAGCAGTCTGTCTTCAGAGTGTCTATCCACGCGCAGGTTAAATGTAAAGACTGTTCTTGCTTCATGTCAGCTCCTGATTTGTGTTAGGTGAGGTGTGTTACGGATCCTGGTCATGACTTTTATGTGGTTTTCCTAACGTTTTTCTTACCCTTCCTGAAACTTTTGTCTTTGCAAAATGTGGAATTAATTACTAAGGAGTTAATGCTCTACATTGTCCTCATCTGAGTTTTCCAGTAAGTGCCCCAATTAAACCTTCACAAATGTTTTGTGTTATACTAGTGTGTTTTTTATTATTACTTCATCTCACAACACTTTCAGGTTCATTTGTTGTTTGATACTGGTAGAGGTAGGTTCAATTGTGAGGACATGAAAAAGGACATAGCCATTTCTGTGTCTTCAAAATTCACTGTCTTTTAAAATTCACAGAAATGCAGAGGTTGGCAAGGACCTCTGGAGATCATTTAGTCCAACTCCACTGTTCAAAGAAGGGGCAACTAGAGCAGGTTGCTGAAGGCCATGTTGCCAGGTTTTGAATGTCTCCAAGGAGGGAGACTTCGCTACCTGCACCGATACATCTACAAGAAGGGCCGTAAGGAAGATCCTGGGAACTACAGGTCTGTCAGCCTGACCTCTGTACCGGGGAAGATTATGGAGCGGTTCATCTTGAGAGTGCTCACAGGGCATGTGCAGGACAACCAAGGGATCAGGCCCAGCCAACATGGGTTCATGAAAGGCAGGTCCTGCTTGATCAACCTGATCTTCTGTGACCAGATGACCTGCTTAGTGGATGAGGGAAAGGCTGTGGATGTTGTCTGCCTGGACTTTAGTAAAGCCTTTGACAGCGTCTCCCACAGCATTCTCTTGGAGAAACTGGCGGCTCGTGGCTTAGACAGGTTTACTCTTCGCTGGGTGAGGAACTGGCTGGATGGCCGAGCCCAGAGAGTTGTGGAGAATGGAGTTAAATCCAGTTGGCGGCCGGTCACAAGTGGTGTTCCCCAGGGCTCAGTTCTGGGGCCGGTCTTGTTCAATACCTTTGTCGATGATCTGGATAAGGGGATCGAGTGCTCCCTCAGTAAGTTTGCAGATGACACCAAGTTGGGTGGGAGTGTTGATCTGCTGGAGGGTAGGAGGGCTCTGCAGAGGGATCTGAACAGGCTGGATCGATGGGCAGAGGTCAACTGTATGAGGTTTAATAAAGCCAAGTGCTGGGTCTTGCACTTGGGTCACAACAACCCCATGCAACACTACAGGCTTGGGGAGGAGTGGCTGGAGAGCTGCCCAGTGGAAAAGGACCTGGGGGTGCTGGTTGACAGCCGGCTGAACATGAGCCAGCAGTGTGCCCAGGTGGCCAAGAAGGCCAACAGCATCCTGGCCTGTATCAGGAAATAGTGTGGCCAGCAGGAGTAGGGAAGTGATTGTGCCCCTGTACTCGGCACTGGTGAGGCCGCATCTCGAATACTGTGTTCAGTTTTGGGCCTCTCACTACAGAAAGGACATTGAGGTGCTGGAGCGTGTCCAAAGAAGGGCAACGAAGCTGGTGAGGGGGCTGGAGCACAAGTCTTATGAGGAGTGGCTGGGGGAACTGGGGTTGTTCAGTCTGGAGAAGGGGAGACTGAGGGGAGACCTCATCACTCTCTACAACTACCTGCAAGGGGGTTGTGGTGAGGTGGGTGTTGGCCTCTTCTCCCAAGTAACTAGTGATAGAACAAGAGGAAACAGCCTCAAGTTGCACCAGGGGAGGTTTAGATTGGATATTAGGAAAAATTTCTTGTACTGAGAGAGTCGTCAAGCATTGGAACAGGCTGCCCAGGGAGGTGGTGGAGTCACCGTCACTGAAGGTGTTCCAAAAATGTGTAGATGTGGCACTTCAGGATATGGTTTAGTGGGCATGGTGGTGTTGGGTTGATGGTTGGACTTGATGATGTTAAAGGTCTGGGGCATGGCTCGTTCAGGCAGGGGGATGTGTTTCCTTAACTTTTGAAGAGAAAAGGACTTTTTCCACCCTTCCTCGGCTTTTTTTTTTTTTTTTCTCCTTTTTATCTCTGTCAGGTGAGCTCGCCTTTTATAAAACCCATTCTGAGGTGCATTATCAGATTATCCCATTCCCAGTGCATTACCCCTGGGAGGGCTTTGCTGCTGGTACGATGCCGGGCGCATCCCGAGCCCAGGGTACTCAGGGTGCTTGCTGGCTAAGGCACAGTCGGTGCAGACGTGTGCTTTTATCATCGTTACCATGAATTTAGGAGTTCTGGCAACGAGACCCCAGGTTTGCCAAAAGCCACTGAGCCAGCACCTGATAGCAGGGATGTTTGGCCGATGCCGCTTGTAGCGTAGCTGGCGTGGGGTGCGGCAAGCCCCTGCTACAGCTCCTGTAGGATGGAGGCTTTTTAACAAATGTTCTGCTTCCCTCTTCCTATTTAAGCATCCTTAAGGTTGGATACAGCAGCAATCCAGGGCAGCTAACGCAGCGAATTCATAAGCTAACCTGCTGCTCTTTGGTGGAAACCTCTCTAGCCATGGTCTTAATTAATTTTTGAGGGTCAGGGACTTTGATTTTATCATCAGAGCTGAACCTCATGCTTCGAATGAAGAACTTTCTCTGAGGAAGAGGTGAGTACAGATGGTGTTTCATTAGCAGAGACATTGTCTGAGAAGGATGGAGGTGGCTTGTTGGCTTTAGTGCAGCTCGGCCTCTTGCTGTGACGACGAGCAAAGACCTTTGATGTGATATAAAGCAATTGCCGCTATTGTTCCCAGTGAATCTCACTGTAGTGCTGGGAGCTAGGTATTAGTAGGCATTTGTGAAATTCAAATTGCAAATCCCATCTTGCATGGGATGCTTTACAACAGGTTGCACACATCTAGCAACATGAAGCTTCCATGTTTAAAACAGCGTTTCCAAATAGCTTGTGTTCAGAGGGGGTGGTACGTTTCTGTTTCCACCCCATGTGTTTCTCCTGGGTAAGTCTTAACTACCGACCTCCTGCCTGAGATCCTTGCTCCCCTCGTACGCAGGGTCTCTGGCAAGGGGAATTTTATTCTGCCCTGCACAGGGACACAGCGTCTCCAGGCCGTCTAGCAGAGCAGCCTCCTGTTAGAGGCACGTTTTCACCTCTGGATGTGACTGTTAGACGCGAGATGAGCAGCACCATCACCGTTTCTGACTGCGTTTGTAACGAGGACGGTGGCTTCGGTGACACCAGTGCCGCCCAGCCGGCGTGCGGCAGTGCTGAGGTGAGAGCGGTGCCTGAATCCCATGCTCCAGCCGGCGCCGAGGCTTGCAGCCCAGCCTGGACCATCGTGAAAGGGTTGTGAAAACTGAGTTACAGCCGTCATAGTTTGGAAACAGGGAGGTAAAAGAGCGAGGTGAGAGCGGAGGTCGGTGCCTGGGTCGGGCAGCCGCGCTCCCCACGAGGGACCATCGCTGACACCATCTCTCACGCAGCCTTTGCCAAGGCTGGAATTTGGCCAAGGTTTGGCTTGCACTGGGTAAGAGCAGCTTGACTGGCAGGTGAATTTTCTTTTTTTTCTCTACCGCAGAAGATTAGCATTGACACACTTTTAAAAATTCATTGGCTTTTCATTTCTTTGTCATTTTTCTCCCACTTTGGGCAACGAATTGCAAGCAGGTGATCTCACTTTCAAGTTGTCATTAAGCTTTTCAGGTCTCAAAATACTTGGTTGCAAAGACTCAAGTGAATAACTATTTTTAAAAAAGAACTTTTCCCTTCCAAAGTAGAGAACATGATAACGAGATTTGGATCCTGTAAGTGAAAAACCACAACTTACGTCAGCTAAAGGCTGGGACTGAATTGAAATCTCCGTTGTACCTGGTGAATGTGTTTGAAACCTGTGTTGCTGAGTGTATAATGGCTGAAAAATTGCACCCCAAGCACAGTTTTATTCCGAAAGTTCTCATGTAAAACCTGCCTTCTTTGCTCTCCTGGTTTCGTTCCTTCTTGGCAAGGTTCCTGCCCCAGCTGGTCCTGCAGAGCTGGGGGACAGGGCTGTCCCCCATGCAAGGAGAGCGGGGTTGTCCTCTCGTTCTGCTTTCACCCGGCCAGCTGCTTTGGAGAGGCGAGGCGTCGCGCAGGCATTGCGACGGGCTTCGCTCACACGCAGCTCAGTATTTATGGTCCGGCAGTAAAAGCATTGGCTCTTGGTGTTTGTATTGGCTTGTAGGACTGAAAGCAGCTTTCATCTCCCGCTTCAAAATTAAGTGTTCACGTGCTTATTCCCTTTAACTGCAAACCACGGGGAACAAAGATGGCATTTTTATGAAGGTTTCTTTTTCTTTTTAGAATAGATCTATATTTTCAGAATACTTATAAGCAAAAAATAACAATTTTTTTGGATGCAACATTTAAGTTCGTACATATATATATATATATATACACACACATATCTCAATTCAGCCCCTGTGGACAAGGCTGAGCCCCCCGGGGAGCCGGGAGAGGACTGTGTGTAACCACCTGTGCTGACTCGCCCTTGCAGGTGATGGGAAGGGACCGAAGTGAAGATTCACAGCGCAGCCTCTGCCGCCTGGATTTCAGGGTTGTGCCATGTCAGAGTTAAGGATACAACTTCTCCTTCTGCCTTTATTCCCAAACCAGAATTTTCAAGTGTCTCTTTTTCCAAAAAAACCCTTTCAGCTTGGAGAGTTCAGCACAGGAAGGTCTGGCGAGGGTCTCTGCTGCCCCTTCTTTAGATGGGAAGGTGTTGGGTTCTGCAGCCAGGGATGGTGGAATGAGCTGCAGAGGGATCCCTGTGCCACCAAACAGCCTCGGAGTCAGGCCATGGAAGCATGCAGCACCGTCCGCTCTGCAGCGATGTCTTCTTCAAGCTGGATCCCGTTTAGAAGATGGAGCACATAGTATGGAGGGTGCACAGCAAAGCGAGTCTCCTGGTTGCTCTCTGTAAGCATGCAGCTCCCTTATCGGTCACATTTATGGTACTGTCAAAAAAAAAAAAAAAAAAGGCTGAGGATTCACCACAGCTGTAAGCCAGTCTCAGTGGGAACTGCCACCAGAGAGGAAGCCCTTCCATCTCCCGCCCACTGGACCTGATACTAATGGGCGTTTCTTCAGCTTCTCTCTAGAGGTCTGGTGAGCTGGAAGCCAGGAAGAAGCTTCTGAAGGCAAAGAGGCTGTTCATGGCAAGGGGACAAATGTGAAAACCTTATGTGGAGTGAGGTATGGTGAGAACATTGTATGTTGGCTGGGGAGGTTGGAGCCAACTGATCTGTCAGTAAGGATGAGCACAGACCACAGAAAGTCAGGATGAAACTGCCGATTTCTCTGAATGCCTTAGATGCTGGTTTCTCTAAATAAATCCAGATTGTAAAATTTCTCCAAGCGAAGGCAAACCAACAGCCGTGACTACTGACAAGGCCAAAAAACCCCAAAGCCAAAAGGTAAGCAAATGAAAAAGATTAGTTTTCCAAGAAACAGGGAGAAAAATGGATGAGGGAATGGATACTGGCATTCTGGCCTGGAAAACGTGGGTGTTACGAGCATCGTGGTAGCACGCACAGCTGGGAGATGATGGTGACTGTAGGTGAAGAGGATGTCCTGCTGATGAGGAACATACTTCTTGCAACCATGCACAGCTTATGATTAAAAGCATTTTAAAAAAGCTTCCTCTGCATTTTTATGTATTTACGAAGTAAACGCAATGAAATTACCCATCATAAATGCGATAATCACCCCAACACGGCACGCTCGGGTGATGCGGTGGAGCGGTGTGCCGTTTCCAGCTTCAGCACCAGGAGGCACCAGGCCATCACGGTCATCCCTCCCCACTCTGCAGGACGCGTCCTTGGGAAGCGGTGGCTATAGGAAGAGCAATTAAACGCATCCATAATTGTGAAATTTTCCCTTTTTTTTCAGATTTTTGCTGAGCCAATACATTGGAAGAGTTGTCGCTCGGTGGGTTTGCTCAAGGCCAGCACATGAAGAGCCGGCTGAGAAGTGGCAGCTTTTTAAGAGCCTAACTTCCACTGGGGCTGGGCGGCAAGCACGGCACCAGTCAGGCCAGCGACAGCCCCGGCAGCAGGACAAACACACGCTTTTTATTTAGAGTTCAGGTCCTGCCTGTCCTCCGTCCCCTGCACTATGCTGTGCTGGTCATTCACTGTCACGGTCACTCTTAAACTTCATCTAGCTCTTTGAATGGCTGGAGAGAAAAAGGAGGTGTTTTTTTTTTTTTTTTTGAGATCTAGCACCAGATTCTTACATGTATATGGGTGTGTGAGGGGTCTGATGAACACTAACTTCTGGGTTTGGTTTGCTAGATTGATAGGATTTTTTTCTAAAATATCTTCCATTTTACTAGACGTATAGCATCAGCTGGAGAAACTTGAGAATGTAAAAAGCTAATGCGCTCCTCATTCGAGGCAATTTTACAGCATATAGAGTAATTTCTTCAATACAAAAGAGCTTCAAACTCACTCTGAAAGTTTTAAGGTCCTAGAAACAATTAAATACATGGAGAGATTCCCCTAGATCGGACCCTACCTGGAGAAATGAAATTGTCCCAGGGGACTGCCCTGCTCTGGACTTTGATAATTCAGTGGCACCATTCCCACTCAGTACCACCATCTTCTGAGGCTGCTCCCAGGAAAACACCAGCCTTGTAATTACAGCACATCAGGTCCTGTGGGGAAAAGCAACCCGAGACCTACTTCCAGCAAGAAGTTTCATCAAAAGTGACCCGACTGCTCCATCCTGGCTTTCTCCAGTAGTGCTGTGGAGGCTCATGATGGAAATTCCTCCGGCGTGTTGCGTTCCTGCAGGGCTCCTGGGTTTGTGTCTCGGGGGTTGCAATGAGCAGAACATACTCTGCGAGTAGTGTTGGCGGTAGCTGTTACCCAGTAGTTCTGGCCGATGGATGGGCCATCTAGGTTGTCCTGCCAAACTGCAAGTTGGACTCATGGACAAATGGTGAATTCTTCTTTTTCTTCTTTTGCTCTGAGAAACCCCCTGGGTAGGAAAGAGGAAACTCAGAGATATGTACCATCGACTTGATGGGGGCCGGCTGTTTCCTTCCTCTGCGCATCCACTTCTGATTTTAATGAAATTTGGTCAGAAGAGAGATGAGAGGATCGCCCCCGTCCTCTGGAGCAGGGAAGGTGCTCCGTGCGCTTCTCCCCCCTGGGGCAGGTGCTGTAGAGATTCCCTCTCTCCATCATCCAGGGCTGATGAACACCAGCACAGCAGGAAAATCCCGGGCTGTGCTCACTGCAACTGAGGAGCTAGAACCAGCAACGTACCAATTCCTATTTGAAGGATGTCGTGGAAATTTGCATTTAAAAAAAGGATGAGTAGTAGCACAGATCTCTGGCAATCTGTCCATCTCAACGGCTGCGTCCCCAGCCCCGCTGCAGCTCCTGCCTTGATGGCAAAGCAAACTCAGTCCGTCCGGTATGGCTTCGTTATGCTGGATGAGGCTTTGTATAAAATTATGAACATCAAAGAAGAATGGATTATAAACATAAAAAGGATTTAAGACCGGTGCTGGATTAAAGGTAATTTTTATTTTAATCTAGTTACTTAAGGTGGATTTTTCTGCTGTTCACACGTTTTTATCTATCACTCCTCTCTGGGAGGCCTCTACAGGTTGTGTCACACCAACCAGCTCCATGGCAGAGGAACGCCGTTAGCAAATTCGCTATATGTAGTAAAACTCTATGATCCATTTATTCCAAGTTTGAAAGGTTTCAGGCACGGCTTTTAAATTGAAGATCACTTTATGCACCATTAGTACTTATTGCTGTTGTAATACCTATAGAAATGAATCAGAATAGCTTACACTGGTTTTAAATATTAAAGAAGGTGTTTTATGGTATAAGATTTTTACACTGAGCTAGTTTTACACCTAGATTTTGGGGTGAAGGAGATGATAGCACAAGAAAAATCTCTATGAACTGATTAGCAGCCAGGTGGTGAACCTTATTTAAGCCACATGGCCATGTTGTGGAGCAGAGAGTGTCCTCAGCTGATGTGTCTCCTCTGCGCTTCAATACACAGCAGTGCTGGAATTACAGAGAAATTACGGGAGAATTCGCTACCGAGAGGAGAGGATTTGAGGCTGATGACTTTTAAGGTGGCTCCCAGCAAGTTACCTCCTTTCTGAATCCAGAGGCTGAGCAGCATTGCTGACGGATCCGAAGGAACATGCAAATACTCTCTAAGCACAAAAAGTTGATCCTGGGAATCGGAGCAGGCAACTCTTCTCGTGCGCCGATTGTCTAAGCCAAGCCCTTAATTGCAACGGGCATCAGCCGTAACGCATCCCCGCAGCTAATGCTGCTGGACTGAGCACCAGCCCCAGAAATCCAGCCCGGTGGGACAAGGCTCCTTCTCCAGTTCGAGGGAGGCAAGTTTAGCCGGGGCAGAGCTTGCAGCACATCCCAAGGGATGCGGGGCGTGTGTCCGCGTTGCCCGCGGCGGCAGGCTGAAGGGCCTGCGGGAAGCAGGAGCGCTCTGCTGGGGGTCTGCTCCGGCGAGAGGAACCAGCGTCGGCAGAAACCTCGTTGGGGTTGCGACAGCCCTGGCTCTGCCGCCGAGCGCTGCCTGCCGCGGAGCCGTGCCAGGGGCAGGTGGCTGCTCGGGAAGCTGGCGTGTGCCTCGAGTGGGTGAGAAAGAAAATACACAAAGTGCTTTTGGTTTGTGCTTGGCATAACCCAGATGAGATCAGCCAGGGAAGTGTTTTCTCTTGGACAACCCAGTGGAGAAATGCCCTGTGTCAGGCGTGCTTTGGTGGCACGGCAGCTCCCTCCTGACTGCCCGCTCGCTCCCATTAGTTTAACCATTTCATGCCAGTGGAATGAACACTAACCCTGACCCAAGCCAGCAGGGCTTTTCCCTGACCCTTTCCATCCCCGAAACCTGTTCCCTGTGCAGCTGGAAGTGAGGGAGTTAACCATTCCAGGCTTTCTTTCTCATTTGTTTTATCCAGAAAATTGAAACATGTAATAAAATATACTGATTTTTCTCAAAGTCAAGGCCTGATTTACTGCTTCACCTGGAAACTTGTTCACTTTGCTGGCTCCCAACCGCAGCTGCTGCTGTTTTGTACTGGATTCAGCGGGATGTTCCTTACCTGAAGGGACTGTGTGGAACAGATCCAGGTGAAAGGGATATTTATTTCCTTTAAAACCAGGTATTCTTTCCCCTCTTAAAACATGCTGGCCTTTTGGGATCTGCTTTTATAACGAATGAAATTACTGTTGTAGTTTCTTTCTTTTTTTTGAAATCTGATGAGCGTGCACTAGAAATGCAGCTGTTTTGATCGCAGAGCGCTCATATCCCTTTGTACCTCCATGGTGCTCGTTCCAGCACAGCAGTTTTGTTATGGGTGACTTGCCATGTCCCGTCAACGTGGTGGCGTTTGGTTTTTTCTTTCTGAGTAATCACGTCGTTGCAGAACTTGCCTGTTTGTCCTCCCACCGCAAGCAGGAGGACTCCGAGCGCTGGGAGTTCGGCTGCCGCCGAGCGATTCTCCGGCAGCTCGGCGCAGGAGCCGCCGAGGCTCCTTTGGCACCGCCGTCCCTCGCTGATGCTCTGCCTGGCCGAGGACGATCTGGTGCGTCACAGGTGGAGCTTGTCTCACCGCCGTGTTTTTCTCACCCTTCTAGACAGCAGCACCAGTGGGCTCGGGGGGGCCGTGCGGCTGCAGGGGCAAGCGCCGGCGCGGGCTCTCCCCGCTGATGCTTTTCTAAGGTCTCTCCTTCCCCGCCAGTCGCGTCCATCACTTGCTCACGCAGCGGGAACGGCGGCTGGGAAGCATCTGCTTGCGGGGGCTGGGAGGAGACCTGTTCCTTCCTCTGCTTCTCACCCAGCAGAGCTGGTGCTGGAATCACCGGCACTGTGTAAATGCTTTCACTGCATTTAAAAACACGATACCCAGGGACCCACTGCTTCAGCTGCCCTGTTCATACTCGCACAGAGGTCACAGGCTCATTATTCCCTCGAGCGTATGAATATCTACCAAAAACACAGACCCAACCCTACGTTCTTCACTTGGAAAGTGTGATATAGGCTTAACGTGAACAGGATTATTCAAGGTGGACTTCCAAAGAGCTGCTGTCAAATGACCAAAAACAAGAGGTTTTCCTACACGTTAGCCCAAGGGGTTGGTGTTTTTGCAAGCTGTTGTATTTGCTGGGGAGGGGAAGCTCAAGTGGTTAAGAAACTTAGACCGGAAACCACCCAGCTGGATGCACTGCAGCTATTTTAATGGAAGAGAGCAGCAGCACCTGGAAAGCTGAAGCTTTGAGTTCATTTCTATTTCACGAGTGGATCTGATGTCAAATGGTGGCTCTGCGGAGGTCAGGGCGGGCTCCGGAAGCCTTAGGCCAGGCTGGGCAGGGAGCGGTGACTCCTTTTGGCCGAGGGTGGCCCTGGGACGCGCAAGAGCTGTCAGAGGGATGGGGCATCTTTCAACTTCAGCAGAGTCCTCTCCACAAGGAGCGGCCGGGCCCCGCTGTGCCCCTGCGGCATCTCCCGGCCCGGCGCAGAGGCTGGGCTCTCGCAGCAGCCTTGGCCGCCTTCACGAAGCACCGGTTCAGAGAGACGTCGGTCTGGGCCCCCCTTCAAGTAAAGAAAATATGCTCAGAGTATGTAACACTTGAGCTTGAAGGCGTGGATACGCTATTCGCAGTGGTCTTGGAGCAGGGGGGTGGCAGCAGCAGATGTCTGACCAAGACAGAAGGGGAGACAGCAGCCGGGTACAGAGCTCCAGGGGCTCCTGGGGGCACGCACGTACAAATACCTTTAAGTATTTAGAAGACAATAATGAATTAACACGGTCTCTTTGCAGCACACACGTCGGCTTAATCTAATTTTCTTCTTTAATACGGTGCCTGGCATGGTGGATAAAGGAGCAGCAGCAGATGGGACGTGTCTTCAGTAAATGGTTTGATACTGTCCCACGCCGTTTTCTCATATGCGGAACACAGTGCAGGCCGATGTTAATCGATATGAGGTAGGTGCAAAACTTGTTTGGCAAGAAAGGAATTTTTACAAGAGCCCTCTTGGGCTTAGTTTTATCTGATATTTTCATTCATGGTTTGAATGATGAAATAAAAGGTGACTTGCGAAGGCTGCAGATGCTGCCAAGGGACTCCAGGCATCCTCATGGATTAAAATCCAAAGTGAGTATGAGAAACTGGAGAATGCATCCAAAAATCAAGAGACTAAAATGGAAAATGAGTCCAGTGCATAACTCCTGTTAGTTACTGTAAGTAACTGCTACTTACAGGGAGGAAAAGTGAGCTGCGTATGTGCAAACAGGAGCGTAAAGGCAAGGCAGGAGCTCTTGCAGAAGAGCCAGCGGGGCCCGAATGCACCCCAGACTGGCCCTGGTGCTGCAGGTGACGTCGGTGTGGACGATGGTAACATCTCACCAGGGCTACTGGGGATCTCCTTTCTGCAAACCCCCTTTGGCCTGGGGGTCAGAGCATCCTCTGCAGCTGAGCGAGCTGCGCGTCTAAGCGTGACATAACAGCACGATACGGACAAACCAACTTGCCATGCCAGGAGCTGCTATGACAGGCTGTTCGCAGCTGTACTGGAATTGTCATTCAGACTTTTAATTCCCAAGTGTCCTGGCTTGTTGGAGTGGCCGGGCTGTGTTACTGCTTAGGCTACTCTGCCTTACCGTGCCCCAACGCTGCCACTGGTCCATCTCTTCTGCAGTATTTTTCTTACAGTTTGCTTAGGCTAAATGTCATTGTAAGATTAGGACAGGAAAAGGGAATGAAATGGAGATCCTTTTTTTTTATTCTTTCTTTTTTTGGTTGTTGGTAGGCCTACTGCTTGTATTTTGTGGGCTGCCCTGTTCTCCTCTCTCTGTGCCGTACATTAGACCTGGAAAGGGGTTGAAGAAGGGCAAGAAGGAAAGCTAAAAGGTACAGCAGTGTTTCTGCGCAAGGAACAATTGGAGAGATCTGAGCTGTTCAGATGGAAAGAGACAACCAAATGCTCTAGGATGGAGCCTGTCTTCCTCTTTGACCTGGAGAAGGTGACTGAGAAATGATTGCTCACTGCCTCTCGTGGTGCAGACAGCAAAGGTGTCCTTCGCAGGGGACGGGAACGAAGCTGAAGACGAGCAAGATCTTTTTCTTGCTGCTTGTAACCAAATCAAGCAACCCCCTGTGTTCCAGAAGTTTACGTGGGTCCAAAAGAGAACAGGACAGTTACTGGAGGAAAACATGGGCTCCTGGAGACAAGCAGAACCCCTCCCGCTGGGGAGCCCTGAGCTGCAGGGGGCTGTGGGCCCTGCTGCGGCCACCTCGCCGTGTAACGCGTGGCTGGTTGATAATCCTCTTTGCCTAAACAGCTGCTGTTGGCTGTTACTGGAGACAGGATCATGGGCTGGTCTGTCCCTGCTTATGTGAAAGCCTGAGGCTTACTTATGCTTTTCCACAGTAAAGTGCACTAATGCGATAACATTTAGAACAGTTTCCCTTTGCGCCAATTGCTTGGGTTTAATGGCAAGTTTTGGCAGAGCTGTTTGCAAACTGAAGACCCTGTCTTTGGTTTTGTCCCTAAATCATGACAGTAACTAAGCTCTTTCCCCCTGACCTCACACCCTCCCAGTTTATTGCCTGACGTTTAGAAACATTTATGGAAAAGCTCACCAGATGATACTGAGAAATACTTTTATTTCCAGAAAACTGGCAGACACATGCAGGTCACTGCTGTGCCTCGTGAGGCGTGTGAATGAAGACTTGCACAACAGCCCAAGAAGTACAGAGTGAACAAGACCATGGCTTGGCCTCAGTTGGCTTGAGAAAGCCAAGAACGTAGCCAAGGGAGTCCAAAAAGGTCCTTCTCGCAGCAGGCTTTCATGGGCTGGGCTGGCTGCCTCACCCCCTCTAGCTTCTCTCCAAGTCCCGTTTTCTAACCCAGTGCTTTCCTGGCGGTCTGCTTTGCTCCAGGTTAGCAGAGGGTGTTTTTCTTCCACGGACAGTTTCCCGGGTGTAAGAAATGCCGCAGGTTTGGACCGAAACGCAATGCATGCGGTGGTGCCAGCGCAGGGCATGGGGCTGGACAGGGGAGTGGGAGTGTGTGTATGTGTCCACGCGGAGCAAACCCCCCCCCGAGCCGGCACCCAGGGCTGGAAGTATCGGCTGATGCTTTACAGCCTCTGCTTCCTCAGCGAGAGCGACAGGTACCCCCGTATCCCCACTCCTGCTACTTTCTAAACTCTGGGAAATGTCATTTGGGCCCCCAACATCTCTACTGCACTTAAAATAAACTGCCAGAGGAAGAACACAAGTTCAAAAAAAGATTCTTAATTTATTGTAAATTCTCCTTTCATCTGTGCTGCAATTCCAGTGTTCTGCACATTAATAAATATACATTTGTTAAAAAAAAACAAACAAAAAACTCCAGTGTCTAATCTGCCATAAAGCTTTTAAAAAGTCATAAAAATAGGTTTTAATTTTTTTGTCATTAATACAACTGACCCTCATTTACTGCAACAATTCTGATCAAAATAAAAACTACCTACATCTCACTGGGACAAAATATACATACACAGATGTAAAAACAACTAGCGTGGGTTATACACAGTGACTGAGCACACAGCCAAGTGCCAGACCCTTAAAACATTCAAAACTTTTTTTCAGTCAGAAAATGTCACACAGTATGTTGCATAATTTTTAAAAGAACAGCATCCTTCCTCCCTCTCCCCTTCAAAAGGCCGCCTCGATACGTTTGAAAATGCACAGGAATATAATGAAACCAAGATTACAGTATATATTATTCCTTTTTTCCTCAACTCCTGCGTTTTATTTAGCCTGATTTTCTGATTTTTCCCTTTCACACACACAGTTACACAGTATTTTCCCAAAAGGGCTGCTAGGGTGAGCGAGGGGCTCCTGACAGCCTTGGCAGCAGAGAGCAGGTCACGGCCCCACCACTGCCACCCTTCTCGTCGCATAGTCCCACCACGGGGAGCCACCAGCAGAGCTCTGCCCTGCGCTGTTGGATGCAAACTTTTTCACATCTTGTTTTTCCTTTTCTTGTAAACACTGCAGGAAGGTGAAGACGGTGGACAGGCCACGCTTAACTTTCCTATACTTGTGAAACCAGCATATTTTGTGGGAAACATGAAACCTTAAACCTTCCATGTGCTTTTTGAAACACCAAGAAGGCCAGTGCTTTGTCAAAGAGTTGGGTAGTGAAAGCTGGGCATCCTTAAAGTCTCGTATTTCTGCTTTGATTAGCAGCGTGCTGACTCCAGTGGGAAAGAAATTAACAGTAAAATAAAATACTGTGCCTGAGGCAGAACTTGCCCCATGAGAGAAGGGTCCTCTTCTTGGGACATGCGGAGTGCTGGTTTGTCGCAGAGCCAGACCAAAGTCAAAACCTACTACACAATGATACCACTTGTTTTCCTGTTCTTGGTAAGGGAACTATTGATTTGACTTCTTCTAAACAAGGACTGTGTTGAAATCTTAAGACGAGGATATGACTTATTTTTAGTTCTGAAGTTCAGTTGCAGAACATTTCAGTGCACTTGAGAGAAGAGGTCAAAACACCAAGAAATGAAAAAACAGAACATTTTTTGTGGGTTTTAGAAGAGGTTATGAAAAAACATACTACGTCCTTAAAGTGTTCAAAAATCTGTCAACAAAACTTATAAATTATAGTCATGGATTTCACTGTAACCTTTACTGTATTACTTTGAAAACTGCATTGCATCTTAAGGTGGCTTCCATGCAAACCTCAGTTACTTTATCAAACGCCAAATTCAAGTAAAATTGTGCAATGTTCATATAAAAAATATCAAAACCTCTTTTAATTGATTTCCCATTATCAAATTAAGAAGATCAGTATAAATGTAAAATATACAAAGGAACTTTTGCTTTAGCAACACCATACAAAATATATAAAAGTATCTACACTTTTTATATATATATAAAGGATTTTTTTTTTCTTAAGACGATATGTCCATAGGGGGACGGATAGAGATGCTGGCATAGAAACAAAAGGACACTTGTTGGGATATTCCTCCCTAGAGCCCAGGAAGCCAAAGGGTTCACACTGTAGCCGGACAAAACTCCACGAGAGACATCTCCTGGTGCTTGTCTTAAGGCTGATGATTACTTACTTACTGTTGGTCCACTGTGATAATAACGTGTTTTTCCTTGGTTCTCCCCAGTAATAAGCAACCCCTGCAGCACTGTCCACACCGTGAGCAGGTATCCGTCCCTCACAGTGCATCTCTGTGGCCATTTCCATGCGCTTTGGCATGGGTTCATGCCGCGTGGAGCGTACCACACAGCAGCCTTATCGCAGGTGCATCCAGGCACTGTGTCTCCGCCGTGAGCGGTCAGGAGTCTGCCATAACGTGAAACCATGCGGGAATCAATGCCCACCTCATCCTCCTTGCTACGCGGCCACTCCGACGAAGTTCAAGGCGGGCAGGTGGCGACCCTGCGGCGAGGAGTCCAGAACCGCGCAGCAGCGATCACAGTTTCCTGATGGTTCAAATTGAAGTTTCGTTACTGCCTCTGTTAGTGGGAAGAAGTAATCACGCAGGCTTAGGGTTAAACAGGCACAGGCAAACCACTCGACCCAAACCACCACATCCTTTTTAGTAAGGGCTCATGCTCTGTGCAGTTGCCATGCCTTGCCACTCCAACGCTTGCAAATGGGGTGCTGCCCTGGAGGGGAACACCAGCTGGGAGAAACAATTCCAGGTAGTACACAAAAGATGCACTCTTCAGAGGAAGCTCTATGGAGGGCTTGTATTTGGCCAATGCTTAGGCGAAAATGTGAGGTTCACGCACAAATCTTACAAGCTGTTAAAAACCTGGTATTTCAGACAGATTCATGCATTCTGCTGTCAAACAGCAGAGTTTTACGGTATGCAAAAGGTGCAGAATAAAACAGTTGCTTAGTACAAGTTGGCTAGTTACTCTCCTGTGTATTATCTGGTAGCAGCAAGTAGTTATTGCTTGTTAAAGACATCTCTGTTTCCTGGCTAACCAGGATATATTTCAACAGCCAGTTCCCAGCAACCCAAAAATGTACTTTTACAGTGGGCTGGGAATGGTTTGTGCACCCAGACAAACATGGGTGCCTAACGCATGGTGGGACAATGTCAGAGTTAAAGCTGGGCGACAAAATTTTCTCTTGGTTTGGAGGAAGAACAAGATTATTATTTCTGGTAAGACAAGGAAGGCTATGGGTGCAAAATGTTTGTGCAGAGTTTTTGTATGGCTGTTGTCCACATGTTAAATGCAAGCAAGTAACGAGGTTTCTGAGAACACCCTTTGGCTGAAAGCTTGCTCAGCCTTTTGTTAATGTTTGATTTAGCTTACGATGGCAAATACGCACACCGATCGCCACGCAGCGGCTGGGAATCGCACATCTGGTAATTTAGGGTCACTAGCTTGACATGGCACTTTCTCTGCAGCCTTTGGATCTCCTACCTCAGCAATGGTTTCCCTCTGCCCAGCTGGACACCCACCCCATGCTCCCGCCAGCCTAGCAACTTTCCCCCCCAAAACACTGGGCTTCCTCAGGGGTCCTCTTCACTCCTGTCTTGCCCTCCTCCATGCTGGCTGCTGGACACCCACCCTGGTCTTGGGGGATGCACATCAAGAACTGCTGCTCCATGTTTGCCCTGCACTTATCCTCTTCCATGGGTGTCTGGTACTGGCCATGTTATAATTAACTGTACCTCGTTAGTGATAGGTCCCTAATGGCCCCAAACACTCTCCCTGCTGCAAAAGGGGAGGAGAGGTGAAAAACAGAGGAAAAAAACAACTGTTCCCATGGTACAAGGGGGGTGAAGGTGAGGGCTTGGGGGCAGAGAAGCAGGAGCAGGGAGTAGCCCTGAGCAGAGTCCCCCTGAGGGCACACATGGCTCCTGGGGCCATGGGTGGGCACTGCTGAGCTGCCCCGGATGCCTGGCAGTGTGAGGGTGTGGAAAAAGCCCATCCTTGTCCTGGTGATGGGCTGGGGAAAGTCATGACCTTGGCAGCTCACCAGGAAGGGAAGGGATAGATAGTTCATGTGGACGTGGGAGCCTTGTTCGCTGTGACCAGGGGTCACCACACCAAGTGCAGCGAGTCCCACAGCAAGGGGATGGGGCAGAGCTAGGTTATTCTACTTCCCAGGGTACCAGTAATGCATCAGCTTGCCAATTCAGAGCATGCCAGGGTGACCAGGGACAAGTGCCTGTCACAGCACCTTGCTCGTGATGACACCTGTTTTGGCCTTCTCATTAGTGAAACACTGTGGCTTGTGGACATGGTATGGACAAACACTCAGGACAGTCACTGGTGAAGGACTCTGGTCCAGTCACCAAGTGAAATCCTTGCTCAGTGGGAGTTTGGAAAGTTTGGGATTTTGGATGGAAAGCGGACGGAGAGGCCAGAGCTGTGGAAGGTCTGCCAAGGCATCCCGATGTGGCACTTACTCCGAGTCTGAGGTGTCAGCGTGCCCTGTTCCCACGTGGACGTTCATGGCCATGCCATTGAGCTGGTCTCGAGACTGCTCCCTCCGAGCATTTTTTACTGTCACCCCCGAGTCCGAGGGAGAGCGGACCCCATCATTTGTCCCCAGAGAAGTAGTCCTGGATGAGATCGTGGTCTGATTGTAATCTGATAGCTTTTCCCGCAGTCGGTTCTTCATATTCTTATCCACCAGCGGGGGAGGGTAGGTGACTTTATTTTTTAAGATGCCTGTTACAGAAAAGAGGGAATAATGAGAATTTTGAAATGCATCAGTAATTTCATTTAACAAGCTGAACACATCCATGAAGTGACATTTTATACTTTTTCATCAGAATTCTAGCTTGTCACTTTATTTCAAAACCAAAATATTAGACTTCAGCAACTACCTACTAGCTTCCCATGGCATATCTGATTACACAGGTTGGAGCCATTTGGAAAGTGCTCTTTCCCAGCAGAGCTACCATATGAACTAATTAATGCTCATTAACCTCAGCCCCTCTCCGGATCTCCCAGTCCAGCTGTGAGGCTGGGTTGGCCATACTACCTTTCCTCTGCTCTGGCTGCTGGTTATTCTGGTGGGACAGAGGTCTGTTCTCTTTCTGCTGCCCTTCGTTCTCCTTGTCCTGGGGTGCTTCATTGCTGTGGTTCACCTGGTTTTCCCTGTGAAGCTCTACGTTGACCTTGGTCTCAACTTTGAGTTTCTGCTTCCCACTGGGGTCCTCACCGTCGCTGGCCGTTACGCACTCTGTGGGCCAATAGGGTTTCACATGATTGGGAAGGGTATCAACTGCAATGCAAAAAAACATTAGCTCGAAAACCACTTTTTTTAGGTTTTCTCAACCACTGCCCAGCCAGTCCTGTTCCCTGTGGCTGGGGAGGAGTTGTGTGTCAAACCACAGCAAATGCTTCAGATGATCCTCACTGGACTGCACTGCCCTCGGAGTGTAGCAACACCCACAAAACAGGCCTGCTACGATGGCAGGCTGTCCAAACCCTTCCCAGAGCAAGGCCGCTGGCTCCATTACTGAGAGGTGTGAGTCAAACCTGCTGTCTCAGCTCTCCAGGACTGGCGATCCCACCAGCTCCCTGAGGATGGTGGCTCTTGAGGGGTGAGGGCACCTGAGGCACCTCGTGCTCTGTCTGTGTCTGTACACAACCTGGACATTTGTCACTCTAAGCTGACTTACCTTTAGGACAAGATGAACTGCACCTAGAAATGCCTGCACTCTGCCACACAGTACTGACATCAATGGCCAATGATCTTCCACTCTTTAGGTCCATGACCTCCCCAGCCCCACTAAATCCATATGCCTGTATTGCATGAGGAGAGGCAGGTATTTCTTCCCCCTGCCCTGAGAATAACCAGCTCCTTCCTCCTCTTCCTCTTCCTTCATATGAGGCTTTCCTGGCTGTGTAGCACCTGCCTGCAAATCCACTGACTGCTGTCTGGCTGAGCACCCTAAGTTGCAGATTTGCTCAAGCACCCTTTTACTCAGTCAACCCTGTGAACAAGCCCTTGGGAGGAAGAAAAAGCAAGCCACAGTGGTAGGGCTGCTGTCTCAGTTGTATTGCTAGTCTGGCAAAATTGTCCCATCTACTCTAAAGCTATTTTAAAGAAGGGAATAAGCCCACTGCTCTCCCCTCGCACTGGGAGTACCTTTGGGTGTGCTGTGGAGTGGACCACGTTCATTATTTTTGGAAGTGGATGTGTTCCACTTATTCTCTGGCTCGAGCCCATCCTCCTCACTGTCTGATGAATGGGAGGAGGCATAAGAGCTGCTGTGTTCATCGAGGGACAGTTCGCTGTCGGAGTCTGAATCGTGCTCTACAAATGTGAAAGGGGAAACACAGTGATGAGAGTGTGGAAAAGAGTTAAATCTATCTGAAAAATGCACAAGGAGAAAGGAAAGGCAGGCTTGTTCAGGACATGCCAAGGATGAGCTCTTACATCTGTAAGTGTACATGGGATTAATTCACAAGAACTGTGGCATCCTTCTAGGTAATTATGGGAAGTACAACTGCTTGGCTCAGCTAGGGAGCAGCACTTTTATGTGCATGGGAGGTGCAGAACAGAATGGGGACACTTTTTACCCGATTCCAATATGCAGAACAGTAACTCCACAGGATCTCAATCAACACAACACACAGGTAAATCAAGGTACCTAGAAATATCAAGAATCTGCAAATGCACTCTTAAAAGCTGCTACAAGGCAACAAAATTTAACAACAAGACCCGAAATGAAAGCAAGTCAGGCAAGAGACACTTCTCATTTTCTTGTACAAAACACATAGCAGTAAAAGAGGATATTGCCTCAAGGTCTCAGACGTTAAAAGATGTCCAATTAAAAATCAAGAGCAAAAGCTCATAATTTGTGAGAAAGAAAGGGGACGCCAGAAACTGTCAACAGCTGTGACAGCTGTCAGATTAAAACCAAACCATCACAAGCAGCAGATACATGATATGTCCATTCTAGGATTCCCTAGTAAAGCAACCATTGCATAGCTCATTATGCCAAGAGCATAACAAGAATCAGACACACCAAGTCAGACTAACTATTCTTCCTACTATAGAAGCATTTGAAAGAAGTGCTGAGAAGGAAAAGGTGCACAACTGGGTCAAAGGATTTAGAAATAATTCTTACCATTGGATTTTGATGGATTCCTATGAAAAATGGAGGAATCTGCTTCAGTCTGACCAGCCCTTGCTTGACTTGAGGATCCACTGAGCTTATGACCAGCCTCATCCCTTAGAGAATAAAAACAGGGGACAACCTTCTTGGTCACTTTACTGTTCTTAACAACAAGGCAGACATGCAGATGAGATTCATTTGGTCAAACACAGACAGCTGCAGTGGACACTAGCCAGGCTGTGCTTGATTGTCAACGTAGTCACTTTTACAGAAAGACATCAGTTATGCTAATGTAGCTGTCTGCCTTTGGCCACATGAATCACACTCTGAAAAAGCCTGAAGTTAATAAGCTAAATCTCACTCCTTGAGACATGACTGAATTTTAATAGGCAAGCAGCACGGCCCATGTAGTTAACCTAATAGTTATGTTAACTGTTGGAACTCCCCACCGAAGATGCATGCAAAAGAAAATGCACGGAAGAAAATGACAGTCACATAAACCAGAACTGTTAAGACATAAACCAAGTAGGATTTGAACCAAAACATTTCTGTTTTCCACGAGAGCAATGAAAAGGGAAAGGCAAGCACCTGAAAGCCATGCACCTGCCACCTGATTACCTGAGAATATAAGCAAGGTAGCTATTGTGGCTCTTGGCTGACCTGACGGTGCTTTCTAGGGAGACAGTGGATTCCCCAATAGTTGTGCGATACATATTTGGCTCTTCTATATATGTGTTGTTACAGTTCAGAGATCGCTGGAGGAAAAAAAAAAGACACAAAGCAATAGTGAATGATTCTCCTGAAAACTCACATTACCCACAACTGCATTAAAAGTCTTGAAGAAACCAAGTGGTTTTTGATCCTGAGGAAAAAAAATATTTCCTCTCAGAAGTTTTAGTTAAAACAGTAATCAAAGCTTCTGAGAGAGGCCATCAGTAATCTTTGTACAAGTCACTGAAATCAATCAGACAATTCACTTAACTATGACAAGCCACCTATAAGTGTATTTAAGTAACTTCTACCAGCAAGAGGATGTTTCTTCCTTACAGTTAATAATGTAGCTCTTGTTGCAGTGGAATCATCTGGAAGAGGTTTCTTTCCAGTTAAAGTGTTCTTCAAGTGCTTCCTGACTTCTTTGTTAAATATGCAGTGGAAGAAGAAAATGAACAGCCCCTGTATCATTTTAGAGAGAGGAAGAATAAATATAAATGACTAATTACAACAAAACTACAAATACAAGCAAATATTAGAGAACAGCCTTTTTGAAATAACCCGAGTTCTCATTTGTAGTCCATTATTTCAAAAGCAATAACTATTTTCTGTCTTTGATTGAAATGGCATTGATTCATCTCCTAGGACTTCTTCATAATTTGCTACCATGTTCAAATGTGCATAAAGGACCTGGGGAAATATACACAATAATTTGTTCCTCCAGGATTTATAGAGCAGAGCTTGTAGTAGGTGTCACCCTCCCTCATTGTTTGGGAGGAAACGTTCTTCCCAAAATATCTAATGGGGTCCAAAATGTCCCACTGGAAGACACTGCAGGGAGTTTCAGGGTTGTACTTGCATTAAGATTCTAGAGCTTTTACACCGATGATGAAACAAAATCAATAGCAGCACATAAAAAAAAAAATCATAATCTTTAGTGAAAACCTCTGGAAATTGGGAACTTCTGTGGTAGGTGTCCTTAATACTGTTGCTTAGAGAACTTTAGAAGCCTTGTGAAATGTGGAGAGATAGGAGGGGCAGAGAGGTCCCAACTTTTGCCCCGTATGTTCCTCTGTTCAGCAATACCACCTGGTGGGAAAATCTCTGAAATCCTCAGGGCTGGGCAGTTGCTGGCTGCCAGGAACACACATTAACAGCTTTCCCTGGGGGCAGGGGGCACATACGTGTATTTGCTCTGAGGGAGTTCATACAGCTGCCAAATTGCTATCAATTTTGGTTGGAGATACAGCATATAGAAGCCAATCACTCATTAAGTTGCAGCTGTACCAACATCACAAGCTGCCTGCATTTCATGATTTCAGCCAAAACAATTGACTTAGAGAAACTTTAAAGCTCAAGTTCACTTTCTAAACATTCAATCAAATGTGACCTTAGCTGGCATTAGCACTTTGCGATTATTCATTAATAAAATTCATATAAATGTCTTTTTAAAAATACAAGTTCAAAGAAGGCAATGAGGTGAAACGCCACATACCACTGTGCCTCTCTGGGCAAGTTTGGAGAATTCCAGCTGCTGACTTTCCTCCCTCTCATCAGGTTTATATTTAATTTAATTTAATTTTAGGCTGGTAGAAACCTGGTTTTACAGCCTGAGTAAGTGTATTTATTTCAGAGCACACCAGTTGTAGTGGCAAAATAACCTTGCTCCAGGCTGGCCTATCCGGTGTGCTTCCACAGCATGGGCAGTCATCCCCAGAGAAGACCCTTCAGACTTCTTTTTCTCTTTGGTTGCCATTTGTGGCCCTTGTGCTGCAGCTGACAAGAGTGGCCTGCTAGCAGTAGCTGTATTAATACTGCAGGAGCTTGCCATGACAGTTACTGCCATCCTTGGTCACACTGAAGTTGTGACCAACATGAAGCTTCATGACTACTTCTGTGCCAGGTATCCTACAAATAACTACGCATGTTGTGCGTCTTTAATCAACCAGTGTGCACACTAGGACAGGCAACCCAGTAAATCCCTAATGCAATGAGTTGTATTTGAAAATCATCATTTGGCTCATTTCCTTAAACAGTAACTTCTTTTGTGAAAGCCTTTAACTTGGAGCCATCCACTCTGGGTGAAATAAAACAGTGTCTTATTTGCCGTAGCAACAGAACAACTGTTAACGATGAGCAGGCAGAAGACAGCAACAAAGATTTTTGTCTCTAGAAAGACAGAGGTATAATTGCCTTCTGTTATTTATCTGTCACAGGTTACAACAGCAGAGCACTTATTTTTAGAATGACTGAAAGTGAGAGATGCAATTACTCAAAGTTATGGTTTTGGTGAAAAGAACCCTCTCTTTTCTCAAAGAGAGCAAAAATTGTACTTGACATCTCTGTTGTTCTTAAGCCAGCTCATGTTTAGCAGGTTTTTGGAGGTCTGGGTGCAGCAGGGTGCTCACCAAGGTTTGCCATGGACAAGACACCATCCAACTTACCTGCAGGCAGCTGAAAATGGCAAAGAGATAGTGAAATGTCATGACATCGCTGTTCACTGCCATCAACCCCAGCAGCCACGTGGCACTGATGAGTAGCAAGAGCAGGAATGCTGTTCGCAGCACAGAGCTGTAAAGCAAACACAGACGGGCATTTGCAGCATGACAGGATACAAGGGAATAGCCCAACTTCTCTGCACGGGAGGTGTCACATGCCCAACGATTGGCGAACTGGAAAGAACCTTTGGGAAAATTAGGGCAGTGTTCACCAGCTCCCAGTTCCCAACTCTCTCACTGCACTACTCAGTGACTTAGCATATTCGGGTAAAAAAAAGTTGTTTTATTTTCAAGTTCATGTCCAAGGTTTTCTTCAAACCAACCAGGCTGTTTGCCAAGCCCACGCTGTTCAGCCTTGTTGACTCTGAAGAAGAGTGGCGGTAAATGGCCATGTCCGTCTTATTTCTGTTTGTTGAGTTCACTCTCACATTCCTTCTCAACATTACAGCCCAAGGTTTTGAATCGAGGGAACTCAAGGGAACATTTCTTTGCTTAAAAACATTATTTCCATAGATGCTTTCAAAAGACGGTCACAACTCCAGTGGCAAAAGTTTTGTATTACGAGTATAATAGCTGCCATTAAGTAGCAATTACATTCCATTTGTTTAGGGAGATTTAGAAAAGAACCTTAAAAATTCACCCAATAGCCAGGGCTGAACAAATAGCTATAAGAAGCCTTTTGAAATCTCATACAGCTACCTACTTGAAAAAACACAAAAGGGGCTGTCTTGCCACTAGCTAATCACATTTCAGTTCACAGGTAAATTCTGAGCTTTGGGCAAAACAGACGTTAATGGGAACAGGCTGCCACAGCAGCTCGAGAAGGCGACAGGTTGTAGCTTGCGAGGCTTTCTGCTTGTCCCACGGGGAGTGGGATGGAGGGAGGCTGGCCCTCAGCATGGGAACCTCAACGGGTCTCTGCCATGACATGGCCAGTCACACAGGCATTTGTGAGGGGAGACATTTCTGAGCCATGGGTGAGAACTAAGTCTACCAGGGCATGCCACGGGTGGAGGTGAAATGACAGTGTAGTAGGGAGTACGATGAAAGATCTGGAAGGGCTGTAATGATACCATCCGGAGACCAGACCTTTCCCTCTCCCCTCCCTTCTCCTGTCTACACTTGGTGGTGGTGCAGAGCACCACAGTGGAGGTTTCACAGAGCCTCCAAGGGAACCCCAGGAGTAGGTGCTGGTGAAGCAGCTCCAATCACTTGTACCAATGCTGACTTTCTCCTCCAAATATCTTACTTATTTCCCACACCAGCACAGGCAATTCTGTCCCTTTATTATTACAGGCTGAAACTTTTTCTACAGGTTTTTGAACCCAAACTTACATGACTCCAGTTTTTTCAAATGAACGTTGCCTTCGTCTGCATGATGCTTTCATTGCCAGTATAAAGATGACAGTGTTTATCTGAAGGGAAATTGAAATAACAGCATGGATTCCTTCTATAAAGTTGTTAGGGCTCAGTTTTCAATGACAATGCATTTATGCTAAAACGGTTTGTGGCGCCAAGAATATTATTCCTTCAGTTTACACACCCCAAATTTCCAAGACTCATCTCGTTTTAAGACAACATAGTGAAGAACATCCTGGAACTTGATCTGGATGAAACCCAGTAAGACGGCTCTGTGCGAAGAGGCTTAAGTGAAACATAAAAAAACCTTGAGAAGGGCTGTGCTTGTCCAGACCAGTGTCTGCTCAGTCTAGCATCTTGTTTCAGCTGGGCCAAAGCAGAATATACTAACACAGCAAGCATATAGTGATAATTCCTTTGAACACTCCTCCAGCCTCCACCCATTTCCAGAGCTGGGATGTACTAGGTGGGGTGGTGCATTTGTACTTAATCATTCATTGTGAGTATCGATGCTGGGAATTTGTCCAGTTACTTTCTGAAACCATGCAGAGTTTTACCACTGCCATTGTCTTGTTTCTGTGAGTTTCTAACTTAATTCCCTGTGGAGCGACGAGGTAGCTCGTCCTGTTTGTTCTGAATCTGCCACCTTCTACTACTAATTATGTTGGAAAAGCCACTGAATGGTTGGCTCCACAGTCATGTTCTCCAGGCCACCATGCTATTACAAGCTCCTCCATATCCCTTTCTCTGCAGCTTTCTCTTCTTTAGGCCGAAGGCTCTCAGTCCACTTAGTTGCTCCTCCAGCAAGGGCTGTCCCATGTCTCTGATGACTCGTGAGCCCAATCTACACCACTTCCAGGTCTACTTCACACTTTTTGAGATGAAGAGACCAGGCTTGGTATTCAAGATACAGTCACACCATGGACATTTATCTTCTGGTGCTCTGTTACTGAGGGATGTTTTACGGGAGAAGTTAAACACCAGTCAATACTTTCAAATTCCTGAAATTGTAATTATTTAACATTCCTTTAAGACTTCTGGATGAAAGGACTTGTTATGGCTCATTTTGTTGATTTGTTTTATAAGCCCACTGACCAACCCTTCAAACATGGAACAAAGCAAATGGGGAAAAAATAAATAGGTTTCTGGCCATAAAGCCACTGCTCCACAAGCAATCTTTGCACTGGCAAGCAGCCCTCTGATTTCCAGGAGCTTAGCTCATGTTTTAAACTTTTTAAGCAAAAGAAGCAAGCTCGAGTACATCAGCTTCAAATGTAAAGAATACCATTGCTTCATGTTATGACTATTGGTTGACAAAACACAAAAGAAAAGGTAGCAGTAAGGAAGACAACTCAGGATGCCAACTCCACCATACTTACAACTACAACAATTACAATGGGCCCAGCGAAACTCCAGATAAGGGTGTCATGAACAGACAACCAGCAGAAATCAGGGTTCCCATAGCCTTGTGGATCCAGACCAACAGCTAGCCCTAGATCACAAAATGGAGAGAAAGTACATCAGAAAGGTGCTGCTGAGATCTTCTATATAAACAGGCACATTTTCAAATCACTGTCTGACAAACAAAATGATAATGTGTTCAATAGGACAGTCTGGGAAGTCAAAATCAAGGCAAATATTGAAACAAAACTCTTGTAAATCAAAACATTTAGGTTGGTCATTCCATATCAAATGATACTATTGAGTTTTGCCTACCAGAACAAAGTTCAGCTGCATAAAAATGACAATAAATGTAAGTCCTAAATTAATTCTGTTTCAGCACAGTTTTATAGTCATACTCACACAGTGTGATGAAGCCTTGAGGGTGAGTGACATGTTGAGGAATTTCAATAAGCCTATGCAACAGAATGACATGAATCATAACTGAGGAGATGTCTATACTACAAAAAGAGTGCATTCTTAACTGCCGCGAGCTTGCTGTCAGTAAAATAATACAAGAGACAAAAGAACCTGGGAACTCATGGGAGTTAACCACTTGAGCTCAGGTGGGATTCATTTTGAGCTGCCATCCCAGGTACCTCACCTTGCTTTCAGTGCTGTATGAAATGGAGTTTGCTAATGCCCCCAAGGCAACTGAGTTAAGAACACACCTTTTATTGTTTTATTTTTCAAAGCCTGGACAATTCCAATGAGTCCAACCTCCACCTGCTGATTTACAGTGCTGTCTGATTTGGTGACCTACACCTCGCCCATATGGCGACAGACTGGGATTGCTGCCTTTGATCTGCAAAATACTGCAGAGGTCTTCCTTCTTCGAGACACAGAAATTGATCCCTACGAGGCCTATGGCCAATGACATATGGTAAATGGCTGCAGCATGTTGTCTGGGCATTGGGGGCACCTATTGCGTTGAGCCTATGTCCTGACTCAAGCAGGAGGCCAAGGTTGATGGCACTGCCGTTCTCTGCAAGGAGAATTCATGTGCATTAATAAATGCCTTTTTTTTTAATTGAAGCCTGTGTGCTTTGATGAAAAGACACTAAAAAAGGGAGACGTAGCTGCGTTTCACTCTCACTGCTCAAAGCTGGCCCACAGCCAATATTCACATCTGGTACAAGCCTACGGTCTATGAAAATTAAACTGGCTATTTGGCAAAGCAGTGGATATTGGATCTGTTTTCTCTGAAGTGTGGAATGAGATAGGACTGGTCTCCCTCCCTGCTCCTATTGGCCCTTCCACCACCCCCTTCAGCAAGTTGCCATCCAGAAAGAATTAGCCATAAATGATTAAGGGACCATAAAGTATTTTATACAGATGTAATTCTGTAGACACAGCCTGTTTCCCAGGACTTGATTTCCCCATTAGTGGGCCTTAAACTGCATTTTGACCAAACATCTGGCTCTAAAAGTAATTGGCAGACAGAAACATTTTTTCACTCAAAATCCTACCCTACAGTTCTCCATTAAACAAATGGGGTGAATTGCAATCTTCAGGTACGCGGTTCAAATTTTACTGGAGTCAACAATATGTGAAATAACACCTTACCCAAAGGCAGAATTAAGCCAATGCAATGTAATATAGAGAATCATTCTGGCACATTGATTAAATGTTGCAGCCTCGTCGTCCTGAGCAGACTAAGTGTGTGGGCTGCATGACAGCTCACTGATGTTGGCAGAAGCCAGGGCTGGTCCTATGGCTGAGCTGAGTGTCCTGTGGGGACCAGCACCCATCCCGGGAGCATGTCAAGAGCACACTGTGGGGAGGTGCTGCCGGAGGGGCATGTTTTGAACCTTCTGCGCCTCTGCGGGCTCAGCAGCCGTGTGTGACTCAAGTGGCTGCGGGTCAGCCTCACCTCTCTCCTGACTCATCACCTCACTTAATATTCACAGAAAATAGCAGATTTGGAAAGTGCCATTTTCTGGGGGATATTGGTGTTAGGGCTATGTAAGAACCCATTTAACATGGGCACTGCAGTCTTCACGGCAAAGCAGTTACAGCACACATATGCCAACCAGTTAGTATGTTGCCACGAAGACACGCAGAACTGGAGGGATCTTGCTGGGTACCAAATCCAGTTCTGTGTTCCTGAGGTAAGGAAATCATAAAATCCCTCTCCGAGATGGATCAAACTATATTTTAAAATGAGCACCTTAAAGTAAAATGTTCCACTATCGCCCTCCATGGAGGAATATTCCAGATACGCGATCTTTTGATGGCTGTAAGCCTTGTCCCAGCTTCCATCCTACTTTTATTCATGGCAATTTGCTTTTCTGTGCTGTGATTAAATGTGGTTCTTCCCTGCTGGAGTGTTCCCTATGTAAACATTTTGCTAAGTTCCCCCCACTCCAAAGGTTAAGCTTCCCTTCTGCAAGTATCTTGGTCCTATTACAGATGCCTTAGGACCACTATGTCCCAGCTTGAAATGAATGTGAGTTTGAGCATAGAAAATGGAAAAATTAAATAAACAAAACAGAGTAAAGCCACTGCTACTGTAGGGTTTTTTTCAGGATAGGTATGATAAAGATGAAACGGGCAAGATACCTTCCAAATAAAACAAAAAAGTCCTTTGGATGTCCAAGACTAAAATCCTTCCCCATATCTAGACTTTTCCACCATTAAGAAACATACCCAATCCTTCTCTCATAAAGCAATTTTGAAGAAATTGCATTTAAGATCATGTTATGAAGTTGGAACCTTTTTATTGTTTAAATACTAACATTTATGAAAGAAGCTCAGTTAAAATATGTATGGTAACAAAGTTTTCCAGGGGCAAGAAATCCCACATTGTGCTATTTATGATGAAATAATTTTCTCTTCAGGTGATTTCTAAACGTGGAAGGGCAAACTAAAGGCTTAGTTTTCTTTATGCTTTGTTTCACAAAATCCTCTGACTTGCTCAGTAATAGGGATCTGACTTTTCATTTAAAGGAACTGAAAATGCAGTAGATTCAGTTTAAATTACAACTTGGAACTGTAACTCATGGTTTTAAAAGTGCAAAATACTTCCATATCACAGAGAACAATATCTAAGTAGAAAAATGTAAAAATGGTGTACTTGTAATATTTAGATTGCATAATACTGCTGTTGAGAAGGTCTGAATTAATTTAACATTGAGGAGAGAAACTAAACATGAAACAGAAAATCCTTCTGACAAAATTCCTCTAAAGAGTTTTATGTCTTCTGAAATGCAAACTGCTTACTGCTCTTTAATGATAATACTTCTTTTCTACCAGAAATGATGCTGTCAACTATGTGATGGCACTTAAACATTCCTAAATATATTGCAGTAGTCCATGTAGTGATAAAAGTTACACAGGTCTGAAATGCTTTAGAAGTTCAAGGATGCTTTCTATTTAAAATGTCAAAGATATGACTAAAGTGGCAGAGCTTCAGGGTTGTACCTTCCACTGTATTCTGGATAAATTCATAGAAGCAGAAATTATTTATGGACAAGATGATATGGAAAAAATGTACCAGCTCTCCAGAAGGAAAGCAAACCTGTAGAAACCTATGTTATGTTTCTGTATTACACTTTCTCAAGTCACACAGAAAAAAACCCCATATATTTTTAAAATTCTAACTTGTTCCACAGTATTTTTCCAAATGTGTCTGAGTGATAGCTATTTGTTCGATCTGACAGACACCTAAACCTCTGCTGTTGCTGGCAGTATGACGCTATGTGTAAAAATAAAAGTAATCGGATAAAAGTTAACTGTCTGCCTATGATCTGATTTCCCATATGGCAACATATACATGCTGAAATAGCTGAACCAAAAAACCCCACTCCAACTGTTCTGCAAAGTGCACTTCCCGAGGAGCTGTCTGCCTGAATTAACGCAGCACCATGTGCTTAGGGTAGCACTGGAAATGTCTGATGGCAAATATAGGCATGGTGAGGGTGGAGATGGATGTGCTCCTGTGGATCACCCTGGAACAGTTTAAAAGATTACTGCCTCCAGTTTTCATTACTTTCCCTCAACTGTAAGTTATTGCCTTTGTATCTGAAATTAAGTAAAGGCTGCTTGAGTATTCCCAGCTCGTTTTTATGCCAAGTAAAACAGAACTGATGAAATCCCCTTCACAGAGCATTTACTGCTGGTCAAGGGTAGGCAATGGGAATGTCCAGTGAAGGGCAGTAACACCCCTTGGGCAGCGTCGCTGCTGAAGCCACTGCAGCTACCTCCCCAAAAGACCTTGTGTCCATAGCCTGAGGCAGCAGCACAGGAAAGGAAAATTCCTGAAGGCTACAGGCAAAGTTGTTAAAACAATAATACTCTTATTCCTGAGCAATGTTATCAAGTCCTGTTATGATCTAGGTGCAATTATGCTTGTTATTGTAAAACGCTCAGTATCACTTCAGCTGAGGCAACAGACATTTGGTACACAGATCTGCCATGTTCAGGCTGACTTCTGCTAGACAGGATTTGGTGTTGCCCTCATTCAGGAAAACACTGAAGTGACAGCAGTAGTTGAGTGCACCCACAGCTGTCTTGGATGAGGTAACTTTCCTGAATCTGGACAGTGAAGATGGCAGGGAAGGGAAACGGAGCTGTTTTGGGGTGGTTGAGGGTACCTGTTATGATGGCAGGAATGCCCCAGCCAACGACGTAGTAGAACCGCATGTGCCCAAAGTTGATGTTCCTCACTTCAGTCAGCATCCGGTAGATGTGGAGCTGCTCCACAAACATCCATGCAAAGGTGCTCATGTAGAAATAATGCAGGAGGATGGCAATCACGGTACACACAAACTGCAGAAAGGAAAGGGCAGGGAAATTACAGTTGCTCTTCTGAATCACAACCTGGTGAGTCATCAGCTCCCCCATGCAGCTAAAGGCAAGTGTAATAAAAAGGGTTTGGCAGAAGAAATATACTGCCATTAATTAAGTTTTTCAGAGTTTCAGAAAAGCTGTTCATATTGTGAAAGCTTTTTTTTTTTTTTTTTAATTATGTGGCCTGTTCTGAGTCTGGTTCAGCTCTACCCTAACAACCTAACATGCTTTTGGTCACTGCCCTTGCCCTCCACGTTCTGTGGTTTATTTCTCTGCATATTTGCTACACAGGTGAGGATTTTGGCTATTCTGACCAAATTCCTTCTGCGCGCAGGAGGGGCAGGGCTGGCAGAGCTCCTGACTCTTTCTCCTGGTGCAGAGAAAGAGGTGGAGATGCTCCTACAGAGGCTGCAGACCCTCTGCCCTGACTTATGTATGAGCCTTGCCCGCACAATGCCACTACACTGAATCCAGCCACAGCGTGTTTAACTGCATCACCTAAATCGGTCTCACTGCAAAGCCAACAAATTGCTCCTGAGAACGGCCACCTTCAGCCCTGCACTGCCTCGGTGTCTCCCACTTCCACGTCAAGGGCCATCCTATGGGTTTTCCTGTTACTTCATTCTTTCCAGAGAGAGATGGAGATCTCTCTCCAAGGAAGTGTGCTATTTTGGTACAGTTTTGTTTTGTCTTAAAGTAGACCCTGTTTTGTGCCTGATATTAGCAGATAAAAAAGTACAAAGAAACTCTCCTTGTGTTTGGCAGAGGTAGAGGAGAGGTGTGAGACAGATCTTAGGTCTTCAGTTTAGGATGAGTCTCCGAGAAAGTCCTTGCTCTGAAAAACTTCACTTCTGGGGACAGAAATCCATGAAGCTTCAGCCCAGGAAAAGTGAATGTGCTGAACATGAGCAACAGATTATCTATAAACCTTAACCAAAGAAATCCAGCCTTTCCTTGAGGATTTTTCTTATCAGTGAAATGATAGCCTGTCTCACAAGCAGGCAAAATTTGACATGATCTTATAATCTAGCACAAGATCAGCAGACCATTTTGCCCCTGTGTGACTGTGTCAAAGGTCTGAAAAGGTCTGTTCCATTTACAGCTCCTTTTCTGGAACTCTTTTTAAAAAAAATTGAGAAGCAAAATCATGGATAGGGTAAGGTAGTGGCCATCTCTTTTCCTTGCAGCTCTGCCCTTCACTGACAAACTCTGCAGACCTCACACATCTATACTTCAACAAGTCATGGAGGATGCCTGGCTGTTGCCACTGGACTAAAATGATGCAGCCAGAAGTAGGTCACCACCTACTCCACAGATAAATCCAAAAAGTGGAATCAACCTTTTATCTAATGTCAAAATCAGAGTATTTAACTACAAAGTGTGAGAGTGGCTTCTATGGCTTCTAGGCCCTACCTGGCTTGAGCAGCGGGGTTAACCCTTTCTCATCCACTGCAGAAAACTTCCCTAACCACCAGGCTGTAGGATATTCTGGATCCAGAAATGCTAAGCTCTACCCTTCACTTGAGGCTGTGGTACTTGCAGTCAGGCACAGAAGTCATGAGGACAAGCAGAAAGCAGGCTAGTGCTGGCTAGTTCATGTCTTCAGCTAGGAACAAGGAGAGCTGGAGCTTCCAGTCACAGGTCTGGATTTGGTTTTTGTCCTATGTCAGCAATATAAGATGGACCACTCAGCTCTGCCAGGCTGAAAGTAGCAAAAATGAAGGACCTGCTGAAACCAAAGAGACTGAGTCCTTCGTGTGACTGGGAGAAAGAGCTACAGTGGGCAAACTGGTAGCTGAAGTCATTTTTGTGACCAAATGGCCACCTTGAAACCTCTGACCTTCACAGACTTGCATTTCTGCAATATATGCTAAGCAGCTTTCCCTTCCAACTTAAGGGTTTGATGGGTGAAAACAGGAATGACCACAAGCATCCGACACCTGAACTGAAATCTCACACTTAACCTTCTCCTTTCAGAAGCAAAGGGTTTTGCCAAGGATCTGTTGATAAGCTTGAATTAAGAGCACTTTGTATAACCATTCAATTTTTGTTTCAAAATGTTCTACATTGTGTTTTGGATCCTTTTGTTCCCATGCAGCACTGACACTGCTTTCAGATTTTGGCATGACTTTTTAGTGCATTTTCATGGTACAATGCTCAGAAACGTAAGTTTCCCTGTTTAACTTTTCCGAGAGAAGGAATCATACAAAGACCGCCAACTTTCTGGATTCACTTACTGCATCAGCCTTATTATAACACCAAGTGTTACTGAAAATGTAGCTCACCAAATAAAAGACCTTTCTTCCCTCTATGTAAGCAAGGCTTTTTTTGTTCCTACTGGCACATGCACATGAGTAGACTGCTGCCCTGAACATTACCTTTTTCAGGTAAGAAAAAAGAAAGAAAATAAATCACTTTCTATCAATAGTCCAGGGAAAGATTAAAACCTCACCCAGAAATGTGACTGTTAATTTACAGAAACCCATAAAAGCCAGGCTGGGTGCCAAGCAGCACAGCATTATTTGTGCTCCAGCATTCTTTCCCTCTTTATGTTCATCAGTGCATGACTCGTTAGACAACTCTCATTCCATACAGACAGATGAAGAATTGTCTCAAGCAGACATGGCTTACAGCCCTCCTAACTTCTCAAATTGACCGAGTAGGCTGTAAGGAGCGGCTTCCTGCCCTATGAAATATATTCTGTAACTTTAAGCTCTTTTTAAGTGGGTTGAAGGTTTGGGGTGTTTCATGGAGTGATGGTAACAGTACAGGACATGATCACACCATGAGCCCCAAAGCATGAAAATGAGAAGGAGCAAAAGAGAACAATGTCACCAGTTACAACCATTAGTATTTGTGGTATTGCTGTAATGAACTGTTTTACTACTCTTATAAACCTTTGCTTGGTGCTTTGTGATACTATGAAAGGAATCTGGAAACGAGGAGCCATCATTTACAGAATAATTTTTGGTAACATCCTGCAGGCATGTGGGCTTGGCCCCCTGCTCCTCAGTATTCATGTCGGAGAACTGAAAGAGTATAAACTCCCTGCTAGTGAAATGCAGTGAAAAATGAGTGATGTGCTCAGGAAGGCATGGGAAAGGTCAAGTTACATGGAGTGCTGTGGATCAATTGGCAAGGTGAGTTCATCTGGGCAAAGTTATTTTAATACGCAAACTCATATATTATTAAATAAAAACAATATGGTTCACACATGATGTGAGACCATACACCAGAGGGCAGGTCACTGCAGAAGACCTCACCGTAGCAGCAGATAACTGGAGTTCCTGGTGCAGGGGAATATCAGAATATGGGACTGGAAGTGACACTACCAGCTGGAAAGGTTCATCCAGTTTAGCATTCACAATTTTCCAAAAGGTAAAGTGGGCGAAGAAAGCCCCCCAAAACCACAACAGAATAAGCTGAATCTTAGAAACTGAAGAATTTAAGCAGCTTAATATTATTTAGTTTTCAAAAATAAATACTATTGAATAGAAGTTTCCTGAGAAGACAATTTGAAGACATTGAGGTCTCTCAAATGTACTAGGAAAAGGTCTTGACAGCGCTCAGTTACTGGGAGTTGAAATTAGACAAAATCTGACAGCATGTTTAACTGGGATGAGACACAATGACACCTTACACTAACAGAGATAAGGGACTCTGCCATCACACCAAATCTTTAAGTCAAGGTCAGATACTTTCTAAAATGCATGTTATAGCTCAAATGGGTATCAGAATCGAGTGTGACACTTTAGGCTTAAGTTATACAGCAAGTGAGGCTATATGGTCAGGCACAATGGTGTCATTACCATAGTGGTGGTGATACCCATTGAATGTAAGCTTTTTCTCACATTTCTGCTGCTTGGACAATGTGGAATCAGTGTGGTTAATTTTTTTTTTTTTCATCTCAAGATTGTACTTCCCTCTCAAAATTTAGATTGAAACATGTACAGTAAAGGATTTGTAGAATATAAATTTTCTTCAGAGTATTCTGATAATCCCTACACTAACATTTTGAATATTCTTTATATCTGTTAAGGACATGCTTTTTATTGCATATCATCACCCATCTGTCTACTGGCTGGTAAAGGTGACTGTGAAGCTTGGCAGTGCTGGAAGCCTTGCCTGCTTGTCTCCTACCTGACTGCATGGTAACCATGACTTTTGGGACAGAAGCTACTAAGAATTAGCAGCAATACTACATATAATGCTACATAGTTAAGAGAGTAATGAGGTCCCGGGTACAAAACATACACACTTCATGTGTGGCATGTATCTCCATTCATAGCTTGTGCTTCCTGACATGCACAATGCTGGAGGTGCCTGCACTAAGCTTTGGCAACAGATATGATGGGCTGAAGCCAACAATCACTATGGCTGGAAGGCACAAAGAAAAGTAACAGCTTTCCTACTGATTCTTGGATGTAGCAAGCTGTCCCATGCCTGGCAAGTGGCTTCCCCAGAATGGCCATGGTGGGTGTGCAACATGCATATTAGCACCTGCACAGCAACACATAGTTGACAACCTACCAGTCAAGACCAGGAGCCGTTTGGGCTTGCAAGGTACCTGCTGCAGGAGAAGCTGGAGAGCCTCCTACTGAACACACAAAACAAGACAGAAAACGTACTGATGGAAAGAAAAGAAGAAATCAGTATTCAGGGTTCAGTTCCTGGGATAAACCTTCAACAGGGCTGCTGTCATTTGTTCTCTGAAAGTGAGATATAATCTTACTGCCTTGCATTGCTATTAATCATGTAAAACAAAATAATATATTCAAAGTCTGTTATTTTTCAAATGACCGTTGAGGCCAAGCAGAAGTAAAAAAGAAGTTAAAGTGAACAGACGGGAGCAGGTAAAAGTCACAGTACAAACCCCTGATTTAAAGCTTGACACCAACTCTAGCAATAAGCACAGAGTAACTCTTACCGGGTTTTCAGTCTGGTTGATTCCAATAAGAAAGACGAGCTCAGAGAAGAAAAGGGCAGCCACCAGGTTTTTGTGGATACTGTGCAAGTTGGAACGTAGCGTGCGGATCAGGACCAGCAGTATGAAGGTGATCAGTAAAGCCACCAGCGAGATGGATACGGTTGTGTAAGTGACAATCTTCAGAGGAAGCACCTCCCCATTCTGTAGAAAGACAGATTGACAGGACCTCTGGGAGTTTTTCATTCCTTTTCCTCCAATCAAATCTACTACTCGGAATGTCCATGTTTTCATTACTACCGAGCCAATGTACAGATTTGCTTTAGGACCAACAGCATACCACCTCTTAAGTCACTCAACATGTTGAGTGTGCATGGGCAGTACTCAAAGACAACAGTTAAGCAAGAACCCCAGTGAATTTGATGCTGGACTGCCCCCGTTGAGGCTATCCCAAGATGCTGAAAAACCTATGGTGTTTATGTCATTGTCCCTGCTATTGTAATTCTAGATGGACCTAATGTCAGGTGATGCCACAACTACCGTGTATCTGTAATCCCTGTCTCACTCCCTTCTCTGCACGGCTCTCTGCAGTGCAGGCTGGCGCAGTTCTGCATTGCCGGCTACACCGTGACCGACCAGGTAAGAAGCTCCTTTCAGCAGACCCAACAGTGGGTGCTGTCAGGCATGGGGCAACGTGCTCCTGACACGTTACAACATGGGATTGATCCGCTGACAACTCTGAGTCATGTTCAAAGCTCAAGCTCAAGCTCTGAATCAAAGCTCTTGAAAACTAAAGCCCTTGAAAATCATGAGTCTGGCATCACCCACCTCCCGTTTTGAAATGTCCATCAGGACAGCAAAGCTGGTTATATGGTTGCACTGACAAGCGATATGGCTCTGGTTTCTGGAAAACAGCTCACATCCTCTGGAGGACCAGGCACCTGTCCCACCAATCCTGTGGGAAAAAAAAGGCATTTCTGAGAGCTGTCCTCTGATCTCCCCTTGCCTCTTGCTGCTATTGCAGCTCTTGCTCCATAACCAAAGAGGACTGTAAGTACCAAGACAGAAATATTTATAGCTGTCACCTGCCTAAAAGAGTATCATCAACTTAAAAAACCTTCAGTTGAAGTAGTTTCTGATATGACACCTGGCTTTGCTGGTCAAATTTTGTGGTTTTATAACAAGCTGTTTGAGTTTAAAAAAAAAAAAAAAAATCTTTGCTTTTGGGTCAGTAACCACACAAGCAATATGGGGAAGTGATTGCACAGAGCAGACTGGCTGTTACAAAAGTAAAAAAATACAAAAATCACAGAGATACACAAGTTTTTGAGTCATCTCTACTTCTCCAGATTTAGACACTGCTTGTAAAACTCTTACGTGAAATGTGTTTCAGCAGTGTTGTGATTTTATCATAGTTTTTCTCTAAGAAGTAGACAGGAAAAGGTTAAAACCAGTAAATAATACTTTCCATCAGGAGGTCTCTTTTATTAACATTGGGGAGAAACTGCTCCCTTAAAAATTGTTCCTTGTTCAGCCTTGGTTAACTCCAGTGACTTCAGAAATTATCTTGCATCAATATTAATTATTCTATTCTGAAGTCAATGAGCAATAAAAATACTCTTGTTGTTACTGAAAGAATTTTTAATTAGATATTACAGGAGATTTTTTTCATTCATTGATAAAATATCTGTTGAACAGTTCTAATAGAACTTTCTCTCAAAAAGTACTCACTTTTTAAAGAACTTTTTTGTTACATGCAGTTTAAGAGCTGCTTTTTAACTGTGGCTGTAGGAAGATGTAACACAGACAACAATGCCGCTGAAGTTGCCAGCAAATCGCTAATAGATGAATCACTTTAGAGTTAATGAGTTATTCAAGCCCATACAATGTTTAAAAATTTATGAAAAAGGACTTCCCATTCCCTCATAGTCAGAATCATCTGTACATAGCAGCAATTACACTACTTTACAGGCAGGCAGGCAGAGTAGTTTATTATTGCTAACATAACAGATTTCTGTTGTGTCTTCAAACCTTTCAATGATATAATCTCCTGAAGCTTTTGACTAGGAGGTAAACATTTCCTAAGTTAATTTTCTCTTTTATTTCCAGCACAGGATATTGCCTTTTAATGGATTTTTCCATAGGTTTACTAGAGTTTTTGGATCATTAGGAAATGAGTAACAGCTACTCCTCTTACCTTGGGCAGACAGTATCGCCCTCTCATTATACACCTGGTTTTATGGTTGAAAATTGCATTATATATGTAATTGTTGCAATATTGTGAAATCATAACATGCAAAACATGTTGTTACCTCTCAACATATTTTCTTTTGTTTCATCCACACTCTTGAAATATCTCCAACAGGACTATGCTCTTTCCACAATGCCATAAACTGGACAAAACACTTATAAGCACATATGGTTCTTAACATTCTTCACATTTTCAAGAAAAGTATCTTTTCCTGAATAGAAAAGACCTAACTGAGCTATTTCCAGAATATTTCATCTTTTTACTCACACTTCCCTCTTAGAGAGTCAAGTACTCTCTGCTTATGGTATTAGGATTGCTTCCTAACAACTGGAAGACATTTAAGGTCTCAGAGACGGTATTTTCTCTCCCTCCAATTTTTCACTAAAACAAATGAAAGCAAATCCAAAATAGTTGATGGAAGGAAATGTAAATTGCTTCTTACCAGTGCAACTATCTTTGGGTTGACTTTTAATTCAGAAATTTATAATGTGTACTCATACAATTTAATCTGTAAAACCTCAGTCTTCCTTTTTACCGAGATGAAGATTTGGGTTTGTAATTTTTTGCACTGTTCCTGTCTGAGGCATCAAGGATGGGTGCCTTCTTGCCATGTACTCTGTCCATAGTCACTGGAGCGCAACAGGAGAAGATGCAGCCCATGTAAGAACTGAATCATCTCCTGGAGACACCCTCCTAAAAAGAGGGCATGGGGCAATGAGAGTTCTGACTTAGGGACCTCAGACGAGCCATGAATTCAGGTGCTGGAGTCGGACTATGTCTATCCAGATATACATCTGTGAGCCAAAAGCATGAGCAAATACAAGGAAACTGAGATTTACTATCGATGTGTGAAAACGAACCCTGCAGAAAGACATGATGGCACTGTGTTTGTTAGAAACCACATAGCTAATCCTTTGTTTGAGGAGTTATGATTATTATTTTAATTTTTCTCAGGTTGGTGGGAAGTGACTACATGGCTCTATTCCACCAGGAATCAGTTGCCAGTTGAATAAAATGAGCAAAAAGGGTTTTCCTCCAGAACTATCTTTCTAGGCAGAACTCTGCTACTGAGACAGCTGCAAGGCACAGCCCTAAAGCAAGCAGGATACATACATGATGGAGTGATTCCAGAAGACACAGACAGGCTTCGTTCTCTCCTCTGTTTCCAGCATGGCGTACTCCACTATGATGGGCTTTTCCACCAGGTTGGGAGGAAGCTCCCCATCACTGTGAATGGCTGTGCTCACTACGGGTGTGTTAATAATAGGACGATTTGGCAACCTGCAGAAGGAGAAAAATTGCACAGTGACCTAAATATTAAAAGGAAGAGCACTGATTTGGTAGGTTCCGCAAATAGAAGAATTTCAGTTGCTTCCACTCAGAAAGCAAAGTAGACGCACCATCAGCCTTCCACACAGCTGTGTTTCAAAAAGCTGCTGGCACTACTGACGTGGTTATTCTCCCACAGTGTACCAAAGGAGGACAAGAGACAGTACTGAGGTGACAACTGCAGCACAGATGACATTTGGTCACTATAAAAGCAACTCTGCCTCCCCCACACACTCCAAGCAAGTGGAAGAAGGGGTCTGCACAATTCACAAACAGGTCTGAAGTTCACCTCAAGCTTCTTCGGTCAGGATCATAGTTTTCAGGCAGGAGGTGTCCCAGGGATCGGTATATTATGACCATGGCAACAGTATGATGTGTTGAATCATCTGGGTGTCGTTTCTTTCTCTTTGCAAAAGCACTCTCAGGGCTTAGTGCATCACTGTTCACCTTAGAGGGTAATTTTTGATTTGAAGGCTTCATTGTAGGCACTGCTATGGAATTAACACAAATATTATATTCTTTCCACATAGCTTTGGAGCTACCATTTAAACAAGTAATTTTGCTTTGCAAAGATGGAGATGTTACTGTTGTTATAACTCTAGGCTTACCACACTGAGCATGCTCCTAATGTTATAGTTGATATTTTTAATAAAATTTTAGCACATTTCATAGTTATATAGCCGATAATCAAATAACCACTGAACCATGAATAACCATTTAGTCTAGCTAGAAAATAAGCCATTTCTAAGCTAGAAGATCCATAAGTATATATAAATACTCTGCATTATTTAGAAAGAGAACATTAAAACAATATGCATGCTATTAAATTGCGTGTACCTTTATATATGGCAAAACTAGTGTTATAAATACACCAACTGGTCACACGGGATTTCTCCCTGCTAATGCTGTCATATAATGAGCTTTCAGTTTTGGCAGTATCTCTTAAAATTTGCATTCCCTTTTTTCTTAAAGAAAAGATACAAGTCATACAAGCAGGTGCCCTGTTTCTGAGGAAAGCAGTCATAAAGTTGTACTAGCTTATTAATTATTACGTGTTATTTTCACAAGTGTTACTCTGTCCCCATTCAGAGAATATTCAGCCATGATGTATGTATAATCACTGCACTTTGAGTTCCCTTCTCTCTCTTCCTTGCCCAAGGTAACTTGTGGTTCCTCTCCGCAATCCTGGCGTACCTCAGAGACACCAGGAAGCAAGTACTTCCCCATGTATTCTCCCTCATCACCCATCTCCCTGCGCAGCTTTGCCTAGTTCTGAAAACACGTCTCTGCTCCCAGATTTGGACTGTCTATCTCTCCCACCGCCTCCCTCCATCCCTGCAGGGACTGGGGGAAGGTGGCTGTGGGGCTGCAGGCTCCGGGCAGCTGTCCCATCCCATCCCGGTGGGAACGGAGGCAGAGCATTTCTCCCGCTTTGACAGGGCTGTTCGAGGGGCTGCGAGCGAGACCTGACAGACAGGTACAGCCAGTTATACAGCCCCCCATGCTCTCATCACTGCCGGCAGGCAAAATGCCTCAGAAGTATGCACAGCTGCTTCATCCCTAAATAATGTTCGCTTGTGTAGACAGTCGCCCCGCTCTCACCCTAGTACCACTCTGCTTCGCGAGGATCAATCATGCTCCTTGGGAGCTAGTCCGAACAGCAGCAGAAGGGTTTTACCTTTCCTGTCTGAAGGTCTGAACAAGGTATCAGGGAAGACAACAGATGACTCCAGATCTTTTGGATAATCTTCTTTAATCTCATGAAATCGCGGTATTCTAGCTCCCGTGAAATTAGACTTGTCAAAGATGTCAACAGCAATAACTGGGGGAAAAAAAGTTGCCCATAAAATTAACTTCAATGCTTTCAAATATGATATTGCAACAAAATGAAACAAGACGGAAAGGTTATAATATCTGCATAATGTTGAGATGAAATTTAAACCCCAAAATATAAAGGCAAATTTAATTTCTCTCAATTAATACCTTAAATGACAACTAAAAGCTTACATGTCAGCGTTATGTTACATTTATCATATTATAAATTTATTTTGCAGTGCAAAGGAATCCACAAGACAGTATCTCATACTAGGAAAACACTACTGCAAACATTGGGAATACGGAAGTGGCATGTTCCAATTCCAGACTTGCTTCTTGTAAAGAAAAATAAATCTACTGCTTCAGAAATATACCTCTAGATCTGTTAATTTGCAAAGGCAGCTAAGCAAAGAAAATAACCTGGATTTTACCTGGGACTACTCCTTAGTCCTCCAGTTCTCCTTCCTCTCTGTTCCTAGCAGTTCCTCTCTGGCTCACCTCATCAGCTCTGCTTGCTGTCTAACTGCCAAAATATTTAAAAGCAGCTGAGTTGGCTTGAACTTTCCCATTTAAGAGAAGCCATTGAGTGCCAACTTAGATGTTCTAATAAAAGTGAGAAGCTGGAAGTCCTGTGGGTAACCCTACACTGAAAGCTGTGATCCACTGCAAGTTTCTAGATGAAGAAATATCAAAGTTAAGATCTGCAAATTCCTATTGCCTTCCTAGTCTCTAAATAACTCCCAGATGAGCCATTAGGAAACTCCATTAACACCATGTTCACCTGGAAAAACTGTTCAAAAGAAAACAGGCCCCTTTCAGGCCAGAGTTGCCTCATCCCTCCCAAATTCACACCTTTTTACTCAGGAAGAGCTGACTGAAAAAAATCACAATTTACAACCTGCAAGAAATTCTGTTTTTTGTTTTCAGTTCAGTTTGGTTAAAATGCTGAGTGCACTCTTTTCTGAGTGTGAAGATAAAGATATTTTGATTCTGATAGTCCTGAATCAAAAGGAAATACTTCAGTTTTGGTTTATTAAACAGAAATCAAAGTATTTCAGTTTAGCTTAGTTCAACAATAATCCTTCCCCTCTGGAGCTGATGCAGGACTTTATAACTTTGTAGCTTGACTGTCTCAGCCTTTGCTTTTTATGTCCCTGTGACTGTGGACATGAAGCACTCTCAGGACAAGGTCTGTAGGCAAAGGTAAATTCACTGCTTATACCAGCGGGTGTAGTTGGGAAAATAAGACAAGCTTTTGGGCACATAAGTCCTTCTTCAGGTCTGAAATAAAAGCAGCAGCTTGAAAAGCTAAATACAAGTTCAGGCTGATGGTCGTCCAGCCCAGTCCCACCTCCCACTCAGAGCAGGACTATCACCAATGCCCCATCACCTCAGGGTGTTGGTACCTGGGGAGAAAATGAAATAGAGAGGGCAGGGGAGAAAATGGGGAAAGAGGCCCACCAGGCTTGTGGTTGCCCTTCTTCACTTGCATGTGTACTGTGGTGACATCTGTGAAGTACATGACAGTCCTGCAAGCACAGGAACTGCTATTTGCTTGTCAGAGGCAGCATTTACTGCGATAGGTGGGGAAAGTGTCTGGGTATGGCTGATGTTTCCTTCTCAGTTTAGACCCATTCTGGACATTTTGGAGCCCACTTTGCTCTGATGATGTGTTTTGCAAGGCCGGGAGAATGTTTGAAGGCTTGGATAGATGATACTGAGAAAATATCTTTCAGCAAAGGAATTTCTACAGAAGATGATTTTCTGGAGAGGTTCCAGGCTAGGAAGGCATGTGAAAATCAGAGGTATATGATCAACAGTAGGGTTTTTTTTATACTGCAGTAGTTTTTCAAGCAGTGACGGCATGCTTCTTTCAAATAATTTCAAATGTTCAGCTATACTAGGTGGTCTCAAAAAGCATTAACTTTACTTACAAATTTTGTCCTTCCTACCATCTGTACACTACTGTGGCTGCAACAAAATGCCACATGGAGCAGTGGCATGGCCCAGAGGGAAAACAAATCAGACATCTCCCAGGAGGCCCCCATGACCATTTAGAGATACAGATCAAGGCTCAATTGACTTGAAATGAATGCACTGATTATCTTAGAAAATCCAAACATTTTGTTTCTCAGTGGGTACTATTAAAAGCAATAGCTAGCACCTTTATCCAGCACAGTTTTAAAGCTCTAATATAAAATGTCAGTTTTCAACACAGATACTCACTCATGTTAGGGGCAACAATGACAAAAGGTCTCATGTAGGTTTTCTTCATGTTCTGGGCCACGTTGTTGAAATATTCCTCATAGTGCCTCAACAGGTGAGCGGTGCCACCCTCCGTTCGCTGAATTTGTTCCCAGTGCTCCTTGTTGCTGGGGTCCAGTAGAGCACTACCCACTTTGATAATATTCTGAGAAACAAAGTACAAACCTAAATTACGAGGCAAATAATTGGGTTTCAAGTGAGGAATATTGAAAATGATTGGCACTACTGTCTCAGGTGAGTGTATAATGAAATATTTTAATGCAGACATGTTCTACTGTAGCCATATGAAAATATGCACACCAGTTACTCACCCTGAGGTTTTTGTTACATAAAGCAAATCTGTCCAAACTCTTTATGAGCAAAGTAAGCCAAAATTGGATGCTGTAATAGAACTGCCTACTTTCCTTCCCCTTTAAGACAGGAAACGTAGCAAGAAAATGCAGAAGAAAAACCTCCTTTGTCTTGGAGATGAGAGACAAGAAAAGCAGAGTGCTTGGTATGTACACTGAAGAACTCCCCCAGAACAATCAAAATAATGAGATATGTTAAAAGGCAAAAGAAAGCCCTAGATAGCAATATTGCTTTCTCTGTCTTTTTTTTTTTTTTTCCTTTGTTGATTCCTGGGTAACTAGGACAATTTACATGGTGAAGAATGACAAGATGGGAAGTGTCTCAAGAAGTTTTTAACCTTGGTGTACATATGAACTACATTGTTGTGTCAAAACCTAATTCCTAACTAAAGTAAAATTTGCATAAAAGATGGTAGGAATTAATCACCTCAAGCTCTAAGATAGCCAAGGCAAATATTTGGATACATGTAACCCTTCATTTAGAAGCAGACAGGGAAGATGCTATACTCTCTAAGCATTGTCTGAGGTTGCAGGCTTGTATCTGAGAAAAGAGAGGGCTGCCAGTGTGGCTACCACCATCTAGGGTGAGAAGCACTACATGGTTCCTCAGGAACACAGGAGACACATACTGTACTTGGTACCAGGCCTCTTTGGTGTTTGTGAACGTTATTTATGTTTTTTTATTATCTATTTTTCAGGCTTCTACCTGAGACTATTAAAAAAAAAAAAATCCTTCTCCCCTTGTGCTGCCTCAGCCTAGGATGTTAATGTTACCTCCTTCTTCTCATGAGCTTTACTGATTAGTTTTCAAATTCCTGACCTGTCCTAAAAATATTTAGGGAGTTCTTGAAAACATCAACTGTATGAGTTTCAGTGCCAAGTGCTGAGAATAATAAATTAAAGCAGAGGTTTCCAAATTTGTTTTGCTTACTATTCTTATTTTTACTTAACAAAACATGCTAAAAACAAAGTTCCTTCTCAAGATGTGAATGGGGAAATTCATTCACTCCACAGCCTGCAGGTACAAGTTTGTCAGCACAGCGTTTCCTCAGGAAAGGAAAAACTGAATCTTTCAAAATCTGGTGCATCTAAAATGTTAAATGTTTCAGAAGTTCTCCACTCTCTGTTGACTGTACAGCTCAAGACACTGAGGAATTTTCTCAGTCACATTTCCTCCTGCTCCCACCTCCCTGGGGATCACAGAATCACAGAATCACTAGGTTGGAAAGGACCTTCAAGATCATCAAGTCCAACCATTAATCCAGCACCACCATGTTCCCTAAACCATATCCTGAAGTGCCACATCCACATGTTTTATGAACACTTCCAGAGATCGCGACTCCACCACCTCCCTGAGCAGCCTGTTCCAATGCCTGACCACCCTCCCAGTGAAGAAATTTTTCCTAATATCCAACCTAAACCTCCCCTGGCGCAACTTGAGGCCATTCCCTCTTGTCCTATCACTAGTTACTTGGGAGAAGAGACCAACACCCTCGTCGCCACAACCCCCTTTCAGGTAGTTGTAGAGAGCAATAAGGTCTCCCCTCAGCCTCCTCTTCTCCAGAATAAACAACCCCAGTTCCCTCAGCCGCTCCTCATAAGACTTGTGCTCCAGACCCCTCACCAGCTTCGTTGCCCTTCTTTGGACACACTCCAGCACCTCAACATCCTTCTTGTAGTGAGGGGCCCAACACTGAACACAGAATTCAAGCTGCGGCCTCATCAGTGCCGAGTACAGGGGCACAATCACTTCCCTACTCCTGCTGGCCACACTATTGCTGATACAGGCCAGGACGCTGTAGGCCGCCTTGGCCACCTGGGCACACTGCTGGCTCATGTTCAGCCGGCTGTCAACCTTTCCGCCAGGCACCTCTCCAGCCACTCCTCCCCAAGCCTGTAGTGTTCCATGGGGTTGTTGTGGCCGAAGTGCAGGACCTTGCACTTGGCCTTATTAAATCTCATACAGTTGACCTCTGCCCATCGATCCAGCCTGTCCAGATCCCTCTGCAGAGCCCTCCTACCCTCCAGCAGATCAACACTCCCACCCAACTTGGTGTCATCTGCAAACTTACTGAAGGAGCACTCGATTCCCTCATCTTGATCATCTATAAAGATATTGAACAAGACTGGCCCCAGAATGTCCTCTCCCAGTGCAGCTTGGCCTTGCACAGGGTCTCCAAGTTCACACCAAAGTCTGCCTGACCTGGCTGGTCCTCCTGGAGTACTGTGAGCAGTGAGCTGGGTGTAGCACACCTTCAAAGGGAGACAGACCACCTCTGGCCAGCACAGCAGCTAGTCTTGGCCCATGGAGGGTTGTTCCAGAATCCCTATGCTGGTGCCTGAGCTCTGGGCTCTGCTAGCCCAGGTCCAGCACGATGTTTTAGCTTGGACTCTGTGCTGTGCCATGGTCAGGATCTTGGAAATAGTATTGGCAAGTATGGACAGCAGTACCCTGCAGCACACATGGGGTGTGTTGGAGAGCTCTTACAAGCCTGACATGGATCATCCAACCTTCATGTTTTCAGAGCACAGAAAACTCCCAACTTCTTCACATCTCACATTTTTCCACGACAACTATGTGTTTCCCCCAGACAGGGAGTGTGCTACAGCTTGTTCTCTACATCTGGTCAGGTCTTTGGTAATAACTGGGTCTTTCACGAATGCTCCGACTAGCAGAGGGCCTCTGGAACACATTTTTGCACATGCCTGCATCACTTAAAATATCATTATGGTATGGAGTGTCTTTCAATGTACCAACTCTTTAATAAACATAATTCAAGTGTTTCCAAACTGAATTATAAGAAACCTTCAGAGTCAGTAACTGGCTGAGAGTTAGTTCATGCACATTTAAATGAAAATGATCATATTGGGCAGATTTTCCAACAAAATTGAATACTGTGCACTAAGCTATTTCATCCAGGAATAACAAATCAACCTGATTATTTTTACATTTGGGGAATTTTGCTTTTAGTTGTTACTATGACACTTATTATGTGTGTGTACACACATGCATAACCAACTTCCCATTCTAAATTGAGAAGACTGACTCATTTCTGAAGCATATTAAGCAATTACATGATATTTGCTCCACCTTGATCAAAGACAAATTTAATTATCCACTGCCATAAAACTTTTATGGGGAACTGTAAAGGCTCAGCACAGTATACAGGATCTCTCTTACTTCATTGAATTCCACGTCCCTCGTGGCTGCCAAGTCAAACCCTTGCTGCTGGCTCTCATACTGGAGGACCCGAATCATCATCTGGTAAGCTGTCCTCACATCGTTGCCATACAAACTATGTGTGTATTTGGTGGCATTCTGCAGCACTCTCACGATCCGTATAGTTTTGTCTCCATCCAGCTTGGTCTCATTGTGGTGTAACTTCTCATTCTGAATCAGAGACAAGAAGGAAGAAAAAACCCAATAATGTATCTTTCCTTTTTTCATTCTAGTTACAAAAACAATCATAAGTTAGGGATTTTGACACAAAGGAGTTGTTTGATCATAATGCTGTTTGTCTTGAGAAAGGGTGGACAGGACAATCAACGTAAAATGTAACTGAGAGCCAGAAAAGCACAAAGGTCCTGATAGGAAACGAGAGGGTTCAAGGACTCAGTCAAAAGATGGAGTGCAGGGATATCAAACTGCAGTCTGAACTGATATTGTTTATAAAATAAAGGCAAAACCAACAAAACACAGCTTACCATGGTTTTTAGATCCACAAAAGTGCTGGTGGTGCAGTTGAAAAGCTCAGGAGGCAGCCAGCCCTTTTCAATGTTACAATGGCGAACCGCGTTTCCTGAAGGGAACAAAGCATTAATGGTAAATAATGTTCTGAACTGTGCTGGATAAATCTTCATAGATTTCAAATTTCCCAGACTTTCTAGAGATATGCACATATTTCACTTTCCAGACTGGCATTCCTGTCCGAGACAAGTTAAAAACTACTAATCTTCATGAATCATTTTATCCCAGGCTTTAGAGAAAAGTTAGGCAAGCTTCAGATCTGCCCAACTGCTCTCAGCCTCGCTGCCCTAACACTCTCTAATGAATTCAGCAATTTATTTATAACAAATTTGAGAAAGACTATGCACTTCCTAAATATTTATGAAAACATGTCCCTGCTCAGATTTCTGTGTAATAGCCTATATAGGAAGACTTCCCAGATAAATGTTGTCTTCATGTCAAAACATGTTAACACCTTCGCACGCAGCACACAGTAAGCACTTCAGCCGATAGGTATAATTGCCTTTTGACACTTGTGAAGGGTCTGTGAGCAGCTTATGGTTTAATTTAGCCTATTATTTTATACTATTTGTCAAATAATTTAAAAATGTGATTCTTAGCTGTTGATCCTTCACAATGAAGTGCCTAAGCCATTTAATTACTAATATCTAAATAAGAATTCTAATTAATTGAACGATATCTAATTCTATTATTTCTCATCTGTGATCAGGTGAATACAATTAAGCCTCATATTCCTAGTCTGAATATTCATTATAAAGCTTTTTTTGAACTTTCTGTAAAATTCACTTAAAATATGCAATTCCTCTAAGTACCCTTGCCTGCTAGCCTATTTGCTAGAAAAGACACTGGGGTCAACCACAAGAAAAGCACAAATTTAGTGCAAAAACTTATTTTAATTCAACCTTATACCATTTAATAATGTAAATACTCCTCAATTTAAAAAAAAAAAAATTAATTCTACCTCCTAAAACTTTCAGAACAGGAGCTTGCGTGACCACAAATCTTCTGTACACCTAGAGGCAGTGATCTCCCCCTGGTAATATTTGGGGAAGTCACATAACCATTTATAACTCATTGAGCCTAAGGAGTGCTTGCAGCAGAGAGATACCAGGCCCAGAAATGAGGCAGAGGTTTCATTTCTCACAGAAGAGACTTTGGAAAAGATTGTGAACTCCGTTTTCAAAAATCTGCTTTGGTATTCCACCAGTTAAACATTTTCAGGGATGCACGTGAAAAAGCAGATTGTCGTTTGCTTGCAGTACAAAATGACACAGCTCATGTGCTTCATAAAACGCATTTTTCAGCAATCTGACTTATGGATGAAAGAAAAGATGCTGGGTGGAAAAATGCAAGTTCTGTTGTAATTCTTAGCTTTATTAGCCTGCAACACTAGTAAAGCAATCATCACGTAAATTATTTTCCTCGTTTTATCTTTGCCCAGAGGAGCTGTATCGCTAACGATCATGTGTAAGTCGCTAGAAACAAAAAGTTGCATGTGTAAGAACTTCTTAGTAGAGTCAAGAGAAGATTGTACTGTGCTTTTTTGAAAATACAGATACAGAATTTCTGTTCTTTATGTGTGTTTATCTGCTGCACTTTTGTATTTATTTTTTGTGACTATTCCAAATGTATTTTAACAGTTCTTGAATTCCAGCTAGCTAAACTTTCCTGCTTGTGACATGCATGAGTTATGCCGTGTTCTAGACTCAATGAATTAATGTCATTCCCTGTGTACACATTTTTTTGCTCTTTTTTTACCCCTCAAACAGGCATGCAGATAAAATAGTTAATGTTTTACCGAGGGAACTTACCCACTGATCCCTTAGGACATGGCACAGCAGCTGGCTGGCCAAACTTGGTCTGTGGCCACCAAATACCAGCCTCAAAAGCTTTGGGACAGCCATTATAAATTACTGAAAGCAGAAAAAGAAATGATGCAATTTTTCTGACAAGATAAAAATCACAAGAAGGAGATATTTCAATCTGCCTAAAGGACTTTCCTGTAATTTCCAAGCCCTGTCAGGATACCTGCCCTCTGCAGTGCCTTCCAAGCTGTGATCCATCAGCTGCTCCTTATCCAGCAGTGCAGGCAGACAGGTATAGGCAGAGGAGAGCTCAGGATGATTATGAGGCTCTGGATTTTGGCTCTGCCTATCTCTGCCTGCTCCTTTATTGTGGGAAAATGTTTCTTCTTCATTTCACCCACACACTGTGGTGAGATGGCTGCTGCAGCAGCTTGGTGCTGATCACAGGAGGAGGGTGGGTGGGTGAGAGGAAAGGCAGGATGGGCGAGATAGGGAAGGAAGGCAGAGAGCACTTGGCCCACAGCACAGCCTTTGTGGGCAGAAGGCGCGAGGGCTCTCGCCCGCCTCCTCAGCGGCAGCGCAGCAATACAATGCTACACTGGCTGATGAACTCAGGTTTCAAGCAAAACTGGGATTAACGTTTTGCTCTCCCCCACTAAGCTTGCTATATTTCCATTTGATGAAAATTAAAGAAATATGAGCTTTCTTCTTTTTCCCCAGCCCCCATGAGTCATATTGTCACAGATTTAGGAGGAGGGGTGCATGTTTAGGCTTCTGCAGCTCCCACTGCCCCTGCTGAAGCCACCCCACCAGGCTCACAGGCGCCCCAGGATGCAGCTGCATGCCCACCACTGTGTACCCCCATCTGCCCCTTGCTGAGGGCTCTGATCCTGCAACTAAACCCCAGCTGATCATCAGCGCTTGCTGGACAGGACATACCTTCACAGCCCTTCAGGGTAACTTCAGCAAACGGGTTGTCGCAGCGGTTGCACTGCCGCCCTATGACACCAGGTTTGCAAGGACACTGTCCAGTCTCCATGTCGCAGGCGCGCGTGTGGGAGCCAGATGGGAAGCAGTCGCAGGGGTAGCAGGTGTCACTGCTCTGGGGCCTGTAGTAATTCGCCTAGAAAAACCAAAATGATAAGACATGAGGTATTTGATTTATATTCCAAATTGCTTGCGTTTCTGAAATCCTGCTCTAGCAGCATGTGCATCATAAAAGGGCTAATTTTGCAAAAGCACAGGATCATAATGGTATTACTATTAACAGAAAACATAATAGCTATGGGAAGAGTGCTGTGTTAGCCCAGGCAACGCAGAGAGGCAGAGCTGAGCACCGAGGGGGTGGCTGGGCTGCCCCTTGCAGAAGAGAGCTGGGGTTCGGACCACCGTTTGCAGTGGGGGCGGAGGGCAAACGTTACTTCTCACGTAACTTGCTGCCAGAGCCCATGCTCCCAAAAAATAGAATGCAAATTCTTGGAAGATATGCAGTTTTCTCTGCTTTGCAATTCCACTCTTGTAGGGAATGAACAAGCCAGTAAGGAAACTTCCTGTACCGTCCACTGGTGTTTCACGTACAGGGTGGAGGAGCGACCAATAATCACGTATTCAAACCGCATCTGTAAATGCTTTTGATGTGCGGCGTTAGGCGATTACACAAGAGCATGGGGCTGGCACCCCACTGACTCGATTTAACGCAACACTTGCTATGTGTCCTGCTAGCATTTCGGAAAGGAGTGTGGGGCCAGAGTCACTGCCGCCGGTCTGCACAGGCCCAGCTCCTCTGATCTCATTTAAGCCTATTGTAAAATCTATTGTGAGAAGTTCTTTGTGAAGCCTTCAGGAGGGAGGCGCCTCCCCTCCCGTATCCCCTGTGCGTCCCTGCCTGTCCATGGCAAATTCCTCTTAAACTCGACAGAGCCGTCCCTGAGGAAAGCAGCTAGCCTGTTGTATTATTTACCTCTCTCCAGCTGCTAGGCCTTTTGCTGGCCGTTGCACAGGGGAGAGCTTTGCCCAGCTGGCCTGAGCTGTTTCATGGCTATTACTCACTTGTGATACACACACCACCACCGCACTCCTCTGCGTCCAGGTCTGATCCCCCCGATAAACCAGACTGCACTTCAGAGAGATCAGAGACAGGCTTTTATCCTCTCAGTTTTGCTTTCCAAAGGCAAATAAGATAAGAGCCGCACAGTACAATTTTGTGAAGGGCAGTGCCAGCAAAATGTTTTAGGTAAAGATTAACTACACTGCGCATATATATATATATATATATATATATGATACAAAGCACAACTGTGTGTACTTTGTCTCAGATACTCACTTGTTGTAGTTAAGAGTGGTATAGTTACCTTTTAAACTAAAGAAATTTTTACTTAAGAGTGGTTTCTTTTGCTTACCTTGCAGTGGCATTCTCCATTGGTCTTATTGCAATCAGAATCAAACCCTTTACTAGTCTCACAATTACATGGGCCACAGATGGGATTTCCCCACCAGCCTCTGGGACAAGGCAGGTCGATCCTATAAACAAAAATCAAATTGAAAGAAAGTTCTTTTAAGTTTCCTCTTACAAGGCAGAAAAAAGAGCTTTGGGCCAAATCTGCACTCAACTCCATCAGCTTATAAAGTGTAATGTATCTCACTGCAGCAGCCAACAATCAATACATATATAAATATATATACATCATGATAAAAGAAAATAAAGAATATCAGTGCTATGAAACCCTAGAGGGAATGCTTCTCTATATGTTTTCAAGACCAGCTCCTCTTATAAAAAGTATACACCTGTATGAGCAAATAAAGTGCTCTTTCCTCTGGGAGAGGGCGATAGGGACCACACTGCCTAGTGAAACGGTCCTGGTCTCACCAGCCCTGGTCCCCCGCTGGGGAAAGCGCTGGCTGGGGCAGGCTGAACAGCCTGTGTCGGGCTGTGCTAGCACTTCAACAGCTTGGGCAACTGCAGGCAGTGCTGAGCCCGTGCCCTGGTTTACCTACCGCCAGAAACAGCCCTGGGGTACAGCTCCCCAGCACTTTATATCCCACCCCCCTTTCCCACAGGTTCCTGTCCCACCCCGGCTGTGGGCAGCAGTGCTTGTCCAACCTGCAGGGACACCAGCTCAGGTGCAAAGCTGGCTGCAAGCTCACCCTATAAAGAAAAGTCACTATTTTCAGCCAACCTTCCTCAGCCAGCTCACCACAGGGTCTGAAAAGCCCTGGTCTTCCACAGGGGAGGAGGAGGACACATGGAAGAGGGAAGAGTGGCAGCTTTGATCCAGACTGAATCAAATACTGTGATTCAGACTATGAGTGGAGCAGCCCAGCTCGTCGGAGGCTGTGCAGCAACCCAAAGGCCACCCCTGCTGAAGGATAACCCTCATTTTGCTGGTTCTGTTTCTTCTGGGTGAGCTTCTGAGCAGGTTTGTCCCACAGATGCCCCAATACTAGTGCTGGCAAGGAGAGCTCTGGGAAGGCGCCGGGGCAGCGACAAGGGTCCCTGCTAGCTGGAAGTCTTTGTCAAGCAATAGGCTGAAGGATGACACTGCTGAGTCTGTGATCAGCATAATACACAAGGAATCCCCTCCCTGCTGCTCATTTTGGGAAAGAAAAGCTGTTTTCCATCTGTTTCAAAGACCATGCCGAATTTTGTTTACGTTAATTGCCAGGTTTGTACTTCTATGCTTTATAATACGAAAACCCACAATGCTACACTTGACATGATGTCAGCAGATAACGATAAGGGACAACATCTCTGCGTCGCTAATCCAGAGAAATGAAAGATGAATCTGGACACAGCATGGCCAACATTTGCAAACCCACATAAAAAAAGGCAGAGGAAGAAGCTTGCAGTTTTCAAAGGGAAGGAAACAGCACATGAGCTGTTCCTAAATGGGCACACAAATGCGCTTGATTTGCACATCGTGAATGGCCCATATTACAGCAAATCAAAGTGCCGTCTCTGGGATAAGGGCTGTTGCTGAATGCTCATCTGAGACGAGGAAGCTGGCAACGAGGGAAGTGGCACGTTTCTCCCACACAGCAACAGGACATAGGTCTCCCAGACTGTCCAGAAGAGATGGCTTTTTGCCAGACCAGGGACTGGACCCAAACTACAAAGCCATTTCATCTGGCCACAGGCTACCTAACTGGGTACATCACTCTGTGTCTGTGTTGGGGGACCTGAAGGAGAGACACACAGCAAACTCAGGCCAAGCCCACCAGCAGGTACAGGTCAGATGCAGTGCTGTGTAACACAGCACAGTTGGCTGAGTCCTGGAGCTGCTGCTGAAGGAAAGTGGCTCCTGAGTATATGGAAGTTTGCCTGGTCTCTGGGAAGAGAGCTCAGGAGTGCCAAAGGGCAAGGAGCCTGCAAATACCATCCACTGTGAACACCTGAATTGTAACAGAAAAGCTAACCGAAGCAGAAAAGGAAGCGGGAGGACTTCTGCCTTAGGAGAAGAGCTACCTGGAATGATCAAGAAACCAAGAACAAAACCAATTCTCTTACTTGCTCTCGCAGTACTGTCCATAGTAGCTTTGTCCACATTCACAGGTGTAGCCATGGGATGAGCTAGGTTTGTGCACGCACGTGGAGACATGTTCACATGGGTTCAAGTTACATACATCAACACAGTCTCTTCCAAAGTACCCTGGGGAGACAAGGTCATAAAATTACAGCAACCATTGTAATTTATGATTTGCATGTCTCCAAAAGACCATCTATTTTAAGGTTATACACTAATAACACATCTTCAATAATCAGTAGATTCCCCCTGAGATACTGTCAGAAAGAAGGTACTCTTTTCCCTCTCAGCAAAAAAGGTAGTGGGCTGTTCTTTTCAACAGTCTGTTAACATGCTTGAGGCACCCTTGTGCCTTTGGTTCCCAGTTTTATATTCAGGGCATGTGTTACAAATAATTTTGTATTCTCTCCCTGAGTGTATGGGAGGTGACTGTGCTGCGTGCTAACAGCATATGCTGGCTACATACACCAAAACAGAGAAAACATTCAAAGTATCTCGATTAGGATGCTGGGTGTGAGACTAAAATTCAACAGCAGAAAAGGCTGGGAAGGAAAAGGAAAAAAAGAAAAAGAAAACAGACAAAAAGAAAAGGGGAGGTGCACAGAAAGAGCCCTTCGGACCAGAGACCGTCATTCTGTTTGGTTGATACGTTTCCTAGAACAAATGATCCTTAGTCCATGACTGCAGTTTCAAGGGTGCTACAGGAAGACTGTGAAAGATAATACTGATTGGAAAAGGAAGAATCAGAAGATGAGCATTTTGCAAGCATGCTGCTGGTGCTGCTGCCGCTGCTCTTCTGATGAGCACATGAAGATGTGATCCAGCTCCTGGATGAGTGCTTGGGATGGTCACTGGGTTACCTGGGTCGCAGACGCAGGAGTAGCTGTCCCAGTCGTCACTGCAGTAGCTGTGCTGGGGACACGGGTTGGAATCACAGGGGTTATCCACTTCGCAACCCTCCTTCACATTGATCTTGATAGCCTGTTTCATGTTGAGTGTAGCTATATTTGTTGATGTCTCTCCCATTCTCACTCCCTGGTGACAAAAAATTATTTTAAAATTAGAATCTTCATTCAGAATGCAGTACTATGTGTTTCACTACTTCCATTAATCCATGAGGCTATGTTTTAAACAAACATCACCTGATGAGCCAAAAGCAGATTTTTTTTTTCAAATGCTGTTCCCCTGCGAGACCAAATTTGTACCTGGGAAAGTGGGTGGACTTTAATATTTTGATTCTCAGATATTTTGATGGAGAAAACAGAAATGCTCAGGGATGCATGAAAAAGAAAACCCCACATTTTCACCTGGGTATTTCCTTAAAAGTTCAAAGTTTGTTGCTGCACTTTTCATTTCATACCTGCATACAGCCATAAAATCCCTGCTGAACAGAGACTTGGTCTCCAGAGACACCTCCCACAATGATGCTTTTCATTTTCAGTCCAGGTAGTTGATTTCCAATTTGTACAGTGCTCTAATGAGGAAAAGGACAGTTGATAAGAAGCACTATCATCCTCTGTGACACAGACAGCCTACTTTCTGCAGTGATGGAGTCAAGCAGTAGCTGATAGTAGATTACAGAAAAAATATCAAAGCAGTGAGGAGCTAGACATCTGAATGTGGCTTTTTACAGACTTCTTCATTAAGAAGTCTCATCATTAGGCTTAATAAATTAACATAACTTCATTAGGCACAAATCACTGCAGAACATGGCTCACAGCATAAGTATCTGTCCGCAATCCTTTACGCTATTTTCTCCTAAAAACATTTCTGTAGTGCTTAGAGGCAAAGTTATTATGCTGTCTTACCTGGTACATCCCGTAGTCCAAGGACATGACAGCGAGGTACTTGATGTCTTTACCATCTTTAGCACTCTTCAGCTCTATTAATAAATGATGCCATTCCCCATCACTGACTCGCAACTGGCTCATCTTCAAACTAGCAACCTGGCTTAGGCCACTGTACACTTCAAACTGCACATAGTTGTTCAGTATCTGTTGAAAAAAAAAGTCTATTTTTTGCTACATATTTGTCTTTGATACAAAAGGGGACAGAGGGCAAGATAATAACATTTCCTAAGACAACCCAAAACAGAAAAAAGCCCGAAAAGTAAAGAAGGGAACACTTGTAATAACTTCTCGTATAACTTTGGACTTTGTAACTTACCCTAGTGACAAAAAAATCCCCAAACAATCAAGAGACACTTTCTTTGCATCTATATTAATACACACTACTACCTCTGTTTAAAAAAATAATCTTAAACCAACAAATCTGAATTTTACAATGGTCTTTTGATCTTTGAAAAAGTCTGAATAAATCATTTGTATTTATTGATGTGCATTTAGCTGGGTGGACGAAGCTACATAGTTCATGTTGCCATATGCATTGATGGGGGAGAATTTCTTAATTCTTTTCTAACAAAAGGCAGACACATTTTTACCTGAATGTTGATCTTGGATGCAGCCCCAGCATTGGCTTGCATCAACATGCCATTCACTTTCCGCGTTCTGAACATCAGCCCAATATACCATGGCACGGAGATTGTAATGTCAAGGTCACTCCAAATGATAATGCTTTCACCACTGAAACGCTGAGGAGAAGGCATCGCTGTAAATCAAAAGACGGCAGAGAAACAGTTGATACCCTTCATGACAAAAGTTAAGAGGCGAAACGATGCTATGTCGTGCTGATGGCGCAAGGTAGCTAGTCCCTCTTCCATTGAGCTATTTTTAATCTACTATGGAGTAAGAGCCAGTCTAGGGGAGTTACTATGAAGCAGCTAATAATACTGTAAATTCACAAACTCCCCCTGTTGCAGGGTAGGCACCTTGTCTCAGCACCTGCACTCAAAGGCAGGACCTCCACACTGCCATGGCATTACACAAGTGAGAGATGTTCCTTAGAAAGGTAAGCTCAGGATCTCTACTGATACAGTTCGGCTGATGAGTGGGTGGACAGAGCAGGAAGTATGAGGGCAACAGTTGCTGCAGATGTTTTGAACATATCCTTGATTACCCGCTTCTAATTAACAGATTAAACACAGAGAAGAAGGCTGAGAGACAACAGGAAATATTAATTTATTATAAATACTCCAGGGCCAGATTATTCAGCTGTCTCAGCTACGCAGCCTTTTCACAGGGAGAAAGCTGGTGTGGAATTGCCTAAATCATCTGCCTTAAATATCTCAAGGTCACAGCTGAAGAGTTGCCCTCTTCTCTAACCTCACATGAACATGGGTCCTACAGGGAGATGCTGATGACAGCCTTCAATAGAAAGCACTTTGCTGATCGAAAACAGGGGAACACCTACCCTTTGGACTTCTAAAGTAGTTACCTCAGGTAACAGGAGCTACAGTACCATGGATTAGTTGATCCCACTGATTAGAAGCACAAATTAAGCTGTGGGAGCTCTGTGCTATTTGCAGCACCTCATATGACACCTCCACTGTGTATGGCACCTTGTAGCTGGATCTGCAGTCAGCTCCTGCCTGATGTCCTCCTCATGGACATTCTGGTGAAGTTCATGGCAGCTTTTTGCAAGTGGAAGCAAGCCTTAGAGACTGGGTACAACCAGACTGTCAGCCAGCCTTGTATCTCATCATGTGCTGAGCCCATGTGGATAGACAGTGAGGTGACAGGGCATAACAGTCTCCTTCCCCTTCTGCTCCACACTGCCAGATCTGCTGACTCTTCTGGATTTTCTTGTAGAGATCACGTATATAAAAATGCATATGTGCCACTATAAAATGCCAAGTCCTCAGAAAAAGGTAGAGGGATGACATCATAGCAGAAGATGGAGTCAGGTTGATGTGAAGTTGCATTTTTTTGAGTAAAAGACCCAAACCCTGATTCTGACGTGTGCCTTGCTGGTCTCTATAAAGGGAACAGCTGTGTAGGGGGGAGTGCAGGTGTTGGAGGAAAGTGCAAGCCTTTCAGCTCCCTACTTGTGAGAAACAAGACATTAGTGGCTAGTGGACTATGACTAGCCAAGCCAGAGGTGTAAATTGACTTGCCCTTTTCTAAGGTGTAGTTACCCAACCAACCCACCCCGGAGTTAAGTGCAGGCAGCCCCAAAGGGCAACCCTTCTCCCTCCTGCTCCAGGCTGGGATCTCCACTTTGCAGTCATACTCAGTCCTCCACGAATGTTATTGGGGGCATATGGTGGAACAACTAAAGCTTAGCCTGCTCTTGAAACCCAGATGGAAATTTAAAATGATTTGCTACCAGACATAGATGTCCCCAGCTTGCTTAAAACTTGAATCCAGTGCTTGAGCTCTGGCTGCCTGGGCCAGGGCACGATTCATCAGCCTGCACTGCACCACACCAATGTAAAAGTAACCTATCGGTGTTGAGCAAGATCATTTCCTTCTTCTGCTCTACACACGCAAAAGTCAGCCCTCTCCTTCCTCCTCTATCCTGCTGACCTTCATGATGACCTCAACTTCCAACTTCTTTACTAATGGTTTTCTAGACAGTTGCTGAGATCTTTAAGTCCGCCTGCCTCTGGAGAGTGGAGCTAGGATGCAAACCTTGTGGGCTTCCCACCTGCTGGAGGCTGGAAATGCTGTTCACAAGCGTTTCGGCTCAGCTCCTGGGAGAACTGGACTGGCATGGCAATTAGCCACCACCTTATTTTTCTCACCGGTGGCGACTTTCTGCGCTTGCAAATACCATTCCCTTCCCACACCTCCTCCCAACTCCCCTCCCTTCCCCGGGGCCAGGGTGCACCTTTCCCTGCTAGCGAAGCAGAAATCCCCATCTCCCAGCCCCCTCTGACCTCCCTCCTCCCCCCAGCCCTTCCCCATGCCTAGGACCAGGGGTGTTGATGGAGGGGCTGGTGGCCACATCCAATGTACCCAGGTGGAACCTGACCACCCCTGTCACCACAGAGGCGAGCGCATGTGCTTCCAAGCACAGCATGACCCTGCTATCAGTGATGCAGTGATGCAAACTAATTGTTTTCTCAGGGTTTGTCACTTCAAGCTGCTTGTCTATACATATGCTTTTAAGAGACCCCCGACATTTAAAAGGCCATCAGAAAGACGTGAGGGCTATTCACTGTGCAGACAGAGGGCCTGGGGAAACACCAACACTGCCAATATTGCAATGTCACCTGAAGATTGGGTGTAGGACATGATACAGCTTATGTTTTGGTGTAAACCTGTGGTGTTCAGCTCAAGGCTAGTGCAATGACATTAGCCATCCAAACACAAGTCAGGCACAGCTGCTAGAACTTCTTCACAGCACTGCAGTATCTCAATTTTAAAAAGAATTAAACTACAACAACGGTGAAACTTATTTTCCCTAATTTAATCTCCCTTCTATATGTCAGCAGAGGGAGATGGGAGCTGTCAGAAGGTGAGTTAGCAGGTCCTAAGAGGGTGATGAAGGTAAAACACCCCATTTTCACTAGCGCAGACCAGATCTCAGAGTTTCTGAAGAGTGGACAATCAAAAAAGTTGGATTTTTAACGTGCTAAAGTCTTTGTCCTCTGTGAGCCTGAAGCAGATCCAGCATTTGCCAAAGGGACTGATGAAATGCATCAGCCAATCACTCCTACACAAGAATGCAAATATTCTAGCTAAGACTTTTTAAAAAATAGCTGCCTAATAATAGCTAATGCTGTTAGGATCGTATCTGAGCACTCAAATAAGCAACCCAAAAGCCAGGAGTATTGTGTATCAGTGATCCCTCCTGACTTTAACTTCAGGCTCCTGAACTCTTTGGTCACATATCAGAAAAATTCATTCCTCTCTTGTCTTGCAATTTTTCCATAGGGACACCTTGCCCCACAAATATCGTCAAAGGAGCAAGCAGCCTGCTGCCCTCAAACTATAAAAAAGGCACACAAATTAAGGCATCAGCAAGAACACGGGGTTACCAAATGACACAGGGGACATGCAGGAATGCACACCACTGGAGGCAGAGGAGACAGCTGGGGCAGCGGGGGAGACAGTGATGCTATAATTGTCGTCATCTGTATTACCTGAACTTAAAATAAGTTTCCAATGATGGCTACAGGGCAGTTCTGAGTTGATTTTCTAAATCCCAAATTTCATGTTTTGGTTTTGAGTTTGGGATAAGAAAATGATGAATAAAACATACACTTGATCAAATTTTGAAATTCCATTTCAAAACTAAGATAAAGACAGAGGGAATGATAGTCTTTGCATGTGATAGCGCTAGTCCCCATTTATCCCAGTACAGGTCACACCAGAATTGGACCCTGGCACTCTCTCAGGAGATGTCAGCATGGGGGGGACACCAGCCTATCATGAAGAAAACACCAGAACTTCACTGACAAAGATACTTGACATGAGACACACGTCATACAAACCTGGGAGCTCAAAATATTTGAGGAGCTGCTGTAGAAAGCAGGTATGTCGCTAGGGGCAGTAATAGCAGCTCTGGGCTCTGCGTGAGGTGAATCATAGGAAGAGGCCTCCATCATTCCTTTCCCCTATCCCTCACCCTGCAGACTCTTATTTCCAAGGCAGAAACTTAACTATGGGTCCTCTCCTCCTACACTGCTGCTTCTCAGGCAAGGGGAGAGCAGTTGCCACCACCTAAATCTGGCCCAGGCTGAGGCATACTGTGCTAAAGGGGTTTGCAAATCACTGTGGTGTGTGCACCTCAGCTTGGAGACCTGCATTCCAGGGTTCAAGCCCTGCTGAGAGTAATCTAGAAGGTTTGGTTTGGGCTAGATACATCAAAAGAACAAAATCCTTGATCACACTGCAAACTATTCGGGGCTAAGTGACACAGGCAGATAACAGAAACGAAGATCTACCACATCTGCATCAGAGGCCACAATTTGGCCTTCTGCTTCTAGGAAAGCCATGACTATTCTAAGCAGGTTTTCTTTCCTGGAAGCCTCTAGGAAGACTCCAAACGAGCAACCCTCCACTAGACGTGGAGGTGCCACCTTCCAGTGGGCAGTCTGCTGCTGCACTGACTCCATGGGACCCTTCACACAGATGACTCCTCGCTTCCTTGGGAAGAAACTAACTGCAAGTTCTTCACACCCTATAAAACACACTTGCTGCTCCTTCCTCAACCTTTATTAATGAGGTTTTACACATATATGCACATTGTGTTCAATCAAAGAAAAACCCAATAAAACTGAAAGTGCTCGTACTCGGCAGAGAGTGCCTTCTTGCCAAGAAAGTGGTGATTAAAACTGCACATTCATCCCTGGTTTGAGCCAAAGCCCAATAAAGTCAGAAGGATTCTTTCCACTGATTTAAAGGGGCTTAGGATCAGGCATTTTTACTATAAACAAATTACTAAATACTGCCAAATTCTATGGAACTACTTTGCTTATGTAAGCAAATTAATGAAAGCTGTTGTTTTTCATGTCAGTATGTCAGCTATCGTACTTACTATATAGGTGATCTCTAAAATTATTTCAAATAGATAATGAGTGACTTTTAGTCTTAATTGCAATCTTCTGTTACCTATTCCTTAAGCATCACAGTTTGACATACATGCTATTAGACGTTAATGACAGGTAATGAAACATGCACACGTGACTATGCATGAAGAGGTCTTTGCATCCTACCTTGCTCACAGTTTTTCCCTCCGTAGCGTATGGGGCACTCGCAGATGTACGTGTTCCACTTGTTGATGCATGTGCCTCCGTTCTGGCACCAGTTGGTTTCACAATAGTTCCTCTGCGCTGCACAGCCTGAAATTCAGGAAAATGGTTACTTCGCATGGTTTTAACAAGCCAAAAGGCTCTGAATGATTGTATCTGAGTTTTTATGTAAGAAGACGACATGACCATTATAAGTTTGTTTGGGTTTTTTTAATACCCTTGAAGTCAGTCAAGCAAAATATGGATGGCAAAAGTTTATGTGAGCTGAGCAAGTGTCAAATTCATAAAGACAAATCCATCAAGGGCTATTAAATACAGTCACTGAGCTGTAAATGTCTGGGGACTAAGAGAAAATTTTGGGGAAATATCACTGCATGCTTGTCCTGTTTTTATACTCTTCCCCTGGCATCTACTGCTGGAGACAGGCAGATCGACTGCTGCTGTGACTCAGCACCACTGTTCACAACTGTTGTCTAACCGAGACACTAACCAGGGAAAGCCAATGTGCAGTGCTGCACAGTGAAATAACACTATACATCATTGTTTTAAACTATATGGCAACATGTTTCCAAATGAGGAAAAAAAATCCATGCTAAAGAAAATACTTCATGGCTTCCTGATGTATATTTCCACAGGATAAAAACTTGTGTTTAACTAATATTAGAGACATAACTGTTAAAAACGGCTCCAAGACAAAATAGCAATTTGAAGTGTACGCTATGACTCCCTTCTTAATCCATGATCAATGCAACATACGTAAGAACTACAATTTATCATTTACACAGAACTGCAGCAGTGTGGAAGGAAGGGACTTGTCATTCTTTTGTGTAAGAGCCAGTTTTACGATGATGATGAGAACATTTTGTACACCAGAACTAATCCTGATCAGGGATCCAAGGACTGGAAACCAAATCAGAACCTCCAACAGGCTGCTTCATGAAGAAGGTTTCAGATTTGGAGGATTTCAGAATTTGATTCACATACAACATTGATTTGAATTTGATTTTCATAAAACATAATTTTATGAAAAAGTCATTAAAAGCAGTGTCTTTTGCATGAACTAATCCCACCGGCTTTCAGAGCAAAGTGACATTTAAAAGGTAGGTAGAAAAAAACCCCAAGAGGAAAAGTTCATTTAGGAGTAAATTCCTGGGTGAAACTTGTAGCAATGCAGAAGGTCTAAACAAGCCTTGTCCTTTTCTGTGTGCCGCTTGATCCTGTAAGTGCGCGCTGTGCCACGGGCTATTGTGTGCGTCCCTGGCACGGGTGCAGACTGCACCTTGCTCAGACAAACGAGGTCGGATGCAGCCGTGCTGCTGAGCTGCTGGCAGTGCAATGCCCAGCAGCACCTCGAGCGCCGTGCGGCCTGGGGCAAACGCTTTGCGCCCAGCGGCGCTAACAGGGGGACAGGGGCTGTTTCAGACCCCTCCGTCCCCTGCCCCTTCCTGGGGTTCCTCCCAGCGCCAGCCCCTTCAACACCCTAAGCCCTGTTACACACACAGCTACAGCAGAGAGGTTTCTCCTGTTGACTTTTGAGGCAGCGGTCGCTCATACCTGGCAGAGTGCCGTTATTGGCGATGAAACTAGCCATGTCGATTGGCTTGCTGTCGATAGAAAGGTTCCTCATGCAGCCGATAAACTGTCTGTTGTGCACTGGGAAATCTTCAGGCAAGTTTGGGACACCGCCAAGGAGGAGAGGGCCAGTTAGGTCCAAAGATCTGAAGAAACAAAGAAATGCTCATAATTTCTTGCATATAGTTTGTTTAGTTTTGTTCTTTACCTTACTGCTTCCATAAGCACATTTGAGCTGTTTAGTTTTCCTGTGTTGCCATGCCCTTCCCTCTGCTACATCAGCACTTCCAGAGCTTGTAATCAAAGCACCTTCCAGAAACACCGTAACTTTTAACTTAGGAGCTGTCATATGCATAGAGAACCCAGTGACCTGTCCCTAACAGTGGCCAATATGAAGAATAAAATGAAAATTATGGAAAAATGTGCAGTGACAGGATACTTCTTTCTGATTCCAGTCACCCAGGGGCTGGTTTATACTCCTCAGCCTAAAGGTTGAGATGCTGTAGATTTTGAAATAATGACTTAGTTATTATACAGTGCCAACCCTTTTTAAGTCCTCTTAAGGTATTAGTCTTAATAACATTTATCGAATGCAGGTTCCACTGAATGACTCCACACTGTGTGAAAAGTGTATCGTCTGGTCAGTTTGAATTAGCCCTAATTTTTATGGTGTCCCCTTCTCTTGGGATTTTAGACCAGCGGGTGTATCTCAATGGTCTTTCTGCTATCACCCATTACTTTATATCCCCACTATGTTGCTTGATGTCCATCTCCTCTTTAAACTCAAAAGCACTAATCTTTTTTGGTCTTTCATCACAGGAAAGTTTTTTTCACACCTAATGATGTTCAATGGCATTTTCTGTATCTCCTTTATTTCTGTCTCCTTTTAAGATAGGACTTTTAACTTAAATGATGGAAGTAATAAGCTCTTCACTCATCCCCTTTATTAATGAAGTCTAACATTTTATTTGCCCTTCTCTCTACTTTTTCATACTGAGTAGATGCTTTTTGGGGGCTGTCCACACTGATCTCCAGGTCTTTTTTTTTTTCATTTTACAAGTAATTTGGGCACATGTCTGTATTTACACATTCCACCCAGTGTACTGACACTTGGAGTAACCTCCAGCAAATTCCATCTACCAAACTAAACCTTATTACCTTTTCATGTTAAATCATATCTGCTTTTCCAACTTAATTCCCTTAGTGGTTAATCACATACTGTTGACTCTCCCCTGGAAGAAGAGAGTAAGTGGAAAATGCAAATATAGGAATCCTTACTTCTTTGAGCCGGTCTGTGTCCCCTGGGCAGCACAGGTGTAGTTTCCAATGAGGCTCCCAAAGCGCACAGCCACTGCTGTGTCACAGTCGTCCACAGTCACCACGGCCACCTTCTCTCCTGAAGGCCCGTGGGGAATTCCTAATCGTCCAATGTTGGGCTTCAAGAAATAAATGGCACATGTCATACAGGGCTACATACACATGGGATTTAAATGCTGGTTCATCCAGCTCAACAGCATACTTCTCCCTACTCCACAAAGGAGACTAAAATAGGACCTATCTAAAAAAAATAGCAGAAGTTAAGTTGACCTATGACATCTAGGCAAGAAAAACCCCAATGGATGACTTCAAAGAGAGTACACACATGCGCAGTGTGATATATAGCATGGTCAGGAGTGGCTTTGGTCTTTTCCTCTGCTGTACCACTATGGCCCAAATCACTTCAAAGAGGCGTTTTCTTCCTTCTGCACAGCAAACTCCGATAAATTCTGCTCATTTTGCAACTCTTCACCTCAAGTGAATAAAGTCACTTCAATTTTAACATTGTTTCTGCCCAAAGGCAGAAAACCATGAAATATCACACGTAAGGCTAAAGGCTTAAATAAAATTTTCTCTGATGGGGGTACTCTGCCAGGGCCACCAGAAACTGAGTGCAGGTTCCAATAAAGTCTGTAGTGAAAGGTTGTCTGATGACTGTGACGAGCTTAGATGAAGACTGCTTGTTCCAGCTACAAGACGGAGGGCATGGAAAACCACTGCCCATTGCTGAGCCAGCTGAGAAGCCCCTGGTTTCTAGTCACAGGAGACTAGAGATCAGTGACCTGTGGAGTTGGACAGTCAAAAAAAATGGATGGATCTGAGCTTGCTCATGCAGCTGCTTTGGTCCAGGCACGCAGAGTGACAGCATGGGTGGTGCACAGAAGAACGGAAGAAAATGTGTTTTAGAGTGGCAATAAATGCTCTGGCTTTCCCCATCTCTGGCTTCACCCGGCCAGTAGGAAACTCCTGCCCACCCAATCACAATGTGCCCTGGTGAATGTGGGCCACAAAACCAGAATTAGCACACAGAGCTTCACACCCCCACTCTTACTGGCTGGCTCTGCTAATCACCCTGCTGGCAGCTGTCATTCTCCCCACTTCAGCACCCACCAGCAACTGGGGAAATTCAGTGATCCCAACGGACAGGAAAGCCTTAGGGGACCACCAGGAATCCAACCCCGACCACCAAACTTCTGTGCCTCCACCACAAACGTCCTTCATCTCCACTAATTTCATAAGTGATGACTGACAGGAGGTATCTGCTATGCAGAAACTCAAGAGACAGATTCCCCTAGTGGAGAAGTGCATCATGACTGTTAAAAAAGGGTGCACGTATAAGCAGTGGCATAGCAGCCTCACTGATGCACTAGCAAATTCAGTAAGAAAACCATTTTTCATGTTTAGTGTTCGTAGAGAGCTACAGAGTCCTAATGTACCACTGGTGCAGGATCTCTGAGGCTTTTATGGGTACAAGAGAAGCAATGAGCTGAACTCCCCTGGCTTTGCTGCTGTTCCTCTACGGGCAAAGGGACACCCCACAGGAGTGAAGTCACCAGGATCTGACCAGACACGCAGCACAGCTAACTGAAAGCCAAGAGATATTTTTATGATGTGTTGATCAGCAATAGTTGGAACCATATGAAAATGGAAGACAACTGGGCATCACACTGTAGTTGCCGTACGCTCATTTTAAAACATACATTGCTCAACTGTGTACTGAAATCCCTTATTTGTACAGCAAACAAAGAAGCAGTAAGTGGATAAATGCCTATTCTTTCCGTTTCGCTTGTACACACATAAATTTGTTAAAATACCTAAAGCCACTTTCATCATCTGTAAAGAGATACAGATTTATTTCTGAAGGTAATTATCCCAATGTATAAAAAACATTTTTAAAAGATGTTTCCTGGTGTCAGTTCCAGTTGGAAAGTATTTTCCATTTCCTCTACCAAGAACTAATGTGATCACATAGCTTGGCAGTTGCACAGTGTAAGGTTTTGACCTCTCTTGAGTGATATTAAGGCAGATTTTATTTTTTCCAATACTCCCTGGACTTTGCCACTGCCTAGCTTGGAAAGACAGGAAGCATACACATTTGCAGTGCTGAAAATGTTATTGTATGCAATGATAGCAATGTTAGTGAGCAGTTTGTCAAAGTAAATGAAAAAATACACAGAAAACTAACCAACCAACAGGCAGACCTTCCCTTCCAAAATTAAAATGTTTACATTCTGGGTGCTACTTCTGTTCATTTGGAGGAATGATTCGATTAACATTTACGTTCCTGTGCTTCACTGAAATAACCTATTGTTTCTTACATGGGAGCCTTGACAAAGGCAGGGTATTTATTCTCACAGCAGGGAGGATCTGCCCAATGTTAATCAAGATTGCAACCTGATGAGACTCAGCAGTTTGCAGCTGCTCCTTCACAGTCAACTAGCTGCAGTGGCAAATTGATTTTTTTCTACTTTTATTTAACATAGAAACTGCAAAGTGTTTCTCTAGACGTTGACTGTTCATTGCAGTGCAGATCTCTGGTGTCTCTTTGGCTCTGCTGACCACAGAGAACCATAAGCTGATGAAGAAGTGGAATATTCTGGTGAATGAAGAGAGACCTATTGGCAGTTCAAACCATACTTAGTTCAAACATGTAGTCATTTTCCGACCATGTTAAGAGGCTCATTTAACAGAACAGGCTTTTCCCAAAATGGAAGAATATGTTGCTGGGAAAGGAAAGAGAGATATTCTTAGTGATTTAATGCGATGTGGACTCTTTTTTCTCTTATATGTGGCAAGTACTACACTACTCATCTTCTCAGCACCTAGCATAGTGTATGCTTTATAACTGAAATAATGCGAAATAAATAGAAGACCGGAACAGAGGGAGCCTAAGTTAGGAGTTCCTTCAGAATTGAATCACAAAACTGATGTTATTCATTTACTATTTTGATTAATACTAATATAGTTTGATGGTGATACAAAGGATATTTAGAGCATCATGCATTGGAAAAAGAATCACTTTGAATAGTTGAGTGCTAGAAAGAGAATTAATCACACAACATGAAACTTGGGATCGAATGACAAGAATTCTTATTGCAGGCTCAGAGACCGTGATAAAAAATCAGAAAAAATAACTATTAATTGACTACAAAACAATTATGAACCATGGTGTGATTAAAAGGAAAAAAAGGCAATACAACAGTGGTCTTGTTGCGAAGATGGGTATGAGGGAAATTTTATGAAACTGAACAGAATAGAAAATTGTGGGCAATTTTGATTTCATTTATTAAAAATAACTTCCAGCAGATGCACAGAACTGCAGCCAGAACAATGGAAAGCTTACTTTATCTAACAGACAAAACAGACTTGGCATGTTTAACCTAGTAAAGTAAAGGCTGGGGAGGGGTTTTGGAAACGAGAAGACGCGATCACTGCAATGGACACAGTACAAGAACAAATGAGAATAAGATGCCCATGACTAATGTAGGCTGAAAATCACAAGGTGATGCTCAGCCATAGGAAGGGTTATCTTTGGGAAAGTAGCAGGGGCAAAAATTATAAAAATGAACTTAATTTGTTTGTGATTATAGAAGTTGGTGTTAGCAGAGGACTGGCCTATGTCTGAAAGAAAATAAATAACAGTAAGTAGTACTTGGAAAATACACAAGAACGTGAATGGCCAACACTAAATGATAGCACACAGATTTACATTTCAGGCATGATCTTTGCCTCAGTTGAATCCTACTGGAGTAAGAGTGATCCCTAACAGTAGGAACAGCTAACACTAACCAACATTAATTCACACTATTATTTTCTAGAAGTATGTTCAAGGAGTTAAAAGCCAGACTTTCATCTGGGTACTTTGCAGTCCTTTCTGCCTGTCAGACTCATCTCCTGAAACACCATGCTACCCAAAAGGCAAGTTTCATTAGTTGTGCCAATTCTGCACTCATGAGTAAATGTGCAATGTGGTGTACAGGAATTTACCAGCATGACCCCCATTAATGGCAATGCAAGTCATGTAACTGAGTTCCTGCTCATGGGGCTGAAAATTTACCTTGTGCTGCCTAACCCTAAAGGTTGCTTTTTTATTTAGTGCTTGTCCAGAAAGAGGTTGGGATTCAAACTTCAAAGACCACATGCTGTAAAAGTGAGTAGCAAGAAAAGGTAGCAAACAGTGCCAGAGAGAGAATTTGGTCACCCTTAAACGATCTATGAAAGAAGTGGTTTCATCCTGGACTCAAAAAAAAAAAAAAGGAAAAAAAAGCAGTCCCGAGTGTCACAGTGTATTCTCATCATCACAGAGTGATTCTTCAAATATTCTGTGCACCCCATATTAAAGTATGTTGTGTTCATTGTACTGACCCTTATGTTTTCACGTTACAATTGCGTACAGAGACACTTGGAGAAGAGAAAGAAGCAGCCCTAAGCAGCCCTGACTCAGGATCCACACGTGAGAGCAGAAGCCACCTACCTTTCTCTGCATCTGTAAAACAAGATGAACCACATTAATGTTCCTCAAATAATGGCAATTAGTACCTAAAACTGTACACAATGTCATGAAACTTAACTATGTCTCACTGAGCTTTCATGATGGAGATTAGTGGTTCTGATCTATGGGTGGACAATCTCAAACCTTGTGTCTTACCCATGACATTCTCTCTTGCCAATCAGACTTGATTCTGATGAATCCAACAGTCTCCCAGGATGTTTTTTGAAAATTGCGGCTCCCTTTCTGACCATGGTGGAGTTAACAGTGAGACTCATCTGCTGTCCTCAGTGGTGACCTGGAGAAGTGACCTTCTCAAGCTGCAATGGTGCATGTAACTCCCTTTGGCCACCTGCAGTGACTTTCTCAGATTGCAGTGAGAGAATGCCACTGTGAAGGTATTTTACTAGTGATGCCAAATCTGATTTTCATGAAACCCAAGTACTTCTCCCCACAACTTCAACAGAAAGAAACACATGTAGATTCTCCCAGGTGCATGTAGAACCCTGAGAAGCTTAATCTGTGAACTTGTGTTTTATAAATGGAGATGAGACTGAGGAGTGAAGGTCATCAAAACACATCTGTTTATAGTTTGCAGATCTACTCCCGTGCCACTTAAAACATCAGACATGGATATTGTCATGTATCTCAGTTTCATTTGGATCCTCTATTATTTTAAAGTAAATATTTAAACTGCAAGAGCCCACACACTTATTAAAGACACAGATGGTCCAACAATGCACAGTGAATGGAAAAGACATACAGATTAATGGACAATGGAAGCCTTGTCTTAAATACTTAAGCATTATATTTTTACGTTATAAACACTACTGTTTTCAAAAGTCATGATACAAAATTGTTGTAGAGGTTTAAGTAAATAGTCTAACCTTTGGTAGACTTATTTTGAATTAAACCAGACTAGTTACTGTGCATATAACAGTAATACTACAAAGTGCAAATGTTTGTTTAGTCAATCAGCAGCAGTGGTGACCACTCAGATTCCTGGATCTCACCCTTTTATTAGTTTATCTGCAAAATAATAGGACTTTTCCAAAGATCCCATAGACATCTCCTCCACTAGAAACACCATTTCCCCACTTCCATTCTTAGAAAAAAAATTGCCACTTGACTTTTCGCACAGATGGAAAGAGGGAGAGTGGTTTTGGTCAGCCATGGAGACTGTTCCAATGTCACAGATATTCCCTGAACTCAGACTGAAAGCTGTGCTCTCCAGCCCGAACCTCGGCCACAAGGACTTCTGCCTGCTTTAGCCACCCCATTGAGTCTTTTGAAGGAGCTGAGGAGACGATTCAGCAGCAGACTGCAAGTATGGCCAAGACTTTGAGAACACAAACTGGGAACCCTTGCAGATCAGACACAACCCACCTCATTATGCTTGGCATGAGACCTGTTTTCTTGGGGGACAGATATAATGTTGAATATTGTAAATACTGCATTTGCTCCTCTCTCTGTACATACTAAAAAAAAATTCTATTTTAGAAAGTTGGTGTTTTAGCAAAATGCTTTGTGTGGCATAGCTTAATATGCAGGGCTTGGCTTGTTTGTCTTTTTAGTAAGTGCAAAAGTGTAAAAAGAAAAGCCATCCTGAAGTTAGTGCCAGCCTTTCAATGCTTCCAACAGTTTGCTTACCAGACAATAAGTTACCCTTCTCTTTTTGTTAATCAGTAGCTAATGATTTATTGACTGTTTGGAGTGGTTAAAGGTTAAAAAGAATCTGTTTCCTAGTTATTTTTAATGCAAAAAAGCACTCCTCTGCATTGTTAATGTGCTGGTTCAGACCCCACTGCCCCCAAAAGTGCTGGGTGGAAAACACCTCATGTTCATACCCTTTGGGGCTCTTTGCTTTCTAACACTTCCAGCTACAGTAATAATGAGAAAAAATAGAGCAACTGGCATCGGGTCCCGCTGGAGGCTGCCTCTGGGGCTCTGGCCGCCGCCGGGGTCCCCCCTCACCGGTTCCCTGGCGCTCATTAGGCAGCCCGCCAGCCGCCCCAGCTCCTTCGTTAACCCGCCGGCCTCTGCTGACGCGGGGAAGGGAGAAACCCCCTCTGATTCTCAGGCAATGCTGTGCTGCTTCAGTGGTCAAAAAGCTCATTAAGGGCCCGTGGCGGCGGCGATCTCCCTGGGCAAGTGGCCGGAGCCCGGCCCCTGGCAAGGAAAATAAATAAACAGGAAAAAACAAACGGGAAAGCGCCGTGCTTGCAATCCCAGAGGGAGAGACTAGGAAATGCTGGAGAAGCTTAGCACCGTGGCATGGATTTGCAGATGTTCTGATAAATCCAGAAACTCCAAATTAGGCTAGATTAGAGAAACAATTCATGTTAATCTCTGCTTTTTAATGTTTCCCCCTACAGGTTTTCAGAGCACCTTTAAAATAAGGTATTGTGAAGAACTGAGAATCTTTTACACAACCTGCTTAGTCACCAGGGAAAGACAGGACAAATCGTTTCACATAAACCCCTTACTCCTTTGATGTATGTATCCCCTTTATTCCCTGAATATTTTAATGGAATTTCTTTATACAAACTTGGCTGAGTCTGTAGGGAAACATGAGAGCCTGTGACAGTGAAAAGGAAAAGCAAAAAGCTTCCCATTGGTGAGTCAAAAATGCAAATCCTGAAAAGCCACTAGACCAGTTCCTTTTCCTAGACAAACTCCCTGAAACCCTGGGCCACAAAGTCAAGCAAGTTTTACTAGCCTGATCTGTTATCTCCTCCATGACCAAATCCAGAGGCTAAACTTTGAATATTCAAAGCAGGAGGCTTGTGGCACAGCTATGAGACCTGGCACATGTGAACAGTGCTGCCCGAGCTGCTGCTGCTCTTTCAGTGGCAGGGCAGAGACGGGGAGCAGCCCTCCTGTCCCACCACGCGGCAATGGCATGTGAAAAGCCACGGTTACTCATACATGGCAACCAGACATGCTCCTTTCCTCCACACAGCGTGTTCAGTATCTTCACAAATACCATCCAGCTCCTGCAAAGGGTATATTCTTGGATTTGACTAATTTTGGCAAAGGCTGCTGGTAGTGCTGATGGGAAGAATGAGGTTTCCCTGCCTGCAAACGGAAATGTTATCCTCAAATTTGTATTCCCAGATGCTTCTCAGGTCTTTGATGCTGAATCAGTGATGTAGCAAGAAGGACCTGTTTTGGCTGCTGAGAGACAATGCCCGTTCCTCAAGACAACATACAGCTTTTTGCGTGGGAGACACCACTCACTATGGTGCTCTGTTGCTGCAGGTCCCACTGTCCACCCTCTGCAGCCCTCTCCTCCCCTCTGATCTGCCCCTGTGGCTGATGCACCTTCTCCCTTCCCCCAACCCTTCCCTCAATAAGGATGCTCTTCCAGCATCCTTGGGGAACTGGGAGAGGAGAGCACATGAAGGATGCTGAAAGATCATCCTTGCTCTCCTTTACATGCTCTCCTGTCCCAATTCAGCAAACCCTTCTCCCTTTGCCATTTGTCCTTATCTACCTGCCACAGTACCACTCTCAAATATTTTCAGCTTTATAGAAATCTTGTATGTTTTATGACTTAGTTTTGCATCCAGTAAGCAAATGTTATTGCTGTCAGAGTCCAAGAAATACCTAGAAATAGCACAACGTGACACTTATTCACAGCAACTAACTCCTCCTTCTTGGACTCATTCCTGGTGACACCTTGCCAAGCAAACTGTTGCTCAGTGTGGGTGATGGGGACAAAACTGCGTCTATAAAATCCAGGAATCCCACATTGCTCTGGGTCTCTTGGTACACACAGACCCGTTCATGAAGAAGTAATTGTAAAATGCTGCTTCCCCTCACTACACAGACAGATACAAAATACCTGAAAAGTTGCTGCAAATCAGTAAGCTACTGTAGGTTTACTGTGTGATTAAATGGAGATAACAGTGCACTTCAAAGAACTCGCACCAAATTCCTGAGGTGCCATTTCAATGACTCCTTCAGCTTGGCAGAAGCTCTACCAGGCTCTGCTGCAGAGCCCAGCCTTCAAGCACTGTCCTCAGGGCCTTATGGTGAGCCAATGGCCATTCAGACTCTGCCAGCTCTCACAGAGGTCCCTTGCACCTCCTTAGCCTTCAGGAGGAGCTGAAAATCATCATTTTGGGAGGTGCCATTAAACCTGTAACGTGTTTCGTGGCATGGAGGTGCTAGATGGCATGAGTGTACCTGCTCTCAAGGAGACTGTTGGGTTCCAGGCTCCCCAGGGTGATCTGAGAATGCCACACCATGAGGAAAGCCATGCAGCTGAGACCCAGTCCAGGTGTGGGGTGGGCGCAGACCTAGAAGTAGCAGTGCTGTAACTGGGCTTACAAGTCAGGCCTCTTGAAACCCGGGAGGAGTGAGAGGAGTAAGCGCTGAGCAGCCTTGCTGAGGATGAGGCTTCCAGAGGAGCAGGGGCTTGGGTTGGTTTTGACATGACATGATCCCTACTGTCACTTGCAGAGCAAAAACCCTGGGGGTGGTTTCTGAAAAGTTCCTGCTTGCATTGGTGTATAAAATCAAGGCCACAACAAGGAGTGTGTTCAGGTGGTGTTCGCAAACTCTGCGAGAACAACACTTCCAAAAGCAGGAGGGGGAGAGAAAGAGCCAGGCACTGGGTGTGTGCTTGCTCACCTCTGCCCCAGTCGCCTGAGAGATTTCTCAAAGCTGTCACTGAGAGCTGAGGAACTTGGGGCTGGGGAGCAGGACACACTTTGCATCTCAATGACCTCCAAATGACTTTCACTGCTTTACACTTTCATTTCCCGAGACATAGATTTAGAGGCAAGTTATTTGTTATTTCGTGTCAAGACAATGGAATGTCGCTCTGCCGCCAAATCCTGATTTCCTTTCCCAGATATCAATCACTTCACACTTACCCTCTACTAGAAAAAAAAACCCCAAAAATCAACAAAAACAATTACTACTAATTGAAATCTGCCTGAGTAAATATCGGTGGAATTGCAGGGAGGGGCTTTTAAAGTCCAGGCTCACGTGTGCCTGTTCTGCAAGGGCAGATCAGCCACCTGTGTTACACCCACTAACACCTGCAAGGCATCTACAACCACATCCAAGCAGGACCAAGAAAAAGTAAGTATTAGCCTTCAGTGCTTTTCGGATGTTAGGAATGTGAATGGTTGCCACAGGCCAGACCAAAGTCCCGCTGAGGGAGCAGTAGACGCCATGGAAGAGCATAAGAACTGAGCAAATGCGCAGTAGCACTTCTCCTGTCCTCCTGGCTCCCAGTTTCCCACCCGCAACACTGCAGGCTGGAGCTTGAGATGGGTTTTCACAGGATCCTGCCAAATTTTATGGATGGAAAGGACTCATCATCTTATTCGGCTTCTGCCTTATACAACCACAGAACATCACCCAGTGAGTCCTGCCTCAATAATGTGGCTTGCACATTAAATTTTCCTCTAGAAAGGGAAATACTGATTTGATTTAAAGATTTCAAAGGACAGTGAGACCATCAGAACTGTGGGCAGATTATTGTGCAGATTATACACCTTCACTATTAATGATATTGTGTATTACTTCTAATCAGAGTCTGTCAACCTTCAGTTTCTATATATCAAATCTATGGTCTTACCTAGATTAGGACTTTCGTTGATGATCCTCTGGATTTGGGTGGAAGAGGATGAATTGGGTCTCAGCAAGGATGGGAGCCTCTGAATCTTCAGCCAGAATGCCAGGAAATGACTCATAAACTGAACTATTTTTGCAGCGATTACCTTTTCTCGTGGCATTTTAAAAATTGAATTCTGAGCATGTAGGAAATGACATGTTTTACATTCAGACACGAGGAACATATTTTATGTGTTTCACTAGTACAACATTTTGAACTTTAAATTGAAAACTCTGGCATGCATTCAGCAATAGAAAAGCTAATTTCTTTCCGTTCCTTTTGCTGCTTGTAGTTTTAATTGCTAGGTTTCTTAAACGGCCATGCCCGCTAGCACCAAAAAATACATAGAACAGGTAAGTAACACAAACACATAGCTACAAATTCCTCATACCCTCATATTGTACGTGTGCCACCAGTACTACCTACCACATACTTCACAAGTATACAAGCCTGAGCACCAACAAGCACAATAATCCGCTCATACAGAAACTTTTGTTCTTGTAAGAAAGTTGTGAAAAAACTATCATAACCTGCATCTGGCTAACAATACTGGTAATCCAGGAAAAACTCCTGGGTTGAAACATATTATGAGTTGAAACATAAATGAAACCTGCATGTCCCTCAGGATGCTGGTTAAAAATTGTAGTGATGACTAGCAAAGAAAATGATTTTTTTCACTTGAATTCCTTTTCTTCCTCGTATAGCTGAAGAAACCCCGGCAACTTTCTCTATGAAGAAGAGGCCTTGCACTTAACCCAAGTAACCACACGTAAGTCCTTCTCAGAACTAAAGCTAAGGACTTGACTGCAGTCATGCTCCCTGTGTTTTTGGTGTCCTGCAAGCTTTCCCATGCTTAAGTGATGGCAGAACTTTTGATCCCATGAATATGCCATAGAAGGAAAGGCATGCAGCACAAATTGATGATCCAGTGAAGTACACCATCAGTGCTCTGCTGGAAGTTAGCACTGTCCACTGCCTCCTCCTCGCTGTGCCACCACTGGCTTCTAAAACCCTGCAGTCCCTTCTGCTATTAAATATTAACTATTCACAATGAGATGGGTGATAAGGAAATGATAAAATTAGAAATATGGCTAAATCTTAAGTAAGAATACATGATTTGTTTTAAAAGGAAGTGCTAAATTTTAATATGCTTTCTGCCATACACACAAAGGTAGAGACTTTAAAAGCTGTATTGGCATTTCTTAGAGATACTATTGGACATCCATATCCACAAAATTGTATTTCTTCCTGGAAATATATGCCAAGAGAAGTAGGTTGTTCCTAAGTGAATGATATTTTCAGCATTTACAGTATTCCCCCCCCGAATATTTGCTTAACGTTGCAATTAATATTCTGCATTTTTCTTTACCAGACAATGCCAAGAAATGCTAGAGTGGGCCCGTGCTGATCACAGATGCCGTAGACAAAGCAAGTCACTCTGAGCCAGCAAAACCCAAACTCTGGCAGGGCCCACATCTGATCAACAGTGGCATTATCATAATCTTCAACAACTGCATTGTTTATTTAGCAAATCTCCCTCAATCCCTTAACAAATTAGTCTGGAAGCCACCAGCAGGATTAACTTCAGAAATTCTCCCTCAGATCGCAATTGCGTCTGCTCAGATGTCACAAGAGATAGACATTTGCATAAGTCATACCCAGCCTTTATTACCAATTGCATTTCCAGTGATTTGACATTAGGGTCTGTCTTTTCCAACCAACTTATTTACAAAACACAGCCCTCGGCAGGGGCAACCATGCCCTGGTGCGAGAGGTACTCCTCGGCACAGGGTGTAATACCTAATACCTATCTAAGAATTTAATTGCCAACCACTTTTCTTGACTGTTCAGGTTAAGAAGTAAATGATACTGGATGTTGTCCTGGATACTTGCAGGGCAGTCTTTCACCTTGGGTCCAATGACTAAAAGTTATGCCTAGCTGGTGGCAGCTATGTGGCTTTTCTCCAAGGAGCTGGCAATCCCTATTCAGCTGCAGGCATGTGCCTGCCTCATAAATCAGCCGCAGCGCTGGCAGCCTCGTTGGCAGGCTCGGCAGGGAGACCAAGAGCTGAGCAAACAGGGCTTTCATGCTGGAATGGAGCCTCCCGCCCGCGGGGCAGCGCGGCGGCAGGGTGACACGGTGCAGCCTGCGCTGAGCCGCTGCGTGATGCTCCTGTTTGCCTGTCGGTCCTGCGGGGACGGGATGCTGTGAACCCAGAACTTCTAACAAGAATTAGTTCCCTTTACAGGAGAGAAAGCAGTAACCAGTGTCATCCCTGTCTTTTGGCACAGCTGTCAAAATCTGAGTTTCACTAAAATGTTGATATCTGCCTCTTTTTTTTTCCAAGGCAAAGTAGCAAAATCCATTTTTGGTCCTGAATAAAGGATGTATTTCCATAACAGGTGAATTTGTCATCATCAGAGAGGGTCTGTGTTTTCAGAAGGAAATGAGATAACCTATCCGTCAGCTCCACAAGCATGGGGGCACATGTACTGTAGCCAGGAGGGCTTGCGCTGGTCTCCATAGCAGACCATCAGAGGTTGCTGTATTTCATCCCACCCTTTTCAAAACAAAGTGCTACATTAACCTCTCCAATGCAGAGCAGCACCACTCCCACTGCCTGCAACTGCCCGTGACGCTTGCACGTATGCAAGGGGTTTGGATTAAAGGGCAGGTCCTGGGTTTTTTAAAGGGAACTCTGCATCCTCAAGTCCTTCAGAAGTGCTCTGCCTCTGGCCACTGCCAGGCAGTTGCGTGACACAGGCTCCCAGAGTCAAAACAGAGTAGAACAAAGGCAGTGATGAACATTTGAGATGTGCTATAAAGATAATCCTAAAGATAATTCTGCTAATGAGTTGCAGGGATAACGCATGTGAGAATATGAGAAAATACAGGGGTTGTACAAGACTGAACCCAACCGCTTATGCTCGCCACATGGTCAGCTGAAGCAGGTGCTCCGTGTGAGCAAGGCACGCTCCAGCAAGACACATCACGACAAATTTCTGCCACTTTTTTGCTCCAGTGTGCAACTCCCCCCCTACACACCTGCTGGCCGGCCCCGACGGCTGCTGCGCACTCCCCGTTCCCATCACCTCTGCAGCTGCCCCGCGAGGCTGCTGCTTCCCAGCTCACATCTCCCTTGGGAGCTCAGTGGGTTCACTGGGCTTTCTGTCAAGCCTGTACATTTACCCACCTTCCTCCTTTTGCTAGACCAGAAGCTGCCATTAGACTGGAGGTCTGGAAGGCACCTATGCAGAAAAGCCTTACAAAGCAAAGAAACTGGCTTAAGTTTTCTGTTTCATTTAGAAAATGGGGGGGGAAAACCCCAAACCCAACAACCTTCCCTTTACATCTCCAAGATGGCCAGGTAATGTTGCCGTTTTCATCTCAAGGCCTTTGCGCATGTCCATTATAGAAAGTTTTTATCCTGAAGCTGCTAAACACCAGGCCTGTTGTAAAGGGCTTCTTATTTTTTATTTTTGCTTAGTATCATGGTTTAACCCCTGTAGGCAGCTAAGCCTCACACAGCCGCTCGCTCACTGCCCTGCAGTGGGATGGGGGGCAGAATAGAGTAAAAGTGAGAAAACTTGTGGCGTAAGATAAAGACAATTTAGCAGATAAAGCAAAAGCCGCGCACGCAAGCAGAGCAAAACAAGGAATCCATTCACCACTCCGCATGGGCAGGCAGGTGCTCAGCCATCTCCAGGGAAGCAGGGCTCCATCACACATAACGGTTACTTGGGAAGACAAACACCGTAAGTCTGAATGTTTCCCCCGCTCCTTCTTCCCCCAGCTTTGTATGCTGACCATGACGTCATATGGTATGGAATGTCCCTTTGGTCAGTTGGGGTCAGCTGTCCCAGCTGGGTCCCCTCCCAACTTCTTGTGCACGCCCAGCCTCCTTGTTGGTGGGGTGGGGTGAGAAGCAGAAAAGGCCCTGACTCTGTGTGAGCACTGCTCAGCAGTAACTAAAACACCCCTGTGTTATCAGCACTGTTTTGGTCACAAATCCAAAGCATAGCACCATACCAGCTACTGTGAAGAAAATTAACTCTATCCCAATCAAAACCAGTACACTTGGACATGACAAAAATTGCACATGGGGACGGAAGCGTGCATGGAGTGAAGGTGGGTGGTTTGAAACAGACCTGCTGATGCTTTTTGTTTTATTTTAACAGCAAGAGCACTGACAGATACTATGCTCCATTAGGTACACTCTCAACTTATGCCTCTTCAGATATTTTTTGAATAACGGGCAAATAAAATGACTGCTGGGGAATGGCTAGCTCTAGTAAGTAGAGAGAGAAGTTTGGGCTGCCAGACAACATGTAAGGACATCAGGAAATTGTACTGCTGAGAAGCTCCTTGAGTCCATCTACAAGACCAGAGTAAAATGCATGCCAAAATAAACAAGCTGCTGGGGAAAAGGGTAGAGTATCTCAAGATATACCTCCAGATTTTTATTGTTTTTTTTAAAGTTGTTCCTGTGGGCTTTTTCTCAAGATGCTGTCATCTCCAGGTTTCAGGACACTCTCCTTTTGCAAATGAACCTCCATTGAAGGCCTTGACTTTTCCAGCCTGAGTGGAGCCCACTTTGAATCCTGTGTGAGGGAAGCTGAGGCTGATGGAGACAGCAGTGATGACCATGGCTGGCCAGGAATGCTGACATGGTGGGGATCAGCATGAGGGAGGATGGGCAGTAAAAGGGGACAACAGTTTGCCAGAAACGGTGGACCTGCTGAAGCCTGATCTCTGCATGGTCACAGGAGAGGGCAGGATTTTAGCAGGGAACAGCGGTGTCAGGGGAAACTGATGGTGCAGACCTGCTCCTTGGATGCTGAAGGCGAGTGGAAGTGAAGCCTCTCCCGAGCCCTACTGCCAAGCCCAGCTGTACAGAGATCCTATATGACATTCCTCTTTCTGTACAGGAACAGAAGCAAATGAAGCCCCCATCTGCCCTGGGGCTGCTTTTTAATTCCTGTCTTTTCCTCCCTGACTCTGTCTCTCCTTCCACCTCACCCCCAAGTCCTAGGCAAGTGCAGATGGGATCTGTTCTCTGTCCCAGGCCTATCTGGGCTGGCAGCAGTCCCAACTCCACATTGTCCTCAAGACCCTCAGCTGCCCCCAGCTCCATCCAGAGCCCGGCAGGGCACACAAGCTCTCCCCAGCAGTGCTGCAGAGCCACCACTTAGATCGCATGAGCAATCGGGGCCCACCGAGGTCCCCCAAGATATGGAGCTGGTTGGTTTTACCCAGACATATGCTACCGCCCAGCACCAACAACCAGTCTGTGGGGCACTACTAATGTTCTACGGTATGGAGGATTTGTGCTTGCAGGTGCTCTGCTGGTGCCATAGCACAGCTGTACAGACACAGTTAAATAACCCTTTGGGATCAGCTTCGCCCGAGGAACCCACAGGCGAGGGAGAAAGCCTCTCTCCTGCCTGCTGGCTGAGCCAGCACAAGGGGAGAGCTGCAGCACACATCCAGGGTATGGAAAATCAATTACAGCGTGGGTCTTGGCACTGAAACAGAGAGTGTTTTAGCACTTGAAAACAGCTTTTAGCTAGTGGGTGAGGGATAGACCCATGTTCTCTAGGAAGGAAAGGTACTGGCAAATTCTAGTGCGAGTGGGCTGAGAGCTAAATCTCTACAGCATTAGCTCAGACTTCGGCAATACTCAAGCTCCAGCTTGCCCCTGATGAAGGACAGTTAATTCAAGAGAAACCATCACTTACCACAGGCAGGAGATTTTTGAAAGCATATGTGAGTCTGATTTAGAGCAATGCACGTCGCAATGTGCTTTGAATTCACAACACGCCTAAGATCAGCCCTAAGCAGACCTCACTTCTTTTAAGTTTATCTCCAACTGAAGAATTTGCCTGTTTTCTCCGCGGCTGTCTTCAGGCTAAACGCAGGTCTGGGCTCTGCCGGGTGGGAAGCGCACAGGGATGGAAAGCAGCAGGTCCCTGCTAACTGTAACCACTGTGAAAGGGTGGGCTACTCCCAAGACAGTCAAGCATCTGAAATAACAACCACAGCACTCTTTATGACATGTACGGAAGGAGTGAAAGAACGGCAGCTTCCTATCAGTTCTCAAATATGAGAAGAAACCTTAGCCCAGTTATGGAAAAGGGGTAACGTTTGTCCTGAATATCTCATCCTAGGAGCCTGCAGGCTCAAGTGACCAGTACAGCTGGGACACTCTCCGAGGCACCCATCATTTTTGTACCTCCTGACCATGCAGAGGATTCAACGCACACACTGCCCAGTCTTACAGTCCTTACTTTTGTGAGTTATTCTGTGAGTCATTCAGGGATTTGTTCATCCCATCCCCCAGAATTACTGTATGTCAGTGATAGCATGTTTCCCTCTGTCCTTCTCAGGCTTTCTGTCATTTAGGTAAAATTATCCTGTGCTCCCTTAAACAGACACAGAAGGACCTTCCACCTACAGAACAGTTAATGTCCTCAAGCGACTTTGATGTCATATATGTATAAGTAACATATAAGATACACAGTATATAAATATACATGTACATGCCCTCTATAATTAAAGGAACATGTCCATACGTAAAACATTTTTATCTTGTGCCAAATGCTGAATTCTACCCTGAGGTAATGAGTCAGGAAAAACATTAACATAAATTTGATGGTGTATCTCAAATTCTCAACAAAATTGTGTTTCTATCAGAAGTTTGGGAGAGTGGCTTGAAGTTTTCAATTAATTAAAAACACCACCCACTACTGGGCTCATTAAAATCTCCTGTCCCCAACACTGCCTTACAATCATACATGATCCTGTACGTGCAATGAACGTCAGGTAGTTTATGTGGTATTATTGATACTGAGCATTGTTACCAGCAAACATCGTGGTGGTCTTGCTCCTATTCCAAACAAGTATCAGGATGGCTAAACCTATTGACTGTAACTCATGCCGGCAGGCTCAGGAGAGCCAAAGGATAAGGACCAAACTCCATCAGAGGCTGACTGCCCTCTCATCATGTGGAAAGGATACACAGTACCAAGGCAAAGAGGGCAGCTCACATTGCTGCAGCCTCTTATGCCAGCTATTCTGTGAACAAGCAGCAGGTTGCTTCCATTTTTCATCAGTTTTATTTGCCAGGCTTAAATCTTCCCCCTTCTCCCACCTTTCCTTCCAAACCAATAAAAAAAAAATCCCATTTCTTCTGAATTTCTTATCAATATATGTATCTCTTGAGAAAGCAGGTCACATGCAGGTCAGCTTTAATTTAATACCTCCCATGGATTTTAACAGCTGCAAAACCAGGATCCCAGAAGGTAACATGTTTGAGCTAACGGAGTCAACGAGTAGCTTTCCTTGCTGCCTTCCCCCCGCTGTCAGCAAACATCTATAATGGCAAGAAACACTCCTAACAGGTAAACTGATACCTTGCTACTGGGTAGCTGACAAGACTTTTAATATGTAACTGAAACTAGAGAATGGTTATAAAACACTCCTAGTTCACTTCTGCTCTCTTATAGCTACTAATTCCTTCCCCTTGGTGTTTTCCCTTCCAGAAATTCAATACAGAGCCAACACTTCCTTAGTACAACATCCCTGTGCTTCCCTTAGGCACTTCCACTGAAACCAAGTGTGTCAGCTGTAACTGGGGGAGGAAGCAACCATTTCCATCACACAGTAAATGAAACGACATTGTTCCCCTTCCTCCTCCAATACAGTTTGTTTCGTTACCGCAAGGTTTTACAGGGCCCGCACATACCAGGATTTGTAAGAAAGCGTCAAATACTTGAGCTGATAGAGAACTGGCTGGATGCTTCTCTGCAAACACGGTGGTGCAAAGCCAGCTCCGGACTTGCCTCTCGCCAACGAGGCTCTGGTGTTTGTCCCTAAGCGGCAGGGGACCCTCATGATAAGGAGTTAATTATAAAGCAACATTTTTCAGCAACTCGAAAGATTATTACCAAGCATATCGCTTCTGAGCTGAGTACAGAAAATAATTTGCAGGAGTCACTTCTACACTTACTTCTTGTTTCATTATCGTTATTACCAAACTGGCTTTGCCCAGGGTGGCAGCATCACCAGGATGCCGCAGAACTGCGTTCTGCCTTAAGGAAATAGCTGCTGCAGAAGCTTCCCACCAGAGTTGCCCCCCGCATCCAAGTCACTCACTCCTGGTGCCCAAATTCCAGTGATGCTCACCCAAATATCATCCACAGAGCTGCAGGTGCCAAAAAACACTCAACCTTTGCTCATATCCGACCACGATCAACTCGGATTGCAGGAACAGCTTTCAGAGCTGTGAAAACTCATCTACAAAAATTTGCTTTGGACTGAAGTGATTTAGATTATGTATCAAAGCCTGTTAGTCATTCTCCTCAAAAACTAAAGATGAAAAATTAACCTTGGCTGTGATGAAATCTAATACTCCTTATGTGAATTACAGCATTATCTGAAAGCTACAAAGAAGACCAAACCCTTTTTTTTCTTGCTAGATGATTTACAAATGTGGAAAGAAGGAACTAACCTGTACAGTTTCTAGCTTAGTTTTTAAAAAGATACTTTAAAAAAGCTTAACGAAAAAGGAACTGGGAAAGAAAGATGAAGCTAAGAGAGTACCCCAAATGCTTCCTGTAAGCGTAACGGGAAATTTTTGAATTGCTGTTTATTTGAACCTGCACCACAACATGTCTCACATTTCCAAGGCAGGAGGAAAAAGTCCAGCTCAAAGAAGCTCATCGCTGCCTGAGGACACAGCGGTGGGCAGGAAGAGGACAGGCACAGCTGTAATGACAACAGTAGCAGGACGAGCAGCCTGGCAGCACTCAGCTGTAGGAGTGTGAATAATAGGAAAGATTCGAAATGTCTGTATGGGTTTTTCTGTGCAAAAAAAGCACAGAAGCCACACAGCAAGGGACTGATGAACGGAAAGGTGATCATGTTTATTAAATAGAGAAAACCTGCTGATGGAGCAAAAGGCAGATGGAAGGAGATGAAACGTGAGTGAGGGATAAGAAGGAGGAGGTATAAACACCTCTCTCTTTAAGGGTTTTTTAATGCAGAACATAGACAAATGTATAAAATGGATCTCTATGGATAAAATGGATCTGGGTATGTGCGACGATGGGTTATGCATTTCCCATAGCCAGTATCAGGGAAGCTCACCGGGCAAGCAGCCGAATGGAAGGAGGGGCAAGAAGCCTCGCAGGGATGCTGGCGGCGGCAGCCTCTGTGGCCCCACAGACAGGGATGGGGCACTGCTGCAAAATGGCAGAGCAAGCTGGAGGTAGGGACAAGGGAGACAGCTCAAGGGAGCTGCGCCCACTCAGTGAGGCTGCACGGTGTCCGAGCGGAGAAAAGGGGCTAAATTAGTGATGGGATGAGGACCTGACAATGTGCGGCAGGATTTTGGAACGAGCGGAAGGATGCAATACCTGCAAATAATACGAGTGCATAATTTAAGCAAACTCATGAGTTTTGGGTACTCTGTTATTCAAACACGTCTTAGCTGAGTCAAGTTTAGACACAGCATCCCATTTATCTTGGCACAACCCAAATCCCTACATTATCTCTGTCTTTTCAACCTCCTCACAGGAACTTTACTTCCAGCTTTGTTAAAACATGAAGTAGCCAAGGAACTGCTTTGCAAATAAATACCAGCCAAGGCGAAGGCTTAACCCCGCTGCGGGGTGCAAGGGCTGCCTCCGGCTGCCGCTGCCCCCGCTCCTTCTTTCACTGCTACAGTGCTGGTGCAGCATAGGTGCTTCTCAGACACGCTGGAAAGTCCAGCATGCTAAATACATATAAGTTAGCATATCCTACTTGTGTTTTTTTACTCAATATTGTGAGTTCCCCTCTGCCAGCCCAAAATTTAACCATTCTGGAATAAATACTGCTGAGTGGAAGGTGATGACCTCGGTCTCTAACACAGACAGCAAAGGGCACAGTGCTGCTCTCCACACAGCGATCCTGCTTTTCATCACTTTTACGTCACATGGGTGCAAAGGCAGTGGAGTCAGTGGTGTTTCCTGGCACGGCCTCTCTGCTCTCCCTCTCTCCCCTGAGTTTCCTCCTGTGCAGCAGCTCATTCCCCCTTGAAAAACTGGGGCAGAAGAAGGAAACAATGACAGGGTCCACATGTTAATGATAGGAAAACACCAGCTGCTAACACACTCTGCTACAAGCCCCGAAAATGAGGCAGGGGTTTATTTTTAACATCCGTGTCAGATCTCTTTGCCTTTTAAAGAGCGTCCTGGGGCTGCCTGGTCCTCTTATCTGCTCGGCTTCAGTGAGCCGCTGCCGTGGCTCTGCTGTCCCTGCAGCTGGGCCCTCCTCTCCTTGCCTGCCCAGCAGCCTGAAAGCTGGAGTGGTCCTCCACCACCTCAGCAAGTGCTGCTTACTCTGCTGAAGTGTTTTGCTAAGAAATACGCAGACTATGGAAACACCGCACATTGCAGTTTGGAAGGAAGAGTCTCGCAGTGTCCATCAAGTTTTGCTTCTATTTCTCTGTGCTCCTGATAGTAGAGAGCTAAAAGAATATTCAGAGTAAAACTAAGGAAGTTTTTTATTTCCTCAATAAAACATCCTTAGACCCTACCTAGGAGTCCAAAGAAAATGTTAATCCTCACATTCAAACTGCCACACAAACTGTGATGAAAGGATGCAGCACTGGGAAATAAAGAACTTGCTGATCATATTAATCCTTCATCTTCCATTCAGCTTCCTACACCAGTATCCGGTTTCCTTTTTAACAGCCAACAATGCTCCTCTATTTCCTTACGTGATCCCCCATAGTGCTATCATGTCAGACGTAAAAGCAACGCTTCTCAGTAACTAAATGAATTCTCTAATTTTTGTTATAGATTATAGAAGAGCTCTGACATCTATCTGTAAACAGTGACACCGTACACCCTAAAAGCACGCTTTTTGGTTCATCACAAAATGGCTGGTTTGCACAAAGCCCCTGCCTTTGGTTCAGTCAGTGAATCTGCTCCTGACAGCTACCAAGGACGCAGCTGTGGGACGGGGATCCTGGAGCCCACCTCCGAGTGCCATGGACTGTGTGCAGTGATGCTTTTTGCATTTATCTTGCAGATCTTTTTATATAGCAGACAAAAAAACGATTTAGTAAGATAGCCCTTGATTACTGAAAAGTGTCAACCATTTAACAACTGAATTTTCCAAAACAGAGAAGCTTGCGCTAGCTAAACTGGTCATTTTACACAAAAAAAAAGACAGTTGTAGGAAAGAGTTTTGCTTTACTTCAGAAAATTCTACACTAGTGGTTTGCAGTTACTACACTGAAGGCTCCTGCGCTGCACAATTATTTAAAAAGATAAAAATCAGCGATTCAGTTGTTTTAGATACACTGACACTTGTGAGGGTTTAAAGAACTGAAAACTAAAAGTGTTCCAAGCACCTGAAGGTTTCCCCGGTAGTACTTCTGAAAAGGACCTACTTATTAAAAAGTCTCATTTTGCCTTCCTAAGACAAAACTCAAAAGCCCTCAGAGGGAATTTTTGTCCCAGGCAAGGTGAGGAAGACCAGTACTCTTTGTGCACAGCTGTAGCAATGTGCCTGGTTAAAAAAAGTAAAATTCAGGTCACCTGCATACATCAGGTCACAGCTAAATGACCCACGCCTCTATTACTTTATAAATAATAGGGTTATCACCAACACAATTAATCTTACCTTATTGTAGTACTGCACCTGGACCGAGTGCCACTGCCCATCGCTGACCCCTCCAGGAACAAACGGTGCCACCGTAGTGGTTGTCTCCCCTGCAAGGGCAGGCAGAAGGGAAAAAATAAGTCAACAACCCTTCAAACTCTGCTCTACACTAAACCAAAACACAGAGAGACCCTCATCTGGCACAGGGTGCAGCCACCTTACCTCATCATGGAAGAATTTGGGTTTTTGTCCCGCAAGACAGTAAACATCCCCAGTTTCATGGAATTATTTTGATGCACAAATACAAAAATAGCTTCTGGTGCATTCAGGTGAATTATGTTACTTTTTACTATGCTTCTGCAGAGTGCGGTAGCAGATGCATTGAGTAGATACAGCTATTGCTGAACTGGTCAACTGAGGAAAAAATGTAGATTAATTTTTCTGGATTTCTACCAAAAGCAGCAGTTTGAGGTTTTTTTATTATGATGACTATTGTGCTGGGATATTTTGTCAGAGAAGAGACGCCAAATCCCCTTCAGAGCTGAGAAAGTGAAATCCAAAAGTACTCTAGTATAAAACCCACAGACAGTAACCTTGGTCCCAGCAAAATTTTACCAGTGATTAATGAAATTATTGTCGGCCTTTCAGTATTTAAATTTGAAAGCAAATCCTTGCCATTGCAACTGGAAAGCTGAAGCTTTTAAGTCAGGTCTGAGTCAGCAGAACCAGCTCAGTAACCAGGCATATCTCTTCCGAGGTAGCAGCAAAATAAACATTCATGTTGAAAGTACAAAAAAGGCCTGGCACAGAGAAGGGATTGCTAGGTTTCAACTTTTTTTCTTTCTCTTTCTTTGTTTTTTTAAACAGTTGGAAAATTCTACATAATAAACCACAGGAAAAATAACCCCCTCCCATAAGCGAAGATAGTTCACAGTATTGTTGAGCTTAAAATGTACCTTCTACTCTCTATTTGCAACAAATACTTCACCCTGTGTGAAGTATTATTCCTGTGTCCCCTACTCTCCTTTAACTACCATCCTATATACTTCTGTTATTTAAACAATACAGATTTCAGCTTAGCATGTTTGACATCTTGCTGTGATGTTTTTTATCATTTAGTGATAAAAAATCTGTGGTAAAAATTAGGGTTTTTATTCGGCTAACAGGTTTCTGCAAAAGAAAGATCAACTGTCTTCAATCCTTTTGCTTTGCTCACTGTGAAAAAGTTGTTGTGACAGGTAAAACAGTCAGATCAGATGTCCAAAACTTGTACTGTTTGTTAAAAGCTGCTTACTATAAAACTATAAACTATAAAAGATAAACCACTCTCCTCCCAAAGAAAATACCATTTGCAATATACAGGACCAGACCTGCTCTCAGGTGCAGCAGTGCAAATCTAAATTTAGTTTCACGTATTTAAAAGAGTTCCTCCACATTTAAATGCATATAAGTGCAAGTAAAATTTATTTTTTCTCATTCATCCTCAGGGTGCCTTCCGAGCGATTTGATTCAAGTTTAGACAGGCGGAGCAGACCTACAGACGAAAGCACATCTCTCTGACTGCAGCATGTTATTTCATTACATGAATCCATTCAAAAGCCTGTCTTAAAATCTAATTTGGACATCTGCAAGGTAATAAAGGGGAAATGAAACCGGCTATCTTCAAGCCAAAGGGCCCAGATATGCACTTAAGCATCACTGGTAAATCGATGGGGTCACATAGGATTTACCGTGGGATCTGATGGCAGTGACCGTCGCTGGCCATGAGTGTGCAACACTGACGTGGGCTGTGCCTCTGCTTCTTCTGCTTTACTGCTTGCAATGTCTCACTTTTCACAAAAATAAAGAGTTGACTAGAGCCCACATGTCTGTTCTGAATACGAGTAATAAGAAATAACAGGATTATTTCCTGAGTTACGTGCCCAGTACAGAGGTACAAACATCTCACTTGACCTGCACGTAACCCCACTTGACCTACGCGACAACAGCCCTTCCCAGATATTTGTTTCTGTTGCAATGGAAAACATCCCCTAAACCTGTGACAAGAGCTTGTCTGCCCTGCTGAGATTTAGGCAAGCCACCAAAGCCTTCCCACCGAACTCACAGACCTCCTCCTGGGCTGAAGCAGGAACCCAAGTGGTCCACCAAAAGGGACTCCAAGAGCCTCAGCAAGCCTGCTGGTGGCTTCAACATGATTCACTGTACAGCTGCATGCTAACAGCTGCACCTGCTACCTCGTCACGGAAATCACCACAGGCGGGCCTGAATTTCTGGATGGAACTTGGACTCTTTTAACTTGAGAAATACCTCTCTGCTGAGACTGGAACTGGTCAGGGTTTGTTCTTATCACACTTTCATCAGGAAGAGCTTTGCCACTGCCAGGGCTGATTTTCTCGGGGAAACCTCTCCCCTGGGAAAAGCCCACAGTGGCAGGGACACATGCCACATTGAGCTTCACTTGCCTTCCCTTCTCTCTGCTCCCACAAGCACCAGAAGACGCTGGCTTTGTCCTAGTGCAGAAAGCAAGCAAACGCTAAAGCCTCCGTTTCTTGTTTCCCAGCCCACTGTAGCAATAAGCGGGCAGCTTAGTTCTAAATTCCTTGTGGGTTACAGCTTTTTCGCAAGGGGAGGTGCTTCCACTGGGCAGTAGTGGATTCCAGTGATGGCATTGCTCCTCACCAGTCCTCTAACAAACGGCAGGTAGTTTTCACTTGTCTCCTAGCTTTTCCTTTGGCTTGCGTCTATTTTTAAGATAACATTTATGCACCTAGTTTTACTGATGGCGTAGTGTAAAAATGCATAAACACATGATGTTTATCACAGTGTGATAAAATGAAGTCTCATTTAAGCAACCACTGGCTCAGAGGCCAACTTTCAGGCTAGCACCAAGCTTTTATAGTAGTCATAAACTCTCGCTTTTATAACTGATATGTTGACAAGTTCCTGCCTACGGCAGCGAGCGTTCCCGCCACAAACCGCTACAATCTGGAGCACTTCGCAACACCCTGCATCAGTTGTTCACTGAATAATGTCAGCCGGTTACTCAATTAACGAGGAAGCAAATAGCCATACAAAATCATTAAAGTGCATTTCCAAACGGCTTGAGAAGGATGTCCTGACCGCAGGCAGAAATGTCGAGTGACACCTCACCTGCAGAGAACGTGAGCTGGATCTGCTCCTCGATGATCTCCAGGGCAATGAAGTCGTGCTTCTCGTTAAAACGCCCGTTGTAGAGGAGGAGAGCATTCCTCTCCCTGGTTGCAAACCTAGAACACAGAGACGAGGGGTTAGCTCATGCTTAACGATTTGTGAATTGAAGACCGACGGTCAAGTCGCCCAGAAGAAAGGCAGCATCACAGTTAGCAGAAAAGCAAGCCTTTGCATCTTCCTTCAGACACAAAATTATAAAATTTAGCCAGTGGCAGGATAAATATATTCTTTCACAATCGATAGAGGCAAGCAAGATGGAAATTACAGAAATGTACTCTGCAGAGATCTTCTGCGGACGCTGACCCTCACAAAGGGTAAAATTAGGCAGACGCACGATGCAGTGTGAGTATCTGACACTCGCCAAACAGTAGCACCTACTACACTTCGCAAACAATCCTAAAGGTAGGACGCATTTTCACATAAAAGAGGGGATCCTTGCTGCCTGCTTGCTGTCTAAATGCTACAGGGTACATGGAGAGCCTCAACTGATTAAAAAGACCTGATGGGGACGCAAGAGGGTGGGAAAAAGATAAGAGTTACTTTAATAATGCCATGTAGACAATCAGGGTTCATCAATCAACAGGTCAATCAGTTGGAGGAAGGAAAATAAACACTTAAATAATTCCACTAAATCAGTGCCAATGGGTGGGTTTTGGTTTTATTTTTCTTGTGCTTCTAAATATGGGATGCATCACACATTTCCTGCAGAAAAAGAGGCAATCCCACTTTTAAAAAAGCCTAGTTTTTTTGTCAGGGCAGAACATTTTTGCAAATGTCGTGTGTTATGTGTATTTTATAATTTTTAATTGAATCTGATTATCTTTGGGGATTCACACACAACTTTCATCTATTTAGAAACGCAAATTTTTTTTTACAAAGACTAATATTATATAAAGAGAGAAAAAGAGAGAGAAACCATGGGAATTTCTTGTGTTTCCAAATGGCAGCGTAGTTTGATTTTGTATCTTGAACTTCAGGAAATATGCCTGATTTAAATTAACCCACTTTTCTTAAAAATGAATCAAATGCTGAACACAGCTAATGAAAACTGCCTTCCATAAACAGAAGAAATTATTCTTGTGCCTGTCATGTCATATCTACTAGCAAGACTCTCATGTGATGCAACAAGACCTGCACTCAGAGAATGTGAAAGAAGAAGTATTTGAGAACATCAAGGTCAGGTATTTGTAATAAAAAGTTCCAAATCCAAAGAATATTTTTTAACAAAAGTTGTTTGTCAGACATATGTATGTTGTGGATCACACCAAGTAGAGACCTTTCAGAACCAGGAGCCTGAATCTGAGCTACATTAAAATGGGAATTACTGTTTTGAATACTTTTAATCAGTTTTGAAATATATCTTTAGTTCTAAATTTATTTAACATAATATAAAATATTATAGAACTAAAAGGCAAACTAAATTAATTAATGCAATACCGACGATATATTTAAATATTATCAAAACACTGATTAAGTTTTCACTTTTCACCATCAAACATTTCATCCAAAGGAACACAGTCCCTGTAAAACATTTCCCAAGACTGTATTTTTCAGTGGATAACTGCTTCATCAAAACATTTTTCACAGATCTATCCAGAATGTATATGAGCAAAAGAAATGAGAATAATGTGCTTCTTTAGTGGGCAAAAGACTTGGTTTGATTAGCAACAACAGGAATCTTATTTCTGTTTGAATATATTTTTATGATATGGTTTCAATTCTCTACCATATTTTTAACTATTAAACTATTATTTATTAAACTATTGAATTATTAAGCTATTTTTTATATTTCTTTACTCCGTGTATGTTCAGTTCCACTCCTTGCCACTAGTCAAAAGCATTTTTTGTATCATACTAATAGTTAAAGCACTACTGCTTTTGAGCTTGCCTGGTTATCACCAGCTATGGAAAAAAAATACTGTTTTTTAATAGAAGGGATATTTTTAATCTCAGGACATCACAAACAAAAGGCACTTTCTTAGAGAATTTTGAATAAATACTGAGAAAATCTCTCCACTGACACTGTCTCTTGGAGTGAAGGAATAGCAAGTGTGGGAAGGAAGCAAGGAGGACGTATAATGTTGGGAGCAGAAAGACATGCCTGGTCAGTAACCTAAACACTGTTTGTAAAAAAATCACCTTTTAGTTATGAGACTGGACAATGCAAACACCCCGCTCTTTGCCAGGAGCAGGTCATGAGTCACTTGAGGCTGAGGGAAACTATAAATCCTGGGATTTAATGAATGCTTCCAAATCACAAAATATGTAACGGCAAATCATCGTCTAGACAAACTGCTAATTCTTGCTTATCCTCACATAATGTTTTCCATCTGCACTGAAGGAAAATAAAAGCCAAAGAAATAATAAGTGTAAATACAAGTGAACTTCAGGTATGAAAAGCTAAATGTGTCGTTATCCCAGACAGCGTGGGATGAGCCCCATGATGTTCTAGACTTTTTCTAATCACACTGAGTAGACCGAGCAGTGTTTAGCTCACGACTAAATGAGCTTGGTTTTAAAGACGGTGAAGAAACCCTGCCGTAAGCACCACCTTGCTACAGTAGTTTGCTGTTTCTCAGTAACCCCTACACAGAGCATTAACTTGAAGCACACTACACCTGAAAGATCTCTTCCTGAAAGACTGAAAAATGACACCACATGGCTGGGGGGACAAGCCAAGGGTAGTGCAGGTAATTTATGCTGGCAGCCAGCCCAGACCGCTCCTTTATTTGCACTCACTGTAGGTCTGGCAAGTCCAACAGAGCCTTTTGCTCCTCAGCTTTCCTGTGTACTTAGACCCAATGCTCTAAAATGATCTTCACAGGCACCTCTCTTCCTTGCCTCGACTCACGTGCACACCATGCCTGCGCTTTCTGATTTAACCAACATGTCAAGATCCCATAAAATTTCAGACTTTAGGATTAAGGCAGATGAAAGATAAAATGGAAAGAAGCTGCCTGGTTCCCGACAGATGGAAAACACCAGGTAACTGCTGGGTGCTGGATGGGACGCATGCCTGGTGGTGTCCTCCCTGAGCACTTTCTCTGGACAGACTCACAAACATGTCTGTCATTGTGGCTGTTGTTGTCCCCGGCTGCTCTTTGGGGTCGGGGCTAACACATTTTGTGCTATTTATTCACAGTCAACCGTGAGGGAGAACCAAAGGTCAATCCTGACCCGCTAAACCATGGGAAAGCTGCAAACCCACCCCCTCTCTGGAGAAGAGGCATGTGTGCACCTGGAGCTCTTGGCTCCATGGGAGGCAAGCCCTATGCCTGACCCAAGAAGTCTTCTCCAAAAGAGGGTTCTTTCCCCTGGGATGAGTCAGCAGAGGGGAGACCTGGTCTCCACAGTGTGGCCACCACCGTTGCTCCCCTTGCCTCTCTGTGCACCCCCACGGGAAAAGTGACAGTCAGCTCAGGAGAAGACTGTCCAACGTGGGGACGTCGGGGCAGATGGGATGGGGATGAGGCCATCGTGTCTGGACTCCAGGATGGGACCAGAAGCAGAAGCAGGGTGTGAAGGCCAAGAGGAGAGACGTGAGGAGCTGGGACAGCTGGGGTTGTCTGAAGCCCAAGGCTGGGAACCAAGGGAGAGCAGGGACCTGAGGAGGACCAGCTGTGTTCAGCCATGGCCTGACAAGACCGGGTCCTCTCACAGGCTGGGAATCAGGAGAGGGGAAGAGCACTCCCAAACAAGCTGCATGAACAGGTTGGCTCTGCAGCCGGCCTGAAAGTCAGGAGGCCATGGGCACAACTAGAAAAAGTGGGAAGCGCACCACCCACCCTGACATTTCTCTGGCCAAGGGCTGCTGAGAGGTGGCCAGAGAGGCCTTGGTGTCCCCTCACCCTGTGCCGTCACCGCACGTTGCAGCAGAGGGAGGTGGGGAGTTAGCACCTCAGCGGCACCCTCAGCAGGGCAGAAATCAAGTGCTTTCAAGCAACACGACTCGCAGGAGTCGCCATCAGAAACCCCCAGTGACCTCCACATGTAGGTAATTTGGTAGCTGACAATATTTAACAAACACCCCCCTCAAGTTGAAGTGGAGAAGCCACCACACGCAGAGCCCTTCCCCACTGGGACTTACATGAGGGAGACGGTGAAGTGGAAGCGCTGCCGCAGCCCCTTGAAGGTGATGAAGGACTGCGGGGGGAAGCTCCTGGTGGTCATCTCGCAGTACGGCCGCTCGTATTCGCCCGGGGGACACTCGCACTTGAAGCCCCCGATCAGCAGGTTCACGCAGGTTCCTCCGTTCTTACACACCCCCGGAGCACAGCGGCCGGAGCGCGCGTTCACCTCGCAGTACTCTCCTGCAAGAGGAGAAGCAGAGCTCAGGGACAGCAACACCTCACTCCAGCAGCGAGCTGTGGCACGCAGCTACCCGAGTGTTTCTGCTAAAGGCTAAGCTGCTTCCGAACTTCTGCACACATGACCCCCTCTGCCATCGAGGTACGAGCCTGTAATTGCAGGGGGGGAAGGATGCTGCATCGCCTTTCAAGTCTGAATTGTCAGGGTGTGCGGGATATGATGTGCTGAGCAACCCTCTTGCAAATATCCAACATGGTGGCCCTGGTTTTCAGATTCCTTGGCCGCTTCCAGACCCGGTGATAAATATAAAGTTGGTGACAGATCTATATGGGAGGAGGTAACACCACCAGTTAAAAACTCGCACGCTCCCTGTCAAACAAAATATGTGTAAATTGTTCTGGCCTTTTACTATGGGTTGGAAACTGCGTAACCAGGTAAGTGTTTGCACTTCGCCTCGAGTGGAATTTGGCTTTGCTGCCCATGGCGGCGGCAGGGCACAGCTGAGGTTGCGACAACACTTGCAAAATGTTTACAGAAAGAATAAGCAGGATGCTGACGACATACGTATTGCTTCCATCGTTTCCCATGTATCCTGCAGGTGACAGCCATTTTCTGAACCCTTCAGAGACGGGCGCAGTAACTCTCCACAGAAGTCATGGATTCTGCATACTGCTCGCTGAAGCTGTTTTCTCCCAAATGCTTCATCTTTATTCAACACAGAAGTCTGTATTAAGATGTGTTAAATGCAATACTAAAGAATGAGGTGTCTTGCTTTGTATATAGGCTGTAATTTTTCTTGTGTTTGCCCAAAATCTGAGACTGAATCGCCATTTTAAAAAAATAATGTACAGATGTTGTTCACTTTAAACAACTCCTGGAGCCAAACTTTTGGCTGGGACAAAAGCAGCTGCTCAATTAATCATTGTACAGAAAGCTAAACCCTCTATGTGAGTTAATTAGTTAACATTTATGTTTTGTCATGTGTCTTCCTAAGGTATGAAGTGTGTTCAGATCCCGCACATAAAACTGTTCAGAGAAACTGAAGATGGCATATATAGTTCAATTTTACCCAGTACCAATGTTTGACAAATAAATGTAGAGCAAAACTACTCATCACAGCCAGCTGAAGGAATGAATACATCTGCAACAGTTCAATATTTGCAGGATTACTCGCTACCAGATTATACAATTGCATTAATTCAAGCACAGTTAAGATCGTGTGAATACATTCCTGGAGGAAAGTGAAAGCAGCAGGAGCTGTGGGCAGTGACTCACAAACAAAGGCAAATTAAACCAGAAAGTTTTGCTCCAGTCACTGCCCCAGCAGCCCTGCTCCCACGGGTTCCCACGCCAAAGCCACCCACACTGGGCAGCAGGCTGCAGCCAGCAGCACTGCCACATCCAGACCTGGATCTGCACCTCTTTTCTATGCCAGGCTGTAAACTGCAAGGGGTTGCAGCTGGGTTAGCCACTGCCCCAGGTGGCAACAATCTCTGAGACAAGGTGAGGTGGACAGCCCGGTCGTTTCGGCTCTCCAGCTTTGCTGCCTTTCTCCTCTCGTGTCAGCATCGCGTGCCTTTCAGGCAGGTATGACGTACGCTGGCAAAACGCAGAAGCAAACACAAGAGCGCCGTGATCATGCGCTCAGACAAATGCACGCCCCAGCCAAGCGCGCACAGCTCCAGAGGACTGACCTCCGGTCCCGCCGTGCTCCCTGTGGCGAGCGGAGCCGTTGTACAACTGCCTCCCGATGAGCACATGCGAGGGTGTCTCCTGGTGAACAATAGACTGGGGTGTTCCAGTTTATTTAAAAAGGATGTAATACAAAGCACAGGGGAGCTGAACACATCTCTCTAATAATAATTCTCAGAATTAACAAATTATGAAATAAACTTTTCCCATCATCCTAGAGGGAGTGCAAGCCAAAGACTCTGAAGTAACAATCCGTATAGCCAAGAGTTCAACTCCAAGCCTGTGCTTAGAGCTTTCCTGATTCAGCACTGATGTTCTTACATTCTCACTTTAATGTATTCAGATGAAATGCTGTGAAAACCACGTGATAAGTATCTTCCTGTTTCAATTTATTAACCGTGAGTATCAGGCAAGATTATGTGAAGACACCTTCTTTGATACTTTAAAATGCCCTACAATGTGTTTCTTTTGGGAGAAATTGTATATATCATCCAAGACAGAAAATTCCCTCAGTGTATTGGATATGCCAAACAAAGCACACACGCACATCAGATACTCTAAGAGGACACTACAGAAAGCGTTTCTTGATGATCTGCTGCATAAGCACAGCCAAACCCCCTTAACACACACACAGCCTGTGTACCAAAACTCTCAAAAAAATGGAAAACCACAATTCTTATAGAAGGACTAAACACAGGTTTGTCACTTTAGAAGAAGTAGTAGGATATTTTGTGAAATAACTCTCCAACTCAGAGAGGAATGTAATCTTAAAGGCTTTCTGAAAACAGAATGATGTATTTGGCAAAGGTAAATAACACACAGGCTTGAATACACAGGGAGAAAAAGAAGCGAGCTAAAAGGAGAGATTCCTGGCACTGTAGCACACTGTGGAAATGCCATGGCAATAGGGAGGTGAAATGTAAAAGCCTAAGCTGGAAGTCACTGATGGTTCTGTATTAATTCTGCGATACAACAAGATGTATAGACCATTTGTTTAGATACCTGTACAGGCATAAAACTATTTAAGAGAAAGGAATGCTTACAAAAAAAGTTCTATTGAATTATGTTTATTACTGCTTTTCATTATGATGCTTAAAGAAGTAATTTAAGAGAATGTAGTTCAACTTTAAATAAGATCCTTTGTCCTATATTCATTCAGCTGTAGCACCATGGATGTCCCAGTTACTAAAATTATTCTGAATTCTCTTTAGTCTGTAATGTAAATGAGGACTGCATTTGATGCATATTCTTTGATGTTGAATTTTCATATTTTATGTATATTTACTAAAATATATTAAAACAGTGGTTTTGAAATCTCTACAGTAACTCCTGTGCCCCAAGGCACAAAGGTCTACCAAGAAACCTGATAAATCCCTATTTACCCTTTTTTTCCAAAAGTAAAAGAAGTGCCTGAAATTATTTAGAAACATGTCATTTGTGGCTTTATGAAGTGGCCATCTGAGCAAGTATTTGAAGCAGGGCTTTGATCAGGAGCACCTAACCCCTTCTGGGCTCACAATACACCTTTGTGTGGCTCGTGGGTTTGTCACTTCCAAGGGTGGCCACCTCATCCCGGACACAATGCCGTCCCACAGCACTGCCCTGTGGGAGCTTTGAGGCACGGCCTGAAAAGCACCCTCAAAATTTGAACCGAAGCCTGCATGGACTTGAAGGATGGGCTGATTGCTGGTTGGAGCCAGAGTCGGAAGGCCCTAAGGGAAGAGCTACTTCAGGAGCTGAAAAGGAAGGGATCTGCATCCGCCAGCCTTCGGGATGAAAAGCGCCTGTGTGCCTGCTCACAGCTGAAGGTCGGAGGGCTGCGATACGCACTTGGAGGGGATGTCTTGCTGTCCGGTGGGAAAAAATAGTACAGAAAGGAGGGAGAGCTGCCGTGCAGCGAGGGTCTGGAGGGGCTCAGGTGATAAGAGTACAGCCCAGATAGCTGCTGCACACAGCCTGGGGTTAGTCTGCAATGCTGGTGATGACGGCGTGGCTCATTCCCTCACCCAGCCTGTGAAACTCCCCTTTGCTCCTCATGGCATTTCCTTGGCTATTATAACATCATTTTTCACATTGGCCAGCACTTTAGGAATCACTTAAAAAACTTCTTATAACTCACAACTCTCAGAAATCCAAGCAGGAGATGTGAAGTTTAGTCCCTCCAGCTGCTAAATCTAAAGCATGCACTGACAGATAACACGGGCCATGGCTGCCTGTTATCTGCTGGCAGATTCCTGGGCTTTGAAAAAATTCTGGCCCTAGCCAGCAAACGGTTTACTGTTACAGGACAGTAGCTGTTCTTACGTGCTCTCAACTAATATTGATGACTCTTAAATCTAAGAGTCCTGTGGCTTTTACGCAGCCCATTATGTAGTGCTTGCCAGTTTTAAAGCCCTTGAGATGACAATGTGATAGGTGCTTTCGACACTCCTTCCTACTCTCAACTATCATATATCTCTTCTTCAATTTTAGGACTAACTTTACAAAGATATTAATCATAAAATTTCTCCTATAAATTTTATGTAAGTGAGGACACCCCAATATCAGGTGTAACACAACAAGAACAGACAAAGCAAAAGACTTGCTAGAAGGTTTGGTCTTCCTCTGACCTATTCCAAATAAAGTAATGGAAGCGTTTAATGAATAAACAATAAATGATGATAAAAAAAAGTGAAAAGAAATATAAATAAGCTATTTGAAAAATTAAAAAATAATCTCACAACTGCAAATACCTCGTGAGCTGAACATGATGGGTTTCAATCAGCGCACCAGTGTGCATCAATGAGCCTGTGTTTGCAGAAATCTGCCTGTGGTTTTGTTCGTGAGCTGCTTGACCTTGCAATGACAGACAATGTATAATGTTGGAAAGCTTGCTGGAAACAACATGATGGCATTGGAATAAAAACAGAATTACTCTACACTTCAGTTTCCTGCAACGTGTTTCTACAATACCCCTGTTTAGGGAATAGCTCTCAAAAATTTGTCCTATTCTCTGATTGTTTTCAACTCAAGTACTACATTAAAAAAAAAAAAATATATATATTTATATGAAGCAGTGGAGCTGCACTGATGTTCTTGTTTCTTTTTTTCCAGTTTCCCTGGACACGTTAATTTTTCACTCAGCATCTGTAATTGTTTGACTTGAACTGATTCTTCTCTCCTTTCCTCCATCCTGTCATTTGCTCTAGATAAATATTAATCTTGTCCTCCATGTTTGTAGTTGCTTCATCAGAATGGAAAGCATTTTGAGAAGCTGATTTAAGCAGCCAGCCTAAAATAATGTACTTTAACATGGAAAGGAGAAACAACAAGAAATAGGTCAACTAAATTCTTCAAAGAATTCCCATTGACCCATTGCCCTAAAGAACCAACTGTCATTAAAAATGTGTTTGCTATCTTGCACATTATGGGAAAATCAATCCTCCTTTTTCTCTGGTAACTAAACCGCTAGTAACCTTAAACGACAATCGGTACTAAAGCAATCAGTGCACTAAGTAATAAGAAGGGTGTTAAAAATAAATTAGCTGAAGAATCAGCCTGGAAATCTCTACTGGGACAAGAGATAATGAGGTTGGGATCCCACACACCCACTTTAGGGGTGGTTTCACCATGGTTTAGGCTGAGTGGGAGTTACCATAGCCTCTTCCTTTCCCCAAACTTGTTGCACTTTCCTCCCCTTCCGTTGTGTTGGCACTCATATAATCCTGCTGTTGACTGATTTGTGGAGCTAAGATGGCAAAACACCATTCATTTCTTTATTGTAGGGTTAGTGATCTTCTGATTAGGTCCCTCCTAGGATTGATGGGATGAATAGCACAGCAGGCACAAAGGAAGGAGGCAGGACCATGCACCCAGGAATAAGAATGAAGGAATGGTCTTAGAAAGGTTTAACTGTTACGGAAATACAGCTGTAAGCCATCTTAGATAGCTCATGTGTGAGTGTAGTGGCTTATGCCTGACTTAGGTGAACTGGATCAACACCTTCAGTCGATACCCACCTCTCTCCACTGGCTGTGTAGGGATGTACTGCGGGAATATTTGCCTAAAACGTAGGCCCAAGTCAAATAATAAAAATGAACGCTGGACTTTGCCCATAAAGGGAAATTCATGACTTCAGTGCCTCTCTGGTGCATGAGCCTACCCTCAGAACCAAAGGGAGAAGTCAACCTTGCCTCCCAGAAAATGCCACTTACCAATGAAACATCAGACCAACAAAAAAAATCTCCTGGTTTTATGAGTGACGTTAGAGAGCTGTTACCCAGAAAAAATAGACAAGTAATTCTGAACGAAGGAGAAGCTGGATCAAAGAGAAGTTAGAAGCCATTGGTGTACTAGTGACTGTAATTAATTAGGGGACGACTGTATTCATGTACCATTTTACGCAGATGATTCAGAAGTGCTATTTGAAGAGCAGAGATAAAATCTAGGTCTCTTAGAAATCAACGGTCAAAACCCTACTGCCACTTCAGAGAGGCCATGCACATGGACTCCTTAGGCTTCATACTGACACTGATGGTCGTCACTTCAGGTTGCTACATTACGCTGCTACTAAATGCTCAAATTTGAAAATATACTTTCCTTTTACCTATTCATTTATGTTTTTAGAATTGGGACTTATCTAGAAAAACTATAATCAGCCCCAACCCTCTTACAGGGAGAAACACCAGCTTAAGATCCAGTTTGGGGCCTCCCTCCTCCCCTTTGCTTTTTGCTCCTTTTGCTGTTTTCTGCACTATAAAGGCAGATTATGAGAAACAGGCTGAAGTAAAATAATACATAAAGACATAAGCACACACAAGCACACACCACACATACACACTCACACTGTTCAGGACTAATCCTGCTGACTTGTAATGACAGCTGTCCTTCGTAATTTAAGTTGCTAACTGTTCCAGATTTAACAAGATGTATTTGCAAGAGAATAACCTGAATTTAAAGCACTAAGCACAATAACAACAAAAACATTCCTCTCACACTATATATATAGAGAGAGAGCGCTTGCCACGTAGCTCTCTGAGGCAATACATAGAAAATTATCCTATAGTAAGATACTTAGGAAATCACTATTTTATCTCTGGATCTGGTTTAATTTTCTTGCGGGCATGAGCACTAAGTTCTGAACTGGTGGAAAGAGAGGGTGCAGAACTACTGGTGCTTTCTCAGCTATATATCATCCCTCTCCTTTACCATCACCCTTCTCCATTCCCTGTGCCTTCTTCCACAAAGTTCCCCCCAGGCATCCCTGATAACTCACAGACCAGATTTCCAAAAATCATGAGACTGGGCTAAATAAAGATCATGAGATCTTTAGTCATGAGATGCTCCAAAATAAGTAACATGGGAGGCTTTTTATTTTCTTTTTATTTGCCTCTGAAGCTGCAGGTGGCATCTGCTGGCCCCAGGACACATGAGAGCTCTTGGTGGGCAAATTCTAGCCCAAAACACACAACTGAAACTGGCTGCTCTGAGAGAGCTCCCATTCCCACTCCCATCCCAACAGGAAGATGCTATTTGACCCTTCCCAGCTCTTCTTCCCACCGGGGTCCTTGGGGACAGCATCTGCACCCTGGCTGCTCCAGAGTCCTGCAAGCTCCTGGGAAGAGGAGGACCACAATGAAAAACTCCCCTGGCCAAGCAGGCAAGGGAAAGGCCAGGTCCCCATCCCACCTCCTGACTCTTTCCCACTAGCAACTGAGCTAAACTGTATTTTACAATAAAGCAAGAGGAGAGAAAGCTCCGGTCTCCATCTCTCAAGCTGCCTGGGGCTGCGCCCGCTGATGCACCATACATGCAGAGCAGCCACTGAAACGGTACCCAGCCCCTCGCCGCTCCAAAATCAGGCCCAAGATCCTACGCACAGCACCAGCATGAGCAAAGATGTTCCTCTTCTCTTCGCCTCCTCCCCTTCCCTGGTCACAAAACAAAGCAAAACAAAAGACACCCTGCAGGGGTGGGTGGATGGATGGATGGATGATTTGTGATTTTTTATGTTTTTGCATTACAATGAGAAGGAATAATTGGGGAAAAAAAGAAACAATACTGAGGAGGATTAGTGATATTTGGGGCACATCTGCTGGAAAAATGAATTAGTCTGCGCATTCCAGAAACTACGAGCATGTTCTCAAGATGATATATGCTCAGTTTGAATGGTCCATGGACCTTGTCCTGCCATGTAACTTCCACCAGTGCTGGCAGGAACAGAGCACAGACAAAAGTTGCGACTGAGATTTTAATACCTTCTGTGCTCTCTTCCTCGTGTATTTGTTGAGGATTAAAAATTCTCAGTCATTAAGCTTCCACTCTGTCTACACCAGATAGCTCGCTGTTCACCTTCCAGCAATGAGGCTGTGGAGCACTACGAGCCCCAGAAGCACTACCAGCGCTTATCACAAGTATTGTGATTTTTTTCCCCATGGCACTCTGATGAGCAAGGAGCCAGACACTACAGTAAAAAGAGGTGCACGCAATGTGCCTGGCTTCTCCCCGCTCCCTGCTTGCATGGCACGGCTATAATCACATTCAGGCTTCTGAGGAAAAGTTGAGAAAAAGCACTTTTTTTTTGAATGTGTTAGATGTGGTGGAGGAGAACAAGAAATAAAACGTCCATGCCTTCAGCCTGCCACAGCTACCTACCAACAATTTTTGCTCTATGGGATCCAATGGCTAATTTCTTAATGCCTTAATCTTTACTCTTGGATGATTTTACAACTCTCTCGAAGCTCTGTAAATTATTGAACCATTTGTTGTAATATACAGTGTCCTCACAAGGCATCATCTCCCTCTGCATTTGACAAGTAAGTTAAACCTTAAGAGACCTTTTTACGTTCTGTCTCTTACCCAGGACTATACACAGCACGAATCTACACAAGAGAAAAAAGAAACACACCAAAATTTCCAGTTTATGTTGAGTTCTGTGGCAGGTTTATATGTAATTTATCATAATGCAAATTGCACTGATTTGGGGTAAGATATGGCAATGAAGCAGTGCCCTTCAAAAGCCTAATCTTTATCTCTGGATGTATTTAGTACGGGGAAAACATTACTGTAGATGTCAAAGATAAAACCCAAATTAGATCATGCTATTGTATCTGCAATTTGCATTATGTCTCACTTGGAATAAATCTCTTCCTAAAAATCCCACCTTAAAAATAATGAGAAGCCTGGAGGTGTAAGAGCAAAACACACCTCTGCATTCTCTACTTACATTCATTTACAGAGAACTATCCCTTCCTCCATTGATTTTTAAGAGAAACAATCATCCTCTACCTTTACTACATACACATCTGATGATTGTTTTTTTTCCCCTCTGCTCTCCGTGTACCTTGATTCACCTCCAGGAGCGTGACTCGAGGAGCACAGGGAGGGAACCGCGGGCTGGAGCAGGCAGGGCGGCTTGCAGGACACGCTCCCTTCGGGACAGCTTTGCAGTCTGGTCCGTATTTGCATCCCGGCACACCTGCAGGCACTTCAGCATGGGAACCAGCTGCCATGCCTAGTTCCCATCTCCTTCCACGGGCAGAAGCGAGAAGGAAAAAGCACTCATAGAGTCGGTGTGACAAAGATGACATAGACTCAGATGACAAAAAAGACTACTTCATCACGCAAAGTTGCAATTTTAGTGGGCACTGAATGCCACCACTGGCACCGTTAGTTCCCCAAGGCTGCTGTTCCACAGACAATAGCGGCCTCACACCGGGCTTTTCAAAATATATTAAACTATTTACGTGAACGAGGAAAGCAAGCAAGGCGTGGTGGCTGTGTTAGGGGTGTGTGTGCAATAACATCTTTTATCAACAGGAACCCAGGAGCTGGAAAACCAGACGTGCTTCCAGGCACTGTCAGGCATCCCGCTCACTTTCAGCCTGGTTTCCGTAAGCTGCTTTCTGCACAGGAGGACACCAAAGGGCTGCAATTCCCAGTTCCCAAATTTGTAGGGAAGCTGAAAGCTCTAGTGCTTATTTCTGAGCAAGTTGATGTCTTAAAGCAGTTGAAAAAGGGAACATACCTGCAAATAACCGAGCTCAGAAAGAGAGGAGGAAAGAAGAGGGCTCAGGCATACGGGCAAAAGAAGATCAAGGTCTCCCTTTCAATGGTAAACGTCACCGTTTTCTTTAGAAGAGTCCACCCCTTATTCCACTAAGATCCCATTTAATTTTCTCCGCGTAGCTGTTACGGACTTGATGTTTCAGCTCAGAACAAGAGACAAAGCACAGAACAAACCATCTGCCCTGGTCCCCAGCAGCCTGCTGGGATTAACTGCACAAGCAGCTAACTCTGCACGCTTCCATTAAAGGAAGGCTGGTGACAGCCTGCATTTTGTGTTTTCCACAATTTAGACGTTTTCATAGGAAAATCTCACTCTTGCATCTTCTGCACAATCCAACACTATGGTAAAAATGATGGCATTCAGAAATAGGGAGACCTCAAACCAAATCATGCTCTTTAACATCCTAGGTGTTCCCAGAAGCTCTGGTGGAAAGCAGCATAATGGCCAATTAGTGAGGATGATTGAAGAGAAGCCATAAAATATTAATAAAGCAACTGAAAAACATGCTTAAAGTAAACCTACTATTGTAATTACATCTTAGGAGGCTAGGATTTCAGAGCTTTATATTTCTATTTTATATGAAAAGCATTAGGTTAAAAGAAAGTTATACTTAAGAGTACCGTATAACTGTCTTTATTGTGGATTGTAGGAGTTTCAGAGGTTTTGCATGACCGAGTAGATAGAACTGGCAAAACCAATCTGATGCTCATCAAATTTCCATTGTTACACACTGAGGGCAAACTTTGAAAAAATAAAAAATGCCCCTTTGTAAAATTAAAAGGATTCGGGTTAAAAAGATAATCCCATAATCTTAAATCTCAAAGATATTCCCTACACAGGTCGGTAAACATAAATTGAAAAAAAAAAAAGCAACTTAATCAGGGAAACTGACTGTTTCTTAATGACTCTTGAAAAAGTGATTGTAATGTCTCACACAACTCACACAGAGAATCTCAAAATCACTGTATTTTTAAATCTGCACAACAGGTAGAAATTAAAAAGTTAGCTTTTTAAAAAAAATCTAAACAGACTCATAAAAAATTAATTCAGTCAGCTTCCACAACTTGTACTTACCTCTTGTTACAACAGTTTAGTAGATTAAAATTCATCCTTTTTGTAAAATATGGTTACATTTTAAAGTCACTTTAAATGATTACTGTATTGTTTGAGTTAATATACTTCACTGTGTCATCTAGATTGTGTTTCATTACTAATATAAGACACTCAACTTCATAATAATGTTTCTTATAACATGCACAACAGTGTGCCGACCCCTTGAAGCTGGGTGGCCCTATTTAATTAAAATCTGTTTTTTAATTATTATATTGGAAAATGCTGTGTAATAACTCTCATATGCTTAGCTATGGAGAATTTTAGAGACAGCCTGAAGTAAAGTATCTTCAACTTGGTTTTTAGAAACCAAAAATTCGTGCCGATGTCTGCTGGGGAAGCTGCGATTCGGGGGCACCGTACAGTGCGGGTTGCAGAACAAAACCTGCCCCAGCCAGGAGGAGCAGGGACTGGGATGCAGGCACTGAACCATGATGCTCTAAACAAAAGAGCATTTGCAACAACAATGAAGTTGCGGTTCCCACCATACTCAGCACAACTGTATTGCAGAACTGTAATTATCTTGATGTTCAAGGCCAAGTGCCTCAGTCTGGTGCTCAACTGTCAAAACTTTCAATCATCATAACACAAAGGACACGCAAGAAACTACTTTATACTTTTTTCCTCCCTAACAAGACATTATCCTGATACCCTCATCTCTGCACCCAACTATCCTTTCTGCCACCTTCCTGTTGTTTATCTACTAACGAAAATAAAAATGTCTAACTTGGGAATTATAAATATGTACAGAAGCCCCATATGTTTTTTATAATTCAGTCTTACTGAATTGTAAGGGGGCTTCCTGGGTTTTTGCATTTGCAGCCAGGAGACAAGAAGCCCCATTACCTTGTTCTTTGGCAGTTAAATTTCTTTTTTGTTTTGGAAGTTCTAAAATATTTAATTCCAGCCTTCCTGGAATTTCTTTTTTTAGCCTTCACCTCTGATCTGCTGTGAACATTGTGAGGGGCTTTCCAGAACATGAGCCATATTGGAAAAAATACTAACTCGTTATGATTTTATCTTCTCCACAAATAACTTAAAGGCAAGTTATTTTTTTTTCTCCTTTTCTCTTCTCCTTTTTCCCTATCTGATTTATTTTCAGTGAGAAAAAGACAACCTAGTCATTGGCAAAAATCCCACTTAAAGGATAGTCTAATACATGGGCTATTTTGACACTTAGCAAGTGTATGTTTGGGTGTATTACACCGCATTCGTATGGCTTACAATTTTATCCAGCTAACCTTTCTATCATTAAACTGTGAAAAAAAACCCCAAGTCTTATGTTACACAAAGTTTAACTTGGCTAAATTAAGAAAAACACAATTGTAAACTATGGTCACAGAGAAGTTGGCCGTTGTTTAATAAACTGCTATTTAAAATATTTTAATTAAAACAAACCTCAGTGTGTGTAGTTTCTCTCAGATAAATGTTCTGCAATGCATATATATGTTCACAGTTATGACAGTGTGTGGGAATTTAGCTACATCTAAACCCCTCTAGTGGAGGGGTTTTACATGTTCCTATAAAATTATACTACCAAATAGCTCCACTTTGTGTAATTATGCTCTACCTTCCACTTTTTTTTAGTTATACCAATGAAGATAAGCAAATGCATTATAACAAAGGTTTTCAAAAAACCTCCCATATAGGTGTGGTAACAGAAATCCCATCAATATAAAACCAGGAGTAAAAGTCAAGAACCTAAAAACTGCTGAAAATTGATGGAGCAAGATCATTCAAAAAGAAATACATATACAACAGGTTAAAGACAATAAAAGAGATTTCACATACGCTAGAACAAAGGGAATCCTAAATTTAGACTGGTTTGCTGTTAACCAGAACGCCAACAGGAAACCCGAGGTGCTCCATACATATCTTTCCCCCACTGAACACCACTAACCGATAAGGTCATACTCATAGGACATTTTCTTGCCAAGAGGTGCGAAGGAGAGGTCAGGTGCCAGAGGTAGGCAGGCACCCATGCCAGGTCAGCAGTTTGCTTTGCTTACATAAACCCACCTGCCCGACAGCAAACATGAGCTTAGCTTGGCACGGCTTCAGGGCCAAATGCGTTATTTTCACATCAGGGATTTAACAAGATTTGACTTTAATGAAAGAGACTGAAGCCAATGTTAGCCATGGCAGGGGGGTTGGACTAGATAATCTTCAAAGGTCCCTTCCAACTCAAACCATCCCATGATCTTGTGATTATACCTGGCCATCAGGGCTTGATATTAAACGCCTCTATTGTAGAAGAGCCGCGGCAGCACTTGTTCAACAGCAGCAATGCTGTCATGCCACAGTGTGCACTTGCAGGCCTCTCATGTCTGCATGCTCCTTGACTTCAAACCATACAGCCGGCAATTAGGAACCTACCTTCTCCTCGTATTTTAACGTAATCTAACAGACATAATAGCAAGTAGGTGTAAAAATGGAATTGTAAGCATGGAACCATCCTCAAACTTGGTTATTGCCCAAGTTCTTTGGACACTGAATTTTAGCTATATGCTACTTGAAATTATCAACTATGGGAAAGAATGTGTAAAATCATCAATGATAAACTCTGCAGGTGACGAATAAGGGGAGTGTGTAAATGAAGAGAAGAACAGGCCAGCCACACAGCTATCTCAAGGAGAAGCAAAAGAAGATAAGCTGTAATCAGTAAGGAGGATTTACTAGACTCTGAACTGTTTGGAAGAGTTGAATTCGTAAGTATATTAGTGATGAATTTCTAAGGTAGCTTCTGAAGCCAGGGCTAAGTGATTATAACTGGTGCGTGATCTGCTGCTTGCTTTTACAAAGCACTGTGGGAGCGCCTTGTAAAAAGAGAAGTCTTGTCAAACCGCTCTAAAACTAATTAAAAAGAACAAACACAACATTAAGTCTGTAGCTAGGTTTCCACATGACAGCAAAGGACTTTGATCAGTGCAAGTATTTCCACAGGCAAGGAGGATAAGAGGCGAGGCTCCAGAAGAGGCATCCGAACCCCCGGCACTTGCAGCAGTTCAGCTGAATCAAAGATCATCCCACGTGCAGCATCTCGGGGCGGGGGGCAAGGGAGGGTTTGTACATGACCAGGAAAACTTTCAAACTTTAAACAGTACCTAGTTTATACATATCAGGATGAGAGTAATGCGATAAAACTCTTTGCTTGGGTTTAGGAAAAGGCATAGCAGATGGATGTGAAGGCTGCCGGCCATTTACACCATTTGAGAATTAAACTGTCAACAGATACACCACAGTAATCCAATTAGAAAAGGCTTTTTGCATCCTGACAAGTGAGTATAGGTTGAAGATTAGCTGAAAGACATATCTTCCAGATAAAAATCTACCTACAGAAGTGGTAGACCTCTTCAGTGAGCCCTGTGAATCTGATATAAACTCCAGACTTCCAACATTCATCTCCAGACACCTGGCGACATGGACAGGAATATAATCAACAGAAACATGACAACATTTAAAAGTGTAACAGACTTCAGCTTTTGATTGTGTTATATTAAAATGTAACTTTACTCTGTTTTTATTGTTTCAGTTATCTTCTGGAGCAAGCAGTCATGTGGTTGTGCTATCTGGGCCATAGCCTTAGGTCCAACCCAGCATCACTTGGGTCCAGCCATAAGGCACGCTGCCCCATCCCTGCACGCATTAGCCGTGAGCCTTGCCACAAAACCAAGCAAGGACCCATTTTAACATGCACCTCTGAGTTAAACACAGTGGGCGAATGGGCACACAAGCTTCTGCTGAGAGTCTGTGCCAGGAAAGAAATGTCTTTCATGGGGATGCCCATCAGGTTTCCAGCCGCGGGCAGCCCAGGACTGGTGCAGAAGAGCTGCCTCAGCTGCTCTGGACTTGCCACTGACTGCTTTTATGTGACCTGGAAGAGATGAAGATGCTCTACCTCAGCTTCCTACCCCTTTGCTGAGGGGGACAACACCCTCTTGCTAAAAGGGTGTCTCAGAGGCTTCCTTTGCTGTTAATAACTTTTGCAGAGTCCATAGCAATCCTTAGATGAAAAGTGTTTTGTACATGTACAGCTTGTAATGATTTGAAGTTACAGTTCTCTGACAATATATACAGACCCAAAAGCAAGAATTTTGCCAGGTGATACCTCTTAATCTGCATATCTAAAATGAATACGTATTTTCAGGTATTCATGACACAAAATGGACAGTGTGATAAAAGGAGAGAAAGGGAAGTAAATATCACAGTTGACTGCTGTGCTCTTCAAATACAGCATGCACTGCCCAAGAGCCAATGGAAGACTTATTATCCATACCTTTACTAATTGCAAAGTATAGTTTGTGTCGGCTCCTTATATGTTTAGATATCAAGTCAGCTCATGAGATGACATCTGGGGTTCGCTGCTTTTTGGCATGGGTAAATGTAATAGTCATATGGGGAAACTTCAAAGCATTGAGAGTAAAATTTATGAGACGCTATATCTCACAGTACATAGCTGAGTGGTGAAGATCATAAAAAGAGAAAATGTTAGGCTTTTCCAGCTTTTGCACCTGTCATGTTTTGAAAAATGTTTGGAGGAGTTCAGTTCTGCTTCTGGACCATCCACTGGACTGCTTACAGGGTCCTTGCCAGCTGCCCAAGTGCTGCAAGCCTCTGGGGCTTGGAAGGGACCACAGGCTGGGAGGAAACAGAGGTACCCATCCGTATGCAACTGCTGCCAACCACAGGGACAAGCTTGCCACGTCTACACCAATGGGGATGTCTGCTTATTCAATAAAGGCAGAAGAGGGCTTTCCAAATATCAGGCTGATGAGACAGAGAAAGTTGAACATTGATGGAAAAGACTGTGCTGGGACATCTGTGCAGAGAACAAAATTAAGGAGTACTAATAGTAAGGAAGGTTCTATAAGCAAATGATCATTTCTGTCTCCATCGGATGTGAAAACCTTATCTCAGCTGCAGAGAGCGACAGATCCACAGCAATCAAAGGGAAATTGTGTTGCAGTTATGAACACTTAGTTTCACTACAAACATCAAAACAACAGCATGGCATAGCACTGCTGAAAAAGAAGCAAAAATTCTAGACCTGCAGTGTTATACAGACCTTCACTGGGATGCAACCACCCTATACAAGCTTTCTCACGGTATTGCCATACAGAAACCGCAAGGAAAGACAACCAGGTATTCTCCTCTGAGGCACCAAGACACAACGGAAGCTGTTATTAGAACACTGATCGTCAGCACGCGACTTTCCCTGCACAAAAAACTGTTAAGAGCTTTGCAAATGGGAAAGGACACAGCCCTTTAAATTCTCAAAATGGTGCAAATCACCCAGCACCCTAATAGCTGTAATTAAGCTCTTGAAAATTAGTATACTGTTTTTAACAGTATTAGACCTTGCCACTGTTTTTGTATGTTTATTATATAAACGCACCTGGAATCCAGCAGCATAACTTGGAAGACCTAGGACACTGTTAAGGCAGCAACGATACAAAATATTTTAGTGCCTTTACTGCATCACCTTAGCATTTGAATGAGGTATCGGAGAGATGACCCACAATATCGTCCCATACTGTAGACAATATCCCTGCATTTAGGGGAGTGTTTGGGAATGACAGAATTTCTTGTTTGGTGTCAAAGACAAACTTGGTCACAGATGTTTGAAAGTGCTGGCAAAGCCCCACAACCCTGTGAGGATAATCTTTGTTCAGCCTTGCCATTGCAAAACCATGGCCTTTCATAAGCTAAAAATGAGTTAAAGATGCAGTAAGGAACATGAAGAAATTAAGTGAAGGTTTGCTGCGCAGGATTTTGGCTGTTACACACCTGCGATCCCACCGCTCCGGCAGAGCTGCAGAAGTGTAACTGAGAGTGGAATTTCAGACCCTCTCGCCCAAGATAAAACACTCATTACAGCTACCCTGGTTGCCAGATTTCTCTACTTGGAAGGTGAAATTCGCCCAAATAAACCTCTCTGGCCTGAAAAACAAGGATCTGGTATCAGACTAAGGTGGGAAATTACTATCTAAAGAACGAATATAAGTAAAGATAACACAGAAGCAAATCTTCACATTTACTTTTACTGCTATACGTTTGCAAGAGCCAAACACTGAGAACTTACTAAACAATATGAATAGGGAATTCTGGCACGATGCTGTGAAAACAGCTACAATTACCTTCTCATGACATGAAGTCAGAATTCATGGTGGCCAAGTTAGGTATCATGATTCCTCATGTCAATATGGTATCACAAAAATAAATTAGGAGCAAAAATGAGTAAGACGTAAAAGACCTCTAACTGCTGTATTTGATTACTAGAAGATTTACAACCACTTAAGATTTCTCCCCTCTCTGAAGTGAAATCGAAGGAGAGATGCAGAGGATATGGGAAATTCTCTGATGGTCTTTTTCTGTAGAAATTGCTCCTTCCTTAGGGTTAGGCAGCAAAGGAGGCAGAGAGAATGCCCTGTGCATAGGAGAACTGTGGGAACGTGGAATCTCTTCCTTATTTCAGAAGTTGGTTTTTTTTTCCCCTTGGGGTGCTTTTGTTCTGTGACAATTACATTTCACTTTTTGGGAGCATGACCGCAGAGGAGAATGGTCGTGACAGCCGCTGAGCAGAAGGACCGCAGGCACTGAACTGTGGCAAGAGCTGCGGGAGGACCCAGCGATGGCACGTGCTCACAGCAGGGCAGGAATCGTGGGAAGTCACACCCAGAAAGGGGAGACTTATGGCCGCAGCGGTTATGTCCTACAGGAGGCATCAGGATGGGGCTGGAAGTACAGCTCATTCAGGAATCGCTGTGGCAACCATGCCTCCAAAACCAGTGTGGATGACACGACGCATTTGCTCTTCAAGGGTTTGTCCCTGGGAAGTACAGGCAATGCCACCTCTGTCCAAACCCTTACCAACAGTTCATCTCATCTGCTTCTGCAGCACTCAAAGATACATGAAATAAAGCCGGAATAACTACACAGGCTTTCCACAGTGTTCAAGTTCATTAAATTTGTTTGCTTAAATTAAATGACATCCTTTAACCCTTTAGCCATGCACATAGCTCCCTGCCATCAATGGCACGATTGTTAGTGTGTACATTGTTCACTTCTCTACACTAATTTGTACGTAAAGAAAAGAAGTTAAAGGGGTCACTATTCTGAAAAAGACATGATTAAAAATGTATGTCCTTCTTCACTCACGTCTTTACGTCACAGGAAGTGAAGCTAATTCTAAATCACCCCAAACGAGCCAGTAATCAGGTTTCAGAAGTACCTTGCAGAAGCTCAGTTTACCTTTGTGCCCGTAACAGAAGACTCCTGAAGACAGAGAAACTTTCATCATGTATAAATGACTAACAATTACATCAAAACAAATGGAGGGCTTCAAAGCAGGGTGGAAAAACGGGAGGAAATTCCATCTGATTAAGATAGGACATAATTATCTTCTACAGGAAATAAATGCTATATTTTTAACAAGTGACCAGTCAGATAGATGCAGGGTCATGATTGTCTAGTGATTTCTCATCGAGTTGCAGCTTATCTCCCCAGAGAGATGACAGATCTTAGTATTTTCTTATAATTATTTTTCTGTGTAGGCTCTTAATTGGGAAATAGAAACATGAGAGCTCCCAGAGCAGGCTGCATTTCATTGACTATTACCATTCACATTTCATCTTTTACAATTAATTCAAAGATTCATAATTACCTTATACTGGTATGTTACTACACTGAGTTAATACTGTGGTAACATTTCAGTAATACCAGAATCTCCCAACTATCAGTCTTAGCAATTCTCTGCTCATTCGATTTATGATGGCTGCAGTTCGTGTGCCAATATACACTGCTGCTATTGAAACCAACCTATGCTGTTTAAATATTAAATAGATATAAAATCTGGATCATTTTAAACAATAAATATTTATATACAAGCAGAAAACACAGTATTATGATTAATAGACATAAATTAAATTTGCAAATGGATATGAAGGTATTTAAAGAAAGGACAAAAATAAGTAAAATAAAAGTTCTTAAGTGAGATTGGGACAAGATTCAACAATGCATCTTCATAAAATATTTCTGGTGATAGATTACTTGTTGATAACATTTTCCACCTCATTCTGGAAAGGGGATGAAAATCATCCAACTAATGACCAACATATGTGGGTAAGTGTGTCAGGTTAGATGTAAAAAACATTCTCATGCAACATGGAGCCTAAAGGCACTAATGTAACACAAACCAACCACAGAGTACACACTAAATTTCTAGTGCTTTCATTCAGCAAGAAAACAGAAATATTCAATAATATTTGTATTAATTTACAGGATAAGGGATTCCAGAGCCCTCTTGATCATGGTTGGGTGGGTTTTCCCCTGGCCAACCTGACTGCAAACACAACCCCAACTGCCCTTCTGAAGAATAAAGTGTTTCACCAAAGCATCGTTAACTCTGAAACCTAAAGATGGCAAGGCTATAAGCAGTGCTCACTCTTTAACTTCCGATCACTTTAATATCTTGGCAGTGGGACAGTTAATTTTTAACTCAACAACTATGCACTGAAAATACAGTTACAGATCAAATCTTTCTTTGTGTATGTATAATATGGTGCCTCTCCTCTAAATATGTACCGTGTCTGTTCTGACTACAGCGTTAATTATTAAGTATGTTATCAATTATTAATATAAGATTATTCTCTTTAATTTTTAAAGTATACTTAGCCTTTTTTTCCGAAGATTTCTAGCAAGAGACCTTTAAAATGTGATGCAGGAATGCATGTCATTTCAAAACCTGAGACACAGATGAATTAATTCTATTTATATACATATCTTTGTTTAATGAAACTTGCTACTTCTAACCATTCCTTTTTACAGTATAATAGTATATAAACATGTTAAATGAAATTAACTGGTCATAAAATCTATTTTGTGATGCCCAGTGCTGCACGTATTTTGCATTTGCTCTATGTAATGGATAATAGACTTCGTAATGTATTTTACTGTGAAAGTCATTCATGAGAAGTCTGGCAGGAAAACCACTCCTTAGCAAAGACTAAATATCCCAACTGTCTCACAGCTCTATTCAGGGTTTCACCGGTCAGGCAAAAAGTTTGTCTGCATCTCCTCAGGAAGGTACTGCTGCCCTAAGCCCGGCTCTGATCTCGGGGAGCATATCCTGTCTCCCTTGCTGGAGAAAGCCCAGCTCACTTGCTGCTGCCGTGTCCCTGCCACTGACTCCTGGCTCCTTCCACCGATGTGTTTTTCATTACAGCCCTGAGCCAAAAGGCACAGAAAGTGAAGGACAACCCTTTGACCTAGAGGGCTGGATCTAGCCCAGTAGGCATACACATCATCTAGATTTTTTTTACATGGAGACTTAAATAATTTATGTTTTTAATTTTTTATAACTTCAGCAGTGAGAGGCAGAATTGGGAACAGCCCCCTCTGCTTCACCCCTTGTTTGTGAGGGTCACAGAAGACATTGCTGAGCCATCAGCATAAATTACAGCCGGCAGCACATCAGTGCAGAACGCTTAACTGCGTGTGCAATTTCAAATACATAAATAATCCCACTGACTTTACTGAAGCACCAGAAAACACTCAGCTAATATTCTTCCATGACTTCTCAGGAGCATTTGAGAAGCAGCACTTTGATCTTTATTAGCTGTCAAGTCCATGATGAGGCAAAGTACGTTCCTCAGCAGGCTGTTGGAGACAGGCCTGGAAGCAGCTATGTCCTTCTGGAATTTATCTGGACATATACAAACTGAAGCTGACTTTCAGAACTTTCCATAAATGTGTATTACTGCAGTTTCTTGGGACTGTGAACCATCCTCATGCTCTGTGCTTGCTGAAAACCAAGACTTGACAGCCTCCTACCGAGGCTGCACAGCCCTACTATACCATGGTACGAGGGGACTGCTGAGGGGCCAGGAAGGCGTTAACAGGCAACCCACGAACCAGGGGATATGTCCCACCTTTTTCCTTCCAGATAAAAGAAGTAAGTTTGCATAAAGCATTTTGAGAAGAGATTCGCACAATGTGAGTTGCTTCAGCAGCTGTTGGCCTCCTGCATGGCCTGGAGCAACGCACGGTTCCTTCCATCACCTGTGTACTAAGGCACAGGACCTACCCTAAGTGACACAGGACTTACCCTAAGTGATGTGTGACACTCACAAGCCTTCTCCCGACCAGAAGGCAGCACCAGGAGTTTTTCTCCCTTTGACTAAGAATGTCAGCAATGTCAGCTTGACACAGAGCTGCCCTGGCTTATGGTCTAACGTATAAATCATGGGTCAAAGATAAGATAAACACATACCAGTGTAGTCCTCATAGCATTCACAAGTATAGCCCCCTTCTCGGCTCCGGCATAGCCCGTTGCTCCCGCAGGGGTTGGAGTAGCAGAGGTCAATCTCCGTCTCGCAGTAGTCGCCTGTGAAGCCCGGGGGGCATCGGCACCGCAGCCCGTTGATGGGGTGGATGGGGCGGAACAGGACAGTGTTGGAGCTGATGAATGGGGCTGAGCTGTCGAACTTCAGGACAGAGACACACTTCATGTAGTTCTCACAAGGCTCGCGCAAGCAGATGTTGTCATCGAAGGGGAGCACCCTCTGCGTGGAAATCATGGTCAGCAAGGTCCTGTTGAGGTAGATCTGCTCCTGCAGGTCCTCAGAGGGGAAGAACTTATTTCGAGTGCCACCGGGAAGCAAAGCCGAGAAAGTCACATTCAGAATATTAGAGCTGACGTCTGTGTCATTCTGTATGTTGAAAACGAAGATGCCGTCCTTGGTGGTAGAGAGCACTGTCGCCACCCCCTCCACGAACAGGGACAGGAGAGGAGAAAGGAACCTCTCCTGGGACATGTTCTCCAGTCGCACCGTGATGCTATTGGTGAGCATGTCATCTGTGATGATGGTGACGCGCAGGGTGCAGACTGCTGTGACACTGTGGACACCATCTGAAAGGAAGAGAGAAAGATAACAGCGACGTCAGAGAACAGGCTTCAACCTATGAACAAGGAAGATCCTGCAGTCTCCTGAAAATAAAACAGACCTGTGAGGCATTTCAGGGCACTGCGATGGGAGAGAGCAATGCATCCACCTTCTGCAGTGATTACCATTGCCTTTACTCAGGAAAACAAAACAAAATCTCATAAGGATTGCAACTCAAAGGACCAGAGACATTTTGAAGAGCCCAGAACACCTGGAGAACACATCCCAGGCGAACAACTGGCAAGGGCTAGTGAGCAAACGGACAGCCTGAGAGCCCCAGGATGGCCAAGGTGAAGGAGCCTCTCATGACAGTGACTGAATGGATCTTCATACAAGGCACTGCTAGTCTACAACTGGTGCTGGGAAGCTGTTGCTTTTCACAGCACACCACCAAAATTATTTTCTCCAGGCATGGTCTCAGGCTTCAGGAGCCAGAACTATACACAGACAGCGAATTGTGACCAGAGCTTTAGATAAAAGTCACCTAAGGCAACAAGTCTTCACATCTGAACACCTGAACTTCTTCATTCCTCATGTGTAACTTCAAAATACTTTATGAAAAATAGGAAAAAAAAAATCAAATAAAATACATCTGTAGCAAAAAGCAGACATTTAAAAACTCTTCCATTTTATCCTTCCTTTAAAGCATTTCTGATATTGCTGTGGATGTTCTGCAATAAAACCCATAAAGAGATAAATATAGCACTAATATCTGACACTGGACTGAGAGATGCCACTGTAAAATCTCAGTACACCCTGAGGCTTACAGTAGTACTGTGAATGTACAAACTCTAGAGCATTCTATCATTATGAAACATAATTATGACACAGTGCTATAATTAATCCAAATTCAATGTGAGCATGGAATGGGAAGTTGCATCATCACTGAAACCAAACCACTTAGTTTAATTCTGACTGCTTGCTAACATTAAGTACTCATCAAGAAAATACAGATCACATTACAGAAAATATGGTTAGTATTACAGAAGCATCTAGAAATCCCAGGATAGATCAAGACTGGCTTCTGATAGGAAATGTTCCCCCTCAGAGATCTCACAGTGTGAATAAACAATCAGAAATGGGGGTGACTTCATCTCATGAAAGACATGAACTGGTCTGAGTGGCCAATATCAGGCCCACTGGGGGGTTAAGAACTGAATCCAGTTCCCCTAGGTCCCAGCTCAGTGCTCTTGGCCCAAAGTATCCCAGAAATAATTGTTTCACAAGTGACCTGCTATTACATTTACTTCAATTAAACCATAAGGTAGGTGCAGAAATGGGTTTTGAATCACATCAATGTAAAATTGCAGCAAAAACTGCAACTGAATCAATCTAAACCCAGTGTAAGATCAAAATTCTAATAGCACGGATTGATAAAGGTCATTTTCCTAAGGTTTACTATCTCAAAGTGAAAGTTTATGACCCGTTATGGTCTCTTACAGGTCTTTCAAGAACAGAAGAATCAGAATGGCTCCTTTCCTGTTCATTCTGTTTTGTTTTAAAAAGAAAAGTATTGTTGGAAGATTTCCCTTCACTAATATAGTATCAATACAGTAAATTAGGGCATCATAATTACCCAAATGGCTTTTGACTCCGTCCTCCTGACCAGGTTATCTGTAAAAGCTCAGCTGTTGACTTTTTTTTCACACTGAAGCAGCTTTTAGACAAATAGAAAAATCTTTTTGCCTGTGTGCTACTGTGTCAAAGGCCTTACAGAAGTTCAGACAGATGACATCCATAGCTCTTCCCTTGTCCACTGACGTGGTCACTCCATCACAGAAGGCCACTAGGTTGGTCAGGCAGGACTTGCCCTTGGTAAAGCCATGCTGGCTGTCTCTTCCTCAGCCTCACTCTAGAAACACGTAGTTTCAGCCTCTACCAAGACCCAAAGCAACCTTTAAAAATGATGGGTAGCCAAAATCCTCATTGCAACCTCTTCTCCTCCTACATGGTCTGTGGATTTCTGGCCAACAGACAATACAAGATGCACCGTATTTTCATAAATGACATCCTCAGACTAGTTTACCCACTTCTGTCAACTGCAGGGCTCATTCCCCTGAAAGGCCAGAAGCAGAACAAACTATTCACTTTTTTTTTTTTTCCTAAAGCAATTGACATTTGCCTGCCTGTCCCATAGGGTGCTTGAACTATTTTGCTATTTGTTGCACAATACACTACAGAAGTTCTCTCATACCAGCAAGAATGATGGACAATGGGTCCTTTTCTTAAGAAAACACCATGATCTATAGCCTATGGTATGTATAGTAAGAAGACAAAATACAATCCACTGTCTGACAACGCACTAGAGTCTACAAACTGTCATAATCAATATCAACTGTCACGATATGCAAGAGCTTCCCAGCATTCACAACGGCTATTCTGACACAATTAATAAATCACTGGAAAAAGCCCCGTGTCAGATACCACACAGCCTCCTTGTTCCGCAGACAGCACAAAAGAAAACCAGGCACAGACGTATAGCTGCAAAATGAAGTCGTGTTTTAAAAGCCAATTCGACTTTGTGCAGCTCTGTTGCAGAGCATTAAAATAAAGAGAGAGTAAAAAGGAGCTGAGCATGTGTACTATAGGCAACAAAAGAGTGGCACGGCTATATCGCCAGCTGGACAACCGCCTCTTTCATACCACCAGCGAGTCTGAGAGCAGCATCACAGGATCCGATCATCTATTCATTCAGAAATTTGTGGAAAGTTGAAACAATCTGTGGTTTTATGGGACCAAATTAGTATCTATTCTACTTTCAACAGACAAAATTCACTTTGAGGGCTGGAAAAAGTACAATAAAGAAAGCGGAAATTTTGTCCTCGTCTTTATTGGGAATTGAATTAAGCCCTAAATACACAATAATGCATGTGTTTTGAGATTCGCAAGTGAAACACCCCATGAAAGTTTCAAATGTTTACTGCCAGAAATGTCAGAAAAATACTATTAGGAAGTACTATTTTATGGAGTGGTAATACTTTATGGTCTTTCATTCTCTGACATGCCTACCATATGCAGCTATCCAACATACACACAACCAATCTGTTATTCTGCTAAAAAGGCTCTGACAATTTGATTTTTCAAAGGTCTTATGACACAGCTATAAAAAGTCCCTATCGTGTTTTCGCAGATGCAAGATGGCTTCAGTCAGGGGTGTGAAACACCCTTCAAGTGATGCTACACAGGAGAAACTCTGGCTACACTTTACTCTTTGGAGCAGACCTTTGCACAGATGAATACATACAAGCATCCAAGGCTCAGCTGTCACCGGTTCTCACAGCCATCATCTGCTTGGCTTCAACAAAGTGGCTGGATGCAGGATGTCTTCCTGAAGGAGCTCTAAAAACAACGAGCCATGCTGGCAGATGGGACTCGTAGCATCCTGCTAAGAGTGGCTGGAGCGGACTGCCTGGATTGTAGCAGCCCAAGCCACTGCCACCCGGTCAGCCTGAGAAAAGGGAAATGCAAGATGGACCAAGGAGGAAGATAGGATTTGATCCATCCTAAAACCCTTGTACCAATAGTTTTTGTCACTCTGTCCTTGAGTTTCTTTTCTGTAAAGTGGGGATAATGGCACTCACATGTACATTGTGGAGTAGTGGGTGCAGATGCTGAAATGCTGAGATACTGGGGTAATGAAGGCAACATAAATATCCTGAACAAATCATAAAAGGTTCTTTCCAAAGCTGTTGCAGCCAAGTTTATCAAAAACAAGGTGGGAAGATTAAAATAAAAGACTCTTAATGCCTAACACATCAGTGAATGGACAAAGAGTATTTTGGATGGCCGAGTAGGCACACAGGAGAAGAGGTGTTCATTACAAACACAGTCTCTGCACACTGAATTTATATCCAGCAGAATTATTTTATGTATGCTTTCTACAAAAGAAATCTCCAGAAGGTAGAAATCAAAGCAGACTGTTGTCTTTTGTGTCATTGTCATTGTTGAATAGGCTCCTTAAAAACAGAACTGCTCATTTTCATCCTCCATCAAATTAATGAAAAGATTTAATAGCAACCACATATCCTGACGCATTACAAAGAAAAGAGAAGACAGTAAGGTTGACAAAAGCTTGAACCTCTCTAAAATACACGAATAACTAAGAATTGATTAAATAGTCATTGTTTCATGATCACCTTTACTTTACAACAAATCCAATCAACTCTTAGACTTTAATCCTAGCTATCTATCTGCTGGCAGTCCATAAACCAAAGAATGTTATTATCTAGAAATGTAAACACAGCAAAGTTTAACTGAAATGCATATTTGGCAATGGCAGCACCTACCCAGAAAGGTTCTTTTGTTTGTTTTTAAGTTGGCAGAAATAAAATAATTAACACTTTTTGGGCTTATTACGTACAAAGGGCTTAGGGCTAATTATGAAAGGTGCATATTTTATATAAATACTTTAGATTCAGAGCTTTCTTTCACAGATATCCCAACCCACATTTATTGTAATTATGCTTTGTAATGCATCTGGAAATAACAGATGTCAGAGTTTACGACAGCCATGCAAACTCCTTAGCTAGCAAAACACAGAATATATAACCTCTTGCTCTTCCCAGCTCACGAGAAGCAGGCATGCCCATGGGTATCAGCCATCGCTTGGTAACACGCCTTTCAATGATCAAACCTCCATCCCCCATTGCTTCCAGCCATGTCTTTACATATGGGAGTTAATACACACCTAGTCCAGTACTAAGCCTTGATTTAATGATGAGGATGCCATACTTCCAGCGTCCTCTCCACTGCTTGGGTGGCAGTAGCATGTAAGTAGCACCAGCTCACAGCAATGGAGACCATAGGCAATACTTGCCTGCCTGAGAGGAGCTGGAAGCCAAACCATGCTTTTTGCCGTGCAACCAGCAGTAAAAAATCAGCAGATGACCCTAAAAATGAGATGCATAGTCCTGCGCTAAGCTTCAGTTTGCCTCAGAAAAGTCTTGTAGTGCAGAGTCCCTTCCTGGCATGTGCACTTCCACCACCAAGGAAACAGTTTTAAAATGCATAAAATATCAGTGTATTAATATTGTCCCTTCCAAGCCACTGCTGTAGACTCTACAAAGCTTCACTTCTAGGAGTAGAAATAAGAAGTCTATGAGCAGCCGTAAGACAAACTCCTTAAAATTTTTTCTACATTATGGCAAAGTTCAGCAGGTTATAGTGCAGATAAAAGTAAACTGCACAGAAAATGGCGGGTGGGAACCCAAGTAAGATACTTTGCCGAAACAAGAGAAAACATTACCAGGAAGGAAAATGAAAATAATCGTGAATTTACAGAGACCCTACCTCAGGGTATTCCCATGTAGCAAGCAGCCTCACTGGAGAGGTGTTTCAGGATGGGAACTGTGGATGTGACCCCAGTCTGAGTGCCTTCAGGGCACCCGGGCAAAGGACGTGGGGGCTAGTGTTGGCCTTAGCTCTCCAACAGGCCAGAGCGATGGGCAGTGCCAAATGTTCACCTGGCATCCCTAAGCAGTTTTTACCCTGTTTTGTGGTAGGAACAGATGAAAGTACAAATTTCTCTTTTGCTAGAGAAAAGTGATACTAAATGGTGCAATAACAGAAAAGTAACATCCATGAGAAATATTCTCCATCGCTTCCCTTTGGAAAAATATAAACATATTGTGTATAACATCCTATCATTTCTTAGACAGGCACTAATGGATTCTGTCAAAGCCTTCTAGCCTCCAGCTCTGGGATTGGAAATGCTGCTGATGAGCAATTCCTTCTTTATACCACGTTGGGTGAAGTGACATGGAAAAAATTCCCCTTGGCCACAAGAAGCTTATGTTACTGCTTTTGTCCCTTCATTTCAGGCTGCCAGTCTCAGCTCTGCGTGTTTAGGAGCACTGACTGCCAACACAAGTTGTGGGCTTTGGAAAGGATATATAAAAATAATTATCTGTTATTCACACAGTGCCAAAGTTTCACGTTGGAACCACAGCTCTGAAGAATGTCGAAGCCCAGGTCTGCTCCAAAGACCATTACGTCAACAGGAAGAGTCCCATTGACTTCAGTGGGCTTTGCTCCCAGCCAAAATCGGGCCTAGAGCCCAATTCCCTGAGCCTCTGCCAGTGCACTCGCGCAGAGCTTCTCTCCTGACCCGGCAAGAGCAACAGTCTGCCCAGGAAGAGGCTGAGGCTTGAAAATCAAGACAGCGAGAGCAGAAAGCAAAAGACGAGGGATGAGCAGGGCAAGCATGCAGACAGCAGAAACATGCAACATGGACGGCACAGCACAAGCTGTAAAGGTTCCAAGGGTTTTCCCAAAACCAGGTGTCTGAATCTGTATCTCCACATCTCTAAATTTCCGGGAAGGGCCAGGAAGATAAAACAGAACGCAGCTGAGCCACACGGGGTATGCAAGCACACCGGCAATGGGGGCTCTGAGCTACAAGAGAGGGGAGTGTCCTGAGGAAAATATGTCTTTGAGGGGAAAAGAAGGTGTCTGAGGTGAACTAGTCCAAGGCTGGAAGATTACCAGAGGACAGGTGATGGTCCACACTGGCACATAGTGAGTGCCTACATATGACTGCAACAGCGACCAGCTCTCCCTAAGTCAGCATTAACCACACTGCCTTCAGCACTGTCTCGCTGCGGCACCCCAGGGGTCTGCCCCGGCCCACCCAGGACACAGAGGGGATGCACCTGGGTTGTGGCAATGCCAGCTGGTGCCTTGCCACTGCACTGCCCCATGGACGTGTTAGCCGCATCCGCACTCGTGAAATGATGTCGGGGTCCGTGCAAGCAAAGGATCCCGACAAGTCTGTCCAGACACTTCCAGGCAAAGTCACCTCTAATGCTCGCAGGCCGCAGACACTCTTAAAAACACTTCAAGTCAAACTTCCAGACTTCGCAAGATGAGCCATCTCTTCATCCTGACAGAGATGGGTAGCTGGGACACCTGGGGAAGGTGGCCAGTGGGGCTTGGGGGCTTGCGACTCGCGGCAGCTCTCACTCCATGGTCCCGTTGGCAGAAGCCATAGCAGCACCAGCTACGTTAGACAGTTAAAAAAAAACAAGCTGTGGGAGGAGAAACTGTGCATAAAGCAACTGCAAACTCCCAACATGTTTGAGAGAAAAAAAACAAATTAATTTTGGCATCATTATTTTTAATGTAGCCTGTGCTGTTCGGGATTATTTACTTTGTACACAATACTGAAAAGAAAAAAACATATTTTAGTTTGCAGCTTGAACAGGGGATTAAGAACAAATTGATGCTAATTGGATTGCTCAACATTGTACAAGATTGTCATTAGTTTTTCTGAAACCAGCACCTGCAATCTGAGAATTCTGCAATGTTAATTCAGCTGATAACACTAGTCTGGGGGAATATTTTCAGAGGTTGGGAAGCAAGGCAAGAAGGATCTTCTGGCAGGAATAAGCACTCTTGAATTCTGATTGCAGTGAGGCTGAAAAGATGCCTGACTTCCCCCAACACCCTCCTGCAGCATCGCCTCTTGCTGTTCAGGTACCTGGTGCACAGGGGCTGTAACTGCTGGGGGGGTGACATGCGGGCAGGGATGCAGCAGCGGCAAGGCGGGCACGTGGAAACAAGTCGCTGTCTTGAGCGGAAAGCACAAGGATGAAGGATACTTAAGAGAGAAGTGCAATATGTGGGAAGACAGCGTGAGCACGCTAATAACCAGCTCATAACCAGCTCCTTCCAGACCATTTTAATGACAAGGAGATTTCCCTGCTAGCTAAAATGCAAACTGATTTTCCTTCCCAGGCTCTGCACATCTCCGTGTACCTCAGCTGGTTTTCCTTGCTAGCAAGGACTGGCAAGACTCCTCTGCCCAGCCATGCTCGGCAGCAGATCTGAGCCTGCCCCAGGGTTGCGGCTCGGGCCAGCTCCTTGCCCGGCATCACCAGCTCCCGGCTGCACAGGCCCTGCTGAGGGGTGCACGGCCCTGGAGCCCACCCCGCTGCCGCTCCACGGCTGGCACACAAGCTGCCATGCAGCATTAAACCCCAGCTGAAGAGGTGGGTTTGCATTTCATGCTAACGTCCACGGAGACTGCACATCTTACGGCACTCATCAGACCTGTTCAGACGAAAAACCCTACTCCAGATCGCTACACCAGATAGAGTCACAGACTGACTTGCTGGGGGCTCTGCCACCTCCCATAAAGCTTGATCTCATTTCATGTATAATCAAAACTACTGCCTAATTACTGTGACAATTTTTAAGCCTCTCTGAACTTTAAAGGGAGAGTTCTAATATCATTTACATTTTCATTCTAATTAAATGCATAGCTAAATGTCCGTAGCTAAAGGACGGCTTCCCAGCAGGCTTGCGTTGCCTGCGGCCACATCTCGCAGGGCACCGCAGGGGTGGCCGCGGTGGCTTGGACCCGGCACTGCCGGGCAGCGGCAGAAGCCGACGAGCGTCGGGGTGCACAAAGCCTGAGCCCAGTCACCCACTCACCCCACAGCCAAAGGGCTATTCATGGGCATCTCTACCTTCCCAGCTGCAACCAGCTGTATACAGGACTTGAAACAGGTTTCTTAAGCATCCGTGAAAACACCGGACAAACCAAACTGCAGTCATGCGACGCCGCAGCGTTAACCTCCTCCATTCAGGGCCTGGTCTTCAAGTCAATGACGTATTTTGTACCGAGTAAGACAGCAGCAGTGTGTTTACCATGAGACACGCTTTTACGTCAGTAACCCCACTTCAAAAGAGAGAGCCCCTGCTCGGGGTGCCTGGCCGTGCTGCCGGGGGAGCAACCGACGGGTCCCCACAAAAGCCTCCATTCTCCTCATAGCTACGCATCCCCTGCAAACATTTTTACTCACTCAGTCTGATTAAAGTAAGAACTTCCCCAGGCAAGCCAGGGCTCGGCTCAAATCTCTCCCTGCAGTTTCAAAGCAGGAGTGGATGAAAACTATTTTGGGGATGGCAAGGGGGGTGGGAAGAATTGCGGTGGGGGCCTGGGAGTTTCAAAACCGGGAGCAGCGATGAGGAATAGCTTCTCTGCCTCAGTCTTTGCACCTGTGCTGCGTATTAGTAACCTCAAAGGGATCCTTTCAAAACAGTGTCAGCAAAACGAAATCCGCCACATTTATTTTTTTAAAAGTCTCCATATTCCTTTTGCCTGGTGATAACACTCTGCTCCTTGCTGCGACCCACAGTGAAATCACAGGGACGCTTCCCGCTGGACAGAGTTCAGGTTTGCTATCTTGACTGGAAAACAAAGGAGGGAACAATGAAAAAAGACGATGGTCATATTTTCTGATGTCATTTCTGTTTACAGCCAAGCTTTCAAAACAGCTACATACCAGTTGAAAGAGTTATTGATATACTGGGCAATGCGGAAACTTGCCCAGCTCCCTGTAACAGAAAAACCACCAGAAAAATTCAGCTGCGGTAGCTCAACAGGTTGCTGACCGTGTTCCTGCTCTGTTGAAGCACAGCTTGGGAAACTTTCCCAGCTTGGGAAACTAAGAGGATTCTTAGGCATACATGTATTTTTTTTTTCAGTTTTCTGTAGTTTTGGCCATCATAAGACCATTTGCAAATTAATACAAGGGAAAAACAGTGGGCTATCCATCCAGGGAAGGACAAGCAGCAATGGCTACATGTCAGCTTCCACATGCACTGGGCACAGGAAAGGTTGGTTCAGCTACTCCTTCTGCTCCAGGAGATTCAAGCACGCTCAAACACGAGGGACCCACACAAGCAGAGTAACCCTCTCGTGCTGCTTCAGTTCACATCAAATTTGTTGATGGGAGAAATGCCTGGGGCACGGATGTCCCACCTGTAACATGCATGTCCTAAAGGAAAGGTTTCAGAGCCTTTAGAACTCTCTCTTTTCTCTCTTTCTCTCTCAAGTTCAATTAATGTTTAAGAGTTTTTAATAAGAAGTAGACAAAAATCAAGACAAGAGATGGGGAGCATCAAGGTCCATCCACTGGGATCCAACACAAAATACACCCATCTCCCACAGTCTGAAGAATTTAGTCTTTCAATTAGCTTGACTCCATTAGAAACCTCCAGAATGAAAATATTTTCTTGAATAAAATATCATGTTGTGCCCCATTTTTGGTTTCAAAGGGAACAAGTTTTCTTTTTTCTTCCTAGATTTTCACCTGACCGGTTTTGCTAATCTTTTCTGTTGACAGAAGTCTGCTGACTTAAGCAGAATAAGACACAAATAAGCAAATAAGAAATTTAAGGAAATAAAAGTTAAGCATATAAGAAACAGAAATAAAAAATATTTGCTTGCATCATGTGATTAAAATAAAGAAATAAGAACAGAAAGATAAAATAAACAGGCAAAAACATCCTTACCAGACTTTTTTAGTTTGGGGAAAGACTCACTGGGCACGGGCAATATTTATAGAAAAAATTCTACGTACTTTGTCCAGATTCTCTGTTGATAGGCAACCCACACAATCTTTTAAAAATGCAATGTAAAAACAAAAAAGAACTTTGCTTAGCTAACTATCTACGTCTCACTTGCCACTGGCAATGAGATCATTGTATTTTTGGCCGCATGGTCAAGCAAGAACATTATTCTTGGATCCCTGCCGTTAAAAGTAGTATGCTGGACACGAATAAGAAAAGGACAAGGCACTTGTTTCCTGTTTCTGTAGTCCTGAACCTGCACTGGGTATTTTTCTCTCCAAAATTTTCCCAAAGAGAAAAGCAGCCCAACAGACAAAATGAGTGGAATGCAGGAGCTTGACTCCTATCACCGTACGTCATCTTGGGAAGCTGATGCAGAGAAAGGGCAGGTCAAGTTATGACAGATTAAAGTGGGTAACATCAGTGACTCGGAGCCACTGGTGAAATGCAGAAACTACACTGATCTTCAGAAACGATACTGTAATCTCAAATGCCTATCTAATGATTTCTATTCAGCTGAGCTGTAGAAATGGATTCAGAACTACATGATTCACTTCTTTAAGGATCAGACAAAATTTTCTGCCAGACACTTTGTAAAACACAGATCTTGAGGGAAACAGGTATTTTGCATTGTAGAACTAATATAATGCTACTCAATGATTTCTATAAGCAAAAGATTATCTTTAAAGGAATTTACTACACTGGATAACAGAGGAAAACACTCGTGCTCTCAATACATCCTTGATGTTACCACAGCATTAGGAGGGCACCACCAGGACCGTACCAGGCTAGACTCTGCCCGTCAGTCTCGTGCTTCTGGCCAAGGGCAGGGTGACCTTGTCTTTCTCTTCTGGGTGATGGTTCTTTCCTTCCTGCTCTGTCAAGGCTGCAGATGATCCAGACAACTGGTATCTGGTGAGCCCAGGGTATCCAAGGGGAAGGCAGAGGCTCACTACGGGTGAGTGACAACACTCAGCAGGCACGTGCCCACCACCGAGCCATCGGGTCAGGCAGGATGATTCCCCACGGTGCCTACATCATGCACAGCACAAAGTTTTACTGGTGCAGTGACAATTTATCCACCATTTCCAGCCATCCCATTGAAACTACTGCTCCTGCCAGATTGCTGGACATCCCGACATCCAGTAGTAAAGCCCTCTTTTTCAACCCAAGCAAAATTTCCAGGTGGAGAAGAGGACACATCCAGTGAAAGACATAGGGTGACCTTAATGGTGCCATGGAAGAAGCACTTTTTCACTCCCATGGACTAAACTACGCATGGAAAAAAGCTTTGTTGTACACTGAGTTTTCTCAAGGCTGTTTGTATTTTCCACAAATTCTAATGAATATATATCTTTCCTTCATTATAGTAGCAGTGAATTTCTATTAATAACTTTAAAGGCATTATTTTTCATTGTTTTAGTTGTATTTTATGGAAAAATACAAAATACTGAGCCTATGCAAAATATCCTCATAAACTATCACTGTTAATATTGAGCCTTAAAATGTAAATCATTCAGGAAAAACATGGAAATCCTCAATGTAGGAATCTTTATCCATATAGTACCACTGGTATCAGCAGAGTCTGATCATTATGTGACTGTGGGACATGAAGCCTTCAGCCTGAGCTCCCAGACTGTACTTTGGTATGACTCCGAGAGAGCACGGCTTCCTGAGAAACCACTGAGTCAGAAGGGTGAGATTTCGCCAAGCACTAGTAGAGATCCTATCACCTTTCCATAAAACATACCAAAACCACGTGTCAGCCATTGGTATGCACACAATATGGGATAAATATTATCCCTGAGTGTGTATAAATACTATTTTTTATTAAAAACCAAAATCTTCCATTTTGAAATTTTGTATTACACACTGTGAAAAGCAGCTGCCTCTAAATCAGGATTCTCTCTGCAAAGAGCTTATCTGAATTCCTGCAGGATGCTTCATACTGTGGAGTCATTTCCCAAGAGCTCAGATAATTGCTAAAGTTTAATTAGTGGAAAGGATTTGCTGTTTCAGTGTCCAGAGCACACTTTTTCACCACCTGAGCTCCGGGGCCATCTGTACGGACAGGACATCAGCTCTCTCGTGTGCCCTCAAGTGCAGCCACTCCTCTCTCTCCACTGATAAAATTACACTTATGTCATTGCCTCAATCCAGTGACATAGTTCTTGGAATAAAATTGTATTTTAGGTATTTTCTAAAATTCCCTCAGTTTTCAAAAACCTCTTTAGCCACGTTTAGATTTAGGCTGATATTACTGTACTTGGCCAGTGCTGAGCATCTTCATGAAGGAGCTTTCTAAAGGCTGACAGGGCAGTTATAGCACCTGCAGCCACCGCACTGGGATAATAAACGCTGCAAATGTCCTGTGGGCCTGTGAGGAGACGTGCTCTGTCTCTCCACAGGGCACACCAGAAACCCCTCTCTGCCTCCCAACCTCCAAGAAGCCCGCTGACGTCTGAGGTGGGTACCTAAGACCAACAAATCCTACCCACGGTGGTCCACAGCTGCAGGACCTCACTGCGCTGGCTGCTTGAAGCATTAATTTCCTTCAATGTCACACAGGTGGACTCTTGGGAAAGGGACGCAGAGGTTCAGTATTTGCCTGGAAAAAAAGACTTATTTCTCTCTGGACATGACAGCTGGTGATGGAGAGAAAGGCAAAGCAGCTGCAACCTGGATCAGGAGCGCTTTATAGGGCTGCTGGGGTGCCTGAGCAGTCCAGGCAGCAGCGGCACAGCATGGGGCAACGCTAGTGGAAAGGATAGCCAAATTCCCACAAACGCGTGCCGGGAAAGGAGAAGGCTTCTGCACGCTCCAGGTCAGCGGCAGCACGGGCAGGAGGGCTGGGGCAGCGCAGTGGCCAGCGGTGATACCCGGCTGTCATCCAACCCAGCTCCACAATTCGTCACGCAGATGTCACCCCGCATGTCAAGTAAACACAGAGCAAGATGCACGCAAAGGTATCACAACAGCTGGCTGCAAAGGCTGCAGAAAGCGTCTAGTGGAGAAAAAACATTTCTGCCAGAAATCTCACAATACTGTGTCACTGAAACCAATATAAATTAACATAAATTTACCCATTCCAGTGAACCATTCATTGGGAATGACTTAGATAATTTCTACCACCCCATATATAGTTTTTGATGTCTATCTATAACCCAAAATCCTGTACTGCTAAGGACGACCATACAGCATCCCTGCTCTTGCCCTCCAGCTCAGGCTGTCCCCATTACAGCTGACTCCTGTGACTGCTGAAGAGAGGTGGATGCGGCTTTTCCTCCAGTATCCCTACAAGGGCAGAGAACGATCCCAGTGAAGTTGGCTTTTACTCCTCTTTTTTTCCTTTCTGCCTTTCCAGCCAAAACAAACTGCTGCATTTGTAGCTACAAGGAGGTAGAGCAGGACAGTTCACATGGGTGAGCTATGCTGAGCAGCGAAGCAGAAGCAAACTCTGAAGTGCATTTTGGCGGGGGGGGGAGGGAAGCTGTTCACAGGCATGAAGCCTGTGGGGTTTGTTTAGTCAGACTCGAGCCTTCACGACCCCTAACTCACTCTAATTTAATCACAGTAAAATTTAAAAGGGCTTTCCCAATTGCCAAATGTACTTCAGTTTCATGAAAAAACCCCTTTCTAATTAAGGATGAATGTATAACTAAAAGTAAAAAAAAAGTAAAATTTCAAAGAACATTCAAGCTCAAAATAAAATATTCTAGCACTCCCCCAAATTAACAGTTTGTCTTTGCCTCTTTTTCAGAGACCTGTTTGGCAAACACAACATTTTGCAGTCTGCTCTCATGGAAATCCAACTCCATGTTCTTGTTCCAGGAGCGCTGCTGGCCCCGTGTTTAATGGCTAAATCCTTTTGCATTTGTCTTCCAAAGAGGCTCTTGTGAGCAGGAAGCGGTGCGGTGACACCAGGCTCCCGCGCTGGGCAACCTACTCTTTAAAACAGCTCAAGCTCTGTAAAATGACCTCTCTCGACTCGCTTTCTCAGTTGGCTCAAGACATCTCCTGCATGTTGTTTCTACAGCGGTAACCTGAGGCTTCAGAAAGTGCTGAACAGGTGGTGAAAGTTAAGTCAGCACCCAAAAAGAGGAAACATCTTAATATTACCTACCTAATACACTTTTTTCCCCTTATGTCCACACTCATAACCAGAGTTGGGGTATTTTTGTACAGGTCCATGACTCATACCAAGACACCACCCAAGGCCAATAGAGGCCAATAGATAGGATATTGCCATTTATTAATATATAGTATCATTTAACATCTGCTGCATTTTACTGAGCAAGTCATCTAGGAAGTGCAGGATGCTTTGGAGGGCTCCTTAGGCCTCTGAGTGCATCTTGTATCTCTCTTTCACAAATATTTTAACTTACCAATTAAGCAATGATGTTTCTGTAGTTACTTTAAAAGTACTGATCTCACTCGGTGCACACTGTGCGTCACTGTGTAAGTGGTGGGATCTGAATAATTATACCATCCTAGAAAATACCAAGTGTAATCCCAAGTTACCAGCAGAAGCTCAGTAGTAAGAAATAATATGACACCAAAGAGGTGATACAAGCATGAAACACAGAATAGTTCTCTATCTACCACTTATCACTGTAAAAGAAATATGGTGCTTCCCTCTCTCCTTTCTGAGTAGAGAGTAACGCACTCAGCAGCACTGAACTGAAACTGTCTCTACTTGAAGGAGCAAATGGTGAAGGGACAGGGATGCGGAGTTGCCTCAAGCAAAATAACTCTGCTGTGCAACATCTTTCGTGTACTGGAGTTACTCTAGATTTGCACACAGGTACCAGAAGGCAGAATCTGGCCAAATCACTTTAAAACGACTGAACTGCTTGAGATATTAAGACCTGAGAACCCACCTCTTAATACGCCATTGCTCTAATTTCTCTTCTTAAAGCATTTGCACCAGTAATCAGAGGTGATCACTGAGCTCTGTCCTGCACCTTTAATTAAAGTCTGTTTCTGAAAGCCCTGTCTACCGGCTAATCCCTCTCTACTCAGCTGTTAGATTTGCAAAGCAGGGCAAGGAGGCAGATGCACGTTTGGGGAGGTGAACAGGGCCCAGTTTGGCATCCCAAACAGCCACAAAACATCTACAAATAGTGAAGACAACTACTTCAGATGCAACTTGTCAACAGTCAGTAAAGAAGTGGGGCAGTGAAGCACAAGCAGGGGAAAACCATGAATGCAGATATGAAAGTTAATCATGCACAGGTAACTACATATTATTTTTTGTTCAGTGCTAGCAGTGTGGGCTCAGGTTCTGTCAGCCCTTGTCTAGAGCAGATGCTTCTGTTGAAGCAGATGCAGAGACCTGCGGAGCTTGCAAAGAAGACTGGGAACTGTAGGAAGTCCTCCCTACAAGAGATCAAAGGAGATGGGAAAGGAAGGAGAACTGGCACACCAACAGAAGCAAATTTAGTCCTCAAAGCAGTAATGTTGTGGCTTATAAGATCCTCATGAGCTAGGGAACTGTGTCAGAGAGCTCACACCCTGCTGCAGGCATAGCGCATTGAAATTTCTGCACCATTATGGTCACTTTGCTGCCTCTACTCATGATGTATTGCTACTTACCCTCTGCTCTGCCAACATGGCAGGGCTCCGTCTCCCAGTATTGGTTTTCCCCTATGTTTCATCTCCTCTCATGTGTCTGCCCCTTCCTCTGCCTCCCAGAGTGGCCACAACGTCCTCCCTCCTATTCTCACTGTAAAATTCTCTCTTCTGAGGCACCTAGGGGAAACTGCCTTCCTGGGATGGCAGACAAGAGCAGGCACAAGGGGCTTCAGTCACTGATGCCTTCTTCAGATGCTAATGAGGATAGGAAGGGTCCCAACTGCAAACATACACATAAATGTACCTGGTTGACTGCTGGCCTTGCCCTTCCACCATCCCTCACCCAAAGCGAGCCTAACATACATTGACTATGTCTTTTCTCAGCCCCAAGGGGTGAGCTTCTGTTCTGTGTTTGTACGCCTTGCTCTGGCTCTCAGGAGGCTGCTAACATAGACGAAGATAACAGTAACAAAGCAGAGGTGTCTTTGCAGAAAAGGATTTGTGATCGCAATGCGTATGTTTGCGGAGAATTTACTGCGTAGGCTTAAGGACTGCTCAGACTGACTGAGCTGCAGCTCCCACAGAGACCAGTGCATGGAAAAGGACACATGTACACAAAACCCTCTGAACTTACAGAGAAGACATGAGGGGGATGAAGTAAGTGACTGTGACTGGTACCTTCATGATGAAGAGCCAGACCTGTGACAGCATGGTCTGTAAACAAGGAGAATGGGATACTACGTTGCCTTCTGGGAGCTAGGATGGGATTAATACAATAAATGTAGGCAGGGAAAATAACCTCAGGAATACAGGGGAATTTTCTGAGTCACTATTTCCAAGTGAAAACTAATGAGATGAGCAGTAGACAAGTAAATGCTTAATAGGATCACACTGGAAATGTGAGACTAGAAAAGCCAAGAGGAAGCCCTCTCCGAGGTTGCTCTGGTACCCACTGCAGGTCAGCAGAGACACTGCGCAGCAGCCAAAGGATGCAGGAGCTCCGCAGAAACGGACCTGCATTGGCAGAGCTCACGGGGGCTTTCTGTGATGAAAGGTTAGTACTAAGATTAAATGGTCTTAAGCAAAGAGGGTGCTAACCTCCCTGTGTTCACAGCTGACAATTCAGAAGAGCTTCAAGATAAGTGGAAGAAAACAGGGGAAGCACTTGGCTCAGAGGTCTCATCACTGGCTCCAGCATAAAGCATAAATGAAAAGATAAACTAATTATTTTTCTTACTTCCTAAATACATGTTCTTACTTCTCATCTGTATGCCACAGTATACATTACAAGATGCTAGGACACACACTGTGTGCTTCTGCTGCTGTCAGCCCCGCAGTATGTAAACATCAACCTAACACACACATGCCTCTCAGGCCCATGTAATTTGCATTTTCTGCAAGGCTGTGGGAATGGCTGAATATGTGACTGAAAACCCAGCGCTCGGTTGGCACTTTTTATGGCTTAAAACCCCCTCAAAAGTCAAGATACTAATTAAAAGAGTAAAATATAAGCACTCAGTGACAACTACATTAATGTACACACAGGATGTAGAGGGTATGGGAAACAAGCAAGCTATGGTAAAAACGTTAAGAAATTATGCAATTTGTGACCCAGGCAACATCACTAAACAGAGAACAATGATTCTTGGACTTGCAATGGAGAGAGAGGAGAGACAGGCAGAGGGGTGGGTGATGCAATACTAGCCATTGCTAACAACAACAACAACAAAAGGGTAATGCAGAAGAATAAGGAGGTGAAACATTACGGGAGTGAATAAATAGGTGAAAACCAAAGCAACTACAAGAGGCAACTGAAGTCAGGCATCAGGAAGAAATCACATCGCAACTCGCCTGGCTTTTCACACTGTGCAAAGAGGTAGGGAATTTTAACACACTGTGTGTTTTCACACACTGTAACACAAATATTTTTATTTTCTGCTAGCAGAGCTATCGAGCAGTTCTGTGATAAAGAAATAGTAGAATCTAATGACAGGAAAAGAGACATGAGACGCCTTACAAACTAAAACAAGAACTAGCTGGCAATGCAACAACATGATAGCTTTGTGTGGTGGGTTGACCTTGACTAGATGTCAGGTGCCCACCAAAGCCACTCTAACGCTGCCCTTCTGAGCTGGGCAGGGAGAGAAAATAGAATGAAAGGCTCGTGGGTCGAGATAAGGACGGGGAGAGATCAGTCACCAATTACCATCACAGGCAAAACAGACTTGACTTGGGGAGATTAGTTTAATTTATTGCCAATCAAATCAGAGCAGGATAATGAGAAATAAAAACTAAATCTTAAAAAACCTTCCCCCCCACCCCTCCCTTCTTCTCAGGCTCAACTTCACTCCCCATTTCTCTCCCTCCTCGCCCCGAGTGGTGCAGGGGGACAGGGAATGGGGGTTGTGGTCAGGTCATCACACGCTGTCTCTGCGCTCCTTCCTCCTCAGGGGAGGACTCCTCACCCTCTGCCCTGCTCCAGCCTGGGGTCCCTCCCACAGGAGACAGTCCTCCATGGACTTCTCCAGTGTGAGTCCTTCCCACAGGCTGCAGTTCCTCACGAGCTGCTCCAGCCTGCGTCCCCCCATGGGTGCCGTCCTTTAGGAACAGGCTGCTCCAGCCTGCGTCCCCCCATGGGTGCCGTCCTTCAGGAACAGGCTGCTCCAGCCTGGGTCCCCGCGGGGTCCCAGGTCCTGCCAGCAACCCTGCTCCAGCCGGGGCTCCTCTCTCTCTCCACGGGGCCACAGGCCCTGCCAGGAGCCGGCTCCAGTGTGGGCCTCCCACGGGGACACGGCCTCCTTCGGGCATCCCCCTGCTCCGGCGTGGGGCCCTCCCCGGGTGCGTGTGGAGATCAGCTCCCCCGTGGAGCTCCATGGCCGCAGGGGCACAGCCGGCCTCCCCGTGGGCTTCCCCAGGGGCTGCCGGGGACCCTCTGCTCCGGTGCCTGGAGCCCCTCCTGCCCCTCCTGCTCTGGGCTGGGGGCTGCAGGGCTGCTCCTCTCACATGTTCTCACTCCTCTCTCCAGCTGCAATTGCTGTGTGCTGGTTTCTTTCCCCTTCTTAACTCTGTTCCCCAGAGGTGCTGCCACCGTCGCTGATGAGCTCGGCCTTGGCCAGCGGTGAGTCCATCTCATAGCCGGCTGGCACTGGCTCTGTCGGACACAGCGGAAGCTTCTGGCAGCTTCTCACAAAAGCCACCCCTGCAGCCCCACCACTCCCAAAACCTTGCCATGCCAACCCAATACACATTAGTAACCGTGGGCTAGTAATGAACACAGCAGACCGTATTTAAAAGTGATTTGACAAATACAACAAGAAAATCTTTAATTACAATGATGCCACTCTCTGCAGGATTCAAATGTTGACACAAGCTAATTTAACCCAACACACACTTCGTTGGTTGCAGTTTCCTTACTTAGACTAGTTACTGACTTTAATGATGTATGATAAAAGTTGAATATCTTTAGAGTGTTTTTATTTGCATTACAGAAGTAACTTCCAGCCCACCTGGGCCTAAGAGATGGCCACAGTATGTTGAGTTCACAATGGCTGCATGTGCAAATCTAACTGGGAGCGACACGCCTGCTTACTTTATGTGTCACCTCCTCTGGTTTGATTTCTCTCTCTCGCTGCTGGTTTCAGCGCAGCACGTGGGCTTGGCTCTCGGCACTTCATGAAGTCATCCGGAGAACGCACGTTCCACATTTCAAGCCGGGACTCCTCGCCAAGCGCGGGTTTCCCAGCCAATCCAACCGCCCCACAGGCTCTTCCTCGGGCAGCTCCCCCGACACACATGGCCCCCCGCAGGTACCGGTTTGTTCAGCTCAATTAAACAGCCCCTCGTCAACGTGCCTTGGGAAAGGAGAAGCTTTCCCTTTCAATGAATGACAGAGACTGAAGCTCCTGTCAGTATTCTGTCTGGTTTCAGAAGGACGTATGCCCGTATTTAGCCTGGTGACACAGTGACAGGCACCAAACAGTGTTTGGGGATTTTTAGAGGTAGGAAAACAGTTGGTTTCTCTTCTTGATACCTTTGTTACAAAAAGATACTACGTGCTTCATGTAAATGAATCCAGAAACACCGTACCTCCTACTTTATCTATTTGAATATACTGATAAAAGTGAAGTAGCAGATGATTTTTTAAAAAATGGATATTTACGCAATTTCTGATTCCTCTCTAAGGTCACCTCTCAAGCCAGCTGGTAATGCTTTCAGATTTTAAGCTGCATTTTAACAGTAAACAATCTTTTTAAATCATACCCACCAAAAGCAACTGAACGTTTTTCCATTTCTTGAGCAGATACACCGCGCAGGCATGAGAGCAAAGACATGGTCTTCTGCCATAAACCAAATCCCAACCACCCAAAAGGCTGCAACAGATGCCATGTGCTTGGCCATAAGCCACTCAGTAACCCTCCCGCTGCGGAGCAGCAGCTCTGTCCTCATCTATCGTCCTCAATCACGGGAAGCTCGGGAGCCTGTTCATCTTGACACTACTGCCCCGGAGGAAAAAAAAAAAATGACAAACGTCTGCTTACTAGCTGGAAATTGTTTAAGTGTACTCCTCCTCGCAGAGCTGAGAGCGAGGAGCTGAAAGGTGACGTGCGTGAGAGTCTCTTTGATAAGAGGCCAAGAACTGACACCAACAAGATAATCAGGACTTCAAACCAGACGTGCACATCTGGGACGACTATCTCCAGCTCCCATCTGACAAGAGAATAATCCTATTAATATGAGTCTTTGACACTGGGTTGAGTGCCACGGCAAAAGACAAAGATTAAATGAATTTAACTTGGCTTCTCTCTGGCTTTTCTTAGTGTCCCAAACACCGACTCATGCAACGCAAAAAGGGAGGCATTTTGCACCAAGGGGTTTTCTCATGCATAGGTTCAATCCCAGCTCGGTCACTCTGTGACCTTTTGCACTAAAACTCCAACTACAGAAATATGGGGGAAAGAAATGTGGTCTCTCAGACATGACGGTGGGACTTCACATAGACCATCCAAAAAAAGCCAAGCCCTGCACGCTGATGCCCAGCTGCCCATCGGGAGGGAGAGCAGGGCTGTCCCCACGCTGCACTGGGTTGGCCTGTCCTCGATGCCCTGCACAGTGCAGGGCACCTCACCCAGGTGAGGGTGCCACCAAGGCCATGATGCAACGCCTCTTGCCCAGTGTTACGTCCAGCAACAGGAACATCCACCCGGGCCTCTCACTGGGCTGCCGCATGGTGGGCTCTGTGGGAGTGGAGGGTCCTCTGACACAACGAAAGAAGTATATGAAACATCTGTCCCCAGCTCCTACCGGCAGAGAGGGAGGGAGACAGCCTCCGAAGCGCAGACTGGGTCGGTCGGGAAATGCGCTAACCCCGAAAGAATGAGCGACTCGGCTCCCACAGCTGATGTCAGCTGCTCCTGGCTTCTCCTGCCTCAGGTGAGTTGATTCATGCATTTTATAGCTGTGAAGTATGAAAGATGCTATTGTTCCTCGAAGATCCCCACAGCATGCAGCTTCAACTCTGTTTGGCCCTGTCCTTGACTTCCTTACCACAGGGGCCGAAACACAACTTTGCAAACCAACACTGCCAGCTTTGGAGAAGCTCAGCTCCAGGTCATCCCTTGGCTAACCCTTATTTCCTTCTCCTGAATCCAACTAACCATACCTCTAAGCACACAAGATATGGGAGAAAAACTGAACGCAGGTGAGGCTTCAGCTCAGCTCCTGATCTTTTCCTGATCTGGTTTTCAGTGCCTCCCCCGCCTTCATTTTTTCTCACCAGTCTGGTGTGGGTAATGAAGAAAGAATATGCATTTTGCCTCGAGCAAGAGTTTTTTTAGTTCGGATCAGCTGCCTCTGACTGGAGTAGATGATTCTGGTACAAGAATGGGATGCAACCCACAGCAGACCGAAATAAAAAACGTGACGGCTAATTTACTGTCTGCTTCAAGAACAGGCTATACCCTGACCCTTTCTTGACTACAACAGCTATGGTGCTTTGACATACTGCTGTTCTCCTGCAAAGAGCAAGACCATACGTGCACCTACAGCTGTTCCAGAGGTTAATTTGGGGCTGCCATGCATAAAGCTCTGTGCTGCTGGAGACAGCGGAAGGCCTCCACACTGCCCTGGTGAAGGTGACGGTCCCGCAGGACATCTGGCAGCCCAGCAGGACACTCTGCGCCTGGCCTGGGACACCCACCCTGTGCGGCTTCGCCAAGCCCCAGACAGTCACAGATGTGCACCGTAGCCCCCCTGTGGGGAAAGCTGCCATTCTGGTGAAACCCATTAAAACCAGCCCAGCAATTAACGTCCCACAGCTCTCGGTACAAGAAAATCAACTACTATACCACTTGAAGCGTAGCACATGTACATACATGAAAATACTAAAAGGGAGCTTCAAAAGATACGCTGAGGAGAGAGGAGGAGCTGGGGAGGCTGAGAGCTGCCCAGAAAAGGAGCCTACAGCAGTTTTTTGTCTCGCTGCCTTTGCCAGTTGCCTTTCATAAACAATGTTTGGGAGAAAAAGCCTCCATAAATGTCAACAATTGCAGTTTGTTACATGATCCATGACCTATTTGTAAACTGACTCAATTTCTTAATTATATTTGCCTTTAGATGGTAAGAACCATACAAAAAATTGGTATCTTTTGTGGAGGTCTAAGTGAGCAAATTACCAGCTTCCGGAGCCTTCCTAACATCTCAGCGACTCCTGGCACAAGCTCATTCAAGGAGGAGTATGGAAAAAAGAATACGTGTGTGAGAAAGAATGTATATCATCTGTTATTCCCATATTGCTCCAAACCAGAGCAAACAACTGAGCTCAGGTAAAGCTCAGACACACACAGTGTGCCTTCCTACAGCACCGAAGAGGGAGAAAATTCAGCGGGTTAACTTGTATAGACTAGCAGTTGGAAGGTTCTAGCAACATTTTAAAACATGCTGGGAGAAGCACATCAATCTGTCTCCACTAGACTAACACAGACGAGCTCGGGGGTCGGCAGCCGTTCAAGGCTGGCACCCAGGGGATGTTCTTTCTCCTTGCATCAGAGACTACCTTTGCCAAGAGAAACTAAGCAAGTTCTTTGGACAAGCTGCTTCTGCAAGGACTAACATGCCGCAGACCCAGTGATCACTGATTGACAGTGTTTAGGTCTGGGCAAGCCAGTGGCACCCTGCTCCTGGTAAATTTTATTGATCATTACCCTATGTTTCTTCTTCCTCATTTTATTCAGTGGATTTCAAGAGCTGTTTTACAGGACACAGAGAATTAGCACAGTTAAGTTGCAAATGTTGGTCACTGACAGACTTCAGCAAAGCTAAATAAGTAAAAACTAAAAAATATTCATGAGCTGACCTTTTGGCACTGAATTAAAGTCTATTTTACAAGAATAATAAATTGAGTAAAATAATACCTTCATAGAACGCAGCAATTAGGCAAGTAAAACACTAAAAAGACACGCCGAACGTATTTCAACTGAAGACAGGAACGCCAGCATAACATCCTTCCCTGTATAATGGTCATTTCATTTGCCACCTCAGCTTATTTGGCTGATCTTCATAATTCTACTATTTACGTCAGAACATAAAAAAGGATTACAAAAAGAAAATGAAACAGTTTGCAGATTTTTCATCTAGCCCAGAGTACACAGTTTATTGTTAGGAGGTATAGTCTGCTCCTAAACTGCCCCTCACTCCCTGCCTCCAATGCTTCCAGCTGGGGCTGCTTAGCTCCTTTACCCTCCAGCACTGAACTTTGCTAAAATGTCCTGCATACAAGCATCCTTAGGCAGGACACGGGGCCACCGCAGCGGCGGTTCCCACTCTGCTCCCCATCGCCTGCCCCGTGCCGCGTCGGGCACGCTGCGGGCTGCTCAGCACCGCCGCAGCTAACATCTTTTAGAGCCCCCTCTAGATAAGATTTGCAGAAGCAATGTCCATGCTTTTTGGGCCACCTGACTTCTCTGAGCTTTAAAACGTGACCTTAACAGCAAATGCTAAATTGAAAACACTATACAGTTTCCCAAGTGCACCAAATGGTCTCTCTGTGCTGTTTTGCAGACCGCTATTTCAAAAACAGGAGCCTAAGAGACTTCAAACAGTCTTGTGTTCTGCAAACAATGCCTCTACTGCAGATCTTTTTCAGTGCAAGGAAGGAGAAGACAGCAAGCATTCCTCTGGTCTGCATGGATACCAAGAGAAAAACGCTCCTTTCTGGGATTTTTGTTTGACATGGCAAAGACCTGCAACTGCAGTTGGTATATACAGATACTCTGTTTGCTAAGATCTGAGTTACCCCCCCAATTCATAGCAAGCCTCATTTTGAAGAATAAGAGTCAGACAGAAAGCTAGCCATATTGAAAAAAATAAAATTAAGCAACTGGAAAAATCATTACAAGGTCTTGTATCCTACCGCATGATTTCAAAAATGCTGGAGAGAAGTCTCATCTTATGTTCCTTCCCCACTGAACTTACAGTTGAGTTTATACTGCTAGATTTCCTTTTTTTCCTAGAAGGATCCACACACACTAACCATGTCCACTAAAAATTTTGGGATGGAAGGTTTACAAGATTTTTTTAATGTGCTGAAAATCCCACTTGCTGCATTCTAACCTTTCAGCATTTTAAAAGGTCTTGTTGCAACCTGTTTGTGGTGCACCTCTGGTTGCTTGGGAAGCAGCAGCTAACATGTACAAAATATAAGACTGGTGACTAACTAGCACGGGAACGGTTATCTTCACGGCAGGCATGAGGTATAGCCAAGCATCAGCCTGCAGAAATAGTAGAAGGCATCAACCCTCAGAAACTAAGCCCCCCACCAGCAACCTATGCTGAGGAGCTTGTAGAGGAGGCAAATGGCGTTAGCCTCTTCTCAATCTTGTTTCAGAAATGCATTGGTTTGGGAGGTGGCTGATATGCAGACTGTCCCCCCAAAGATTTTCTCTCCCTCCTTCGTGCTCAGCTATGCAGAGCTCATGGAGTCACCAGAGATGTGTTCGCAAACATGGAGGGAAGAATGGCAAGGATTTTCATTTCCATTGTGAACAGGGTATTTTTACTCTTTTTTCCCCCCTTTTTCTCTGCTCTATACGTGGAAAACAGCCTTTCTAGTAAAGCCTTTGTTTGTGAAAGGTGGAGACATTTGTTTTTACAGTCCTTACACAGACTATTTCAAAAACAGAGCTTTCTTGCATTATGTTGTATAAATAGAGAGAAATGGTTCGCCTATCACTACTTGACTTCAGCTGTTAACAAGTAACCCACACCTTGATGAAGCCTTTTGTGAAGAAAAGAATAAAAAAATATTACTATCCAAACAATCACCTGGTTACTATTTGAACTGTTCTGTTCTACTAAGCTTGTGTTCACTCACCTGAGAGGCCCTGTGGAGAGCTTACAGGACCATTTTTTTTAGGCAGGTAACACTCCACACTGGCCACAGAAAGTGTCTGTTTCTCCGTTGAAAGCAGAGAGCCGCCAGCAACGGCTCTGCTGACGTCCTCGCAGCTGCACCAGCCTGGATCACACCTTCCCCCCCAGCACCCCTCCTTAGTGAAATCCCTTTGCAGCCCATAAACCCCCTGTGGTCAGAACAGACACAGATTTTTGTCTATGTGTGTGTATAATGATTAAAAAAACCCCTGAAACTCTGTTAGACAAATTCAGTAATGCTGTTTGGGGCTCGGTACATGGTACTGGGGCAGTACTATTTGCTGCCTTAAAGGGCTATCAAGCAAGAGCTGCCCCTCCAGCCACAGGTGCAGAAGTCACCCAAAGTCCTGCACAACATCTAAGGTTTGTCACCACATGCCATTAGATAATGGAAATTTACTTAAAAGCAGAGCTGAGAGATCTTTCTAAATCTGCAGGGAAAGGCCAATTTTATCAGCGACTTCTGGGTGGAGTGTTAGAAGACCCTTGAAGAATGAAACCATGTTGGTTCAATGCACATTTCCAGGCAAACTTGCCTGCATGTGAGCATGCGAACCGAGCTTCTTGCAAAGCAAGGGAGCAACGGGAGCTTGAGCAGAACAGCTTCGCATGTGCTTCGTGCACGATGACTGAAAGACTCGGGCCACCAAAACTCACTCAAATCCAGTTGGAGAAAAGTTGCTTTGTTTGTAGCAAGGCAAAAGAAATCAGTTCTTTTTTATCTGTGTATTTGAAGTCTGTCGGGAAGCTAAAACATCACTGTCCCTGCCCCCAAAGATGCCAACACAAAGTAACTCCATCAATTTTGATGAAGTTTAGATGACTGCTACTGAAGAGAGAACTTGGCATCCTTGATTTCAACACTAAAGCTAACTTAGCTCTGTGAGTCTCAACTAAATGCTGCAACAGTAATACATGTGCCCTGGGAATATACGAATGATCTCGAATACCCGACCCAGCAAGGCCCATCCCAAAAGTGCTTTTAGAGTTCAAACTGGGATTTGCATGTGAGCTAGCCTACCCGGTCTGGCACCCCGTGAAGGCAGCACCACCCGGCTCCCAGCCCTCGGCAGACTGCAGGCTGCCAAATTGTTTTCATCGTCCCTGCACGGCGCTCATTCCTTTTGGCAATTCTTATTCTGCTTGAAATGTATGTAGAATAAAATGTATTAAAAGAAGGGGAAAAACCTAGGTATAAGGTGTCTCTAATATTTCCATTAACTGGGTTTATCTAATCTACTCTTCTTTTCCTGGTCCAACCACTCAGGGAAAATGCATGAACACCCTCATGGTCCCTAATAGCCACCACAGAGCCAGCACTGGCTGAACGTGACAGGCTCCCTTGCCCCATGTTATCCCTATTAAAAATCTGCACTGCCACAAGGACAGCCAAAAGTTTCTGAGGCCGTGCACATTGGCTTCATTAACCAGCACATGTACTGGCCTGAGCTTCACACGGAGCAACAGGCTGCTGGGACCAACTGAAGACTTTGCATCTAATGCTTGTGTGCCCATATGTACAGAAGAAGGAACGATATCTCTTACCATACCACTATTTACTCAGTGTCTGTATGCAGTACCTGAAGACCCTGTTACTGTAGATAAGCAGCGGAAATGTCCCAAAACAGATTCAGCTCCCAGCAGCTCGCAGGGAGTCGGCACTTGCAGAACTTCCCTCGCCTGCGTCAGGCACTGCTACTTGGTGTAACTTGAAAGCTGTATTGCATATTGACTGTGGACAAGAGGCTGGTCTACTCACAAAAGCTCTTGCAAATCTGAAAAATACAGTCATTTTTCAAACTGTCTTTAATTGTCTGGAATATTTGCCAAATGAAAGGTAAACAGTACAGCAATGCTCCTACAGCTATCCTATGCAGAAGCTGGAGGCAAATGAACTTACATCGTGGAGACCCACAACCAAAATGGAAGAAAACGCTTTGGTTTGCTGCCGCAAACATTTTAGACAGAGTATATCAATTTTCTTCATATCTTTCTATCAGATCTTCAAATTCATATCAAAACCATACAAACAAAAGTAAATCATGATCAGTCTGAATGACAGCAAAGTTGCACACTGAAAGCCAACAAGCAGCTCCAGTTGATACTACTCTATTTCTACAGGCAAATTCTGAGCCAACAGTCTTTAAAATCAAGTTTATGATTTTTCAGAATTATGTAAATACATAATACAGAAGATACCCATATTGAGGTCACCTGTGACTGAATTTACTACATTGATATAGACTGTCTAAGGACTATTTATTTAGATTTACCCATGGTCCCAAAATAGACACCTCTACCTCAGCCTTAGAAAAAATGCCAAAGTGAATGAAGAAGAGATGTAGACCTGGCGTCCTTTGACACCTGCAGCCTCTGCGCTGCCCCTGTTCCCAAATCTCTGCTGCAGCAACTTCTCCCAGGGAAAAAAAGGAAAGTTCAGTCTTTTTAGTTTTGCTTCCTTGCAATGCCTCAATAACAGCAACTTCAGTTGCTGCCAAAATACAGAGACCAGTCTGTGATCGGGACTGCTCTCTGTCAGTCTGGGGCTGAGTGCTGCCAGGCATACTCCATAGAGGCCACTGAGTAATAATTAATCATTTTATTAAAATACAACACGCATAACCTGTTTCCTTTTTAATTATCCAAGGACTAACTGTAAAACAACTGAAAGACCAATTATTTTCAATTATTTTGATACTCCAGAAACACCTGGGAAAAAAAAGTCAGTGAACTAAAAATTGATTAACAAATGAAAAGAATAAAGTTTAGATTCTATTGTTCGGTGTAAAGAGAGAACTGCAATGATGTGAATAAGTTTAAATTTGTACCATTTGCATAATAATTTAGGTGTATTAAGTTATTAACTGTAATGGAAAAAGTGATTGTCAAGATCAAGAAAAGGAATTCAAACTGGCATGATATCAATAAAAGTCCTACTCCAGCTCCCAATGAAAACAATAGCACTTTTGGCGCTAGCTATAATGGAAGCAGATCTGAGCCTAAGTATCTGCATTTTACGATTTTGCATAATTCCTCTTTAACTTTCAACTTTAACGATACCGTTCCATGCATTCATTTTTTTCCTTTGTGAGTTCACACAGTCACATGAAAATATCAGCATGTTTTACTTGTGGATTTGAGTTCTGGTGAGGAGCTAAAACATTAAGATCACAAGCCAAATATTATTCTCACACTCACCGATGCCATCATGAAGTAATCCCAGAGGTTCTGATGAGGTTTATACTACTGCGACTGAAAGCAGACACACATGTATATATACTGCAAAAAGACAAATGCTTCCACCTTTCTTAGAGTATTAAAGCTCAAATTTCTAAAACTGAATGTACATTTCTGGGTTTATCATTTTTTTCATTTCCCCAACTCCTTCATTTTAAGGAATTTTCACTTCCAGGTTTGAAGTTGAACCATTTCCAGCTGAAGATGCTGAATATGATAATTTTTCATTTATAGGAATGGGGGGATTGGTTTGTTTTGAGGTTAGACGCATTTTTGTTCACTATTTTCCATCTAGTCCAAATGTGACTAAGTAATTACATAACAATATAAGCAATTTCTCTCTCAACACTCTCTTTACAGAACTGGGAGTTGCGCTGCCACATAAAATCCCAATATATGACTATATATTACATAGACAGACATACACACACAGAGATAGATGGATGGAGGACAAACACATATATTGACAGTCATCTTCCAAGCAGTGAGTTTAATTCCCGTGTCCTTCTCCTGCTGGGAAACACAAGACGCTCCCCAAGATCATGTATTCCACTCTCCCCATCCACATATTCCCTCTCTTAATAAAGCTGTAAACAGGAATCTTTACACCTTCAGAGATGGATGTTTGGCCAGGTCCAGGGTACCAGGTATTTCTCACCCAGGAGGGCTGGGAGGGAACTCTGGGGAAGTCGGGAAAGGTAAACCTTTAGGATTAAGTAAGCGTGTCCAACTCCAGCAGCTTCCCACAACAGACAGCCTTTTCCTTTCCCTCCCACTTCCCTCAGTTCTCGCCCCACACCTTGGGGGGCCGCTGTGCTTCACAGGCAGCTCCTAACTCTGCCCGTGGTTCCCGTTTGAAGGAAGTCAGAATTAGACTGACTTGTCTCTGAAAGAAAACGTACTTTATTTCTTTTGGAATATAAACCCAAAGGCCCTGGGACCTCAGCTTCTCGAGACGCTGTACATCACGACTTTCTTCCCTCCAGGGCCAGACTGCTATTTCTTCCCCTATTCACTAAGCAGCAAAGGTTTTCACTATGTTATTCAATACCATTTTTGTGAACCAGAACAAAATACACTGCTTGATTTCTTTTAAAGAGGCTTCATCATGAGCCAGAGCTGGAAACACTTCATGCATGTGTTCGTACAAAGTAGTCCATCACAAACTTCAAAAGACTATCACCCAGAAAACTATGTACCTAGAAACAGGCAAGTCTTCACAGTAGCGTTATCTCTAAAGCCAAAGCAGCAGCCGTGGCAGTCACTGTTCTGGTTCACGCCTGAAGGACGCAAAATAAAGTTTTCATCCTTTCAAGCAGCTCTTCTGCTGACATGACAGTCAAACAAATGTGGAAGGTGGGTCATTTTGCATCACTGTTGTATGGAAATGTTCAGTGACTGCTTACAGCAAGAGGAAAAATCTCAGAAAATCTAAGAACTGTACATTACTGTGAGGTTCACCCTTTATAATTACTTCTGTATTTTTTCTTGCTCCTATTTCTTTTTTCTGTTTATACAGAGAAACAACTTCCATAAATATCTTTAGCAAATCTGCCCTGGTGCTTGCTTTTAATTAGCCTAATTATAAAATACCTCTTCAGGCAAAATTTTCACACAGTTAAAGCACATACCTAAGGGCCCAACAGATGCGCTTTCAAATAGGCAAAGTCCTGGTTTTTTGCCTGGACGAAATTGCTGGGAAGAGAAAGGAGACTTGTCCAAGAAAACCTAGAAGTGTGATGACTTTGTAGATAATTCTTACAGAATTCATAAGCAAATTAAAACAATTTACTGCCTATCTGACTTGCCAGTGCTTTCTGAAAAAGAGAGAAGTTGAGACAGCACTTGACATAGTCCTTTTGCAACTACTGTATTTAAATTACCCCAATTCTACTACACAATATATGCAATAGAATAAAAAAGGGGCTTAAATGCAAGGTTTCTGCTATGAATAACTCAGGGACATAAGATCAGATGTCCAGTAACTGATTTCGTATCTAATAAAAGGGGAAACTCAGTAAAGTAGGCTGTTTTCTTTCTCTCAGCATCACAGAAAGGGAGTTCTTCATTCACCAAGACAGCACATCAATGAACTTAAATCCTAGGTTGGAGAAAACCATTGTTACAAACACAAAGACCTCCCGCGCTGAACAAAGCACCCAGCCTTCATAGTCTCAATATTTTTCCTGAAAGCAAATCTCTCCTTTTTACACTTCTTCCCATTATTACATTATCAAAATTAACATGCAAGTATATAATGCCTGTGGTTTTAAACAGAAGTGCACCTCTCCAGTATGCGAGGCCGTTACTATTCCTATTTTGGGCTTAAACAACCCTACGTAAAATAACTTTCTGGGCTTACACAGTTGTTTAAGGTCTTGTGTCCCTTTTCTGGTGGAACAATGATAAATCACCCAACGTTAGCTCACGCCTTTCTGCCTGATCACTTCCCAAAGCTAAGAATGCATGGAATTGCTTTCCCCAAAAACACCCAACAATGCCAAGAATGCGCTCCTGCCCAAAGGTTTATAACAGCAGCACAAAAAGAAAAAAAAGAGGGCCAACATTCTGAGTTGAAGACAATGAGCTGTGACCAAAGGGGACAGTTACATCACCCCACGCGCCACAGCTGGGAGATTGATACCTGGCTCTGACTGTATAACACATGCCATTGGTGGTCACTTTAGTTCTTAAATATCTATCTCCACGTGCGGTACAGAAAGTTCATAAATCTCCATATTAAACACTTTTCTGTTAATCTGCTCTTTCGATCCTAGAAACCTTCACACCTCTGAGGAATCTCACTGCAAGGCCTAAGCTGCGAGGAGCTACGGCCCACGTAGAGGTGACAACTCAGGGCCACTCTTTTAAGAGTTACTTTGCTCAGAGAAATGCTCTGCAGTGACCTCTGGTCTTGGTCTGAGAAGACGAATCTGATGAAGCAAGGCTTGTATGGTCAAGCTCTTACCCAAAGCAGCATAGATCGAGCTTTTTTACTGCAGTATTCATCAAAGCAGCATGGCTGCCACCAGGATGAGAAGCCAAGCAGTGTTTTCCCTTCGAGCAGCTCCCACCGACACCTCAGGAGCAACGGGCACCTACTTGATGAGCTGCCCCAAGCAGGCCCGGGGCCGTCCATCTGCCCGAGTGACGTGCTCTGCCGAAACTTCCATACTTTTCACTCATCATCTTTAGGTGAAAACACTTACTCATCAAAACAGCAAAATACAATTAATGAAAGAGATCTCTATTAATAATTGAAAGTGGTACATGGCACATCATTATAACCTTTACATAACTTCCTGTATTATGTTGTTCAAATAATCCTATTTTAATAGATGGAGGTTTTAAAAGTGAATTTATAGATTAATTCTTTCTCTGTTTAGTAGAAAGGGACTCCTGTTTGAAGAGGACTGTATTTTTGTCCTTCCAGTATCTTCTATTTTTCAGTGCTGCCTGACAGAGTCCTCACTCAATAATTTGGAGAGTGCAAAAGTAACGAAATAAGAAACCTGTTTCCCTTGTGTTAGAACCAGAACCACCTGAGATACTTCTATGGCACAAGGAATGACAGCTGCACTATGCAGAAGGTACGGTAGACTTGGTGTCCAATGTATTCCAGCAACCTTGCACACAAATTTGGTCATAAATACTGCAAAGCAAATGCACCAACACCACTACAAATCCAACCACATCTGCAAGTCAGGCAGTAAATCATCTGAGCAGATGTTACATGATTAATTATGAGTACATTTTTCTTTGCATTTCTCTGAAGGCCAAGGTAAGACCCCGATAAAAATGCTATCCAAAAAGGTATAGCATCTATAGGCATTTATGGTCTACAGTATTGCAGATAACTATTTGCCAAGGTAAAGTCAGAGAAGTTAAACAAAATTAATGGGTTGGTATTTATGAATAAACAGACCATAGATTATGCACTTCCCTAGTAGCACAAAATTTTCAGACAATGGACAAAATGATACACTGTGTAACCCTCATGTTGTGTGAGTTGGGAAGCAAAGCGACTCTAAAGCTAGACAGCTAATGGCTGTCCCTGCTCTTCATGCACTCGCGTCCTGCTGGAGCGCTTCCAGGCACCCTTTCTTCACCATGGCATGTGCTACAATGCTAGCTGCCATACAGCCAAGTGGAGAAGGCAAGATGGGCACCCCGGCCTGTCTGCAAACCAGAAAGGACTTGGAGAGACAAGGAGGCAGGTCCTGATTCCTCACCCCAGGAAACCAACCCTTGAACTATTAGAAGATAAATTGTTAAATGCTGCTGGCTAATGCTGCTGCTCTAAATCTCTTCAGTGCAACAAATGAGTTCCATCAACAGAAGCAAACCACACGTAATTTGGTTTTTTTTAAGGAGAGAGCACTCTTCCCTCCCAGGACAAAACCTCCACCCTACAATCCCCATCCGTCTCGTCTCTCCCAGGTTTGCTGTCTGTGGCTCTCCTGACCTGAGGTCAGCGTAACCGCCACACCACGGCTACACCCGGCAGCCATCTGGTGAGAGCCAGTCGAGGTCTGCGCGGGCATACACCAAGACCTTCTGCTCCCCTGGCTTCCACCTTAAAACATCATCATCTGAGAAGACGCACCTAGAGAATCAGAAGAGAGCTTAGCTAAGAATTCAGCTCGACAGCTTTATAGTGACAAACGACAGAGAAATCTACGGGGCAGCAAAACATCTTCCAAACAAAAACACCAAGACACTCAACAAAGAACCACCAAAAAAAACATGTGAGCAACGAGTGGATTTATTTTTACATCCGTGTGAGAACAGACTCCATGGTATGTAACTCCCTCCTTCAAGCTACCTGCAAACACAACGCACCAAGACGAGCGTTGCCGTCAGAGACTTGCCCCTCCCCCGAAGGAAAATCTGATGAAAGGCAATTAGTTTGTTGTATGTAAATAGATTTGAGAGGAGGATTTTTCTAATAAAGCATATACTGATTAATGCCCAGTTGAAACCCCCCAAAAGTGAGAT